>NC_137969.1:164027203-164627203 GCF_963924665.1 Micromys minutus | reverse complement strand
ACCTCATACTAGTCATAATGGCTAAGATAAAAAACTCAGGTGACAACATATGTTGGCAAGAATGTAGAGAGAGAGGAACACTCCTCCACCATTGGTGGGATTGCAAGCTGGTACAACCACTCTGGAAATTAGTATGGAAGTTCCTCAAAAAATTGAAGATAGTACTACCTGAGGACCCAGCTATAACACTTCTGGACATATACCCAAAAGATGCTCCAAAAATATAACAAGAACACATTTTCCACTGTGTTCATAGCAGCCTTATTTATAATAGCTAGAAGCTGGAAAGAACCCAGATGTCCTTTATCAGAGCAATGGATACAAAAATTGTGGTTCATTTACACAATGAAATACTACTCAGCAATTAAAAATAAGAACATCCTGAGTTTAGCAGTCAAATGGATGGAACTATAAAATACCATCCTGACCCAAAAAGACATGCACTGTGCACTATGTACTCACTAATATGTGGATATTAGCTACCCCACCCTCCAAAGAGTACAGAATACCCAAGATACAGTCCACAGAACTCAAAGAGGTCAACAAGCTGAAGGGCCCAAGAGAGGATGCTTCAGTCCCACTTGGGTCAGAAAAGAAAGCAACCACAAGGTAGGAAGGAAGGAGGGACCTGGGAAAGAAAGGGGACTGAAGTGGGGTGTGGGAAGGAAACATGATATGGTATTGGGTGGGAAAAAGAGACTGAAGCCCTGAGGCCAGCAGAAAGAATAGCAACAGACAACCTCAGAAGAAAGGATGTTGTGAGGACCCTCCTGAATGTACCAGAAACAGGGGAGGTAAGAGATCCTCAGGACTCAAGGTGGGAACCCTAGATGTAATGCCTTAAAATGGGGAGAGAGAACTTGTAAAGACCACCTCCAGCAGAAAGAGAGCATCAAGTGAGGGACGGGTTTGCTATCCCACAGTCAAAACTCTGACCCATAATTGTTCTTATCTCAAAAAACTGAAAGGATGGAAATGGAGAAAATCCTGAGGGAAAAAAGAAAAAAAAGATCCAGGGAAAGGCCCAAAAGGGGATCCAGCACCATTATATAGGCTATGGAGTGCTCACCAAAAGGGACCTATCATGACTGCCCTTCAAAACAAAAAACACAACAAGCAGCTGAACGAGTCAGATGCGGATATTTGCATCCAAGCAACCAACATAAACTGCTGACCCTTGTGATTGAATTAGGGAAAATCTGGAGGAAGGTGACCTTGTAAGAGGACCAGCAGTCTCAATTATCTGGACCACTGAGATGTCTCAGACACTGGATCACCAACCAGGCAGCACACACCAGCTGATATGAGGCCCCCAACATATGTAGAACAGAGGACTCTCAGGTCTGGGGTCAGTCAAATAAAATGCACTTAACCCTCAAGAGACTTGAAGTCCCAGGAAGTTCAGAGGTCTGGTGGACTGGGTTGGGTAGGGACATCGTCATGAAGACAGGGGTGCAGGGAAGAGGTATGTGATGTGAAACAGTAGGATGGTGGACCAGGAGGGGAATAAAATCTTGACTGTAAAAATAAAATTTTAAAATTTATAAACAGGAATAAGTAAATAATCTGGATTTCAAAATGTTTGCATTCTGGAGCTGAAGAGATGTCTCATCAGTTAAGAGCAATGGCTGTTCTTCCAGAGGACCCAAGTTAAATTCCTAGCATTCACAAGGTAGCTCACGGCTGTCTGTAACTACAGAGATTTGATGCTCCCTTCTAGTTTTCAAAGGTTCTGCCTACACATGGTGCACAGACATTCAGGCAAAATATTCATACACCAAAAAATAATAGTTAGAAAAGAAAAAATTGCATTTAATAAGATGTTCCCTGCTGGGTTCTCTGGCCAAGAGTGAATGGAAGGATTGCAGCAGCAGCATGCTGGAGTTGGAAAGTGTTTGCTGGAGAATGGAACTCAATGAATAGAGGCGAAGTTGAGGGTTGAACTTAATAAGTCTAAAACATTTACTGATGATCAGCGACAGTTAGGCTTACTTGTAGATGTAACTGAAAAATAGACTGAGATAACCCAGCCTTGTTGCTGCTCTTATGTTTTCTTGATACTTATTTTGTTCCCTTCCTTTTTTTCTCTGTGTCTTAGTTAGTATTCTATTACTATGAGGAGACACCATGGCCATACCAACTCTTATAAACTCTTATAAAAGAAAATATGTAACTGGCACTAAGTTACAGCTTCGGAGGTTTAGTCTGTGAGTCATGATGAGAAGCATGGTGTCGTTCAAGCAGACATGGTGCTAGAGAATTCTACATCAAGATCACAGGCTGATTGCCAAGGCTGGCATTCCAGTGTTTGCCTGGAAAAGTGAGACAGATGAGGAGTACCTATGGTGCATTGAGCAGATGCTGCACTTCAAAGATGGATCCCCTCAACATGATTCTGGATGATGGTGGTGACCTTACTAACTTCATCCACACCAAATACCCACAGCTCCTGTCAGGCATCCAAGGTATCTCTGAGGAGACCACGACTGGGGTCCACAACCTCTACAAGATGAAGACCAATGGAATACTGAATTGCCTGCCATTAATGTCAACAATTCTGTCACTAAGAGCAATTTTAACAACCTCTGTGGATACCAGGAGTCCCTCATAGATGGCATCAAATGAACCACAGATATGATGATTGCGGGCAAGGTGGCAGTGGTAGCAGGCTAGGGTAATGTGGGCAAGGGTTGTACCTAGACCCTGAGTGATTTCAGGGTCCGAGTCATCATCACCGAGATTGACCCCATCATTGCACTGCAGGCTGCCACGGAGGGCTATGAGGTAACCACCATGGACCAGGCCTGTAAAAAGGGCAACATCTTTGTCACCACCACAGGCTGTTTTGATATCATACTTGGCCAGCACTTTGAACAGATGAAGGATGATGCCATTGTTTTAACATTAGATACTTTGATGTGGAGATTGATGTAAAGTGGTTCAATAAAAACGCTGCGTAAAAGCCCCAGGTGGACTGCTACCGGTTGAAGAATGGGCACTGCATCATCTTGCTGACTGAAGGCCATCTGGTCAACCTGGGTTGTGCCATGGACCATCCCAGCTACGTGATGAGCAACTCCTTCATGAACTAGGTGATGGCACAGATTGAGGACCACCCAGATAAATACCCCGTTGGGGTTCACTTTCTGCCTAAGAAGCTAGATGAGGCAATGGCTGAAGCACACCTGTGTAAGTTGAATGTGAAGCTGACCAAGCTGACTGAGAAGCAGGCTTAATACCTGGGCATGCCCATTAATGGCCCCTTCAAGCCATTCTTGTTCCAGGCCCTACCTCTCGATCCCAGAAGCAAATGCCACCAACTCTGCAGTGGCTTCGACAGTGTTTTCCCCTCGCCCCCTCCACTGTGGCTGTTTTTTCTTGTATATCTTTCTGGTGTATCCCTCATACTGTTTCCTGTGTGGCAGGGGGAACAGAGAGGTAGCTGGGAGGCATCCACAGGGAATGTGAGCTAAGAAGTCCTGGAAGTCCTGAGGCTGGATGTTGTTAGTGGTGGTCACAAGCCCATGCACCTTACTATCCAGATCCTCACTTGGTCTTTAGAGTTGTGTGCTTGGTTAACAGATCCTCTGGTTTCTCAGCCCAGGACACAAGAAGGAGCTCTGTCTACCAAAGTGTAGGAACCACTGAAGGTTCCTGAGAGCTTGGCCCTTTCACTCTTGGGCCATCTCTTAAACCTCATAGTAGGAGTTGGTACTTTTGGTCCCTGTTTCACAGGGTTAAGATAAATTAACCAAGAAAGGATAAGTGACAGAGACTGAAAGGGGATGGAAACACAAATAGGAAAAGGCCTATCACTGCTGTAAAATTGATGGTTCCTATCACAAGCCTGGGTCATAAACAGATTAATTTGTTCTATAGTGTTTATGTACAATTTACAATGTTAACAAAGGAAAGTGGGTTAAATAAAGTTTCTAGTGCCTAAAGAATTCGGGCCCTTTATTAAATTTTGAGTGTGTGGTTAAAAAAAAAAAAAAAAAAAAAAAAAAAAAAAAAAAGATCACAAGCTGTAAGAGAGTGTAAGATACTAGGCTTGATCACTTGATCATTTTAAAACACTAACACCCCCCACAGTGACACATTTTTTTCAACAAGGCCACACTTACTCCAACAAGGCCACACCTTCAAATCCCTGTCAAGTAGCAACATTCCCTAGTGATGAAGTCTTCAAATATATGAGCCTACTGAAGCTCTTCCTGTTTAAACCACCACAGTATGTCAAAATTTATCTTTCTAGTATTTTTAAATATGCTTTATTCTTTTGGTAGTTACTTTAAAATATGTATATTCTGTATATTGTTAGAAATATCAAGCACAGGAAGAAAACTATAGCACAAGGAGGCAAGAGAGACAAAAGCTCAAGATCATTATCATCATCATCATCATCATCAGTTCCATAGGGAGTGTGAGACCAACCTGAGATAGTAGATATCTAGGTAAAGTGAAGAAGACAGGACTGAATGGAAGGAAGGAGGGAGGGAGAAATGAAGTTTCTATAAGGCAAGATCTTATATACCTGTAAAGACTGCTAGATCAGAGGTGCATTACCCTTTTATAAGCCCTAGATCCTTTCAGAAAGTAGTCAAACTTATATATTTTTCTCTATAAGGAGATTACACGCAACTCATAAAAAATAAGAAGCTAAAATGGTTTATATGATCATGAAAATACTTTAATGTGTATATTGATCATATGTTATAAAATATCAGCGAAAAGTTTTCTTTTAAAGGTAATTAGATAATTAATAGAAAAAAGAACCTCTCTACACTTTATTTTTAAAAAGCACAAAATCTGAAAGCTGAAGGAAAATACTTATACAAAGCAAAAAATAAATTATGCCTAGACACACTGAACTGTTAAAGTCTAGAAGCTTCTTGAAGTCCTTACAACTCATTCATTTCAGATAAGGATGAAGCTGTTTCAGCCTAGCTCTTCTTGACAAGCCAACCCTAATCGGACGACTGCATGTCTTAAGAGGCTGTACTCTGGAAATCCCATGTGAAAAATGACTGCCTGCAAAAAGGACAACATAATTTACAGACTGAGGCAAAAAAAATACCAATATGCTTAGAAGACCTTATTTTAATCATGATACTAGACACATCTGCTAAGAATTTATATAGCAGTCACTTTAAATGCATTGGTGTACTTAATCTTATTATATCCAGTTCTAAGGTATAGAAAGGCAAATACAAGAAAAATATGAAACCTTTCCAAGGTATATAACATCTACATAGGACCAGTATTCCAGTCAAGATATCTGACAAAAGACCAGTAAAACCAAAAACTAATTAAGATTTAAGTCCACTTGATAGTGTGTTTTATGCATGTCATTTTTTAGCTTTAAGGGAAGCAATTCTGCCATGTTGTTAATAGTTACATTTGGTTTCTAAAAGAGATTTTTATTTAGTAAAATACAGGTATAATTATAGCTATGGATTACTCTGATCTTTAGTTTTATTTGACATCATATTACATCACTTTCCAAGAACTTCAATTGTTTTCAAGAGCTATATTTCTCCCTAGAACAGTTAACTTAGACAGGTAGATGTGTTGTATTACCATTAGGATGGCTTTTCTCCACATAAACTATATACTACATTTGTAAAACTGGTAAGTTGGGGTCTTAGTGAATTATTATGACTTTAAATATGACATTATAATATTACAAACACTGTCATCAAGCCACTGTTAAATCCAACAAAACTAAACAGTATGACTTCAAAGTTGGCCAAATTGCATGTATCTATGTAAACACTGATGAAACCGATTCTAAATTAAACTACATATTAATAATGAAAACAAGGTAACCCTCCAAAAAGCCATATATGCATTTTAATACTCAATTTAACATAAAAATCATAAATTTAATGATAAGCAAAAGTTTCATTACTAGAGTTTTAGAACTCTTTTAAATGTAAGGGGTACTCAACTCAAACAAATGATTGGGTCATGCTGATGTTAATACATTTGGTTATATATTAGACAATTTTAGGAATTTTATATAAATGAGCTTCTTCATTAAAAGATTATTTCAGAACAGAGCAAAATTAATCATCTATTTTAGTTCTTTCTTAGACTATACATTCCTCTTTTATATTTCAATATAACAGGGACTTATGATAATTTTACAATGAGTGGGAAATTATTACACTAATTTCCATCGATAAGGAGGTCTCTGTAAAATAATGACCTCTCATTAAGCTATGTGTTGAAACTATATTCCTTTACAAAATAAATCATGGTCCTTTCCTTATTGTTATATGCCTGATTAATTTATTGTTCACAGTTTTTAACAAATCTAAGCATTCCAGAATACTATGTGAAATTGTTCTAAGTCAGTATTTTAAAATATGTCATGATTAGCTGGGTATCATAGTACTCGACTTTAATCCCAGCACTGGCAGAGGCAGGTGAATCTTGGAGATCAAGGCCAGCCTGATCTACAGAATGTGTTTCTGGACATCCAAGGGTACTAAGGATTTAGTCATTAGGCTAATAACATCTGTGTCTGCTGGGAAATTGTTAAAAATGCAGAATCTTAGAGCTTGACTACACTAAAACAGAATTCTTTAACAAGATCTTCAGCACATTGAAGTCAAAATAACACTGGCCTAAAGGACATACAAAATACCCAGTTAACTGGCAGCTGCCACATAGCATGCAACAATGTAGATGTGTGTTTCTTCTCCTCCTTCTATCCCACATCAAAATAGGCTCCTAAAGACAGGTGTTCCCTGCCTTTCTCCATCCTTTTTAGATCATGGGCAATCAGTCCCTCTACCGTCACTTGTTTTCATGGAAGAAGACACTGACTGTATTCTTTTAAGCTTCTAAAAAGGCATCAATTAACTGTTAAGGTTAATTCATCATAAGACAAAGGGAAGACAAAATGAAGTTGTGTTCTTCTAATAATGAAAAGCACATATATGTGTATGTGTGTATGTATTTCTGTGTATACATATAAATGAAATTATGGCTCACTAGAGATATTTGAATGAGTATGTTTTCTTTTCAATGTGTCCATTTTAGATGCAATATGGTTATGTAAATCTCTGGCAAGACTATAACTTCACCTTTTTTTCTAATTTTATTCCTATTCTTATCTATACACATTTGTACAAGTAAGAATAAATATTAGATTTTGCTTTATTCTTATATCAAAACTTCTTAGGTAAAGATTATTAGCAAGTGTTTCATTTTGCTTTGGTTGTTTTTCTTAACAGCAATTAAGAATAAAAATAAGTATATTAGCCATGTTCAAAAATCATACTAACACCTAAATAATAATAAATAATTGCTAGAGTATTTGGGCCTTGATTTCTGGCCTCAAACCTGTACAAGCTTCTTCTGTCAACACCTCCCTAGTGCTGAAATTAAGGGATAAGTTACCATACCTAGATCAGCATTAGTAAGTTGTTTATATTTATAAAATATCTACATGAGAAGATACATAAAGGTGAAAAAGCATAGAGCATAATGGTTATGGCATTTCGAAAATGGGAATCCATTTGGGATGCTCCTTTGCTTGATACTTTGTCGATTAATAGTGTATACCCAACAAATCACATAATAATAACACATCTTATCATTTAGATTATTGTCATACATAACTACAAGTATTTAAGCATCTTTGAAGAGGACACCTTCCAGTATTGTTCTCAGGTTTAGCCAGTCTCTACATATTAGAATTAGTAACTTCTTGATAGTTTTCTTTTTTTTTTTTTTTCATAGATTGTCTTTTATTGGTAAAAGGGCACATAGAAACAATAAAAACCACAATGGGGTTTCCTAGAAAAAACAATAGTATACAAAACATCTAAAGGAGAAGCACAGTGTTTCTAATACACAGAATTTAACCAAACTCTTTCCACATGGTAAATAAGGCAGTGAAAAATTTGCAGGCAATAGTCCCCTGGTTGTCCAAGACTTTAGAAAAACATTTTAGAGAGTTTAACAGAAAGAAAAGAATGTTATAGAAAATATCAATCAATACAATTTTTTTTCAGTGCTTGGCTTTTTTTTTTCTTTTTTTCTTTTTTTCTTTTTTTTTTTTTTTTTTACAATGAGCAAAAAGTATATGTAATACAGGGTGTAACCCGGAATTTGTCAATGTGTTCTTGTTGTGTAAGGATTGAGCATGACTTTTTGTTTTGTTTTGTTTTCTTTTCTTTTCTTTTTTCTTGGTCTTCACACTGTCTGTGAGTTGTTTCTGGGGCAGTGCGAGCCTCTGGGGTTAGCATCCCACTATCAGTGACTGCATATTATGTCTGTTCTTTTGTGACTGGGTTATCTCACTCAGTATGATATTCTCTAGATGCAGCCATTTTCTTAAGAATTTGGTTAAGTCATTGTTTCTGGTGGCTGATAGTTTTCAAAGTATGAAATTTTGTACTTGTTTTTTACCAACCATAGGAGTTTCATCATGCTCAGAAAATATAACAACCATCTTAAAATATACTCCAGAAAAGAACAAAAGATCTTACCTCCCTTCAGAAAAGTTTCTTTTGTACATTCATCAGGAGAAAAAGTAGGGCTCTTAGGTAAAGGTTTCTTATAATCTGAAAATAAACATTAGCATATTATAACTCACTTATGACACTGCATTGATTAGCTGATTAAAGCTCTTTCCAGAAAAAGTGACTTTTGTCTATAAATGGTAAAAGAACATTGACAAACTATGTTTTTATCAATTGACTCCTAATATTTAGAAAAAATAAATAAGACTCCAGAGCATTAAGTAATTTGTTTCCTTCAACTTCAGTGTACTGTCTAACATTTAAATAGGTCTTTGTGTGAAATAGTATACATTAAAGGACAGTCTTTTTATTTTATTTGTTATCAAAATTGTATATTTTCCTTACACAGGAGAAAAAAACTGTGACCTTTTATCCTGAGTAGAAATTATAAGCCAGGCAATTGTTGTGTATTCTTTAATCATAGTGCTTAGGAACCAGAGGCAGATGGATCTCTACAAGTTTGAAGCAAGTCTGGGCTACAGAGTTTCAGGACAGCCAAGGCTATACAAAAACTCTGTCTCAAAAAAATAAAAAATAAAAAACCAAACAAAAAAAATAAAATAAAATTTAAATGGCATACCTTTCTCAGGAGTATAATGGAGGAATTTTTCCTCTGATCTTGAACAACACTCACTGGAAACTGCCCGTTCACCATAAGAAGGTATTATTTTCCAATTAAATAAACTTTGGTGCCTTTTATGTTTGTTGAGGTCTGCTTTCACATCACAGGGCAAAAAGAGTGTACCTCTTGTGTTGGCTTCAACCATTTCTAGTTTTTTTTCTATCTTCACTCTTGCCCCCTTAACATCATTACTTTCTCCAAAGTAATTTTCTTTCCTATTGTTTGTTTCCATGGTACTTGGAATTTCATTTTCCTTACTAATTTCATGAAACATACGAAGTTCTTCAAGTACTAAATCAAATTTGCTCTTCATCTCAAACTCTCTTGCTATTGGCAGAGTTTCTGTTGATGAACATTTAGAAGTTAAGGCCTGAAAACATTCATTGTTCTCCAGACTGGAATCACTTTCAAATTGATGATTAGCATACAATGCAGACTCATTCTTTGGATGAAAATGCTTCGGATTAGCTAACTCACTTTCTTGCAAATAACTTCCAACCTCTTTTGTGCTAGCTCCATTAATTTGATTAACAGATGTAGTTTCTTCCACATTTATACTCTTACTCACTGGCCAAGCTGACTGCACTGAAGACATGCTGTCCACTTGGGAAAAACTGTCCCCTTCCTTCTCTGTGTCAGTAGCCTTACAAGTTTGGCAACTACTTGACCTTTTTGTGACCTTCATTTCTTTCTTCAAAGCAAAATCACATATTTTCTTTTCTATATAACTTAACAAAGTCTCCAAGCTAATCTTCAGAGCATTAATCGGGTCACTGTGTGATGTATTCTGGCTTAGCAATGTGTACAGTTGTCTAACATTAAAGACATCTTCAAATATGAACTTAAAAATGAAGGGAATAGTCTTACACTTCCATTTTCTTTCAGTATCTAAATCTTGATTATATATACTACTTTCATAATATTTTTCATTAATATGTCCACAGTTATTTTGAATAAATAGAGGTTCAGACTTCACATGTGTGTTGCCAATACCAAATCTATAATAAGCCAAATTTTCCATATTTAGGAGTTGTTCAGCAAAATTTCTATTATCATAACTAGGTTCTTCTGTCAAAGAAAGTTTTTCCATGTTATCAAAATCCATTAAAATGAGAACATTTTCACATAGTTTGTAAATTAGAAAACTTTTAGTTGTCATAGTAAGAGAATTGATGTTTTGTTTCTTAGCTTGCTCTATTTTAAATAGCTTCCTTTTCTTTGCTGTAGATTTTGTATTATGTCTTAATATTTTTGAGATTAACATCTTTGTTAGATATAAAATATGTCTTTCCTTTATAATACTTTTCAAATAATTCAAATTCACTATAGATTTGAAAATACATCCCTCTTCTGATTTCCCATCATCTCCATTTCTTATGAAAGAATCAAAGTTATCAAGCAAAGAAACTACAGTGGTTTTTAGAATAATATTTAAGAATTCGGAAACACTGTTTTGTAAGTATTTGCTCAAAATGCTACTTTTTTGCATTTCAATCTGCATTTCACATGTTGACATTTTATGACAGATTAAAGTACTACCTTCTTTATTTCCTGAAATATATTTTTGTACAATATAGCATCCCCACTGTAGCATATTGGCATTTTTGCCTTCACCATTAAACCAAATGGCCTTTATAAAATTGGGGGAAGAACCCAGAGTTCCTATCATTACATTCCTGACTTTCACACTGTGATAATCTCCCTTGTGTAAAAGGTCTGTCACTAGTAACCTTGCCAAATTCAAATGTTCTCCATGTTTATACATATTCTCACAAATAATCTGAAATTTTTTCATTCTCCAACAATTTTGCTTTTTTCTTTTCAAAATAGATTTGTTATAGTCCGAGCTTTGAGATTCTTCTTGTTTGGCAAGTATGACTTGATTCCTTTCTGTTCTCTCCCAATTTGCATCTTCTGGTGTTAAAGTGAAATTCTTTTTAGAGTCGCTTACATCACACTCGATACTGCTGTGCTGATAGTAGTTTAAATTAATCAAGACTATTTTCCCTTCAATAGTGAGTGACTGGTGGTTACTTTCAGAATAGTCAGAAAAATCATTTTCTACGTGTACATTTTTTTTATCTTCCTGTAACTTTTGTTTCTTAGCATCAGGTCTATTTTGGGACGAGAAAATGTTTGTGAAATCCCTAACATATGCCACAATTTTGTCATTCTTTTTCTTTGCTATTTCCTTTAAATAGACAAAGGACATGTTGCTATTTAAATCCCCTGGAAACTCAGGGAAATTTTTTGTGATGCTATCTCTAAAATAGCTAGGTTTGGCACTTTCCAAGCAGGCCTGGTTTTGAAATTTTGATATTTTAAGTGTAGATGATGAAACGTTTTCTTTTTTCTCTGAGGTTATAACACTGTCAACTTTATATCTGTTCTTAATTTCACGTAAGGCTGACTTAGTTTCCACAGAAAATGTTACATCTAGAAATGGATTTCCTGGCTGTCTCACAGAATTCTTTTCTTTCAGAATCATTTTCTTCTCAGGAAATTCTTCAGGCTCCCATTTGACTCCTTGGAAACAGGGTATGGGGATATTGGGTGGAGCGCGACTCACTTCTGTGTGGTCACCAAGGCTCACACCCAGAGCCTCCCTGTCCTGCAGTCCTGCTTCACAGGACCTTCCTGGAGCCCTCGAACAACCTGCTCTTGCTGAGATTCCTGACTGCCCACAACTCTGCGTCTGGAATGTTCTGTCCTGACATCCCGGGTCACATGGCTGCCTCCCACCGCCTGAGCTGCCCGGGTTCTTTGGAATGAGGAACGCTGTGAAGGGTCTGAGGGACCACTCCCAGACATTTTCTACCTCCGACAAGCGAGGCACCACAAGCGGCGGCCATCCCGCCACACAGACGCGGTCCGGCTCCTTCAGACGACGCCGCTTGCTGCTGGGTGACGCCGCAGCGGGGTCCTCAGGAGTCCTTTCTGAGGAGACAGGCCAGGTAGGCCCCGAAGGCCACGCGGGCCGGAAGAGAGACATGAGCGCCTACCAGGAACGTCTGCCGGAGATTCCCGCCACGCTCCGGCCTTTTAAAGGGCACCAGCGGGCTATGCCCCGCCCCCCGCATCAGCCCTTGTCACACCACCACGCCCCTCAAGCCCAGCTTTAGGCAAGCAGTCCAGGTTTCGCCCCAGCCTGGCCACGCCCCCGACACGCCCCCCGTAGCTCCGCCTTTACCTGTGTCCGTCAAAGCTCAGAGCGCTCCTGACCGTTACACCCTTCTTTATTGCTGCTGTGAAGACATTAGCTGTTCTCCGCGTTTCTGGCCTTCCCTCGGGTAGAATTGAGAGGGAAAGTCAGAATCTGTGTTTTGAGTTTTGTGGATGGAGCTAGTCTTATTTTATTTTTGTTTTTAAGTTCAAAAGTCGATGCTTTCCTCTGAAGCGTTTTCACCCCCCCTGGGGGGGGGTTGTTAATGTTGTTTGTTTGTTTGTTTGAGGTGGATTGTCCCCCCCCAAAAAAAATCCAATGACTCTGTCAGCCAAATATCTGTATCCAGAAATAAAAAACAAATGAAATATCCGACTTATAGTTAAAATCAGTTTTCCCACTTTATTAAGTTATAAATGTGGAGAAGGGGCTGGTACTTAACCGTATTTAGGGGAAAGCAGACACAGCTTAGTACCTAGAAAATTATTTATTTTTCAATTAAGACTAAGACTATATTTTTTTACAGACGTTATAGAATTTACTCCCCAAATACGGTGGATAAATTTTCTTAGAAATAAAAAGTACATGTTTGAACTTCACTTAGTGTAAATACAATAATCCTGTAGTGGCTCATATTTATGAATTTCTAATGCTTTTTTGTTTTTTCCCTCTGCATTAAGAAAGTTTTCTTTATGATTTCTAGTCATATTTTTTAAATCCTGTAATCATAAAGAAGAAAATGATCTTTTAAATGTCTATTATTATATACATGTTCATTAAGAAATATCTAATTCTAATTACTGTTAAGTGAGCATAAACCTCAGTCCTCTTGATTGTTGTTTAAATGTATGCTGTATTTTTCTTTAAAATGCAAAAAAAAAAAAAAAAAAACATACTCTTTTCTAAGCCCTCCACCACACCATTCTTTACCAACTATGCATTTTGAGGACTAGAAGTCAAAATATAAATGTGATAAAACTTAATTCAATAAATTATTTGAAAACTACATTCAAAGCTTTATTAAATCCATATAAATGTTTAATACTTTCTTCTCACCTGTCTCCATGGATATGAATATACAAATGTGTGTGTGTGTGTATGTGTGTGTGTGAGAGAGAGAGAGAGAGAGAGAGAGAGAGAGAGAGAGAGAGAGAGAAGAGAGAGAGAGAGAGAGAGAGAGAGAGAGAGAGAGAGAGAGAGCAATGGAGACCAAAGTACATTCATTTTCTTCTATTCACATATTTTAAATTACACTAATGACCACTCCCATTTATAAATAATGCCTATTGCAGTTACTATTTATATTTTTTTCTTTTTATTTTAAATGCTACCTCAAAAGGAAACAGAATGTAAGAAATACAAAAGGTTGTATGTTCCACCTAGGCTAGTTTGAAATCTTGTCTCAAATGTCACACCTCTCTATGGTTTTACCTCGCTCTCCTTTGAAAGTACTTGTCTCTTTTAATAACTGTAAACTGAGATTCCAGGACAGCACCTGTCTGCTTCCTTTCAGCTGGTGTCTCTTATTGTCGTTCAGATCTGAAATAACAAGTGAAATGCTGATTGAGTTCATGAGATAAGCCCACTGAGGAGCTTTGCACTGGTGCCTGTCAGAACCGTTCAGAGTTCATTCTGTCATGGCTTGCCTCATCTACAATGAAGACTTGTGTCATTTTCTTCTACTCCATGTGTTTGTGTGTGTGTTGGTTTTTTAACCACTTGCCTCAGAATGTTCTGTTTCAGGCATGTTCTCAATGCACTACTCTTTCTTCACCTGGCCAATCCCTACCCCCATTAGGTTTTCTGTAACTTCTGAGTTACAGGAAAGCATCTCTACATCATTCCTGCTGTATTGAATCTCTGGGCAAGATGACCTGCAGACTGAGCCCTCTTTTGACAGTGGATGGGAAACACTAAATGGGAAACAGAGTAAAGCATGCTACTATGTGTAACTTCAGTCAAGCAATAGTGTTACATCCTGTGTCAGTTAAAGTGAAACAACGTATCCGAAAATGGTTAACACCAGAAGCAGTCTCCTGCTCTTCCAGTACTAGTGCAGCCTTTATTGGCCAGCCTCTTTCTTAAACTGGAAACTGCTAGTGCAACTCTTGTCTGTCTAGTTCCTGCCATTTCCGAGCACCCAACACCTTGACTCTACAAAATGTGACTCTGACATTAAGCCCCATAATTTATTCATAATATTTCATCTTTATTTCAATCCCATACCATTCCTTTATAATGCCCTATAATGGGCTCCTCTTCATTTTACTAGGCTCTCCTCAATTTTGTAATACTGCCACAAGCATTTTCTTAATAAATATGAATTGTTTTATTTATTTGCTTTAGAACTTCATTGAGTGGTTGAATGCTTTAAAATAACACACAAACTATAATTTATCATGTTTTGCATGTGTCCATTGTTTAGCTCTGTCCTACTTAGAGGGTTTAGTTGTTGTTATTTTGTTTTGTTTTGTTTTGTTTTGTTTCTGTCGACTTGACACAAACCTGAATATATCTTCTAAGAGGAATTCCCAATTGAGGAACTGCCTCCATCAGTGAACTTTACAAGAGCTGCAGAGGTCATGATTTCTCTTCACAGCAATATAACACTGGCTAAAACAAACTCCAAAATAATGTTTACCTTCTATTTCTTCTTGTATATTATTCATTGGTCTCTAATAGAATAGAACTCATAGAAAAATGTGTATTTAAAGGAAGGGGTCTAGTAGATTCACCTACTTTTGTTTTGGGTCATCCAAAAATGGCTGACTCACACAAGAGAGGCCAAGAGTCTAGCTAATAGTTGCTTGGTTCACACTGCTGGATGTTTTAGCAATTACAGTCTCATGCTGACTGCTTGGGAATTTGAGAAGAGCTGCTAGTCTTCATGATAGAAGTTGAACCTTGTTCTAATATTATCAGAAGAGGGCAATGGAGGCAGCATTAGGGTAGAAGAACTTGCCTTCAAGCATAGAGTCAAAAACTAAGCAAAGGTTTAATTCTTTCATGTACCACTGACCCTTAGGCTGAGCCTGCTCACATCAAAAACTCCCATCAAGAAAGTTCCTAAAAGAAGCCATCAGCCTACCTTTAAGTTGATTCCAAATCCACTCACATTGACAGCCAAGACATGCCATGACACATTACTTGTCTTCCTGAAGGGTCACATATCTTGTCATTTGCTGAATAGGTAAGGCAGAGCATCAACCTTAGACAGAACACAAATTAAAGTGGTAGATTTCACATGCTTTTCCACAATGATTCCAAAGCTTACAAGTACCTTGCATCTTCACACATCCACAGTTGTATCTGTTGGCCATCTTTTCAACCTCTAAATCTTATCTAATTTATATACCATGAATGCTTAGCTAGAAAGATAGAAGTATACTTTCCTAGATTCCAAGCTATTGGAGAATCAGTTGAGAATACCAAGCTATTTACATCTACCTGATAGACTAATAAATTTCAGCATCAACTAAAAGATGGAATGACAAGGGAGATATAGTTTTCCTTCACTAAGGAACTCCCTAATTAGTTATTCAATACCATATGATCAGCTTTGACATCATGAACATGCAACACTAAATGGACTGAGCAGGCTGTATCTATATACTTATAGATAAGTATGTAGCAATAATAAAGGGGTAAAAACTAGGAGGTTGAAAGGAAAGAAGAGGTGGGAATGGATGGAGTTGGTGAAAAGAAAGAGAATGGAGGTAAATAATGTTATTATATTTTAACGAAGTATTAATAAAAACAAAAAATAATTATCAGTGTACTAAAAGAGTTTGAATTTTATTAGAATTCTCGTAGTTTCAATGAATGTCTCTATAAAAAAATTGTGAATTCCTTTTAGTTAACCTTTAGAAGAGACTTTTGAATTTTTTTAAACGGCAGAGTGTCTACACTTTTTCAATTATCCAAAATTATGCTTTCCATTTTTTGCACAGTTTTAAGTTGTTTTCTGCTGAAATCAGTAACTTTATGTTGCTTGGTTAAATAATACACATTTTAAAAGACGATGAAAATTCCTATACTATCAATCACTTTGTATTTTTGTAGAAGTATACATATTCACATTAATATATAAATAAATATAATAAAAATATAAAATATATTTGACATGAAAACAAAGGAGACAGTTTTAATTAAGAAATTATTAGTAAGAGCTACATAACTAAGAACTGGAGTCAACCTAAAGTTGACTATACAGTTCACATATGGAGAGGAAAAAGGATTAGACCTTTCTGTTTTACATTTATTTGCTGATTGTACATAATTTAAGGACCACAGTCTAATTCGTTCTATGAAGCCACAATTCATACATAAACCACACAAAGACCAAACAAACAAAAAGAACTTTAAACCAACTTCCCTTATGAATATCAATGCAAAAATATACAATAAAATTCTCACAGATCAAATCCAAAAACACATCAAAATGATCATCCATCATAATCAAGTAGTCTTTATCAAAAGGATGCAGGAATGGTCCAATAAATAGAAATCTATCAACTTAATCCACTATATAAACAAAATCAAAGAAAAAAAACACATGATCATCTCATTAGATACTGAAAAAGCATTTGAGAAAATGCAATACTCCTTCATGATAAAAGTCTTGGAACGATCAGGAATTCAAGACCCACACTTAAACATAATAGAAGTAATATACAGCAAACCAGTAGCCAACATCAAACTAAATGGAGAAAAACTTGAAGCAATCCCACTAATGTCAGGTACTAGACAAGGCTACCCACTCTCTCCCTACCTAATTAATATAGTAGTGGAAGTATTAGCCAGAGCAATCAGACAACAAATAGAGGTCAAACAGTTACAAATTGGAAAGAAAGAAATCAAAATATCACTATTTGCAGATGATATGGTAACATACTTAAGTGACCCCAGAAGTTCCACCAGAGAACTCCTACAACTGATAAAAAAAAAAAAAAAAAAAGCTTCTGCAAAGTGACAGGATATAAAATTAACTCAAACAAATCAGTACCCCTCTTCTACTCAAAGATAAAAAGGCTAAGAAAGAAATCAGGGGAAAGACAACCTTCAAAGTCACAAACAAGAAAAAATACCTTACTCTAATCAAGCAGGTGAAAGATCTATATGACAATAACTTCAAGTTTCTGAAAAAAGAAATCAAAGAAGATTTCAGAGGATAGAAAGATCTCCCATGTTCATGGATTGGCAGGATTAATATAGTAAAAATGGCCATCTTGCCAAAAGCAATCTACAGATTCAATGCAATCCCCATCAAAATTCCAACTCAATTCTTCATAGAGTTAAAAGTTCATTTGGAATAATAAAAAACTTAGGGTAGCCAAAATTATTCTCAGCAATAAAAGAACTACTAAGGAATCATCATCCCTGACCTCAAGTTGTATTACAAAGTAGTTGTGATTTAAAAAAAAAAAAAAACTGCATTGTTTTGTATAGAGACAGTCAATAGATCAGTGGAATAGAATTGAAGACCCAGAAATGAACGCACACATCTATGGTCACTTGAGCTTTGAGAAAGAACTAAAATCATTCAGTGGGGAAAAAAGCGTTTTCAACAAATAGCCCTGGTTCAACTGTAGGTCAGCGTGCAGAAGGATACAAATTGACCCATTCATATTTCCTTGTACAAACCTCAAGTCCAAGTGGATCAAGGATATCCACATAAAACTAGATACACTAAAACTAATAGAAGAGAAAGTGGGGATGAACCTCAAACACATGGGCACAAGGGAAAATTTCCTGAACAGAAAAAAACACCAATGCCTTATGCTCTAAGATTAAGAATCGAAAACTGGGACCTCATAAAATTTCAAAGCTTTTTTAAGACAAAGGACACTGTCCTTAGGACAAAGTGGCAACCAACAGAGGCGAAAAGATCTAACCAATCCTACATCCAATAGATGGCTAATACACAATACATATACAAAGAACTCAAAAAGTTAGACTCCAGAGAATCAAATAACCTTATTATAAATAAGGTACAGAGCTAAACAAAGAATTCTCAAGTGAGAAATACCAAATGGCTGAGAAGCACCTAAAAAAATACTCAACATCCTTAGTCATCAGGGAAATGCAAATCAAAATAACTCTGAGATTCCACCTCACACCAGTCAGAATGGCTAAGATCAAAAACTCAATTGACAGATGCTGGCAAGCATATGGAGAAAGAGGACCACTCCTCCATTTTTGGTGGGATTGCAAGCTGGTACAACCACTCTGCAAATCAATCTGATGGTTCCTCAGAGAATTAGACATAGTATATACCCAGCCATACCACTTCTGTGCATATACCTAAAAGATGCTTCAACATATAACAAGGACACATGCTCCACTATGTTCATAGTAGCCTTATTTATAATATCCAGAAGCTGAAAAGAACCCAGTTACCCTTCAAAAGAGGAATAAAAACAGAAATTTTGGTACAGTCCCACAATGGAGTACTACTCCGCTATTAAAAACAATGACTTCATATAATTCACAGGCAAAAAAAATGGATCTATAATATCATCCTGAGTGAGGTAACTCAGTCACAAAAGAACACATATGCTATGTACTTACTGATAGGATATTAGGCAAAGAGCTTGGAATACCCACGATACACTTATGAACCATGTGAAGCTCAAGAGGAAAGAAAACCAAAGAGTGGATGCTTCAGTCTTACTTAGAAGGGGGAAGAAAATAATCAAGGGAAGTAGAGGGTGGGAGGGACTTGTGAGAAGGAGAGGAGGGATAGGGGGGAAATAGGGGCAGAATCAAGTATGGGATGAGATGGAGATGTAGAGAAGGTCAGGAAATTGAACAAAAGTATGTGGCAATGGGGAATGGGGAACTGGGGGGTAATGGCAAGAGTGTCCCAGATGCCAGGAAAGCAAGAATCTCCCAGGATCCCACAGGGAGATATTAGCTGAAACACCCCCAGAAAGGGGAGTTAGAACCTGTTGAGACCATATTGTGTATTCCAATTATAAAATAGAATGATTTTTAATTTTTAAGAATATGATTTAAGATTTATTTTTATTTATGTGTGTCATGTATATATCTGAGTGACTGTGTGTTTCAGTAACTGTGTATTAGGACCTTTAGAGACCAGAAGAGGGCATCATGTTCCCTCTAACTGGAGTTCTAAGCAGTTGTAAGCCATGTTCTGGAAGAACAGCAAGTGATTTGAACCCCTGAGACATCTCTCCTGGCCAGAACAGCATTTTAAATCATCAGAATTGGGGTAGGTAGGTAGTTCTATGGTAGAATGCTTGTCTTTCATGCACAAAGTCTTCAGTTTTAGACCAGTTCTCCTCATAAAGAATCAGAATTTCCAGTGGATTAATTTATCTAAATTATCAAACCACAGAAAGTAACTCACTGAACATAATAGATAACAAAAAAGAAAAATGACTTGGCCAAATCATTGTGGAGGTCTATCTAGATCCAGGACCCTGGAAGTTTGAATAATCCAGAGAAGAACTCTACCCCACAGCTTCCGCTTCACAATAAAGTTGACTATAAAGTCTAAATGAACTCTATGTCCTGGTTACTTTCATTGACTATTTCTAAATGCCATCAGTCCACTGAAAGTGTGTGGTGTGGTTAGGGAGAGGAGATGTTCTAGGAGAGAAAAGAAAGACATAAGATGTACTTAAGGCCTTGAAATATGGGCTGGAATGTTGGCTATAGTTAACTATAGGAATTTAACAATGTTATAATGCATATTTTTCTATGGAAACCTGCTAAACTATTGAGAACTTACTCATTTGGGATACAAATCTGAAGAGGATTTTAAATACTAAAAGAAAAGGCAGGACATTCCTTTTGCTATGGAAATACTCTGAGTGGGTCTGGGGTGGTTTCTTTGGGAGACTTTTGCCCTACTCAGCATTGTTGAAGGGTTCTGTTCTTCAATTTAGACATAGAATTTGGTGGGACCACTGATCATCATGGCATGTCACTTATTCTACTCTGAGTTTATCCCACAGGAAGAACCATCATATGCCCCAGGGAGTGATGTCCTCCTCTGAGGAAACACAGTTTGTCACAGAACTGAGGACATTCATCTTTAGTATCTCTCCACACTGTTATACTATTAAGTAAAATACACCAGCATGGGGCTGAGGAGACGGCTCCACTGGTAAATGATTACCCCACGAACGTGATAACCTGAGTTCAGAACCATATCTAGTAGCCATGTAAAATGTTGGGCATGGTAGTGTCTGTCAGCAATGTCAGCACAAGGGAGGAAGGTGGAGCAGACGTCTCAGATTAGTAGGCAGTTCACTTAGTCAATCAGTGGGCTCCAGATTCAGTGAGAAAAGCACTGTCTAGGAAAAAATATATAATGGAATTATTGAAGAAGTCATTCAACTTGGACCTTTGACCTCCCCACACACCTACACACAGAGATGCAACCATGAGCACAGGGGCACACACCAAAGTGAACACACCCATATACTACACACATACTAAATAAATTAAATAGATATATAGACAGAATGAGTGGATGAATGAATGAATGAATGAATGAATGAATAGTGGTTTAAATATGCTTGGCAGAGAAAGTGGCATTTTAAGAGTAGTGGCCTTATTGGATTGGGTGTGTTCTTCTCGTCTTCTTAGAAGAAGTGTGTCACTATGGAGATGGGATTTGAGACCCTCCTTTAAGCCATGTGGAAGTCAGTCTTCTCCGGTTCATCTTTGAAACAAGATCTAGAACTCTCAGCACCTCCAGTGCCATATCTGCCTGTCTGGATGCTACCATGCCCCTGCCTTGATGATAATAAACTGAACCTCTGAACCTATAAGCCAGCCCCAGTTAAATGTTATTCTTATAAGAGTTGCCAAAGTCATGGTGTCTATTCACAGGAGTAAAATCCTAAGACAGACAGACAGACAGATAAAATTTCAAAAATAGACTAGCAAGGAATCATTATTCATTATGGGAAAGACCAAACTGAAACATCTAGAATGCCCCCACGTGTCATTCCTGTGTCTAGATTCCCTGAGCACCCTGAATAAAGCTTTCCCCATTAAAGTGACTCTTCAATTACATAATGGCTGCTGGATAACCACTTAACCATTGCTGTGAGAACTGAGAATCCATATAACAGAAGCAGCGGACAGGGACTGTGTTCTCTTTATAAACTAAGGGAGCAAACAGCCCACACAGCTTTTAGGGTAAATAAATATACACAGAAATAATATCATTAATTGCCCATCTCTTAGATTGATATGTTTCTTACCTTAAATACCAAGAGAAGGGCATTGGAAGGGTCTATTTTTAATCACTTAAATTGGACGCCTACAGACAATAGAATAAAAGAACTTTTTAAAATTGTCTTTAATCCATCAGATTCCAGTTGCTTTCAGATGGATTCACTCTCAAGTTTCAACTATCTATTTTTCAAACAGAACAAGACATGTGCAATGTTTCATGTTGATCCCAGGTAGTAAGATTTTAGGAGATTGTGGCTGTTTCAGATTTATTCTTAGGCTGTACCCATTTCTGAATGACCCTGAAGATTATCATAGCAGACAATAATATGTCATTTTGGTCAAACTCAAATGTGAATGTTCTACTCTAAAGCTGGTACTTGTAATTGAGTCTAATCAACTGGACACACTATGTGTGCTGTTACTGGTTTTTTTTTTTTTTTTTTCTTATTTGTCTATTAACAGGAATAAGAACATGCGATATGTTCAAGAATTACTACAGTTAACTGCATTACTTTATTTTATTCTTTAACCCAACCCACACTCAGTGGATTTGTGCTAATATGACTATAATTTACACAACCAAATTCCTTTTTCCAAACTTAGATGGTTCCTAAAGCCTCACCTTTCCACCCCTCCTCTCTACACTCAGTTCTCTGCCACCATCAACCCCCATGTCCTCAGCTCCTTACCCGCCTGTGGGTAACTGCTAGTTCTGTGTTTCCAACTCAGACCTCTCACCAAAGTCTCGCCTCTGCTTGATGTCTATTGACCTCTCTATGTGGATGTGACACAGCTTTCCAGATGACAAACACATCCAGAAGTGAAACTCCTTCTCCCGTTTACATAGGCACTGTGTGTTGCTATTTGGTTTCTATGTGTAAATGTGACCATGCACATGAAGGTCAAGGACCACCTAAGGTGTCCTTGCTGGTTTTCTACTGGATACTCCAGGGTAGCTACTGCGGAAGTTTCTGGGGATTCTTTGTCTTCTTCTCCTTCTCTTCTGGAATTTTAAATATTAACACTAGGATTTTATGAAAGTTGTGGGATTTGAATTCAGTTCCTCACAGTTGCCTGACAAACTGTTTTTTTTTTTTTTTAATCTTACTGGGCCATCTCTCAATCTCTCTGATTATTTAAAACTGTGCTTATTTACTTTTGAAAATCAATATCACAGTTTGGGGAGCCCAACTCCAATTGGATGATTGCGCTTCAGTCTACCTTCCCCTTTTCATGAAAATGAGCATCAAATTCTGTGAACCTTCCTGTAGCTTAAGAAATTTCAAAACCTAGTCCTTTTTTAAAATTTTTTATTAGATACTCTCTGTATTTACACTTGAAATGTTATCCCCTTTGCCCACCCAGCTCCCATCTCCCCTCTCCCTCTACTTGTCTTCAAAAAAGGTGCACTCCCTCCCAATCACCCTCTCCACCTCAGTGTCTTGGCATTCCCCTACACTGGGAAAAGCCTCTTCTCACATTGATGCCAGACACTGCTATTCTCTGCTGCATATGCAACTAGAGCCATGGGCCTTTCCATGCGTGCTCAGTGGCTGGTGTTCTGGTCCATAGGAGCTGTGGCAGATTTGGTTGGTCGACAATGTTGTTTTTCCCATGAGACCGAAACCCTCTTCAGCTCCTTCATCCCCCTACCTCCAGCATCCTCTCTGGGTTCTCCATGCTCAGTCTTATGATTAGCTGCAAACATGCTCACCTACATGATTCTGGAAGAGCCCCTGAGGAGGCACCCCTATCTGGTTCCTGCCAACAAGTACCTCCCAGCATCACCTATAGTGCTTGGGCCGGGTGGCTGCACATGGGGTAGATCCCCAAGTGAGACAGCTCCTGAAAGGTCCCCTCTTCAATCCCTGCTCTTCCACTTGACCCCGTACCTCCTCCTGTAAGTGTTTTGTTCTCCCTTCTAAGAAGGACTGAGGCTTCAACATTTTGCCCTTTCTTCTTTTTGAGCTTTATAAGGTCTGTGAATTGTTTCTTGGGTATTCAGAGCTTTCTGGGGCTAGTATCCAATTATCAGTGACTGCATATCATGTGTGTTCTTTTGTGACTGGGTTACCTCACTCAGGATGATAGTCTCTAGTTCCATCCATTTGCCTAGGAATTTCAGAAAGTCGTTGTTTCTAATAGCTGAGTAGTAAGTACTTTATTGTGTAAATGTACCGCAATTTCTGTATCCATTGCCCTGTTGAAAGCCATCTGGCTTCTTTCCAGCTTCTGGCTATTATAAATAAAGCTTCTATGAGCATGGTGAAGCATGTGTCCTTGTTATATGTTGGAGCATCTTTGGGGTATATGCCCAGGAGTGAAATAGCTGGGTTCAAAACCTAGTCTTAATAAGGGTTCTCAAACACTTAATAAGGGTTGTCACCCCTTCTAGCCCACTATCCAAAGGTAGGGGAGAAAGATAGTAAATAGGACAAGAGATGTGGACCTGTTTAAAAATGGTTATTTGGGGGTAGATTCAGTAGTGTCAGCACACGCAACGTGACTAAGCAGTGGCAGCAAAATCCAGCAGAAACCACCAAGCCTCAACCAAAGCGCACAAGTCAGCAGGAGCTGCCAGAATTAGCCAGGACACCAGAAGTTCTCTGCTATGTCTCTCTCAACAAAGTGAAGATCTGTAAAGACACAAGACAAGGAAAGCTTTGAAGGCTGGCTATTCGGGTGCCCTTTCACTGTCTATTGACTCTTATTTATCCTCTCTCCAAATATCACGCATCCTCCCACAGGTCTTGCCTCAGCAAAACGCCACATGAGTCTGCATCACATGACACAACCAGAAACATCCATTGCTCCTTCCCCTGGCAGCTTCAAATCAATATTTACATGTCCTCGGCAATTTTTCTTTGATAAGCCCAGAGTCTGATGTGATTATAAAATCTTTTCTTACAATCCTCTTCACCTCCAATTACACCTGTTTTATTGCCTGGTGATTTAAAAATAAAAAACAAAAGAAAAGAGTGCAATTTTTGCCTTCTAATAATATCATATACAAAAATTGGACTGATGTAAGATACATATATTAGTCATTTTTCTATTGATATAAAAAGATGCCATGACCAAGGTAGTAACTTATAGAAAAAAAGGAGTTTATTAGAGACTTCATTCCAGAGGGTGAGTGGAAGGCATGGTGGCAGGCAAGCAGGCAGGCATGACACTGGAACATTAGTTGAAAGCTCACATTTAATCCACAAGCAGGAGATAAAAATGAGAACACTAACTGGGTATGGCATCCCCAATATCACACTGTTCCCAACAAGGCCTTCCCAAACAGTTCCACCAACTAGAAAATGTACATATATAAATATATATATATACTTTTGTTTACAATGTTGACAATTGAATATACACCGGCAATGAATTTTGAAAATATTCATCTCTGTTATTCATTCTTTCCCCTTCCTTTTTTTGGTGAACCTGTTATTATTTCCAACAACTTTTCTTCCTACATTCATGCTGTCTTGTAAATCTTTAATCGTTACCTACAAGAGTTTATGAGTGGGGCAGGAGGGTAAGGCATAATTATCAGGGTTTGGGATATTTGCCATTGGTAATTGCACTGAGGCAAATGACTTTCATTCCTTGCAGAATCCATTACTAAATTGTCAGTACATTGTACCCATCATCAATTAGAGCCGTACAATTTACATTTTGTATATGTGCTTGGTAGCCCTTCAGAGTAGCCTTGTGGAGTGTCTATGTGCTGTGAGGAGAAATATTTTTCTCTTAAGGGATGCTATCTCAGTTGAACTTGAAGGATTAATAGGCCTCTTAAAGGTCACCATTAACCATAAGCTAACAGTTCCTCAAGGAAGAGTAGAACTTCTTGAATTCTTTTTCCATCCATGATGGAATGTTGACAGGCCCCATTGTGCAGATCTCACGCATGAAACTCGCTACTGTGTATTTATGGTTGCACCAGCCATGTCACATCCAGAAGACATCATTTTGCAGTGCTCCTCCACATTCTCAGGCCCTTGCAATCTTCCTTTCTCTTCTTCCAGGATGCTCTTTGGGCCTTAGAGGAGGTAATATACATACCTCCTTTCTAAGTGAGCACTCAGCACTCATTTATTTTTAGCACTTGGCTACAAATAACTCTGCATTAATTTCTGTCCACTGCTAAACAAGCTTCTCTATCCAAGACCAAAGCAGCACTATCTATGACTATGAACATGAATATTTAAAAAGCATTTTGACAATTTTTGGTATTTAAAAATCATTATGTTAAATCTATACACACCAAGAAAACTTTGACTAGTTCCATGTTACATTTTGTTCTACATGTACTTTATGCTTATGGTAACTAGTAAGATTTCAATGCACACTATCAAACCTTTAAAAAAAAAATCAAGTACTGACAAAAATATATTCATATAGTTTTATGCCAAAATGCTTTTAAAAATCTGTACATGTGTCTCTCTTTTTTAAAAAATGAAGCTGTAAGGGGAAAAAAAGAAAGCATTTTGACATGTCTATTTTTCAAAACAGCTATAAGTAAGTTCCCTCATCTGCCCTATAACCTTCCAGGCATACACTACCAGGCATGAGCTCAGTCTCACAGAGCGGACCTCAGGTCCAAGCAGAAAGTGGTTGATGGCTGCATCAACTACCAGTGGTGTCACTATCACAGCCGTGGGCTTCTCTTGGCTAGCAGGTTGGCTTTGTCACACAGTGTCCAAAGCTGAATAAGGCTATGGGCACCTTTTCACCCTCCGCAGCTTGCCTTGCATCTCCCTGACCTACGCACTGTGAGTGCAATAGAAAGAGAGCTTCCAGTTCAGTTGCAGTTTGATTTCTCTGTATCTTGCACCCAAAGTGTGTGGTGTCTTCAGCAAAAATTTTACACTAGTAAAACTTGTAATTTACTCCTAATGTTCAGAAAACAATCATAAAAAATAAGAATCGGTTTTTTAATGAATGTTTTTAAATAGTTTAAATGTGAATTTTCCACTTGATCATACTCAATTCAAATGAGAGTAATTTGACCAAGACACTCATCCAATGGCTATAATGTTTCTTCCTATCATAAAGATTTTAAATACAGTTGAAATAACTGTTTTAAAACAGTGCAACATACTTATTTTGCATTCTGAAATAAAAAGTAGACAACCTAAACTTTTTCTTTAACAATTGCTAAATGGGTTTTTATTACATTGTACCCATCTTCAATCAGAGCTGTAGAATTTGAATTCTGTATATCTGCTTGGTTGACCTTCAAAGTAGCCTTGTAAAATATCCATGTGCTTTGAGGCGAATTTTCTGCTAAGGGAGGCTATCTCAGTTAACTTGAAGGATTAATAGGCTTCTTAAAGGCCATTCAAAATAAAGGAGAATTTCCAGGAAGAAGGAGTTCTTGTAAAAGAAGACATGGGTAGCCCATTATCATGTGCCTTGAAAGCTACAAGTCCAACAGGGCACAGGGAGCAAAAATGACACAGAAATAAGGGGGTTTATATGGGCCTACAGGAGCCAGAAATGTTCTCTGCTAAGAGGGTTTTCTCCTTTTGTTTCATTTATTCTGTTTTGATTGGATTGGATTAAAAGGAGACACCACATAATGGTTTTAGACCTAAAGGTAATGAGCTTTTGTGTTTGCAATGATCATGAGACGGGACAAAGATTGGAGGTCTTTTGGGCCACATGCATGAGTTGAATTCCTCAGCATCGACATACAAATAGCTGAGTACAGTGAAGTAACTATCTCAGGGCTGAGGGGCTGGAGAAAGTGAGATCCTAGAGACTCAGCAGCCATCCAGCCCAGACAAATAGTGCACCTCTGGTTCAGTGAATAGTCCCACTTCAAAATAAAATATGGTGGAATGAATGAATGAATGAAGTCAACAGTAACTAAGAAAGATTCCCAAAGAAGACTTCTGATTATATGCATGCCCCCATATAGATATGCATGCATACAAACACCCACAAACAGATGTACAACACACATACCAAAAAAAAATGAAAAAAAAAAAAAAACTTAGACAATGATGAAAGGCTGAACAGTGCAATGAAGAGAAGGATGGATTGAAGTCAGATGAGATTCATAGGATTTCAGTGATTATTTGATGAAGAAAGATGTAAATGTGTTAATTCAAATGGCTTGCTTGGTACTATATGTTTGAAATGCGCATACAAAAATAACTAACTATTCCTTGTCAATTTAAATGAGTTTTCTCCCCCTGATTAAATTAGATTATACCTCTGTCCCTTTTTGTTTCCTTGCTATGTCCTTCACTTAGGTTTTTTTCCCCAGCTTTCTGAGTACTTTCATGTCTTAAGCTCCATTCATGCTGGCTTATGTATTTTATACACAAGCACTTCAAGTAAACAGTGTCACCATGAGGTCACAAATTTAGACTGCTTGTCCTGATGGCATTTCATGTATCCACTAGCTTTCCCGTGCTACTCTTAATGCTGATGGGAATGGTAAATGGGATCGTGTGTGATTACTGACAAGCTATTTTTGGTTTGGTTTCCTTTGTTTATTTCAATCTAAAAAAAAAAAAGAAGAAGTTCTAGAATCTTCTCTAAAGAATGTAATTTATCAAGATGCTATAGTATTTCATCCAGGAATCTTGATATTTGAAAGGCTTAAGCAGAAGAATTGTTGCAAGTTTAAGGTAAGCCTGGGCTACATAGTATGTTCCAGGTCTCCCTGGTCTACATAGTAAAACCAAAAAAAAAAAAAAAAACAACCTTTATATAAATGTTGAGAAAATATGTTTCAGTTATTCTGTAGAAATAAGTGGTATCTGGCGTGATGAATATGCTAACTAGCTTGAGTCAGTCGTTTTACATCATATATGTACACACATATAGAATTGCATCATTTTGTATCTCATAAATACCTCTTTATAATTCATCACTATGCAATAAAATTTTAAGACTTTAATTTGCAAGGAGGAGAAGAAAATTGAATCCTCCATTGTTTCTGATTGGTTGTAAAAAAAAAAAAAAAAAAAACAACCTCCTGACTAGCCTCCCTTATATTCACCCCACCCCACATTCATCCCGAACACCCAATGTGTAAGAACTGCCAGTTGGGTTTGTTGTTATTGTTTTATTTTATTAAGGAGGGGCGTCCTGTAAATGACACTCCTGGGTCAACATGAGGATGTAGTCAGTCCTGTATCCTTAGGCAGATAGCATCTCTAAGCTACATATCTCTACATATCATGGTCACTAGGGACACCCGCATTTGCATGAAGGAGGAGACAGTAGGGGACTCCCTCATGTTGTAGGAACCCTGAACATTCCTGTCTCAAATCTACAATCCCGAAGAGAAGACCTCTGACTCTTCAGGCTGGTGTTTACTGTCTCCTATATCTGGTCTTACACACACACACACACACACACACACACACACACATCCTATAATTCGATAAAAATCACCTAATTTTTAAAACAACACCTATTATAAGTGTAAAGTGGATTAACACTGTAAGGGAAGACTAGATTAAGATGCCATATTTAGGACACCATTCATCAGTACAATTTCTGAAAATACAATCAACAGCCTGCCTTCTGAGAACAAGCAACTAAAGGCAAACCTACAAGATACACATGTGCTTTTTTCCCCTAAGCACAAGAAAAAAAGTCATTTATCTAAAACTGAATGTTGCCACCACTGGGCTCTCGGGACTCAATAAGCCGGTCGGTCTGGTTAAAGCTGAGAAATGGCATCATGACGCCTTCAGTTAATACAGACTGCAGTGCATTGGCAGTTCTCCACGGAGACAAAAAGATGGGGTATTATTTTTGAATACCCTCCTAGGCGATCTCCCTTGGCTAACAAAAGCGACTAACTTATCCAGACCTGACTTCAGTCACTGGTCCGTCCGGAGAAACTGAAAGAGCCTGCCTAGCCCGGCAGGGATGCCCTACTGAGCAGTGCGCACTGCGGCCTGGGAGCGCAGGGCGGGCACCCGCCAGACTCGCTCGGCGCTCGGCTCCTCATGCCTTGTCCTAGCCCCGGGTTTCCACTGTCACCCACACCTGGCAGAGGAGCTCTACAAGGAGGGAATGGCCACTACCTCTGTCCGGGGAACCCCGAAGGTGCTCTATCTGTCTTTGGCACCTTTCTGAGGAGTCTGGTCTGGAAAAAGCATTCATTCCTGAACTGGGTGAGGTTAGCCTTGAACCTATTTAGTGTCATGGCTTGAGACCCTCTCCCCCCTTCCCTGGCCAAATTCTCTTTCGATCTCAGTAGTTTCAAATACATTTCAAGCCGCTCTCCCAATTTGGAGCCAGCAGCCGCCTGGCAACCTGTGTAGAACCGGTTGGCCACCGGGGGCGCTCTAAGGAATTGCAGTTTCTTTGAACGCACCAAGGAGTGTAAAGACCGTGGGCAAAATGCAGAGCACCTGGATACGGGAAAACACTGGTTTTCATTAGGTTCCTTGCTTCCTTTGAAAATAAAGTTCCCGCAGGAAAGAAACTCTAGATGGATTTTCGTAAACGCCATCAACCCTGGAAACACAGGGTAGTGCCTGCTAGTGGATACTCCAAAGGAAAATCGGAAAGAACAAACAGTAAATAGAGAAACCCATCACTTAGGGGCATTTGAGAACTTGTCCTTGCTTTCCAGGTAGAGAAGCCACCAGCATTCACTAGGCACTACGCTTTGCCAAGTTTTCTAGGCTTTGGCAGGCCAATGGGCAGCGGGGTAGAGCTGGCAGACGAAAACTATATAGAGAGGATCTTATAGATGAGGAAGATGAAACCCCAAACCTTCAACCTGAATCTGGAGGGTTATTGGCTACTTTCTCTCCACACCTTGCCCAATGCAAAGAATATTCAGTACGTATTTGCTTTATGTATAAAGATGGCACTTTTCTGCATTCGTGGATAGTCACCAAGGTTCAGAAGCCTCAAGTCCAGCTCTCTTAAACATCCATTGCTCCTACGTGGCCCAGACACTTGGCTCCCATTCTCCAATCATTCTCTCGGGCGCGGGGGCAGGTGCTTAGGGCCCGCCTGGAAGCCTTCTCCCGCGATTTCTACAGTTCTCTTCATCTTACAGTGTGACAAGCGATGGCCAAAGGCCGGACTAGAACTGAGAGCAGCCTGGGAAAACAAGCCCACGTGTTCTTGTCTACTCTGGCATAGCTTTCAGTCACTTGGCTCTAGAATCTCAGGTGAATGAATACCCTCCGCCCTACCTCGTGCCCATCCTGGTGAGGGGGCTAGAGTTAGCCCAGCTCCTTTTCCCAGTCTCCTTAGAGTGGCTACTAAAATCCGGAGCCTAGGAATCTGCAAAAACTCCGAGCCCTGCATTTGAGCATGCGCCATCGCCAAGCGGCTTTTGGTCACAACTCTCCCGACTGGGCTGCGGAGCGCTGGCTGGAGGAGGGTGGAGAGAGAAACGAGGGGGCGGGGGAGCAGAGAGGTGGAGGCTCGCGCGCTTGCGCACGCAGCTCCAGGGACCCTAGGTTTTTCTATGGGATTCCCAATCTGCAGCAGAGATTCACCCGAGCGTGTTGCAGCGGCCGCTGGGCTTGCAAGGCGCAATCCAAGAGGGATTTAAGCAGCCCGGAGCTCCTAGAAAAGGAGCGAGAGAGAACCACTCACAGAGACGGTTTAGCCGTTAGCCTGAATTAAACATATATATTTTTTTGAAAGAACTGTTGAGTTTTATCATTTTCCTTAAGTGACGGTGCACAGCCTATAACTGTAAGTGGAAAATATAATCTTCGTTGCATTTTTTGCATGTGTAGCGCAGCCGATTGTCAAGAGATGCTTGGGCTATTGTCACATATTTTGCTTTGCATAAATGCTACTAAATGCATGGTGACCGTTGCCTTGGTTAACGTTAGTGGGTTAATGTTAGTGCTGCTGGCTCATAGAGGACCTTTTGGATAATGCGGTGGGGGAAGGAGTGTTTATATGCGGCGTGTTCAGGGGACTTAGGCTAGATTAAAGACAGGTGAGACCGGGTGCTTTTTTAGTATAAAACTACAAATAGGTGGATTTCCTTAGACGGACTTAAGTAGCTAATTAAGCGATTGTGAAGTTTCCCAGTTGCTGATAAAACTATTGAGCGGTTGCAGTTAAGTACCAACCTGTCATACGTGGGATTTGTGCACCATTTTTTTTCCACGGCGGAGAAGCACAAAAGGTGTTTGCTAAGTAAAACTGAGTGGACGAGGCTGGTGTAGGATTGGTTGCTATGCAGCGATGCTAGTGTTTTAAAACCCAAGGAGTTAGGCGCACAAGTATATTGCTTAGTACTTGGAAAATACTGTTTTCTTTTTCTCTTTTTCTATTCGTCGCAATGATGAATTGTTAAGAAAAGGAAAGCTGTTATACAGCATCTTTGGTTTTGAGTAGTGTCGAGCGCGGCTGGATGAAGACCTAACTAGCTAGCTACCTGACTCTGCATTCCGCATTCGCCTTCCGGAATGCAGGGCTGGGAGCTGCACCCCTTGGCATGTTGCATTTGGTAATGTTGCCTTAAAGGAGAAAAGGTCGTTCTATGTTTTTAACTTAAATTGGGTTGTTCCAAGCTCAGAAAGTGGAAGAGGGGTCTTCACAAGGTCAAAACCCTGTTTGGGGAAAAACAGATTACCAAAGAATACCCTCCAGGGTGTGAGAATGTGTAAGGGGAGGGGGGAGAGATGCAGGGATGTTTCTTCACAGGCAAGGAGAGGGAGAGAGCTCATCTCTGCACAAATGTACTCAGTGAGATGCCAGAGTGGGAATCCATTTTTCCAGAGTTGCCCTCCTGTCCATATTTTGGAGACTAAAATGAGATGGAATTACTGGTGGGTGTGGAAGGCACAAAGTACACACTGTCTGTGAGCTACATCCCACTTGAAAGCACGAGAAGCTTGGGGATTTTATTTCTACAGATTTTTTTTTCTTAATTTAAAGAAATTTTAGGCTGAGACAAATTTAAAATGAAACTTGCGCAAACTCGTTTTAGCCCATTATTATTTAAAGTGTCTCCATCTGTGTGTGTTATGGGGGTGGGGTCTGCATCATTGTAGATCTTACTCACCAGTGTTCTCTCACCAAGACTGGAGAGCTGAATAACCCCAGAAAATGCTGCATTGAAGCTGATTGGCAGAATGGTATGAGGCAGTCAAAAGAAGAGGGGCTGCTGTAGACTGGATTTTTATAGAAAAGTCAATCTGATCTTTGGGATGAAAATAAATGAATGTGCCCCTAAACCGGGAGAAAAGAACATTTTGCTCATCTTTTGACGTTTTGATCGCTCCAGCCATTTTCAGCCCCTCAAAGGAATATGTGACTTACTTCAGTGCATAAAATTTGGGATAGAAAATTCGAGAATAGCCTCTCCCTGGAAATCCAATGTAAACATCACACAACCTCTCCGCTTCCTTTCTCCAGGGCAGAAAGGCCAATCATGGTCACATTTGAGCCATACTCATTGCCACCACTGAGTTGGCATCAGTTCAGTGACCTGTGTATGTTTTGCTCTGCTCTGACAAACAGATGACAGAGGAAATGGGGGAGTCATGTGTTGAACATCACTGATGCTGGGTCTCAGATTCTCTGGCTCTTAGGCTTGACGGGTAGAGAGGCTCAAATCAGCTCGACCCCTTATACAGCATCTATTCTAAAGCTCTTGTTTTACAGACTTAGAAATGAGATCCAGAGCCATGCAACTACATAAAACCAATTAACTTCCAGTCTATGGGACAATTAAAAAGTCATGAGTGCAAATCTTCTCTACTCCTCTGCAGTTTTCAGTGTCCTCAGCAATACTGATGTAGTCTTCAGATATCTGTGCGTTGTTCTTTTCATATGGTATGAGCTGGTCTTGCTGGGTGAGGAGGGGCTTTTACCCTCTCCTTCACATCTTTCCCATTGCCCCTCACCTCTAATAAACCCACCTCATTGGGTTATGCTGGTTTTCTTTTTAATTTTTAGTCTGCTCTCCCTCGCGTCCTGTGCACCTCAGTCAATTTATTTAAGACCTTTAGTGTTTCTGGGAGGCATCAGCAAACCAGAGGCAAGGGTAACTCCTGTATGAGACCTGCCTGGGGTGGATTCATTTCTCCTGGCTCCACTCCCAGAATCCCTCAGGGGCTCCAGGCTATAGAGATACTGCAGGTGCCATCCCCACCCCTCTGCCAGTCTAGCCTCCTCTCAAGCTGCTGCAGCTGCAGGAATGGGAATGTTGTGGAGCCAAGAAGCTGCAGGATAAACATACAGTGGACTCTGCCAACTCCCCTGGCTCCTGGAAGGCAGAAGCCCAATCAGAGATGTGCATCTCCAGGCTGTATGGAAATCCTCCAGGGGCAGTCACCTGCTGTGGGGTGGGGCAGAAAGGCTATTGGGAGAATGCTTGGTGGGGTTAGAGTGGAGTGTGCTGAGGTTTCAGGACCCCTTTGGAGCTTTTCAAGCACGCATACGCACACAGCTTTTCTTTTGGGTGGTACATTCCTCCTTCTTGCGCAGCTTTCTTCCCTCGTTAGCTGAACTAGAGCTACAGTACACATATGGCTATAGTACATACATGTCCTGCTTCATTCCTGCCCCCCCACCTTCTCTCGTCTTCTCCTTATCTCTCTCCACCACCACCCCCAATTTTCTCATTTTTTTTCCTTTTCATCCATAAAAATATTTCTAGAGTGCCTACACACAGTTCCATGCCTTTAAAAGATAATCTTGGCCCTCCTGTTCTTTCTCCAAAAATATAATCTTCCAGACACTCGTGAAGACAGCTACAACCAGCACAAATGTCCCCAGGAGGCAGTGCCAGCTATTCCTATCCCCCAGATGATGAAACCTGAGGGAAGGGCTGTGCAAGGTGGAGCAGGGCACAGGAAGGCCTTGGTGGTGCTTTTCCATTCACAAAAGGAGCTAAACATTCTTACTGTTGTTTGATCTGAGGGAGTAAGTGTTCCCAGAATATTCACCAATGGACAGCAGAATATTACCACTCCCTTCCTGGTGAACATCGTCTAAAAGGGGATGAGCTCTGTCTTGAATATGATATGTATATATTTTTTCTCAGTTAATTAGCCGTGATGTTGGAGTTTTGTTCCAGACTATTCTGGATACCAGGTAGCCTCAATGGAGACCTAGAGACATGTGGCTGCTAAGGGCCTGGTTATATGTAAGCATGTTCTGTAACTGAAAAGCATGCCCAGGGATATTAATAACCTTCCTTATAGGATTTTCTGTATAGAATATCAGGATGGTTGTGTTTAGTGGAATTGTATACACATGTGGATTCTGAACAGTTCAGAGGGACTCCCAAAGGAGTTTTATAGAGTGTCTTACAGCATCAATAACAGCAAATGTGCAACTTCTTCTTGCTAAATCCAGTATGCTAATGCCATCCAAAAACGTCATTTTCATCGTGCAGAGTGGTTTCTGTGCACCTCGGATTTGTGATTGTTGAGGACGTAAGACAGTTGTTTTTATAGAGTGAATTGTGTTCATATGGGTCTTAGGAATGGTTCAGTTGGTGAAGTGCTGGCATGCAATTATGACAGTCCACATTCAAACCCTAACACCTCAAGAAAACCTACATATAATGGTGTATGCTTATAATCCCAACACTAGGGTGGCAGAGACAGGCTGATCCTTGCAACTCACTGACTTGCCATCTTGACCTAATAAGGGAGCTCCAGATGCCAGTTAGAGAGAGAGAGAGAGAGAGAGAGAGAGAGAGAGAGAGAGAGAGAGAGAGAGAGAGAGAGAGATGGCTTCCATGACTTGCCTACATGTGAGCACAGACATATACACTGACACATGTCAGGACATGTACCATGCACATTCACACATGTACATGCATACACACAAAGAAGGGAACATATTCAACCAATCTAAGGTTTGACAGTGTCTATCTCTGTTACATGTAATAGGTATATCACAACCTAAAGATAGAACGTGTAATGCCAAAGAATGATTGCTGTTTCTATGTCCCTCCCTCCAACAGAAATAATGTAGATGGTATTCAAGGGAGATTATTTCCTTTAAGATTTTATGGACGTATGAAGTCAAGGTTTCAGTGAGCTTTATAGTATTTCTACAGTATCTACATATATTTCATAGCAGAAACTCTGATACTTGTTAATTAAATATTTGCATGTAACTTTTAAATAAAGTAAATAATTTCTCTGAAGGCCATATGCAGAATCAATTCTGTTTTAAGTATCTTTGGGAGAACTGGGGACATGACTCAGTTGATAAAGAGCCTGCTGCAGAAGCGTAAGACCTGAGTTGGATCCTTAGCACTCATACAAAGGCCACCTACAGTGGAGTATGTCCATCACCCTAGCACTGATGAGATCAGAAACAGGCAGATCTCTGCATCTGACTGACCAGCAAGCTTACTCAGTAGACTCTGAGATCAGTGTCCTGTTTCAACAACTAAGATGGAGGGCGATAGGGGAAGATGCCCAATGTCAACCTGATAACCACATATACACATGCTCCTGAACACATGCACCTTCATGTGCATACACACAAACAGACAGGAATACAAGCAACACACACAATTACACAATTTAATACATTTTTACTAAAATGAAATACTATATACAAAAGAATATTGTACAATTTACTTTTAGTAAGTATATAAAATATTACATCAGGTTTATTTTTTCGAAGTAGAATGCTGGCCTAGAGAGATTGCTCATCCATGAAAAGCTAGGCTCACAACCTAAAAGACAAGAGTAACATGTCAGTCCACTCTTTTATTGATTTTTCTTTCCATTTATTGAAAATGGACTCTTTTCTCATATATTTTAATTAAGTTTTTCCCCTTCTTCCACATCTCCCAATTCCTCTCCCCTTCCCTTCCCATCTGGATTCATTCAATTTATGGCTCTTGTTAGAAAACAAACATGTTTCTAATGGATACCAATAAAATAAAATATAGTAAGATGGTATAAAACTACTTATTAATAAGCAGAAAGATTAATTATATTGTCAATATACTAGACTTAACATTGACAAGTCAATCAGGAAAGATAATCCTAGACAATGACAGCTATGTACTGTATTTATTTAGATTGTGGTCTTTGAAGCAATGAAATTATGTTAATGTGTTCCCACTGTGAAGGGACCACAACATTGCATTTCCCATTTATGGTTTGTTTTTAATGATGGCTTTCCTTTCCTGGTTCAATTCACTGAGAACTTTACTAGGTGAAGAATCTTGTTGATGCATTAAAACTACTAATGAATGAAAAAAAAAAAACAGAATAGCAAATTGCTTAAGATTCTTTAAGCTTATTGACCATTTAATAATAAGGAGTCTGTAAATACATTACACAGATGCTCTATAAATGTTATATATATATAATATGTATATATATATATATATATATATATATATATATATTATATATGATATTATATAAGCGTTAGCTACCTCTACACACAGAGATCAGGTAAGTTTCTTTTTCTGGGTATCTCCATTGTCTTGCTTCAGTGCCAGCCTTACAGAGATGATCTGATGTGTAACCACTGTTTGTTTACTTTTGATTAGACATATAATAATGGCCATTATTTCCCATGACTTGTTGGATAATGTCTGGGTGAGCATTTTATACTTTTTGTTCAAATTACAATTAAGTCCTAGAATGCTCTCACCCACCAAGTGGCTCTCGATTGCAAGATAGATAATACAATAATTCCTAGCCTTTTTAAAAATAGAAATTGAGTCCCTTTTAATTAAAATATTTCATTTTATAGCCAGGCAGTGGTGGCACAGGCCTTTGATCCCAGTCCTCAAGAGTCACAGGTAGATGGATCACTGAGTTTCAGGCCAGTCTGGTCTATAGACAGAGATCCAGGACAGCCAGGGTTATACAGAGAAACCTTGTCTAGAAAAAAAATTCCCACAAAATACAATGTTAACAGATCAGTTGAAAATATTATCAGCTATTACAGACCCATAGACAAAACATTTTTATTTCAATTATTGCTCATGAAAGTATCTTCCTAAAAGCAGAAACTACTTCTGTTTACTTGTTATCTCTTAGGCTCTGAAAGACCTAAAATTTTGAAAGAACTGGGTATAAATTGATTTCTTTCACATTGTTAATAGGTTGATGTATTTCAAAGCCTAGGTAAAGTTCCATTAAGGCAAATAATAAGACCCTAGTGTTTCTATTGTTTTATATGTTGGAATGATTTTTAAAGTTGGTGTTTTCTTAAACAGTAGGCTGTGTATTACACGATTCTCTGGTGTTTTATATTTGGCATTGGTTGTATTATTTTGTTGCATGTATATGCTTGTTTCTGATTTCTTGAGATTCAGTATTTAAATTTTAATTAAAATGGTCCATGGAAGACTAATCAAGCATTATCAATAGTGTTGAAATACTTATTAATGTAATATTTTATTTGTAAGCATCATCTGGTACTGTTCACATCTGACTCTTCAGTGGGAACTTCTTCTTGTTAGAATTCTTTAATTGGGTTTTGGAGATCATGAAAAGCTTAATTCATTTCAAAATTTCAAATGTTATTCTAATTTTTACATAAAGCATTTGATATTTGTTTTCTTTCTCACATAGGAAATTTTATGAAAAGCTAAAATGTGAAATCAGTTTCATTTGCAAATATAAAACATATAGTTTTTCTTTAAATGATCATATAAGTACTAGTATCTCCAACAAAGATGAAAAATAAACTTTTTCTTTTTTTTAATTGAACAACTTTATTTTAAAAACAGATAAATGTACAGATTTAAAGCATTTTTGCATAAAAGTATACAAATACATTTTGTCAGTACTTGATTTTTTTAAAGGTTTGGTAGTGTGCATTAAAATCTTACTAGTTACAATGAGCATAAAGTACATGTAAAACAAGATATAAACCTGAAATTAGTCAAAGTTTTCTTGGTGTGTAAGGAGTAAACATAATGGTTTTTCATTTTCTTTTGAAAAACAAACGTTAATCATCCACCAGTTTAGGCAGTATTGGGGAAAGGCCTCACTAATATTTCACCTGGCTTTTTAAAAAATGACAAGAAATACAATCAAGGAAGGATATTCAGGAGGATTTGGTATCCCAAGCATATAGTCTCACCAACTTTCAAGTAAGGAAAAAAAGGCCACAAGCTCAAAGCCTGGAGCTGACTCAGGAAAGTGCTTGTTGCATAAGATAGAGAGAAAGTAACGAAAATACCAACATATCTCTCTCTCTCTCTCTCTCTCTCTCTCTCTCTCTCTCTCTCTCTCTCTCTCACACACACACACACACACACACACACACACACACATACACAATCACAGAAACACACATGTAGACACATGTGTCAGCACACATACATGAAGATATTCAAATACATAAACACACACATACATACACATACCCCTCATATGGTTACAGAGTACAATCAGAACCAGCCTAAGCAACCTAGTAATGACTTTGCCTCAAAATAAAATAAGGGGGGAGGATAGAGCATAAAATTCTAAATTCAATCCCAAGTCCTGAAGGAAAAAGAAAATCTTCAATCTAGGTGCAGTTAGATAAAACCTAGTATTTTATTGGGTCTGTGACTTTCGATAAATTAGCTAATTTCTTGGATTCATTTTCTATAGTTAATTTACAGCCGTCTTGAATATAAAATAGACATAAAAGCTCATTGCTGAAAATATATAGCCACTGATAGATACCTTATGAAATCGTCCTTTTCATTGGGAATCAATGCAATTTTGGTCACTGTAGCGTAATTTAGTTAACTATATAGAACAGCCTCAAGTAAGATACTGGGACAGCCCTCACGAAATCATGCCTAGTACAGAAGACAGATGCAACTCAGTAAGTGAAATAACAAGCTGGCATGGTCCAGCCATGAGAACATAAATCTGTAACCCCAGTATGTGGGAGATGGAGACATGAGGCTTAGTATCTCAAGCCTGGGATACATGGCATCCTGTCTTTAACAGAAAAAAGAGAGGCACAGGAGGAAGATCTCAGAAAGAAAGAAATGCCTTCATGAAAACCACGAAGCCCCAGTTCCTCCTGGACCTTCTTTAGATGCACTGTCTATTCTCTCTTCATCACCCCACCATACATCACCCCACCAATACCTTCGTACAACTGAGAACTGCAAAGGCAGAATCAAGTCTGTTTCCTTACTGAACACATTTGGAGCCCATCTATGGATTATTACTCAGTATAGGTAAATAACACAGCCTTTGTCCTCTCTGAGCACCCTACACTGAATTTAATAAGAACAGCTCAAGAGCCCTGCCTTGTTAAGGATTAACTGTTACACTCCAATACTGCTACCCTTCACTACCTTCCAAAACACACCCTCCTCACACCCACCCTATTACTCCAACTCACCCCATGACTAATCTTTCAACCCATATCTGTGGGAGGAGACTTTTAGATTCTACCCTTTCATTCTTTTCTCTCGGGGCTTTGACAGTTTAAAAGAAAACCTGAACAGCTTTTTCCTATTAAATCAAAAAAGTATTTGCATATTTTTCTAGACACACAGACATACACAATAACCTTACTGTTTTTGACAGATCTAAAAGCTTTTTTCGTCTTCTTCTAATTCTTCCTCTATGTAATGGAGCATTTAAGTGATTTCTGGTCTGCAAACATAAGGAACATCTTTTTCTCCCTCGGCGGTTGACAAATATTCCTCCATTTTGAGGCTTCCATACATAGTACAAGGAGTATGAAGTAGGATTTTTGGTTCCAATCTTTCATGGCAATTTTCTTAGCTGCAAAAAGAGGATTTAATATTACCTTATAGGAGTGCTGAGGTCAACCCTACAAATGTGCATATACCAACTGAAGTAGTTTAGCATCAATAAACAATCCCTCCCCATGTACGTGTTCTTTAATGCCCATCCCTCTTTTTCCTGCCCACCTTCTCAGTCTGTATTTCATTATTTCTCCCCCTCTAGCATAGGTGTGTTCTGCTGTATTTTTTTTTCAAGAATGTTTTTCCTACTGAACCAGGCTGGAAGCAGAATTATATATAGTTAATACACACATGTGCCAGGTAGTGTCACGAGTGCATTAAGAAAACCGTGCTGACACAATGAGTGTTCTAGTTTAGAGCTGTGTTTCTGCATCCATGTGGGGGGAAAAGTCTCTTTTATTGACTTAAGACATACTTTGTACTACAGAATCTAAAGTTTCAGGCAGGTAACATTCAACTGATGGCCAGTGGTCTCCCACTCCAGTGAAACAGTAGTATCCGTTCTTTCTTTGTGGTTTCTTCCAAGGTACCTCTCACGCTTGCACAACATTGCAGGAAGCACCATGCTTCACCTCCTGTGCCAGCTCTGTCTCAGTCACTTGCATATGCTTTGTCCATCGAGAAAATACCTATCAAATAATACCAAGAAAATGGCAGACACGGAGGCCGTAGCGATGCATGCAGAATAGGTTTGCGTCAGGGTTAGACTCCAAAAGCCCTCTGTTGCTAAGGATTGTAGAAGTATAGTCAAGTGTAAATAGGCCATGAGCCAAGGGCAATCATCTAACAGAGGTGACAGAAAAATTGTGCATACGTGTAGGTCAGCGCATACACATATGGTACAACCTCGGAATCTTCACTGTAGATTGTTTACTATATTTTAAGCAAGAAGGGGCTAGAGAGATATCTTAGTTGTTAAGATAACTTACTGCTATTGCAGGAGATCCAGGTTTAGTTCACATGGTAGCTTGTAACTGTCCATAGCAACTCCATTTCCAAGAGATCTGTTCCCCTCTCCTGATGTGAATGGGCACTAAGCATGAACATGGTACACATGCATACACACATATTTGCAGACAGCACTTACACACATAAAACAAAAAATCAGTAAGTCTCAAAACTATTTTAAAGCAGTTGATATATAATAAATCAGTGCCCGTGGAAATTCCATTAAGATGGCGCCTATTGAAAGATCCCCATTTTGCATAGTTAGAAGTGTTGGTAAAAAAAAAAAAAAAAAAAAAAAAAAAAAAGCAGGTAGTAAGGACATAATAGAATTTATTTCTTGAAGATATTTTTTTCAAAACATTGGTGGTTACTTTTCCTCGAAGACTTCTTGAGAAACATTTCTAGAGGGGAAATGATCTATTACATTCCTTACTCACCCACGATTTAAATTTTCATATTAGTTGTAAGTGGTCCTGTGATCAAGACCACTGTGTCTACTAAGCTCTGAGGAACAATATTTCTAAGGCTGTTTGCTAAGGGATGATGTATTCAAATGTGCTTATTAGCATTTTGTTTTGTTCCTGAAGAACTCAGCCAAGAAAACTTGCTTTAATGAGACCAGAAGGTGAACTATGGGGTAAAGAAAGCGTGGGGTCAGGACTAATTAGAAATGTCTTTCAGATGTGAAACTATACTCTGGGCACCACGGAGTGAAGCCTTAAAGAAGTAACTTCACTTCTCTGAGTTTTAATTTCATCTGTCAAAAATTTGACCCCAACCTGATTAATTAGGGGTTAGTGAGAGATTGACACTTTGTGAGCATACTCTACACACTGCACCCTGTGGAGAAAAGGAGATTATTGTTATCAGATTGCTTTAGAGTCTTAGTTTAATGTCGGTTTTTCAAAAGGTAACTTAACAATCAAGACACTGATCTTTTGAAAAATTCTACATGGAGATTATATATGCAAAAATCAATCAGTCTTTCTGTCCCCTGTCCACCCCAACTGCAGGTGCATAGATAGACTAAGTCTATACATAGATAAATGTCACATAGCTTCAACCAGGCCTTCCTCTGTTTCGTTTGTTTGTTTCTTTTTATGCTTTTGACTAAGATAACAGGCCTGGTGGCCTAAGACTTTAATCCCAGCACTGAGGCAGAGTCAAGTGGATCAGTGAGTTCAAGGCTAACATTATCTACAGAGGGAGTTCCAGCCAGGACTACACAGAGAAACCTTCCAAAGAAAGAGGGGGATCGAGGGAAGGAGGAAGGAAGGAAGGGAGGGAGGGAGAGAGGGAGGAGAGAGAGAGGGAGAGAGGGAGGGAGGGAAGGAGGGGGGAGGGAGGAAAGAAGGAAAAAAGGAAGGAAAGAAGGAAGGAAGGGAGGGAGGAAGGGAGGAAGGGAGGGAGAGAGGAAGGGAGGGAGGGAGGAAGGGAAGAAGGGAGGGAGGGAGGAAGGGAGGGAGGGAGGAAGGGAGGGAGGGAGGAAGGGAGGGAGGAAGGGAGGAAGGGAGGAAGGAGAAATCCACTCTAAGAATCCAGTGACCTCTTCTGACCCCCACAGGGAACAGGCAAACAGAAACATATGAGTACAAAACATTCAAACATGTCAATAGAAAAAAGACTAACTCACTAAAAGTTGACAGAAAAGCCTAACTTACCAAATGCTTAAGAAGTATCTACTTCATCTCTCTGAGATTTCCTTTGTGGCTGAAAAACCTGAGCCCACAATCATTTCCTAGTAGAGTGAATGTCTCTAGTTACAAAGAGGCCTTTGTGGGAAGAAAGGCAGCCATGTTTCATGTCCACAGGCTAGTTCTACTGGGGATCATTTAGAAATAGGATTTTCAACCCACCAAGGTAAGAGACTTGGAGCTGTAACTTCTCTTCCTTCTCTTGGATTCAGCATGTTTATACAAACCTAAACCATACAAGGACAGCACAGCTTCCAAGAGAAACAAAAGCCCTAAAGATGCCCACACCCACCATTTGTTGTAGTCTGGCTCTGTACCTCTTGATGCAGTCAGGACACGTATCCTGGGAGAACAATGGAAATGGTGGCTCCTGAGCTGTCTAGGGCATGGATAATCAAAAACTAATCCTTCCTTAGGAACCCTAGTCTAGGCTTGCTAACCACTCTTGGGAGATTTGGGCACATACTGTAATTGCTGTGCTAACAGCTACTCTCCTGAAAAACTGGAAGATACTAGAGAAAAGAAACTGTATCTGATAAGCACCTGGCTCCTTTAGGTGAAATGTCACCAGAGAACAGTAGAATAGTCTGTGTATATTATTAGTACTATATTAGGAAGATCCCAGAAATCTCTTACTACCCAAGAAACAATTCACAGACCTTATGAAGCTCAAAAAGAAGGAAGGCTAAAATGTAAAAGCCTCAGTCCTTCTTAGAACAAAGAAAAAGAAAAAGAAATCATGTGTTCATCATATATTACTATGTAACAAATTTTGTGAGCTGTAATAATATTTTATGAAATAGATAAATTAATAAAAAAATAGTAAAAATTCTAAAAAGTATATTAGGAAGATTACAAGTAATAATGGTTATTAGTAAATTGATTGTGCATGGCCCCTCATTCAGGGATGTGTTATTCCTCAAACACCTCAGAACAGTAAAAAATAGCATAATCTGATTCTAAGAACACTAATGTCCAGGATGCTATGGAGCTATCGCTAAAGGTCTTGCATGTTTCCTGTGTCAGCCTCTTCCCTCACCTCCTGTCCAGAACAAACGAGAGAAGAGAGCAAGGCCCATTTCCATTGCTTCATGACTACATCAAAATTGGCTGGGAGGCAAGACCTGGTGGTGCACACCTGTCAGGAGCCAGAGACAGGAAGACTGTTGAATGATATACTTCATCTACATAGTAATTTCTAGGCCCACTGGAACTACAGAATGAGACCATGTCTCAGAAACTCAAAAACAGTTATGCCAAAAAAAAGAAACCAACTGGATACAAACCACAAAATTGTATCTAAAGGATACTAAAGGTTTTAATTTTTAAAACAACCACTTTTCTGATACCACCAAAGTATCAGAATGAAATGAATGAAATACAAAATACAATGAAAAATTGTAGATCAGGAGCCAACAAGATGGCTAGTGGATGAAGGCATTCACTGCTAAAGTTGACAACCTGAGTTCAATCCCCACAACCTTTCCCCAACACACATATATGTGCAAAGCTTTAATGAAAATAATTTTAATATAAATACAAACTAGTCCAAAATACTAACATAAGATAGGAAAGAAAAACCTGGTAGCATGTGTTTGAAGCAATAATGGGAGAATAAACTATGTAGTAATTCCATTCCATAAACTGGTCTTGGCTTTAAGGAATAAGACAAAATGGCATATGATTCTTAGAACAAAATAATGTGGCCAGAATTGCTGTCTGGATATTAAAAGCTTCCATGTGAACTGGGAATGGTAATCATCAGAAGAAATAAATCTGGACTAAGGTTACCTGGAACATAGGGGAAACTTGGAACATTGATTTTCTTCCAAAGAGGTGCTGGTAGAAGACAGCATGCATAGAAGGTTTCTATGGTTCATCTTTGGCTGATAGCCATGACTGAATTCAAGTGACTATTAGAAGCTTTGCTTGGACCGTATTTGGAGAGAAATTAAATCAGAAGTCATCTGTACCTTGTAATATTAGTCAGCTATTTTGTAAAGAACTTAGCTTGTGCCAGCAACTGTTCTGGGGATTTCTGCACATGGCTTCCTTGATTCCACCTCACAGATCTATCAGGTGAGTATTTTAAGGTAAGCTTCATTCTATAACTGAGAAAGTATGTCTCGAGAAGGAAAAGGTTATGCAGGTTTGCATAGCTACTCAATGGAAGTCTTATTCAATCCCATGCACTCTCTCTACCCAATCTCCAATCGTACAAGAGATTTTTTTTTATTAATTTGAAAGTATACAAAGAAGCAGAAAATGATATTAGGAATCTCCATGTCCCCTTCAAGTGGCTCTAAGGATCATTATCAAGAACACTTGATTTATCATCTAGCACCCTCTATCCATCCCCTGCAATGGAATAGCTTCAATGCATTAAGACATGCTATAATTCCATATATGAATGTTCAATGTGTATCTTTATGGTCTCCTTAAAACATCAACAGCCACTTTTAACACAGGAAAAAAAATTACCTAATGTCTTCAAATACCCATTTACTGCTTTTGATGGTTTGTATATGCTTGTCCCAGGTAGTGGCATTATTAGAATGTGTGGCCTTGTTGGAGGAAGTGTGTCACTGTGGGGTGGGATTGAAGACCCTCCCTCTAGCTGCCCGAGGATGTCCAGTCTGTTCCTGGCTTTCTTCAGATGAAGATGTAAAACTCTCAGCACCTCCTGTACCATGCCTGCCTAGATGCTTCCATGCTCCTGCCTTGATGATAATGGACTGAACCTCTGAACCTGTAAGCCAGCCTCAATTAAATGTTGGCACTTAGAAGACTTGTCTTGGTTACTGTGTCTCTTCACAGCAGTAAAACCCTAAGACACTGCTTGTATCTCATGATGATTCATTTTCATTGTTAAATTGACTCAGTTTAGGATGATCTAGGAGATATCTCTCTGGGCATGTCTGTAAAGGCCAGAGAAGTTACACTGAGAAGAGAAGATCCACCATGAATGTAGACATCACCATCACTCAACAGAAAGAAAGAGATCATAAGAAACCTTGATGAACACCAACATTCCTCTTTCCCAGTTTTTCATCTGTGATACAGTGTGACCAACCACCTCACATTCCTACCATGATGACCTGACTGTGCCTTCTACTAGAGAGACAAAGTAACCCTTCATCGAATTGTTTTCATGGTGTATTTTGTCACAAGAATGAGAAGAATGACTAATACAAATCTCATTAGTAACCAGGTGGGTTATGTGAATCAGGATTCAAGCAGAGTCTACATAATAGTAATGAGAAGTCAGCAGCCTATTTTATCCAAAACACAATTGCTTTTCAACCGAGAGAAATACAGTGCAGATGTGAGAGTTTCAGCTATATATATGGCCCAGTCACTCTGAACAAGTTCTGTAAGATTTGGAATACAAAATTTATACCCTGATATTAATATCAAGGTCTACTACTATATATTTGGAAGTGCTTAGGACAGCATCTGGCATGTGTAAGGTTTTCAATGAATTCTAATTTCCTTTCTAAAGAGGGAAAAGGGGAAAAAATAAAAGAATGGTCCAAGAAGCTTGAGAAATGTCTTGGAGTGCTTTGGCTACTGATCCTTGGAGAGAATTCCCATTTTGTTTCTGGACCACAGTTGTGCCAAAGTGGCTAATGACTAATGGCTCTCAGTCTTCCCCACCAATGTATTTCAAGCTCTAAATCGTTTCCCACATAAAGAGAAAGACTGTGGCTTCAAAATTATCTCAAGCTCAGAAACATTGCAATATTTAAAGTATGTTTAACCTTATACCAATTAAATATTTATAATTAGCATATGCCATTATATATTGTGATCAGAAGCTAAAATTATGTCTGATAGGTAAGCTTATAGAAAATAAACAAATAGATCTGTGTTGGTTCTTTTTGTGTTTTGTTTTGTAATAAAACACTGTGCCAAAAGGCAACTTGAAGAAGAAAGAGTTTATTTTGGCTTATAGCTACAGAAGGCAAGTCCATAATGGCAGGCAGGAGGTATGGGAGCAGGCAGGGAGTAGAGAGTGAACTGAAAATAGAGCAAGACTTTAAATACATTGATCCCACCTCCAGTGACATACTTCCTCCAGCAAGGTCACACCTCCCCCATAGTCTCTCCAAACAGTGTCACCAACTGGGTACCAAGTATTCAAATGCCTATGACTATTGGAACACTTCTTATTTGAACAAGACCCAATCTGATTCGTGTCTGCACTGGCTTTTCATTTTACAGATTTGTGAAAAGCCATTAATTCTTCAGTGGTTTGGCTTAAAGTATAAAATAGAAGTTCTGAGTAATAAAATCTTTATGATCAGATATCAATACTTTGGGGGAAATTTTTAAGTATATGTTAGAACCAAGTTTAAGTTGGCTCTATCACTTAATGTGTATGTGGTCTCGTGTAAAGAAATTTAGTCTTTCTGGACACCAGTCTTCACATTTGTTAAACGTCACTTAGTTCACAGTGTTATTTTTAAGATAAAAATAATATGTACTATATGCTTGCCAGAAGCCTCATCTTTTATTACTACTTAATAATTGTTATTGTACCATTGGTTGTTTTTAGTAAAATTAGTGTTAGCTACTTGTAATTTTAAAATGTTTTTACTTATTCTTTAAGAATTTGTTTTTAATTATTTTATTGGATATTTTGGTTATTTCTTTCCCTTCCACCAATTCCTCCCAGACCCTTCCCTACCTCCCTCTCTGCCCAACTTGATCTTCTTTCTCTTTTAAACAGCAACACAGAGAAAACAAAAATAATAGATACACCAAAACAAAATAACTGCAGAGTCCAGTTTATGTTTGCCAACTACTCAGGGGCCTACATTGGAACACAGTTTATTTAACAATGCCACTCCATTGGAGAAAATGGATTGTCTTTCCTGTCCTAGCAGCTACCACTTTCAAATAGCTTCTCTGTTAGGAGTGGGACTCTGTCTTCTCGACTCTCCTCCATTCTGACTTAGGCACATGTGAGTCTTGTACATGCCGTCATAGTCATTATGGGTTTGTACACTGTCTGATGCACTGTGTCTCAAAAGTCCTGCTTCCTTGAACTCATACCTCCAGCTCTTTAAAATCTTCCCACTCCCTCTTCCGCATGGATCATGAGACTTGAGGAGAAGGGTATGATAAACTCTCTTCTTCACTACATTTTGTCCAATTGTGAGTCTCTGTGATAATTACCATCAGGTGCAAGAAGAGGCTCCACAGATGACGGCTGAGTTTCACAATCAGCCTTTGAGTTACTCAAAGTAGACCCAGGTTTGCTTTAACTTTCCCTCAAAGATTTGTAGCTATAAAATCCTAAGGGAAATAGCCATATGATTTAAGACAGGTTACTGGCATTTGTCTCCTTAGAAGTCAGCTTTATTAAGAAACAAACAAATAAACACATAAATATAAGTGGAAGTCTTGGATACAGTGAGTGACAAGTTTCATTGTATCTCATGCTAACCCCAGTCCAATATGGTGGTCCCAAGAGAATCTTCCTGAATGGCGACTTTTCACACTCATACAGCTCATATCATGTGCTTCTACCAGATGCCAAAAACTGAGCTGAGCCCCAGATGGACAAATATACTCAGGATAAATCAGTGAACCTAGCCTGATGGTACATGCATATATTTTTGGGAGATGGGGACAGAAAGATAAGCAGCTCAAGGCTAGCTTCAGCTACATGAGACCCTTTCTTTAAAATAAAGTGAGAAAAGTCTGTTTTCAAAAAGCTGAATGAAATAGATCTGATATTAAATTAGTATTAAAGTGGTAGTATTTTGGCCAAACAAGATAACTAAGTAGTTTCTTTCCGTTTGAAAACAGCATCAACCAAGTATAGTAAGTAGCACATGCTATAATCCCAAAACTGGACATGCTGAGGCTGGGGGACTGCCGTGAGTTCTAGGTTAGCCTGGACTACACAGAGAGTTCAGAGTTACATAACAAGACCCTAAATATAAATAAGTAAACAAACAAATAAACATAATAGTAAATAGGTCTTGATTTTTAAGCAGCTCCAGGTCAGTGAGTTTAATAGCCTAAGTTACACTGGATTCTGACTTAGTTTCCATTTTGATATTTTGGTTATTTATTTACTTACAGATTCATCTATTTATTTGAGACAGGATCCTATTCACCAACCTCCATTCCATAGTTCTGTCTCAACTTCCCCAACATTGAAATTGCAGGGTTTTGCCAACATAACTTGGTTTCTATTGTAGTTACAGGTGATCTTTTTGCTTTGCAGTATTTTTATTATTTTTTGAGAATTTTTACCAAGTACTTTTTAATATATTCATATCTCCTTCCTGGTTATGCAATGGGGCTCTAAACCAGTAAAACTCTAGCTTCTAGGATCTCTAATTATTGTATCAGTTATTACTGAACCATGCTTATCAAATAAATAATCATTTATAGGTACAACCTAATAAAAGAAAGTAAATTATAAAACTTCCATTTCCCAATTCATGAGTCAACTAGACCATTAAAAGTGTTTGATTTCTAGACTGCACAGGAGAGAGCAAATTCTGACTGTGAATGACGACAGAAGTTCGAACCCCAGTGTCACCATAATTTGGCTGCTCAGCATCTGCTTCTTTACCTGTAAAATATGAATGATTAAATCTTGGATGTACCTATAGATTTCAAGTGAGGTTTCACATGTGGTGAACCTACCACAAAGCTATGATTATGATTGTTTACAGCACTGTGAATAGACATGCCCTCTTGGTCCTTCTAGACTGACATTCAAACTAAGATCTGAGACTCATCACTCACTTAATTCAGGTTTATGCTCATTCAGGGCCGTATTCAATGCCTAAGCAACTATAGACTCTTAATAAATATACATTCAGTGAATCATAGGATGCCAGATGGTCCAAACCCTTGTCTAAAAGATGGAACAGGATGGTGGGAATTTCTGGGCATCCGCAGAAGATATTTCAGGAAAAATAAGAAGAAGAAAAAGAAGAAGCATGCACCTGCTTTGTCACCTGGAGTCTGTGCTTGTCACACAAACTTTCACCTTCAAGTGCTCAGGTGTTCCAAACACCCACAGTTAATCTCTCAAAGGAGGAGGAAGAGGAAGTGATGGTGTCACAAAACATGTCCGTAAACATCCATTTCCGGTGTTATCTTTTTGCCAGTGACCCCAGCAAGTACATTAAGTACAGAGTACATCACTCAATCCATGAAATACCTTTTGTCCCTTCTGTGGATGGGAAATGGATACAGAAGTCAAGGGATTTGCCTAAAGTCCTGAAGCTTGTAAGTGATAGCTCTAAATTCAAATCAGCCTGGCTTGCTTTCACCTCACTCAACATAGCTTTTATTCCCCTGTTCGATATGTAGCTTTTTCAAGGAGGGCTAGCTCTCTGCTTCAGTTCTTTCAACATTTACTGAACATTCATCATCTGCATGAGACTATCACTTACCAAAAACAGCCTAGTAGGAGATATAAAATAATTTTAAAAATATCTAATTACAAATAAAATTTAATGCCATGGAAGAAAACATGTGATGTTGATAAGAAAATACAAGAGGGAGACCTATTTGTGGACAGCTGAAATAAGAGATTCCAGATTCCTGGAAAATCCTCTGAGATTTGGGTTTCCAACTTCACACCCCCGGCACAGGCCCCTGGGATTGTCTAATGCTTGGTTACAGTCTCCAGGCCTTAGAAAGAGGACCGCTGTTGCATTTCTCTGATTTCTCTCTGTGGACTCTGGGTCTTCTCTGCAGGGTTTAGCATCCCCCATTTTATTCCTCACAGAAGAAGTCCCAAGTGGCAGAGGACTGCAGAACTATTCATGTTGGTCAGTCTCCAACAGAGCCTCAGCCTCTGATGTGAGATCCTCCAGAATGGCTTCCAAACAAGAAAATACACAAACATCTTTGTCTTGGCTGTTTCTGCCAATAGGCTCCTTCCCTTTCTCATTTGGTGTGGATCTCTGGGTTGTTAAATATTGCCAAGTACTTCTAAATTTTCTACAAGAAACAGAGCGATGGCAGAGCAAAGAATGCAACAACACATAGAACTAAACTCAAAAATATAAGCGCGCGCGCGCACACACACACACACACACACACACACACACTTCAAACGTCCATAGTGTGGGAGTTATAGATAGACAATTTTCCATTTTTATAAATGTTAGGGCCAGAGATTAGTTTCATAACATACAGAGATCAGGAAGCAGAAGGAAGCCATGTATATTAATATCAGGAAGAATTCTTCTGACCCATGTGCTCCTACATACTGTTTCAAAGCCATCAGACAAGCTCTTGATCTAATATGATGAGCATGGTGTCGCAGATAAATATGAACTCTGTAATCAGATTCAAGTCCTAATCCAGCTTTGCCACAAAATATTTTTAATTTAGGAGTCATTTTACTTGTGAAATGCAAACAATGATTTTATATGACAGGATTCCTTTTATTGATATAAATATTGGCATGGAGATATCATCTGGTGCCTTAGCTTCAGAGGTGGTAGTTAACTATGGTTTTAGTGGTAAGATCAGTCATGTTAGCTAAGGCTAATTGACAATGTCCAGGTTGCAGGTGATGACATCTTTTATTGTTTGGATCTCGGAGTTCAGGAGGTGACTGTTAGTGGGGGTGTGTTTATGGGAGAGAATATAAAGAGGAAGGTTATATTCATGGGCATGGTAGTAGTGTGACTTCAGATAGAATCCCTACTTATGATTCTTAAAAGTACACCCTAGAAGCTAACCCAGGAAATACAGTCCTTTTACACTGCCCTAATGGATTATCTTCAGAGTGAAAAAGTTGGCTCACTCAGAACCTTCTTACCCAGTTGACTGGGTCAGTGACACTCCAACCTGCTCAACTGCTGCAATTCCAACGTACTGAGGTTTTTCTCCAGTGTGCAGTCCATAGCTTGTGTCCCCAGTCTTCCCAGACTTACTTATACTTCTCAGGCTTCTACGTAGTGTCAAATTCTTCAGACTCTCAATGTTAGTAGCTGATTTGAGGACTAAATCAAGTGACATATAAAATTGATTCCTGATTTAGTCAGGCATTGGGGTCACAACCGTAATTCCAGCATTCAGGAGACTGAGACAGGAAGAATCATGTGAATTCAAAGCCTGAATCCTACATTTACTAATAGCAAAATGTTCTCATTTTATATGTCTTTGAAAACTATACTGATCTTTTTCCCAGGGCCCAGGATTTTCACATATTCACAAATTCTTGGGAATAACCCAGTAGATTTCCCCATCTCCAGGCTTTGCCTCAACAACATAAAAACAAAGTCTATTCTTCAAATGACTTTAAACACTTTTGTTTGATAGAAGAACAGAGTTAATGTTAAGAATACATCATCCTTTAAAAATCAAAGTCAAGAATGTTTGTTTACTGATGATGGCCTTTAGACAAGCACAAAGCTTATATAAACAGGCATCCCGTCTTCCACTCCCATATAAGTTTACCCTTAAGGTTAGAAGCAAACTTCTATCCCTTAAAATAAGAGTGTGTGTTAGTGCTGTTTCACCTGCCTCTCAGTGTTGTCCTGCAAAGAGGAGCAGCAAAGCCATTGAAAACAAATAAAACTCTATATTTTTTGTGGAATCCAAGAAGTGTTTTTATGCAAATATTCCATTTTTACTTTTCTCTCTAGAATTGTGTTCTGCATTCACTCATTGCTTTAAAGGGCAGACTCTCATGAGGCTGGCCTCAAGTTCATTGTATAGGTGAGGACGACCTTGAACTTCTGATCCTTCCACCTTTCTCCTCTCAGTGCCTGAATTACAAGCATGCACCATGTGTGATTTATGTGTTATGGAAGATTAAACATGGGGCTTCCTACAGCCTATTCCATCATTTGACCAACTGAGTCCTTGTGTCCACTGTTGATGAATGATTCCATTTCATCTGATGTTCATTCCAAATTCTTAAAAGAGCACATCTATTTTTATCTCTCTTTGGAGAGTCCTTTCCATTCTCTCAGCTCCCCAATCTCATCAGCTGGCCTGAGATGGGCCCCTTGGGTCAGTGACCCAACCTTGATCAAATTTAAGGGCATCTCAGTATAAAAACCACTTACCACTGCTTCCCCTGGACATGAAATATTGATAGAGCCGTTTTGACCAAAGAAGAGATAGGACATATTAATAACTGATATGTTCAATGCTTAGGAAAGGGAGCAATAAGGAATGTGAGATGAAGGGGGAAAGAGAACTAATTTCTTCCAGGTCAAGAATAGCTGAGACATCACAGCCTGCTGTTGCACAATGTAATAATCAAGAAGCAAAACCCAGCAGGTGGGCAGTGGCCTCTCCATCTAACACAGTGCTTCTCAACCATCCTACTGCTGTGACCCATTAATACAGTTTATTATGTCATGGTGGCCCTCAACCATACAATCATTTTTATTGCTACTCCACAGCCGTAATTTTGCTAATGTTATGAATTGTAATACAAATATCTGATATGTGACCCCTGTGAAAGGTGCTTTTGACTCCCCCCAAAGGGGTCACACCCCACAGGTTGAGAGCTGATGTTAGATTCTAACAGAAAAAACCAGTGAAACTTTAAGAGAGTGGCTAATATGCTTGGTCATCCAGAAGCAAGGGATGAACTTGAACTTGAAGGTCATTGAAACCGGGTGTTAAACAATTCCTAGCAGCACTCAGTACTGAATGCATAATGCTGGGAGTGGAGATCATCGGTCAGTTACCACCTGTAATGCACAAGCAGCTGAGGTGTCTCTTAAAATCTGAGGGAAATAGGCAATTGCTGAACACTTGAGAATTGCACCCTTGCAGCAATATCTGGTGATAAAAAATGTGAAAAGGCATTCTAATGGAAAAATAAAGGTCATAATTCTAATATTCAAGCTTGTTATAATTATTTGACCTCTTTCTATCTAGTCTTTAATCTATGTACCTAATTTCCCTCTAATATAATTGACCCATGGCAGTTCACTTCTATTATTCAAGTTCTCAGGAAACTGGGGAAGAGGGATTTCTATAAGTTAAAGCTAGACTGGACTATAGAGCAAGACTATCACAAAAAAACAAAAACAAAGTCCATAGTTGTGTTACAGATAAATTTTATATTCCTTGTTAAAAATTTGTTTTGCTTGGCATGGCAGTACATACTTGTATTCTCAGCACTTGAAAAGCAGAAAGGAGGGTCATGATTCAAGGTCAAAGGTCAGACTGAGTTACTTGGCATGAACCTGTCAAAATAGGAAGCAATAGAGGCACAGCTCCTTAGTAAAGTACTTTGTAGCATGTATAAAATACTGAGTTTGATCCTTAGCACTGCCAATATATCTCCATAATATATAGTGTGTATGTATCTGTGTTTTCCTGAATGACTTTTATTTACAAAGTCTGCTTAATTCATGAAGAATCTCAGGCTTAGAAAGTGTATTAAGTAATGTCAAATAAATTTAAAAAACAAGGGGGGGGCAAGTGCTTGTAATCCAAAACTAGGGAGATGGAGGCAGGGGGCTCCTGAGTTCAAAGTCATCCCTAACTATACAGCAAGTTCAAGGCTAACCTAAGTGACAAGAGACCCTGTCTCAAAACAGAACAGAAAAAAATTCCAACAACAACAAAAGGGAAAAGCAAAGCAAGGCTTTCTTCTGTTTTACTGCCTTGCTGCTTTGCTCTAGCCCAAATCTCTAAATGATAAATAGAGGCTTTGCTGTGTGGCCCATCAATCTCCTTTGTGTGTCTTCCCTGAGTCTTTCCAACCTAAAAGGCACTTTCAGAGTTACAAGGCACAAAAAAGCAGTGACTAGATCGCTGGTCAAAGATTGTGAGCCCTTTGGCAATAAAACAAATATGGACCAGTAAGATCTGTATCACACTATCTTATGTGGTTATTCAGGTGCCCTCTAAGAAATCATTCTATCCCTCATAGTTAGGATTTTATAAGGGCAACTACAGATAATCACGTGCTCATTTTAGGTGCTCAGATCAAAGGCAGGATACCAGGAGGGTGAAGGGGCAATTCACTCCCCAGTTTTATCACTCCTATGTCGGAGTGTCAAGATTTCTCAAGTTTTACTTTGTTAGTTACTTAAGTCTAAAAAAACAAAACATTGTTAAGTAGTCCAAAAGTCTATTGAGATCAGGCAAGTGAGCATTTTTATTAAAATGCTCAAAGACTAGCTTGAGAGTACTAACTGTAGATGCAGTTGTGGTACCGAGGAAGTATCCCTAACAGTTCCAAAATCTAATCTGAACTTTCATCTTGATTTGCTCTGTCAGATTTGAATATCATGAGAATGAAATAAGGAGGAGGAGACCTGTAAGGGGTTGGGTGATAGGCAATAGGGATGAACGGTGAGTAGGGGGTAGACGAGAACAAAGTGATGAAATGTGCTTATGAAATGCAATAGTGAAATCTATTACCTTGTGTGCTAGTTTACATAAAACATCAGGGAGTTTGATTAGTCAAAGGACACACGTGTCAGGACCTGAGATGGGATCTGCAGCATCCGAAGTTGCAACTTGATTGCCCTGATTCTAGTGCAGGGGAAAAGAAGACAGAAGAAACCATAAAGATTGTCAGCTAGTAGTCTAGTCTATCAGTGAACTCTGGGTCTCTTGAGAGATCTTATCTAGAAGAAATAAAAGATGGCAACTAAGGAAGGTACTCAGTGCTGACCTCTAACCTACATAATCACATGTATTGATGTGTATATAATCATAAACATGTACATACACCTGCAATAGGCACAAAAATATAAAACAAAATGAATGAAATCACCTGAGAATCCCTAATATAAATTGAGGAGGGGCATCTTCTAAATTTAGAATTAGTATGCTTTAAGTTGGCATGGTATTTCATTAGTAATATGCTCCTTTAAAATAAATAATTGCTCTCTGTGACAAGAGCTAGAAAGAAACATGATGATCCAAAATCAAAGATGGCCATTAGATTAGCAAATCATCAACATTATGAAGCAATCAAAACAGTCTGGGTTTTAGAGAAGGCTAAATTACAAGCTGTGACAATATTCTTATACTTTAATTATGAAAGAGCTACTGGCAAATACACATTAACCTACTCACCAGAAACTACAGGGTTAATGCCTTCTCATATTTAGAAGTGGTTCTCATTGTCTCTGCACACTATCCACTGGCTCCCAAGAAAAAACAACATATCTGTTAACTTGATCTGTGTTTCTTCCTGACTTTTCTGCCTTTTACTAAATGTATATATTTGTGCGGTATCAGTTGATGGTTGTTAGTATATCTCATCTGTGCTTTGTGCCCAAGAAGATTAGAAAAGGGTGTTAGATCCTTGGAACTGGAGTTACCCATGATTGTGATCCACCATGTGATGGATAATGAACACAAAGTCTCTGCAAAGGCAACAAGGGCCCTTAACCACTAAGCCATTTCTTCAGCCCTTTATTTTTATATTAAAGTGATTAGATCATTATATAGGCATCACTCTCCAACCTGCTTCTCTCAAAATAATCTTATATCCATTTTTTTTGTTTTTTAAATTAGTTTTTGTTTACATCCCAACCACAGTTTCCCCTCCCTCCTCCCAGTCTACCCTTCCCTCCTCCCCTCTCTCCCTTCCCTCCACTCCTTCTCCATTTCTCTTCAGGAAAGGACAGGGCTCCCATAGATATATCCATCTTTTTATTCATATAGCATTGGTCATTAAATTTAACTCCTAAATGTGCTATTATTTTTGTTTCATTTTAGAGTCAATGTACATCTTGCTCATATATCCCCATTGTGAATATGTGAGATGTTTATGAATTGGTGTTACAGGAGCCCATTCTATGACCATCTATCTCCTCCTGAGTTAGATACAGAAGCTCCTCAATGTATGATGGGATTAAATCCCAACAAATCTATCATAATATGAGAATATCATAAGTCAAAGCAGAATTTTATACCCCTAACCTAGCTTCATCTCACCTACTTTAAATACTCAGAATATACTAGCCTATGTCAACTTATGTGAAGCCTGTTTCATAACAAGTGTTGAATATTATCTCTATCCAAAGCCTGCACCAGCACATTTGGCTGCAAAGTAGTTACTTATCCCTGTGACCACAGGTCTTATGGGGAGTTGTGGCACTCCACCAAAGCCCAGGATCTCCAGATGGTATCTGGAGATTTTGCTCTCCCAGAAAAAGATAGAAAGTCAGAGTTCAGATGCATGTCTTATGTTTTACTTTCTCACCATTAGTAGAGGTGAAAATTTGACAAGTTCTCACACCACTCAGAGTTGGGGACAATCCTGTTGCAAAACTGTCCTGTCAAAAGTCAAAAATAAAAAGGTTCAGCAGTTTACATTCCCTCTAGTAGCACATTATGTAAATAAGACATTTTTCTGCATCATTGCAAACACTTGTTGTCCACACACTTAAACTAAGTTTACTGAGATGATAGAGCCTCTTTTGTGGTTTGTGGTTTAGTTTTATCCTCCTGCACAAATGATCTTGGCATAGGATTTGCCTATTCTTCATTAGGATTCTTATCCACTGTTTGGAATACTTAACATGTTCTGAATAAAACACCTGTGTTATAATTACTGCAAAAAGTTCTCTTAGCTTCCATCCGTTAAACCTTGTTCATGCTTGTTTTTGTCTTAGGAACAAAGTTTTTAATTTTGAGGTAGTTACATTTATCAATCTCTTAATCACAATCTGTACATTCTATTTGGTTGGGTTTATCTATTTTCTGATTGGTGTTAGGTAAAAACCTAATTTTATTTATCTGGAAAATCATATATCAAAGACTTTTTATTGAATATACTTTTCTTATCGGCACACTATCCCATGAACTCTTGGAATCATCAGTTCTCTTTACTTTTTCTATTCCTCTTCTTTTTAAAGGTAAAAATTTACTAGAATGGTTGAAATATCAAATGTGAAAGCCAGTAATACCAAGGATTGACTATGTCTGGATCCATAATTTTTATAAAAATGAGTACATATAGATTTATAGAAACTTAGAGCTGTTTTACAGATACAAATGTAATTTCTAGACACAGTCTCCTGGGATGAGATATAAAACGTTGTGAGCATCTCCTTTAGTAGCCACTGTGTTTGTCTCATTTCTTATATTATCTCTAATTTTACAGGATTCCTTTGAGGCAGTATTATCATAACTTGGATGATAAAAACTAAGTCTTACAAAGGCTAATTAATTGCCATAATGGTAAAACTAACTGACTCAAAATGAGCCTGTGATTTTTCCATTATTCAAAATTAGGTGATTACAAATTCCCTCCAAAACCAGTCTGATGTAGCTGAGAAAGAATTGATTCACAATCAAAAATTATCCAGAATACCAAGATCCTTTGTTTTAACAATGGATTGGATCAAAATAAAATCTCCATTTTGTTACCTAAGCCAGTATTTTCTCTAGGTACCAAAAAAAATGAATCATAATTATCTAAACAACATCTTAACCCCTAGTCTATTATTCATGGCTATTTATTGCATTTCTTCTTGAATTTGGTAGTAGTTGAGGACCCACTGTATGGCCCTTTTGAGTCATGAGCAGGCAAACTGACAAACGGTAAGTGAAGTTCATCTTGCTGCCAACCAACTTGACAGACATGCTCTTTGCTTGGATATATGAAATAAGCATTTTCCACAGTAACAATCAAATGCCGCTATCAAGACAGGGAGTTTGCATTTTTAAATTACAGAAAGTTACACACTCATTTCATCTGTTTGGTAGCACAAACTGAACTTGATCTAAACATTAGTGACCAAAATAAGCCAGGGCCTCAACCTCCCAGTGTTTACATTCTAGCAAAAACAGAGTGAAAATAATCATATAAATTAATAAAAAATTAGTAAGCTGAGATAGTCCTTTATATTACTTATGTATAATATAAATGAATATAAAGCCAGGCAATGTACATGGTACCTACCAGTGTGTCTGAGAATACATTTAAGTAGTCAAAGAGACCTGGGAAATGGCATGCAACCATGATCCTGAATGATAAGAAGCCAGCCGCACATTCTGTCAGGAAAAGCAAATTCTATAGCAAGAGAAAAGATCATGCAAAGTGCTCCATATGAGAAGGACAGAGACTGTCACTAGGACACCATTATTAAAGAACAGTCATCAAGGGATACTGTGGTGATTTGTATATGCTCAGCCAAAAGAAGTGTCACTATTAGAAGGTGTGGCCCTGCTGGAATAGCTGTGGCCTTGTTGGAGTAGGTCTGACACTGAGGGCATGGGCTTTAACCCCCTCATGCCAGCCACCTGGAAGCCAGTACTCTACTAGCAGCCTTCAGATGAAGATGTAGAACTCTCAGCTCCTCCTGTACCATGCCTGTCTACATGCTTCTATGCTTCTGCCTTGATAATGGACTGAAACTCTGAACTTGTTAGCAAGCCCCAATTAAATGTTGCCCTTAGAAAAGTTGCCTTGGTCATGGTGTGTGTTCACAGCAGTAAAACCCTAAGACTGACACTATGACAGAGGATGAGATAAGGAGGGTGGATGAATATGCACAGATTTTCTTAGAATAGTCTGAGAAAATACTATGCTGGTATAAGAGGTAGTAATTCTTTCATTCTCAAAATCCTTTATGTCACTGTGGAAATGCAGTAAGATATAGATGATAATTGAATAAGAACACTAGGTGGCAAGAAAATTAATAAAAAAAAAAAACCATAGAAGATGTGCTAGCTAGTCTTATGTCAACTTGACACACAAACTAGAGTCATATGAGAGAAGGGAACCTCAACTGAGAAGATGCCTTCATTAGATCCAGCTGCAGGCAAGTCTGTAGAACATTTTATTAAATTAGTGATTAATAGGGGTCAGCCAATTGTTAATAGTGCTATCCCTGGGATGGATTCTATAAAATAGATAGATGATAGATAGATAGATAGATAGATAGATTATATATGCTGAGCAAGCCATGGCAAGCAACCCAGTAAGCAGCATTCCTCCAAGATCTTTGCACCAGCTCCTGCCTTCAGGTTCTTGCTCTGTTTGTGTTTCTATTCTGACTTCCTTCAGTGATGAACAGCAATATGGCATTGTAAGCTAAATAAACCCTTTCCTCAACTTGTTTTTTGGTCATGGTGTTTCACTGCAGCAATAGAAATTCTAACTAAGTGTACTGGCTGGATTTGTGTCAACTTGACACAAGCTAGAGTTATCACAGAGAAAAGTTGAGGAAATGCCTCTATGAGATCCAGCTGTAAGGCATTTTCTCAGCTAGTGATCAAGGGGGGTGGGCAGCCCATTATGGGTGGTGCCATCCCTGGGCTGGTAGACCTTGGGTTCTATAAGAAAGCAGGCTGAGCAAGCCAGGGGAAGCAAGCCAGTAAGTAACATCCCTCCATGGCCTCTGCATCAGTTCCTGCTTCCTGACCTACTTGGGTTCCAGTCCTGACTTCCTTTGTTGATGAACAGTGATATGGAAGTGTAAGCTGAATAAACTTTCCTCCCCAACTTGCTTTTTGGTCATGATGTTTTGTGCAGGAATAGAAACCCTGACTAAGACACTAAGACAGAGAGTAAGCAGCACATTGCTTCCTCTCACTCCATAGCCAATTCCCATTTTAGTCTGAGCAGGAGCCAACTTGCTCCTGGCACATGCAACAGGATAGATGAGATGTGTGGATGGAGCTTGGAGTCTGCAGAGAGCACTCAATAGAGAGGCTTGGGCATTTATAGAGTTGTTGGAACAGCACAATTTACTTGCACTAAACAAAGCAATATATAATAAAGAAAGAGGAGGCAGATTGGGGGTGGAAGGATGATTGTTCTATGCCATTTATCATTCAGTATTCATCCACCTTGTGTGTTTCATCTTTGCAATTCCTTTTAGCATGATATTGTGAAAGATAAGAGAGATTATGAGCTTAATCAATGTCACACACACATGACATTATGACTGAGCCTTTCTAGTATTCTACCCACCTGAAGATTTCCAGTAGAATTTCTTTCTCTTTGATCATGCCTGAACATGCCATGATACACCTTATCGTAGCTACACTCTCTGCCTGATAGCCCCTACTCACCGTTTCTGTGACACCCTTTGTGAATTCCCACAAATGTGGGTGACTGACACCTCTATCTATCTGTAACAAATACACAAAATCTCTATTGCAATGGTTTATTTGTTCATCCACCCATCAACGTATCATCTATTCAAAAGTTAAATGCTGCAGACCCATTAGAGAACCAGACAGACACAGCACACTTCCAAGGGGTGAGCAGACCTAGAGAAGATGAATTAGTGATCTACAAGATTAAGAAATACAGGGAAACACACCAGAGTGTCCTGCTCAGCCATCATCAGAGAAACTTCTTCCTGCAGCAGATGGGAACAAATACAAAGACCCACATCCAGACATTGTGCAGAGAGAGAGAGCGATCATGGAACACTCAGCCTTAAGCAGATGTCACCATCAAATCCCTCCCAGCAGAGCTCCGGGAAACCTGTGGAAGAGGAGTCAGAAAGAGCTTAAGACCCAGAGGATAAAGGGCACCAAGAAAATAAGGCCCTCTAAATGCAACCAAGCAACACACATATCGCAGAGACTGAGGAAGCATGCACAGGGCCTCTGTGGATCTGAACCACATGGGGTCCTGGAGCTGAAAGGAAAAAGACACATGTTCTTATCCCTAACCCAGAAACAATTGATAACCATGTATAAATGAAAATTGGTTTACTCTAGCAGAATCTAACTGGGGTGTCTGAATACACAGCAGTAGATGACAACAGAAAGAGGACTCAAAGACATCTTTGGAGATTCCTTGTCTTACAGTGTCATGTTGGGATTTTTTTTTCTCTTTCCCTCTTTGTACCCTACAGGTCCCTTGTGTATATATCACAGCTTCCAGTTTAGTGTTTTCATGGGATCCTTGAGTGTGCAAACAACTGGGTGTAACTATGGGTGTTTCTTGAGCCTTTTCTTGAGCCCTTTTTTCTTCTATTTGTTTTGTCCCATCTGTGTTAAGTTTTGTTTTTGTTTTTGTTCTGCTTTTTCTGAGAGACAGAAAGAAAGTGAATGCAGATGAGAAGTAAGATAGAGAGAAACTTGGAGGAGTAGATGGGGGCGTACGTAATCTGGACTTACTATATAAGAAAAATCTATTTTTAATAAAAGAATAGCTGCAGATTTAAAAAAGAATTATCTTTAATCTTATTTTTACCTATTTGCCTATTCAATAAGTTCCTATTGTGTTAATAGATACCTGATCAAATATTAATATTACTTTCAAAATGCCAAGACAGTGTAACCAATATCCTGGGAGTAAGATTTTGGGGTAGTTAAAGACACTGCAATGGTTTTTTATATGCTTGAGTCAGGAAGTGACACTATTAGGAGGTGTGGCCTTGTTTAAGTGGGTGTGTCACTGTGGGCATGGGCTTTAATACCCTAGTCCAAGCTGCCTGGAAGTGAGTATTCTGCTAGCAGCCTTCAGATGAAGATGTAGAACTCTCAGCACCTCCTACACTATGCCTGCCTAGATGCTGCCATGTTCCTGACTTGATAATAATGGTCTGAACCTCTGAACCTGTAAGCCAACCTCAGATAATATTATGAGAGTTGCCTTGGCCATGGCATCCTATTCACAGCAGTAAAATCCCAACTAAGACAGGCACCATGCTTAAAAACTCATGGGCATCAAGGCAGCTCCTGTGGATCTCACAAAAGAGCCATCAAATGCCTGAAATGGCTAGATGTTCATTCTAGCCAGATAGACATGGTAGCAGTGTCAAGACAGGAGAAATGAAGATAATTAGGTAGTAGTCAAAAAGTTATTGTGTCATAAATGAGGTAGAGTCAAAGGGATAGAGGACATAGGGTGGATTCACTATTAGAAATAACACCATTTCTAACTAATTAGGATACAAAAGATGAGGACGCAACTGATTCCTAAATTCCTAACTAAAGTTGCAAACTCATGACTCTCCCCTGAATTATTTAGTCATATTGCAGCCTGCCAGCTACACCCTCTATGCCTGATATGACTCTTTGGGTTAAGTAAGGTTGTCTCTTCTGAAGCCTACTTGTTTATTGATGGACTGGGAAAAGCTGCATTTAACAAGATCATAGTAGGAAACCAAGATTTGCCAGTTGTTTTCTAAATGCTTAAAAAAGCATTTGCTTCCTGTCTAGCCTGTTTTGGGGGGGGGTTGGCTTTTTTTTAATTTTCATGTAGAAAAGGAAAGAACTGATCTCTGGCAGAATCTTTAGATTCCCTCTCAGTTAATAAATTCTAAGATCCTGCTTTGAACTGATAATTTTGAGAATGTAGTTCTCAAGAGGTCAACATGCCATTCTGACAATCATCTTAACTTGAATATCAAGGAAGCAGGCAACTCAGGTTTGAGTTGATACTTCTTTTCTTCTTCCTATTCCTCATAGATTACATAGTTCTATCTAACTTAGGCTTTTGAAATGTGTTCAGCTACATACGCTGTACCCAGAGAGTGTTGTTCAACCCTATCCCTCTTCTTGTTCAATAGATGATGGAAACATAGATAGGTAGGTAGATAGGTAGGTAGGTAGAAAAGAAAGAAAGAAGGAAGGAAAGAAGAAATAAATGGGTAAATGAATAGATGGATGGGTGGGTATGACATAGGATAGAGAGATAATAGATAAAATAGATATATATAATCAAAAGACAGACAGATAAATATAGATGCTAAATAGATTGATTGGTGGATAAATTAGAAAAATATGTAGGCAAGTAGATAAAAGATAGATACATAGATATATAGATACATAGATGATAGACAGCAGATATATAATCAAAAGACAGATTAATATATATAAATGAGAGATAAACTGCTATGAAAAAGTCAACAGAGTTCACTGATAAAAAACTTCCTCTGCCCCTAGAAACAATTGTACAACAGCCAGAACTTCCAGTCCTCCCAGCCATATGAAGACCTCTTCTGAACCACCATGCTCTTTCATGAACCACAGTTTTAGAGGAAACTCTCACCCCATGCTTAAAACTCCACTTTCTTACTTGAGTTGCACATCTTAATCTTGTTTTCATTTTCCTTGTTCAAATTTAAACTAATTTTCTGGTTGAGAATTCTTTGGACACATTAACATTAGTCCTTTCAATAGAGCAACCAAATATAGACCATAGGATTTTATAAGCATAATCATTCATCACTTATTGAAAGGGATACAGGCTGAGAAATTCATCCTTAGGCAATTTTATCATTGGGCAAAGATCCTAGAATGCATTTATACAATCAGACATGATATAGGTCAGTGACTCAACCACTTGGTACAACTAAGAAAAACAGTAAATATGAGATAGATGAGGTTATATCCACCTAATATAACACTTATTATTGTCCTTATCAACATTTAACAATTTCACACATGAATTTAGTGTATCTGGTTTATTTTCAAACTATTTCTCTCTCTCATCCTTCTGTTATTCCTAATTATCTTTTTATTCTTTCTAGCACACTCCCCTCAACCTTTATGTCTTTGTGTGTGTGCGTGTGCATGTGTATGTGTGTGTTGGGAGCAAGGGGAACATCCACTGGAGTACAGGAAGTCAGTACATTCACCAGAGCCTTAAGAAAGATATTCTCCCTTTCCCAGCCACTAACAACTGCCAATAACTCCTCAATAAAGAGTTAGGCCTGGAGATCACTATTCCATTCATGCCAGAACTTTAGCTGGTTTGAAAGAATGGGCTAAACTTGAAACCCCTCAATTTGGTCAACTAAAGGAATAAAGGATACTTGGAGAAGATTCCACAGCTGCTGCTGTTACCTCACAGGCTGAGAGGGGAGAAAAAGAACAGAACCCTAAACATTGAGAAAACAAACAAGTGCCATCCATCATTAGCTTAAGCAGCACCACCTACATCTGGGTACTCTAAAGGTTCCTTCCATCACTATAGGCATCCTGGACAATATTGGAACAAAGGGAAAGACTTGACGCCTGGATTGAAAACACCTGCCCAAGTTCTAAGTGCAGTTCTTTGTCGTACGTAAAACAATTTGCTTACTCTTTCCTCGGATCACGCTTCTCAGTTTCATGACAGAGAACATCTGTTAGCTTTTACAGAAAGCCTTTCAAAGTAGCCTATAGGAAGCTTCTTGAAACTCTCCTCTTAGCACAGAGTCCTCTGTGTTAGGGAATGCATTTGTCATTCCTTCTTGTAACTTGCAATTCTCTTGTAACCCTGCATATTCTCTCCCTGCCTCTCTCTTCCTCTCCCTCTCCCCCTCCCCCTCTTATTGGATTATTGGCTTGCACAGGAAATAAGCACTTTATCTCATTCTGTCTTCTCATACAATAGCATGGTTTCTGCACATACTTTACACTTTTTAACCCATCAAGAAAAAAAAAAAGGAGGAAAACAATTTTTACTTTGTGTACACATAGTAATTATAGAGCACTTTAATCTTGCATTTATCTTTTTTTCCACTTAGCATATCATAAGCAATTTTCAGTATTTCAACATTGCATTCATGTTTTTATTTCATTGAGATAACATTCTGTAATTTACCACCCACTTCCCTAATGGGGAATGGTTATAGTCTTAGCACTTTTATGATTATCAACTGAAGTTGAAATAAACATATCATTGTCTATCACTTTTTCTCCTTGGATTACTACCTTCTCCAGAACCGAGTGAGGTGGCCCCAGTAGGTACAGGGCTGTGTGAGGGTGATGACCTGAGTGAGTTCAAACACCCAGCTCTCACACAAAAGCAACACATGTCTATCACTCCAGTGCACAGATGGTGACAAGGGTAAGAAACCAGTGGTTGCCTAGGCAGACCATCGAACTCGAGGTTCAGTGAGAGACTCCATCTCAAGAACAAGGAAGAGAATGATACAGGAAGATGCTCAAAGTCAACCCCTGGCCTATATGTGTATACACACAGGGAAACATACCTACATATGTGTGCATACACATGTACATACAACATATGAATGGATAAATCTCAAGAGTAAACACAAATAGTAAAAAAAAAAAAAAAACTGGGAGAAGCATGACTAATTTCTTAAGGTCAGGATGGATTTTCCTGACATAAATGCAATGATAGCAAATATAATTCGTCCTCCCCTCCCCCACCTTGGATCAAATGAACTTGATGCTTTATGATTTCTAGCAATTTTTAGGGACCAACATACAATTTAACCACATTTTTCTGTAGGAGACAAGATTGCCATTGATATTTCATCTTTTATTTACAGTTGCTATCACTGCATTTCAGTCAGGAAAATCCATCCTGGCCTTAAGAAATAAGTCGTGCTTCTTCAGTTTGTTTACTGTTTGTGTTTACTCTTGAGATTTATTCGTTCACGTTCAGTCATTCTTTTTTTTCTGATGCTGGTGGTTGTATTAATAATTTGATTACGATCATATACAAGTGTGCAAATATAAGGCTGTGAATACTTTCTCAAGATACTCAGTTTCTAATAGTTTTCTTTTTCTTGGCTTGCCTTCATATTAAAATTTAATGCTATGGATTATAACATTTTATGCCAAATATTAATGAGTTTTAAATATAGAACATATAGTGTGGTTAACTTACTTTTTTTCATCAAATTTGCTCTCAAGGGATGATGAGGTCACATAAAACAAAATATGTTTCCTTCCCCCCAAGTTCTGAAAAGCTTCCTTCATCTTATATTAAGTGATTATGCATAGCTGCATCTATTTCTAGCCTCTCCATCCTGTTATGCTGATCTATATGACTATTTTTGTGCCAGTAAGTCCTGCGTTTATTTGAGGGGAGCTCATGTTTCCTCTGCAGACTCTGCTTCTGTAGACTGAACACTCTTCACCCTTTGAGTTGCTGCTTTTGTATTTTGTACCCAACCTCCCCTCCCTCTACTGAAGACTGGAAGCAGGCCATGGGGAGATAGGGATCTGGTCTCTGCATGCCTTTAAAGCTATTCCCTGTGGTGCAACAGGATCACAGAAAGGGTAGCACCTAGGCTAACAGAGCTGTGAGGTACTGCACTGAAATGGCAGCTTCTGTTCTACCTGCCTGGTTTCTTGCCTCCTTTCCTGAAGCAACATGTGTAACACTATATTCTCACACCTATCAGGTTCAGACTCCAGGTCTTCCCTTGCTATGTGACCTTGCACAGGTGAACTTTCTAGACAAAGATGAAAGACATGATGGGACCTATTTCATCAGACTGTTAGAAGAGGAGGCCAAAGGGATAGCTCAGTGGATAGATGGGTAGACAAGCACAAAGACCTGAATTTAGACCTTGAACAGACACATGGCATGGATCAACTACCTATAGTGCCAGAGCTGAGGCAACAGAAACAGGAGGATTGTTGGCGCTCATGGGCGAACCAGCCTAGCATCACTGCTGAGCTCCAGATTAAATGAAAGAGCTTGTCTCAAACAGTAAGACAGGGTGATTAAAGAAGACAACCAACTTTATCCTCTGGCTATTGCATACACATGTGAGTGCACACACACACACACACACACACACACACACACACACACATGTGGTTCACAATAGTAACTCTTAACCAATTTTTGTAGTAACTATTGTGATAAAACACTTTTCCTGGGGAGGAAAGGGCTTATTAGGCTTACACTACCATATTGCTGTTCATCACTGAAGGAAGTCAAGTCAGGAACCCAAACAGTGTAGAAACCTGAAGCAGGAGCTGATGCTGATGCTGATGCAGAGGCCCTGGAGAGGTATCGCTTACTGGTTTGCCCCTTACAGATTTCTCAGCCTGCTTTCTTACCATGCACAATGGGATGCCCCTCCTCCCATGCAAACATCAATCACTAATTAAGAAAATGTTCCACAGGCTTGCCTGTAGCACAATCTTAGGGACGCATTCTGTCCATAAGAGAAATTACTCTAGCTCTTGTCAAGTTGACATAAAACTAGACATGACACTTGTACTTACGCAAAGATGAAAATATACTTATACTACATATGTGCCCTATTGAAGAAAACAATCCATGAGTACACCATATGTACTCAACATTGTAAACTGCTGTCCTTACTGCTAATGTGTCCAGCACATAAATTTGGTGTTTTATTCTGTAGTTCAGAGTGGTTATTTATATGCATGACTTACTGTTGACTGAATATGATGGGAAAAACTTGGTGACCTTCCTGGGATCACCAACTAACAGTTGTGCCTTCTTAATGTGACATGTGGCCTGCCTCCTCTGTGAAGATCACACCACCCCACAGCATGATCTGAGGAAGGGATAACCAAATCCCTGGATCCTGGAGTGGTTACTCAGGGCAAAATTGAAAATTCTCAGATAAACACCTGCAAAGTTCAAACACTCTGTGGTTGCCTTCAGGCTCCCTAATGGTTTCAACGTGGAAGGACATGAGATTAATGAGAAACAAGCAACACATTTTTATCTTAATCTGCAAATTAGCTTTGTAAAAACTTAAGTTTTGTTCAACATTCTGTTCCAAGTGACAGCGATATGGGCCCATAAGCATTTGTCATCCCCACGGGGTACCAAAAGAAGCAGCATTTCATCTCCTTCAACACCTGTTACCTGTGCTCTCAGAAGGCCCAAGGCTGGGAGGGAAGGTGACATATTAGCATCCTGTGCACAAGACTGCCAAGTCAAACACAACCAGAAGGTCTAATTTTAGTCCTCCTAGCCTTGGCATTGTCTCTTTCAGCCAAGATAGTTCTCGTGTACCATAATGAAGTGCTTTGTTCCAGCCTTGCTGGATAGTACACAAAGGCTCATCAAGGACAGAGTGAGCCTAATTCAGAATTGGCCACACATCAAAGAGGGTCAGCAGCCCTCTCAAAACCTCTAGGAAATATGACTGAAGCTCTAAGAGCATTTGGGTGTGCCTCACCTTCCGTGTGGCATTCTCCCCCTTTGCCTTCCTTTTCTGTATCCTCTATTGGCTGCTCAGCAACAGGTGTCTCATTCCATCAGGCTAGGGACTTGAAATTCCCTTCCCTTCTTTGTCCCTGTTTAAAAATGCCCATTCTTTTCTATACATCTCCCACATCCCGGAAAACATACCCAGTTAGGTGCTAGAAACGGTTGTGTCATTTATAAGCAGCATCCACAGATGGTTTCTTACAATGACCTGACTCATTAGGGAAAACAGAAGACTTTTATAGAACTGTAGACATGAGGAAGCTGAAGTTCGGTAAAAACCTAGGCTTTTGTAAAAGTTATTCAAATAAACCCTGTCAAGGTTAGGACTATGGGGTGGTTAGGTTTTGTCAATTTGACATAGGCTAGGATCATCTGCAAAGAGGGAACCTCAATTTAGGTTTAGCCTGTGGAAAAGTCTATGGGGAAATTTTCTTTATTAATGATTGATGTAGCAGGTTCCAGCCCATTGTGAACATACCACCCCTAAGCTGGTGGTCTGGGTACTAAGAGAGCAGGATGAGCAAACCATGGGGAGCAAGACAGGAAGTAGCATCCCTCCATGACCTCTCCTTCAGTTGCTGCTTTTGGGTTCCTTCTTGAGTTCCTTGCCTGACTTACTACAACATGGAATTGTCAGCCCAATAAATGTCCAACCTCTGCCTCACAACGGTTGGTTTCAGGCATTGTTGCATCACAGCAACAGAGAACATGGGCCTTGTGCTTCAGAGGACGAGACGAGCCCCTCAAAGCTATCACATAATAGGAAATCAACCCATGAAGTTTGCTGGGAGCTGTAGAAAACTATAACCTTAGAACAGTGTTTTTCAACCTTCCTAATGATGTGACCCTTTAACACCAATCCTCATGTTGTGGTGACCCCCAACCATAAACGTACTTTTGTTGCTAGTTTATAGCTATAATTGTGCTATAATATTATAATGTAGATATCTAATATTGAGGATATCTGATATGCAACCCCTGTGAAAGGATCATTTGACCTCCACAAGGGTCACAACCCACAGGTTGAGAACAGCTGCCTTAGATCATCTACAGGTTTTAAAGCCAAAAGTTGCCGGCTGAGTTCCCCCAAATGGTGGGTTTCACTTCCAGGTAAACCCTCACTCTCTGTTTCCTGGAACAAGGGCAGATAATGTTGTGCTGGAGAAGTTAACAGTTTTCAGGGTCTTCTAAGTTCTCTCATTTGTCCTGCAGATAAATTCTTTCCAGCATTTCAATGGGCAACACTAGGCCTAGCGTTGGGCACTCAGATGTCATCTGTCCCTCCATTGAATATTCTATGTTAGAATTCCAATTGTTAAACAACATCTGGTGGTACTTCAACCGTTACAATCTTATTCCCCACCCCTAACAAACATGTACAATTTGAATCATGGAATCAGCCTGAGAGCACTATTAGTCCAAAATGACAAAACAAAGCCTCTGAGAGGCGAGTCTCTAGCAGTCGCTGGCCCAGTCAGGTAGACCCTGCCTCTGACAATCTTTCTCCCTATCCCAGCTTCTCTGGGGTGTTGAAAAACTTTCCTGGGTTGCCTTAAGTATAACTGTTTTGATTTCACTTAACGACAGCAGAACAGAGGGTCTGTGGCTGCCAGTGAAACTTGAAGTGATGCTGTGAATTGTTTAAAAAAAAAAAAAACTGACCAGTACTAAGGAAAAGCAATAGCACAGTTCTCAGCCCAAGATTGCAATACCTGCTGTTTGTTTGGTAGAATAGAGAGTATATCCTGTTTCTTTTCCGACTTTTAACGTTCTATACACCCAGAGAGATGCAGGAGGGGGTGAAACGCCAGCATTGTACAGACAACAGTTACAACCACTGTTAATATTTTAGTGTGAATTAGAATGTGCCCAAACTTCCTGCGTATGTAAACTAGGCAAGTGTGTATATAAAATAAAGCAAGGTGACACTACACATGCCACTTCATGACCTGCTTTCCCAGTTAAGTCACTGTGGTGTCTTCTCTCCTCTGTTTTTTATTTAGGGGGGTGGACATCAGGCACACACTTGTGTTAATTCTAGCTCTGCACAAATGAGAGGTGGCAAGTTCAAAGCCAGCTTTAGCTACATAACACCCTGTCTCCAAACAAATAAATGGGGGGAGGGCCTTGAGTGATTGATTTCAGCATGACAATTTTCCCACTAGAACATTTTGTTTACAGAGATCTTGCTTCAAGTGAGAATTTGAAAATTATCTGTACTAAAGATTCAGACAGCCTGTCTTGCTGGCTTATGCCTGTAACCCCAGCACTTAGGGACGTGAAGCAAAAGGATCACCCACAAGTTCCAGGGCAACGGAGCCTACAGAGTGCAGGGCTCATAGTCAAACAGATGGCTCAGATATGAAGTTATTGGTTTCAAAGCGTGACAATCTGTTTGATCCCAAAAACCCTATATGAGAAAGAGAGAGAGAGAGAGAGAGAGAGAGAGAGAGAGAGAGAGAGAGAGAGAGAGAGAGAGAGAGATCCAACTACCTTGAGAGTACACCCACAACCACACACACAAATATAAAAGAAAACTAAAACCAAAAAATGACCCCATTATATGAATTAATGTACATTTTTAGATCTGCTATAGTGATAACACTTCAAAAGCATGGTGAGGAAAAACAGCTCTCAAAAGGGAATATCCAGTGCCTTGAGATTTAGAACATGAGAGGGTTGAGGTACAGCTACTGTGCAGGCATATGAACTTGTCATTGGCCCCTCCCATAGGACCAAGGATCACCCAGGGAGCAATGAGAGAAGAACAACCACGGTGCTCAAGGCCCAACACCATGACGAGGATGTGCTGGTGACACGGGACAGTCTTGGCCTGCTCCTCTCTCAGTAGCTCCCTGCTGCTCTAAGATAAGGGCCATGGTCCCTCCCCACTGGGTCTTGGCAGCACAACCCAGAACACAATCTGTTGGACAGAAGGTTGTGATTATTAATGAAAGTGTTTCCTTCGTTACCTCACAGAACCAAGCAAGATTCTAACAATGCCAAAGACAGCCCATTTCCTGTCATAGAAGCCATTCCTCAGAAATACATAGAATGGTTGAATGCACAGGGAAATGAAAATAAGGTACAGGTTGCAGAAAAGTGGGTGGCTGCTTGAGTCAGTCCCAGAGGAAAGGTCACCAGCTATTAATCAACTCTCACGTCTGTTCAGTGGCTGAGCCAAACCCTGGGTAGAAATCTCTTTTACTCGGCAATTAATGCTTCGTCTGGGCTGTAGGATCCTCAAGTGACTTCATACAAAAGTAGCCCAGGGGCTTTGTAGGGACGACCTCCTCCTGACTCTAGGACTAATCATACATAAAATACTTTTATTTGAAGGAAGCCAGATATATTAATTACATCTGCATCATTGTCTTGGTTTCATTTCTATTGTTATAAATACCCCAACAAAAAGCAACTTAGGGAAGAGGGGGTTTATTTGATTTGTAATTCAGGTTACAGTCCATTGTTTTAGGAACCTCAAGGCAGAAATGTAAAGCTTCACCTCCACAAACAAGAGCAGAGAGAAAATAAACATGTGCATCCTTGCTTACTTGTTTGCTTTCAGCTTTCTCTTCTCATACTGTTCAGAAGCCTTTGCCTAGGGAATGGTGCCACCCACAATACCTTCAGTCTTCCCACATCACTTGGCAATCAAGACAACCTCCCTTCACCAAAACACACATTTCCCCAGGCCAACATGATCTAGAAAATTCTTCATTAATATAATCTTCTTAGACAATTATAGGTTATGGCAAGATGGCAACTAAAACTAACCAAAACATTCACTGTGACAAGAAAAAAACTAACAGAAACAACTTAAGGGAGAAAGGTTATATTTTGGCTCACATGTCAGAGGATGTGACTAGTCTATTATAGTAAGGAAGGCAGGGTGGCTAGTGTGGGTAAGTAGGTCCACAGTGGCAGGAATCTATGAAAGTAATTAGAACATATGAGCAGATCAGGAAACAGTTTGGCCCAGAATCATATCACCTTCAGTAGTTGCTCCCAACAACCTGCTTCTGCTAACCAGGCAGTATTTCCCAAGAATCTACCACCTCACAAAATAACACCACTGGCAGGAGAGCATCTAGAGTGATTATTCCTGGATGTTTCTTCTCTTATACAAAATCTGGGAAACATCCAATTTTCCATATTCTAGATCAGCCTGGTTGCTATGCCTGTGGTAGGGTTAATAGTAGGTATGTGGCTGAGCACCTGCTTCTTGAAAAGTGTGTTTGGAAAGAACTGAGCATGTTTGTCTCATTTACCCCATAACATCCCAACAAGGAAATATCATTTCTATTTTAAAAGGGGTGTTCCCAGACCCCATTGACTAAAGCACTTTATCAAAAGGCACCTACTTGTATTTATCAGAAGCTTGATTCTAACCAGCGTCTGTGTCCAGCACATACTTCCTGCCCCCTCATACTCAGTCCAGTTGAACATAAGAGAGACATTGGGCCCTGATAGGAAGGAAGAGAAGTCAACATCAGAGAAGAAACGTTTCCAGTTATGGACAGGTACTGCGGGATCAATATGGCTTTGGTCTGAGTTATACTTCTCAGATCATTAAGAAATTCTCCGTGTCTTTAAAATATTGGAAGAAGATGCCACTGTAGTAGTGTCTGTTGTTACAACCCTTTAACCACATGAGCTCTCTTGGAATATCTAGTATGTCCACTGGCAGTTCCCAGCCTGGAGTCAGGAGTAGGTCATCCGAAGCCCCAGAACCACTTAAGCATTTTGGTCTGTATCCTACATCAGGACAACTCAGACAAGAACTGAGTAGAGAGTGGGTAAGACAGGCCTACTGAGGAAGGTATCTCTTCATACCCTGGGCACTTGTACAGACTCTTTCCAATTCTGTAGGGGTCTGCAGTTCACCTCAATGCCCCAGGATCAAAGGCATAGGCACAGCAGCAATGTTCAAGCCTCTTGCTGAGGGTACCACTGGGCTCTGTTACCAACTCCCTATGTTCTCCGGCATAAGTGCCCTGACCTCCCCAAGTCTCCAGCTAGAAACCAAAGCTGTGGGATGATTGATCCCAGGGGCCCACTTTGACTTTCGTCTTCATGTATTCATTACGCTTTCCTGAACAGATCTCTTGTCGCTTGCCCTAACAGCACCACTGTTGCCGCCATCAAAGTATTTTTCCTCATTTATTATAGATCAAATATGTGCTTTTACTTTTTATCTTGAGTCCCTGAGGATGGAGCCTGAGTCCCACCGCCTATTTCAAGCTTGTGGGCCAGAACCTCAGCTGTAATCCCACGGGGTTTCGGGTTTGAGGCGATGGCATCAGAGAATACTGTGAGAAAGGACTTCTCTTCCCTGGAGCTGCTTTGGTTCCCAGACAGCACTAAAATGCCAGCCTTCCATCAACACCCTTGCTATCCCCCGAGACATACTGCTTATAAGACTTGGCTCTTGGAGGAAGAAAGAAAGTGGAGTAGAAATTAACAAGATCTCGAGTAAATTGCCTTTATTCAAAAGGAAACCACTATACAATGTTCTGGGCAACTATGACTTTTGGTTCTCAACCCTCTTAAAATCCTTTAAAAAGTAGCAACCCACGTTCACTTGTTTACAGGACCCTATGGCAACATGGGCCATTTGATCCTCTTTGCACAGAGATAAACATGGTTGGCTATTATAGCCTTTGAGCCTTTGGCTTAGGGACAACATACTGCAAAGGTCAGGGGTGGGACACCAGCTGACTCAGTGTCCAAGGCTTCTCATCACAGTTCAGCCCCCAGCTGCCTCTGTGATCTAAGAGAATCTCTCACTTCCCCTGGTGTTGAATCCTCTAGTCTAAAAACCAGAAGGCTTGGGCCAGAAGTGTGTAGAGGCAGCTCTCTGTCTTTCTTAAGTGGATGATGTATGCCCATCCCCAGGATAAAAATCTAGAGCTTATAATATCAGGGATACAAGGGAGGAGAAGGAGGATTCAGAGAGAACATGGGTTCCCTGTGTCCTGCTCTGTCTGCTCCTGTTGCTCTGTGGCACACAGTGGTAGGGCACAGTTGAACTAAAGGTGGTACTTATCTGGCTTGCAAGTTATTGGCTTCTCTCTAAGGAGAGAGGGTTCTACAAAGGTAGCAGGGGAGATTCATGTGTTTGGGTGGGTGTAGTGGAGTTTTCTCCTGGGAATTAGTCACAGATAATGTTGACTGACTGATGGGATTCTATCTATCTGACTGTCCTCTCTCACTACAATTTTCTGCTATGACCATCTTTTCACCATGCCTTGTATTTTAGGTATTTGGGAGCGTTTCGAGGGTAAGACTGTTTTTGGGGTTTTTCCCTCCCGATTATATCCTGCCATACCCAGAGCAGACCCTTTCCGGCAGAATTTGCTTAGGAATTCCTAAGTTGCAAACTGAGTTGCTCTGAGGGTTTTCTGTTTATAATGCCCTCCCATTGTTAAAGCAAGGAAACCTATATTAAGTATAAGAGGAGAGGAAGACTGAAAACGATTCTTGGTGTCATGGAGAAGGCCAAAGAGAACAGAATCTTGCAGTGGCATTGAGGTATAACAGGTGACAGGGAACAAAGCAGCAAGCCACTGACACATGAGCAAGACCAGCTTCTTCCAGTTATGTCTGTGCACAGACAAGAAGCCAAGAGCTCGAGCTAAGAGCTAATTTGTCTGAGGCTGAGCTGGTAATTCGACACTAGAACCAGCCTGGCTCCCATCCAAGCTGTCTTCCACCCTACTGCGCATTGCATGCATTCCAGAGGTTTGAGGCCTGGGTCCCAAAGCCCTTCCTTCTGCTAGGCTGGGCTGGTGTCCAAGCCTGTTTCCCACTGTACTTATGCTGCTGTGTGTCTGCACATGTGGCTTGGCTGCTCCATCTCAGCCACCCAGGCTTTATAAATGAATCTTATTAAGATCCCACCAGGCTGATTGCCAGACTACCTGGGAGGAACTGGCTGTGTGGCTCTGTGTGCCTATTGCAACTCAGCAGGTCCTGGGATGTACTGGGAAGCTGCATATAACACAGACACACACACACACACACACACACACACACACACACACACACACTAATCCTGAAGGGGCTATGGGTATGGGAGAAGGCTTTCTCTCCTATAGGGGCTCCCTGGCTGTTCCCAGTGACCTACTCTATGCATTATGCTCTAGAATCTGCTACTGGACAGGGTAGGACGTAGACAGGAAATAAACAAACCTTGTGGCAGGACCACCAATTGCAGGAGAAGATGACAGCCTATATCATTAAGCCAAGGGGTATGAGAGGTCTATGATCATGCCTTACTAACTTTTCCCTCATTAATTAAGCTAGGGCAAATCACCTTGTCACTCTGATCTCTGAAGCACAGGTAATAAAATGGGAGTTTTGATAATCTCCTTCTGGCAGCATTCGTAGACGGGTGAACTTTGCTACCCAAAAGCCTTTGGGCAACAAGATAGTATACAAGCCCCCATCAACTCAAAGTGCCAACTGCAACTAAGTGGCCCGGGCTTTCTGTTCAATGGTTCCATCCTTGCTGAGTTCTTTTTCCCACCATGGACCTCAATCTTCCCCTTTTGTATTTAGTCTGGAGCTTCTATCTTCTGCATCTCAGGCACTAAGAAGTTCATTAGGTCTTAAGTGGGGTTGTGTATTTCCTTATTGCCTGAAATACCAGTTTAAAAATAAATCATGGCTGCTGTCCCCTCCCTTCTTGGGTAATAAAAATGCTCAAGTGCTGATGGATTCTCAGGTAGAAATACAAAGTGGACAAGTGCTGACAAAAGCCAGTCTGCACTCTGTGATTCATAGTTAGAAAATGTGTGCAGCCAACCAGACAATGGTAGAGCTAGGAGAGCATCAAAGATCACTTGACCCAACTTGTTCCCTTTTTAAGTGGAGAAACTGGGTGTGAGGGAAGATGAATTCTCCCGAGATCACAGAGTAAGCTGGAGACAGAGGTAGCATGCCTCTCCTTCCTGCACATCATGGAAACTCTGCTTGAGAAGATTATAATTCGCCATCATTTTTACCCTATTGGCCATTCTGGTCCCATAATAAGAAAGATTACTTGGCTCATATCACTGTAGACAGAATGAAAGGCCAATGAGTTGGAAGTGTGTATGTCCATTAATTTAAAAACATTGCCACACACTATCTTTATGTTAGCCACCAAGGATACTGAGGTGAAAGACACAGACTGTGCCTTCATGGTATTAAAGGAAGAGAAAAAATGGATAACCTGTCTTTAGAGTCGTTAGTAGGGCAGGCTATTTTCCACACAGTTAAGCAAAACATTTCTGCCATCTGTGGACTGTATCTGAGACTTATGAGTGCATCAGCTCTCTTCACATAGACATAATGAGATTGATTTTCCTGAGAAAATGCATATCAAATATGTGAGTCCTCCTTACTGCTCATCTCAAAATGTGTTTGTGGAGCATCTAATGGAAATTGCCAAGGAGGTAAAGACAGCTAACCTCCATACACGCACCTGACATGTCTCTCTCTGTCTCTGTGTCTCTCTCTGTCTCTGTGTCTCTCTCTGTCTCTGTGTCTCTCTATCTCTTTCAAAGAAGAAAGAAATGAAGGAAAGGAAGAACGAAAGGAAAGAAGAAAAACAGAAAGAAAAAGAAAGAAAAAAGGAAGGAAGGGAGACAGAAAGAAAGGAAAATGGAAGGAAGATAGGAAGAAAAAAGGAAGGAAGAAAGGAAGGAAAAAAGGAAGGAAGGGCAACAGGAAGGAAGGAAAAAGGAAGGAAGGAAAGAAAGAAGGAAGGAAGGAAAAACCTTTTAAAAGAAAAAAAAATCCAGCAGGAAAACAAAGATCATGGAAGCTTTACCAAGAAGTTAGTGCCCTAGGGTGGACAGCCCCTCCCCTATGAAGGTCTTGCAGAGTGGTAAGATATGAGCTGAGGTCAATTAAAAGAAAAGGAAGTAACTGAACGAGAAGACAAAGTGGGGCATCATCTTAGAGGACCTGCAAGTCTGTGCAACTGTGTGCTACTCTGTGCTGGCTCTGAAACCTGTAACCACCCATTATTGTAACCACATAGAATGAAAAGACAGCAGAACATGTGTGCCTTGCCAGGGAGATGGGCTATGTGCTGGAGACAAGGGGGGCAGTGCTGGCGTTTGAGGTGGCAGATCCGGGTAAGGTTAGTGGCTTCCTTCATGCAGCTGTGCACTGTGGGACATTAGAATAGAATTTAGGAAGTGATAGAGCCTGGTGAGGCCTGGCTATTGGTGGTGGGGGTGGATAATGGTGCAGTCACAGGAGCAGGCCATAACAAGACTTTGTGCATGATCCACCCACTCCGGGCACACCTGAGCAATAGCTTTGACCGGGACTGTAACCAAAAGGCATGAAGGCATGCACTTGATTCTCCAGAATCGTGACTCAGAACCCTAACAAAGCCCCTTGTGTGCGAGAGAGACATTCATCCTTTCCCAGCCAGTAGAAACAGCTTAAGGCATCACAAATGACCCGTGGAGAACCCACATTCTCTTAAACTGATACACTGTTGAATATCTAAAGGTATTTGGGGTGTGGTCTTTTTCATAACTTTTAACGTATTTCTAATTATTAACTTATACTTATCTACAGAGTATGTAATTTTAATAAATCTTGCTCTAACAAGTCAGCCAACCCAGCAACATGACCCATCTCTCTTTTTTTCCATTTTTAAAAGTGATTTGGTCTATATCTCTATCTCTCTGATCCTCCTATGCTCCTCCCCTTCTGTTCCTGGAGGCATTCCCATTCCTTGCACATCTCTGTTAATACAGTCTACTTGTAAATCCAGTTTCCAAGGCCAACTCTGCATTTCCTTAGGTGTGTGACTTCGTAGAAGTTACCCCAGTGTTCCGAGTCTCAGGGAGCTGTACTCATCCTTGCTGAAGTGTTTGAAGTGCTCTGTGTAGGAGCTTCTCCAAGCCAACATTATATCTTCGGTAGTTATTATTATGAGGTGGGATTCTAGTCGGTAATGATGGTTGGCGCCTCTCCACCAAAAAGAGCAAAATAACAGACTGAAAGCTCTGGTGCTCCGTCTTTTGATTATGAGGCTAACAGTGAATTACAGTTTTCTTACCCAGATTAATTAAATCTCACACCTGAGTACCCACTTGATTTCCACATCCAGCTGTGGAGTCCCACAGTAACTCATAATTAAGAGACGCTCGCTAATAGAGGACTTAAAAGTGAAATTTCCAGCAAAAGTAAGTAAAGAGGCTTCATGATGGAGTGCGGAGTTGCTGATCCCAGAGCCCCTTTTTCAAACATATGTGCACGAAAATAACTGCCCATCCTAAAGGATCCTGTGTACTGTCCCATGCTGCTGGGACTGTGCCAAGATTAAAGACCTGCTCAATGTTAGGGCAGGTACCTAATGAAGGCTGTGCTGTTGGCTTTAGGACAAGATTAAAATAATTTAAACAGCAAAATATGAGATGGCATGTTCCCTTCAGGAACTGTTCCCCTGGGGTCTGTTGCAAGTATAGACCTGCTCTGAGTGCATAGAATAACTGGTCTGTTTGAGTCCATTCTTTAAAACTGAAATCACTCTGCTCACTAGATCTTAAAAATCCTCTGCTACTTTTCTCCCTCTGATGTATCCTCATAGTTTCATGATTTTATTCAGTCACCTTGTGGCTTATTGACCACATTTTAATTATTTTATTATTATAAAACAACATTTTCAATGATTTGTAAAGATGTGTGGTCTAGCAGAAATACAACTATTTTAATTTCAAGTTATTCTTCTTAATCTTTGCCTAGCTGTTTATGTCTTGATTGGCCATCACAATAAGCTGGATTTTTATTTATATGTGCCTGTTTATTTTATGAAGAAATTGAGAGAGGACAGTAATTAATGTTTCTGCAACTATCACACCTAGTTAATTGCAAGTCATGGTAGCAAGCACAGATGCTGAGCCTGATGCGCTTCTACCCTATGCTCTACTCCTGAACATGCAAACATAGGACTCATGTAGGAGACATGACTTTATGCGCTGTTACTTTAACTTTGAATGATTATAAACAACAGGATAAAGTTTAGTCAGTAGAAATTCACTAACCAATTTTTAGAACAAACCAATGCTGAAGACAGTCTTGTAGGAAATGTCTAGAGATGAAATTAGTTAGAATTAATGTGATTAATTAAAATGGGCCATTTTTATTCCCCTCCCCCCAAAAGATCCAGGTCTTTGGAATTCGTTCAAACCGAGACATCTGTGATTGATGATCAAGATTTTCAAATCCCTTCTTAAACATTTTATTACAAGGTTCTCCCTTGGTTTTTGAACATACACCTCCCAATAGCCCTGCCACTGTGGAATTAGGTGTGTAGGTATCAAGTGTTAATGAACAGTAATTCACAAGAGTATCCAACAAACTCCTACATACCTAACATGAGCATCAGGAACAATAGCTGTCTGGTTTCCATATGAAAGCCAGTGCCATGTGACAGCTTACAAGGAACATGACAGAAAGGATGAGCTGCACAAACCTCAGGCTTGTCCAAAGGGGTTTACCTGGCTACTCCAGAACCAAGGGGAAGGATGCAGACTTGGAGAGACTGTGATCGGACAGGCAGAAGTGAGTCCTGACTGAAAGACCCTCACAGTCACTGTGCTAACTTCTTCAATGTGGTTTTCTGCAGGCAAAATGGGGAAGCAGAATAGCAAACTGGCCCCAGAAGTCATGGAGGACCTGGTGAAGAGCACCGAGTTCAATGAACACGAGCTCAAGCAGTGGTACAAGGGCTTCCTCAAGGACTGTCCGAGCGGGAGGCTGAATCTCGAGGAGTTCCAGCAGCTCTATGTGAAGGTATGGGGTTCCAACTGTCTCTTACTGCAAAGGAGCACTGGGTGGTTAGTGACAACTCTGGTGGCTTTCCGATCCAACCTTCAAATGGCTGTCACGATGCAATTTGCATGCATGTGTGTGCATGTGTGTTTCCAAAGATAAGTGAAGCAATTTCCAAACCAAATAAAAAAAATTGCTAAATTACTAACTATGGCTTTAGATGGTAAGAGTACCTGCAGAAAGCCATAAAAATCTCAGAAATAAAGCCTGCTGATGACACTTGCATAAATACGTCATGGACACATATTTTTCTCCCTCTCTCCATTAAAGAGAATGTACTTGTGAGTGATCTTTCACCAAGATAGGTTCTGCTGTCTACAGGTAAGGACTTAGAGTCCCAACGCAGCTCATTTAAAAAGAGCAAAGGGTGTTACACATATTGAATCATAGTCTACCGCATGGATTCCGTATTTTATACTGCTTAGAAACTAATCTTCTCCTGGATATTGGCTATCATTAAAGTATATTTCCTGCTGCAGTGGCATCATTCTAGTTTGCCTGAGTTTGTGAATTACTGTGGTTCTGGCATAATCTAGGGCATCCATCTTGTGGACACTTACATAATGTTACACTGGCGGAAGAGATGCATTTTTTTTTTGTTTTAACCTTTTCTGACTGAAATACCAAGTAGGAAATGTCACTTTTTATTATTTTATTATAACAAATGTCAGTGTGAGCTATGTGAACTATCCAGGTGCATGTCCATGTGTGGAAGGTTTGTGTAGAGCTTTGAGGATCTTTAGCTCTGAGGCTAGACATTCATCAAAGTCTCTGATCCAGCACTTACACTTTTACACATGTTCAAGAAGGGGCATACTCAAAGCTCTGACACAACAACAAAGCTGGAACTCATGATAAGAACATGGAAAATGAGCTGTGACAAATTTACACATGAACTCCAGCAGTGCTAAAACACACGTACAAAAGTCAGTTCAGGGATTTGACATTAAACGGAAATAAAATTAAAATGAGCTTTGTAGGATTACAAGTAAGTATGGGATGATAGACGATGGAAAGTGAAGAACTATGGAATGAAGAGAGGAAAAAAGCGAGGGAGGAGATGGGGGTATGACTGTGTGGTAAGGTAGAAATCATGTTAAAGTTTGAGCTATGTTTTAGGATGGTATGTGGTTGTTTATTGAATTAAAAGCTGACCAGCTACCAAACTAAATTAACAAACATACATTGCATGGACTTCTCGTGACTGCCAGGCATTCCAAGTGATGGCTGATCAATTGTGTGTGTGTAAGAACCAAAGACTATATAGAGTATAATAGCATCGAGGGTATATAGAAAAGAATATATACTGTGAAATACACTTGTAACTGTTATAAGATCACTATGAGAAGTCTATAAGACAGCTTAGCTAGTGAAGACCAAGTCCAGCTACCTAAGTTTGATCCCCAGAAACCACATAATGAAATGCTGGTAAGGGAACCAAGTCATACAAGCCATCCTCTTACCTCATATGGCAAACACTCACATACATACACACACAGAGCAGGGGTTACTTTTTCTATTGCAATGATTAACACTCTGGCTGAAGAATTTATTCAGCTAATACTCAATAACAAGTCACAGTGTTATTGAGGGAAATCAGGGCAGGAACTGAAGCCAAACTGTGGAGGAACACTGCTATGTGCTTGTTCATGCTCAACCAACATTCTTATATAACGTAGGACAGGAGCAGTAACACCCACAGTGAGCTAGGCCTGTCGACATAAATCAACAACAAAAGAGTTCTTCACAGACATGGCCACAGGCCAATCTGATCTGAGCAAGTCCTTCATTAGGACTCCCTCTTCCCAAGTGAATCTTGATAGAATCAAGTAGACAATAAGATGCAGGAAATAAACATACACACACACAAATATATGTGTTTATCTATATATGTACCTGTGTATGTGTATACAATTTATAATATATATTACATATAGTATATACACACACACTTTTCACACTTTTAAGATCACAATGGCATTCCTTAAAAAAAAAAAAAAAAAAACTGAGTAAGTGTAGAAGTTCCTGGAGACATACCCACTATTTAATTGGTCTAAATTAATTCTAAGCAAAAGTAGAACAGATGTATTTCCTAGGTCATCCAGTGACTCCCCTTCACTTTCAGGCTCATATTTTGCCATTTCCTCTTCTGGAATTAACCTGTGCTTAAAGACGTTTTACTGTCAGCATGAAGGAAAGCAGAAACAAACGGGTTGTGTCAATGTCACCTTCATATCACCGAAGGTCATGATTAAAAGAGCTCAGGGTGCTGCTACTTGTCTAAAACCAAGGGCCCTTTGTCCTTGAAGAAATCGGAAAGGTGTTGTGCCATTCGTATGTGGCAAAAGGCTCAGCCTCAAGCTCAGCTGTGTTAGCATTGCACATACCATTGTGTTTTATGACACACAGAGGCCTGGACCAGGATCACCTGCCACCACCCCCATTCCTACTTCAACCCCCAACTCTTGCCCCACTCAAACCCAGTGGCTTTGCTTCAGAAAAGTGACACAGACTTCCTAAGCTCTGGATGTTCTAAGTAGCCTCTAATTTCAGCTCCACAGTGAGACTTGAATAGAGACTCTGTTCTTATGTCAAATAAGCAGAATGTAGACAAAGTCCTCTCAAGGTCATCCAAGGTCAGAGATCAAAGGAGAATCACAGAACAACTATGCCATGTACAGGCATAGAAGGCAATTCCGATGGGTAAGGAGTGGAAGGCTGGGGGTTGTGTAAGAGGCCCAGGGGGCACTTGATAAGAAATGACGTGTTTTAAGAACTTCAGAAGAGTACCAGTGTTCACCAAGACTAGACTCAGAATCCTGGAGAATGGGTCCTTCAAATAGTTCTTGTCTATGTGGTTAGGAGCAGAGCTATCCCGGAACCCACTGGTAGAGCAAAGGTTACTACAGCTTCTGGTGGGACAAAGTCCATTGCAGCCTCTCATCTCTGTACAACCTCTGTTGCTGCCTCAGATGCTTGACATTCTGGACATCACCTTAGTTGCTCTAAGAGCAAACACGATGAAGCTTAAGATAGAGATAAAGATTAAGATAGAAGCTAAGTCAGAGGCAACACTCACCTGCTAGGCCAGGAGCCGTGACCCTCACCCTTGCCCTCACAATGAAAGTCTTTCTGAGTTTCAAATGTAAAAGAGCATCTTCATTAAGTCGACCTTTAACAATGTGGAAGGAAAGGCTTAAAAGATAAGGCAAATTTTGCAGCATCATGAAAGGCAAAAGCAAGATAGCCATGAAAGATTGGGGGTGCTCAGTGCTGTGGGAAGTGGGAGAGGGAATCCCCGGAACTCACTGGACAGACAGCATAGCCAAATCTGCAAGCTTCAGGTTCTGTGAGAAACAGTGACTCAGGGAATAATAAGAGTAATTGAAACTGAAGAAGACATCTGATCTTGACCTCTAGCCTGTACACTCCCACACACTCATATGTAAGCACATACACACAAACACACCTACACCATATACACTCTACATACAAATACATAAACAAACAAACAAACATTACCTACCCTGAAGTCCACAAAGAGTCCTAAAGTCTTGTAGACAGAATACACTACAAGACAAATCTCAGAGAAAGAGAGCTCACACCTCTGAGAGGAAAGTGAGTCCTGAAAGCAGTTAAGAGAAGTTTCCTGGCCCTGTCTCTGGCCATTTCTGTGGGGTTGTGTATAAAGAGATTACATGAGGGCATCTCACTATCCTGATGTGGTAATTTACATCATTGGCCATGTGCCTGTGTGTGGTGTTGCCCTGTATCAGCAACACACTCCCACTCATCTACAAGAGTGAGCTTTGTGGCACAGATTTAGATTTAAGCATGGTGCCTCCAAGTATGACACAGGTTTTTATTCTTTAGAAATGTAGGCCCTAGTCATGACATTGCAATCATCATAAACCCAGTGGTGAGCAGCAAGCTTGCCACAGAGAAGCTTTGGGAAGTCTTGTTGCTGACAACATAGCTCCTTCTGGGGAAGCCCTGTGATGAAACCATCTCCAGACAACTTCAGGACAGTTGCCCTTGCCCAGCAGGATCTCCTGAGCTAATACAGAAGGTACAAATATCCACTGTTCCAGAACAATAGGCATTGATGATTGGTGATGGGACAAAAATAGATGAGAGAAATGCTAATTTCAAAGTGGACCATCAACACAATAAAGTGACTAATATAGTGAGAGGTAGAATTCTTTGTTCTTAACCTTAGAAGACAAAACATTCATTAAGTGATGGGTTTTTGAAGGACTTCTTGTCAGCCGTACTCTGTCCCCTCTCTACTGGGACATTTGCCTCTCATTCCTTAGTACCTATTCCTGTGGCTGTATTCAGGTGTAGAGTCTTTAAAGAGCTGATTAACTTAAAGCAAGGTAAACAGAGTGAACAGACCCCACCCACCCACCGTGACTGAGACTTTTGTATTGGTGGTTTGAGTATGCTTGACCCAGGGAGTAGCACTATTAGAAGTGTTGGCCTTGTTGGAGGAAGTATGTCATTGTGGCTGTGGGCTTTGAAACCCTCCTCCTAGCCCCTTGGAAGTCAGTTTTATCTTAGTGGCCATCGGATGGATATGTAGAACTCTCAGCTCCTCCTGCACCATGCCTACCTGGACACTGCCATGATCCCACCTTGATGATAATGTACTGAACCTCTGAACCTATAAGCCAACACCAATTAAATGCTATCTTTATAAAAGTTGCCGTGGTCATGGTGTCTGTTCACAGCAGGAAAACCCTTACTAAGACACCTGGACACAGGACTTACAGAGAGAAGACCATGAAAAGAACATCTAGAAGTCACAGAAAGAGACCTCAGAAAAAACCAGCCCTGTTCCTGCCTTGTCAAGGATTTGTAGCCTTCAGAACCATATAGCACAGCATCTTTCTCTTGTTTAATCCAGCCAGTATTTGTTACTTCATTTTGGTGATCCTAAAACAATTAGTATAGTCCAGGTTTCTTTGCTGTCGACACATGTAAACTCTTAGCCTTCTGCAACTAATGAAAGGGCACCTGTGACAAGCACCCAGTTCCCTGCACACCCAGGACTTTCTGTGTCTCTAATCACAATAGATATAGCACATGATGTGGTATTCTCCCTGCCCCCAGCACTGATACAGCTAGGCTGAAAAGAACTCTATTTTGTCAATAAGAACCAAGTACCTGATTTTCTGCCCATAAGAATTTCCACTTTCCAACAATCATTTTGATTGCCGTACCAAGATCCCAAAATTAAGATAGTTTGCCATTTAATCCACTTTCAGGAAAACTGCTGCAATTTTCAAATCTAATCAAACTGTGGAGATGAGCAAGCAACCATCTGAGTAAGGAAGCACCCCCTCCCGGGATCTTTGGGTCCTTGGCTTGGTTAGATTAAGGCTATTTCTCCCCTGCTTTGCCACTGTGATATCAAAACCAATGAACAAGCCTAGGAGAGTGTGGGGAGCAGACAAACTCCTGAGTGACTATGTATTGTTTCAAGGCTCCTCCTACCTCACAATCATGTGAATGACAAGGCCCTACCCTGGTCTGAATATAGGTATTGACAGTGTGTGGGGAGAATATCAACCACAGCCTCTTCTTTCTGGATGGCTACAACCTGAGCCTGTTCCCTACAGAAACTACTATGATTAGCTAACTCACCTCATCCTTCAGATAAATATATATATAGATTAGATATAGATATAAATATAGATAGAAATAAAAATAGATATAGAAATAGATGTAGAAATAGAAAGATATAGATGATATAGATATAGATATAAATTATATATATATGCATATATAAAATATATATATATATGTAAGTATAGGTTTCTGTGCTTCCCACCTGTGCTTTTCCACACACATATCTGCCATTTCTTCATTATCCATATCTCCAGTAAGGTCAATTCCAAAGCCATGGAGGTCATAGCAGCACAGTCCTACAAAGAGCCCTAAGTAGATGTTGATACACATTTGATGTTCGAATTCAGGAGACGTTTGGGTTATCTCAAGGTGAGTTACACAAGTAGTACAGGATTCGTTAAAATAGTTTTGGCATCTAGAGACTAACAGATGTGCAGTTCAATCTCAGCTGGGCTATACATGCCAATTCTCTGCCTCTCTGGGTCTGTTTCCTTATTTATAGTTGAAAATAATTAGCCTTGTCACCTCACCTGGAGTCCCAAAGATAAAGGAAGTGAAAATTATTTATAGTTCACCATAAATTGTGTTTGCATCATGAGTGATCTACTCTATTCTCAGAGAACCGAGGCTGAAGTGGGTTTTAACTCATATGCCAAGTTTGATGGAAGTACAGGAAAATATACAGCAGTAGACTCACACTTTAGGAAGGCTCAACAGAGAACCAAGCTTTAATCAAGTGATGATATCAACTATGCATTCCAGAATGGAGGGATGGAATCTCAAGACAGTCTTAAGCTGTGCCATCTCCACTTCCACCTTGGATTCCCACACACTGAGCACTGTGCCCTCCCAGGAACAAGGTCTTTCCCACAACCAGGAACTAAAATGAATGGGGATTGGAGTCAAGGTGTGGTGTTGGTGTGTGAGAGATAGAGGGGGGAGGGGAGGGGAGGGGAGGGAGGGAGAGAGGGAGGGAGGAAAGGAGGGAGGGAGGGAGGGAGAGGATACATACATGGAGTCATTTCTTTCCAGCTTTATGTGGGTTCTGAGGAGCAAACTCAAGTCATCAGATTTACATGGCAAGCCTCTTTACTCACTAAACTATCTCAGAAGCCACTGGGTGTTTTTCAAATTTGTCCCCCACCAACCATTCATTATCCCAACCCTTGTGCCCTGCTCCAGAAAAGAGACTCACTTGCTCAGTTCCTAGGCTTGTTATTTGCCAGAGACAATGAAAGAGCTAAACGTTTGGCTAGGCTCCAGTTCCAAGTCTCCTGAGCCTCAGTTTATTTCACTGTCCCAAGTTCTCTTCTCAAAAGAGTGTTAGATGTTGGCAAGGCAAAGGATGGCAGTGCCCTGGAGTCCAATTTGATCATCACTGATTCAACAGTTTGAATTTTAAATAAAATTTATTCACATATAACAGGAGAGTGCCTGCCAAATCATCCCATGTCCCTCCAAGTGGTCATTTCCTAGAGTTTCTGTAATGTGGTTTTAGGAAATGTCCTTCCAGCTCCTCCATCAATGAGCAGTTTTTCTGCCTGGCTCATTTGCTCGGTCATTGTTTCCTCTGTGCCTTTGGTGGAGTCAGTCCTATGGGGATATGCCTTGTCCTTGAGAAGCTCCATGCCTGGAAGAGCTGGAAAGTAGTCTTATTTTCACTTTGCAAAACCATCTTAATTTGCAACAAGATATATCGGTGGGGTTCAGTAAAACTTCTCTAGGTCATGTGTCTCCAACCTGTAGCCATGAGTTACATATGTCCTGGGATAGCTATGAATAAATTGTAGAGCTTGCTGGTTGATAGCCTTGTTCTAGATTCAGTGAGAGACCCTTTGTAAAGGGAAAGTGAAGAGCAACAAAGTAGGCCACCCAACGTCCTCCTTGGGCCTTCAAGCATGTCCCCATTTAGGAATAGATACACACCCCCATTCACATGCCTACACCACCCATCTACACATACATGCATATACACATATATACATAACTAGTAAGATAGACGAACCTGAGTATTTTGAGAGGGGGGGAGAGAGGGAAGGAGGGAGGAGGGGAGGAAGAGAACATGCAAATAACAATAGACTTCTGGGCTGAGGAAGTGGCTCAGCAAGTAAGAGAACCTGCAAGAAAGTATGAAGACCTCAGTTCAAATCTCATAAGCTTACATTTAAAGGCCAATTGTGGTTGTTATGTGTGCCTGTAACCCGAGAACTGTAGTAGAGGAAACAGAGACATGAGGATCCTCTCTAGGACTTGCAGTTCACTAGTCTATTTCCAGGTTTGGTAAGAGACCCTGTCTCAAGAAAATAAGGCTGAGAGTAAGAAAGCAGCATGCAGACATTGTCCTCTTCTAGTCTCCTTGTACACTGCACATGCGTGTGCATACCACACATATACATCGTGCACACACACGCATGTACAGAGAGAGAATATAATTTCTAATCTTCACCTTGTTAAACATGTCTGTTTGTGAGTGTGTGTGTGTGTGTGTGTATGTGTGTGTACCATATGTGCATGAGTGTATGAGTGAGTAAACTGTCTCCGATTCATTCAAGTTCTAAAATGAGTTGTTCCCTTGAGAGGCAGCTCTTTGTCAATACAATTAGGGAGGCACCAAGACCTTGTTACTCCAAGAGATAATTTTACTTTATATAAAAGAAGCAACATGTGACTTTCATCTTGTTAGGAGCATATACGTGTGTGTGTGTGTGTGTGTGTGTGTCTGTGTGTGTCTGTGTGTGCATGTATGTATAGGTGGTTTGTCTGAGAAGTGTATGAATGTGTTCATGTGAGTTTGTGCACATGTATATCAATTTCCACTTTATTTTGGGAAGACAGGGTCTCTCACTGAACCAGGAGCATATCCATTTACCTAGGAAAATAAGCTCTGGGGTTCTACCTATTTCCATTCATGTCAGCACTAGAGGTACAAGCAAACACTACGATACCCAGCTTTTATGTACGAATGTGCTGAGAGCTCAGACTTAGGCCCTCATGCTTGTCCTATAGACATTTTCCTGTTTCCAACTGACCCAGCCTCCTCTTATCAACCAATGGCTCTCAAATAAATTTTGATAATAGAATTTTTGGCTAAAAAAAATTGAGGGATGATCAATTTTCAAGGAGTGAGATTCTGTTTCTTAATCAGAAGTAATTAAGAATAGAACTTACTAAAATATTGTTGGACAGACCTATGCACAGATGCATTTTAATCCCTTAAGGAAACTGTTGTTACATAAGACATAATGTCATCTCTACTGGGCAGTGAGGATGTTGTAACTCTTAGTGAGAAGCCTGGAATACATTTACATTTGGAATGTTTGCCAACATGACTAAGGCTGCACTTCAACTTGAATTAATGTGAAAAACAAGAACTAGGTCTTAAATCTCAAAGGCAATGAGGAGAGAGTCTGGGAAAATACAGTTCTGTGTGAGCCTCCAATTGCATTTCATTGAAGTGAAATGTGGATAATAATGAGCTGCCAGTGTGGCTTGAGTTAGAGATAGCACTCACCCCCAGAGAGGTCCACATGATAACCTTCTACTGGCTCAGGGGTGTGAAACCACTTTGTGCGGCTTCTCTAACTGGGGATTTGGCTTTCCCATGATATGGTTGGTGTATTTAGAGGGCCATTGATAATTCTGCCACCATCACATTCTAAAGGAATGCTTTTACACCATGCCTCAACTTCTCATCTTCAGCTTAAGACTAAAAAGAGCCTTAGCAAGTCCCCAAAGTCCTCACTTTTCTCCATTTTAAAAATAGGCACTCTGATGTGTGTGAATGGGACAGGGACATCCAAGCTAGACCCACCACACCAATTAATACCCAAACAAATGTCTCTGATAGTGAAGGTGTAAAGCCAAATTGTCCTGCTCTCTACTTACTCATCTCAGAAAGTTGTCCAAAAACAGCTTTGTGCTGGAAATAGTCCCAAAAAAGAATAAATAGCCAGTTTCTTTCAGAAGAATGTAGTTGAACATGCAAGTTCATATATTAATCTGCCATGTAAGGCTGCTTTGCTTCCCTAGTTTTTCTAACCCTTTGAGGTTATAAAATTGCACTGCTAATATTGGGTTCAGAGGCATCACGGGAGAAGAGCCTATCCTCATTATGTACATCTTTCTCTTTGTTCAGCCTCATGTCTCCGCCTCAATGGGCAACTGCCCCTTTTCCAATGTTAGGGGGCCATCTTGGCTTTCAGTGCATGTGTAAGGGTCTACTACCACACCCCACACCCCACACCTAGTCTGGTTCAGCCACCATGGCTTCTGTATAAGGGGGAGGAGACTGAGAGCAGGGGCTACACTGGTGCAGCTGACAAGGATTCTGTTTAGTATCTGGAATTGTGGGCCAGGAGAGATGAAATCCCGCTGTCTCTGTGCTACCATAATAGAAAACGTCACTGACTGGGAGAAACTCCAACCCTATTCCCTAGCAAAATACACAGGTGAGGCCAATGTTAACAGGCTCTGATACTCCCTGTATCAGGAAAAAGCACCCAAATAAATGCACAGAAGAGTGGGGTGGGAGTCAAAGAGACCTGGTGCCTGGGCAAGGGTCTGCTGCTAATGCACTGTGGAGTCAAAAGAGTTATAAAACTCTTAGGACTCTAGGCTTTTGTTCTATTGGGAGGAATTAGAAATCTCTGCCCATATTCTGCAAAAAATAACTGTGATTATGTCCTGGGATTTACTTTAGATCTCCTGCTTTGTTCTAGAGATATAGAAAGGAACAAAACAATTAGAAATGCAGATGGGAATGAGGATAATGCTGAGATGCAGAGAAAGACATTCAGGTGGCTGAAGACAGAAGTTGGGGAGAGTGATGGGAGGAGAAGAGATGATCCTACGTTTCTTCTCTGGTGAATTTCCCTTCAATGCCTACATTCTAGAATTGCATTAACCTGTCACTAGATCTCCACTAGACAGATGATTCCTGTTGCATGGATCAGTTAATATCATGACTCTTTCTTTTTCTAATCACCCAAAAGAGCAGAGCCCACAGTTTATTCACGAGTGACCCTCTATCATCCAATAACAAAGTTAATTAGCTGAGGAGATGAATTAATGAATGAGTTAAAAACTGCTTGTAACTTAACTGAAATTCAATTCAGAGACTAAATGAAAGGAAAAAAGCCATCTCAAAGCATATAGCTCAGACCAGTAAACCAGATGCTCAGAGTGGCCCTTTCCATATAGAATGCTTTAAAAGTAGAATGCAGGGCAAGAAGGCAGGAAAACATAATGTTCCATTCTCTAGGTCAACTGACAAGCTGATTTTCTTATGAATACATTAGACAATTTCACATCAGGAAACTTTCTTAACTACTATTTTCCCAGGGAGAAAATGAAAGAATAAAGGGTAAAACTAAAGACCCTAAAGATATGAAAGGGGTTGCTGATGAAAATTTTAGACTGCTTACATTTGTGTTGGTAATGAGATTTTCAAGAAAAAGTGCAAAAACTGAAAGGCTTTTTTCTTGTAGAAGAAAGGCAAAGGAAACCATACAAGACATAGATGGTCTCCCAGAATAGCTTTGCCTGCATTGTGAGTAGATTCCACCACATAGTCAGGCCAGGGCTTTTTTTATCCATGTTTTTTTAAATCATTGTGACAGGTCTACTAGGAGCACAATCAGTGATGACATCGTGTTGTAGTTAATATATTGTGGCTTTCACGACTCAGCCTGAGTCAAGTCTCTGGCAAATTCAGAAGCCAGTGCCCGGAGACATCTTTCAAGATGACACAGCTGGGTTGCCAGGGAAACTGGCTAGTTGAAGCTTTGGCTGGCTTTGGGAGAGATTACATAATACCAGACCAACTGGGAAGAGTTAAATCCTGTCCTCAGGGGTAAGGAGCACTGGAGCTATTGTCTGTTCAGCTTCTGAGATAAATACATAATAGTGACATTTTTAAAAGAATGCCACTGGACACCACATCTACCATCTCAATACAAAAGTCCTCAAAGCCAGATTGACAATGTCTCTCTGTAACAGGATGTGACAGGACTCTGATTAACAGCATCTTAATGGTGTATCATGCTAACACAACCACTTTTCTAAGCATGGCTCTCACCATTTATTTTTGACATTTTAAAGACATTGTACATTTCCTATTACTCTATATTATAAATGTATTCATGGGCATGCATTTATTATCAAATGTGTGACTGACTCCTAGACCAAATCACAATTGGATTCATGCAGGAGACAGAACTTACTGAGATTGTGTAAGCAGTTCTATAAGTATGCATTGCATGCATGTATATATGTGCGTATTTCTATACATAAAGACTCAATTCCTTTATGTGGTTGCCTAACTTAGGACAGCTGGACATAATTTAGATTCCTCTGGTTCAACATAACTAGAAATTCTTTTTCTCTCATGGAAAAGTCTAACCTGATAGGCAGCTCTGCTCTCTAGTCATTGGGACCTCCCCCCACCATCCTGCTCCCCAGCTCCCCAGTCTCCACTCCTATGCATACACTCTGCAACTTTCTCTGATTCACAGGACCTCAGTGGCTTACTAGTGTGACAACTTGAGTAGGTAGAAAGAAAAAGCACAGAGCTGGTTAAGAGAAGAAAGCTAATTGGTTATTTGAGCTTCCTTGTAGATGAGTTAGAGGTCCTGACAGACATGAATAGACTCCATGAAAAGACTCCCTGTGTGAATTTCAGATTTACCTTTCTCTGTTGTGTGGGTGGGACATGAAAACTTCCTTGGATTTGCTGGAGTCTGATAGAAAAGTCATACTAATAAAGTATTATGCTAAGAAATTCCACTTATTGTTCAGTCTGGATGCCACAGGAAGACTCTTAAAAAAAAGAGAAACTACCTTCTCTAACTTGACCTGGAGGATATCTTATCCTCTTCTAATTCCTAACACCTGCTCCTAAGTCTAATCCCATCTCAGGAGTCCCGTATGGCGAGCTGTCTAGACTGGTGTTTCCTCAGTTTGGTGTCGAGGTAACTTACTCATCTTTATAACATAAAAATCACATATAGAGAGGATATGGGGTGGCATTAGATAAATGAGGCATGGGATAACCCAAAGGCCAATCTATGGGTTGACGTCTGCTAAGACCCAGGTGTTTGGACCTGTAATGTCACTTGTAGAAAGATGTACTGATACAATGAAACTGTTTGGTCTTTACATTTTATGTATACATCCATTCAAACACTTTGTATCCCTTCAGTCATTAAACATTGTTGAACATCTACTCAAGAAAAGCCCTGAGTTAAAAGCTGGGGATCCTAAATGTAGTCAACAATGGAGAACCCTGCCCTCAAGAGGCCAAGAAAAGGGAAGATAGCTCAGTTGTTAAGGTACCTGACACTCAAGCATGAGGACCTAAGCTGAACTCCTAGAATCCACATAAGAAAGCTCGGCATTAGCATCCACACTTTAATGGAGACTCAGCCCTACACCCAAGTGCCCACAACTACCACTAAGTAGACTTGGTAAACTTGTACATTCAAAAAGAAGACATAAATTTCTGAAGTTTTGAGGGGGTATATTCTGGGAAATATAGAAAGATATAAAGGTGAACATGATCAAAACATGTTGTATGCGGATAAAAAATTCTAAAATAATAAATAAAAATTTCAAAGCTGGGATAGTGACACAGCTTTAAATCCCAATGCGATAGAGGCAGAAACAGAAGGATTCCTGGGATAAACTGACCAGCCAGCCTTATTCTACTTGGTGAGCTCCAGGACAATGAAAGAGCTCATCAAAAAATAAAGGGGGTACCTCCTGAGGAGCAACATGAAAGTTGACCTCAAGACTCCACCTGCATAAGCATGCATGTGTGCATCCAGGAGAAAGAACAAATGAACACACACACACACACACACACACACACACACACACACACACACACACACTTGAAGAGAGAGAAAGCATGGAGCAAATTGTCACTGTCGACACAGTGTGGTAAGTACAGCTCATGATGCTGTGAAAATGGATAATACCTGGACAAGATTCTGGGAAGGAAGGCATCTCAGAAAAAAAAAATTTAGCCTCGACTTAACACAATGCAGCAGGTAACACTGAAAAAAATAAAGAAAAGGGGTTTTGGACAGCAAGAATAATTTGCAATCTTTCTCATTCTTTTTCTTCAATAAGATTTATTTCTTCCTAGGCCCAGAACATAAAATCATCTTGCAAGGCGAGACCCTAGATATTTCTCAGGCACTCTAAAAATACAGCTGTAATCTAATGGAAACAAGCACATTGGAAAGACGTCCCCTTCCTGCCCATTAGTCAACCCTTTATCATAACAGCCCTGTTGAGGACAGAGAAGGTGATGTTGGATGGGGATGTGTGAGTGACATGGGGCTGGAAGCCTGTGGTGCTGCATCCCACTCCCCCTGCCAAGGAACTCCCTCTGAACCCCAGCCAGGCCGAGGCTGCACTCGGAGGCCCTGAACTCTACTTGCTTTGATCCTGGGATACAAGGGATGATTTCTGTTCCCAAGACTGCTCCAAGTTTTGCTCCATAAAGCACTGAAATTATTGCAGCAAGACAAAGAGAAAATGAAGACATGGCTTAACTGCTGGGAGAGGCTGTTGCAAGTGTGCACGTCTGAGTGACTCACAACCTGTAACTCAAGGTCCAAAAAATTCTGATAACCTCTGCTTGCCTTCCTATGCATCTACACACACATACACACACACACACACAGAGAGAGAGAGAGAGAGAGAGAGAGAGAGAGAGAGAGAGAGAGAGTCAGACATAAATAAATAATGAAATGATTTTTTAAGAAAGAAAGATAGAGGGGGCATCTCTTGAATCCCTACTATGTGTCAGGTAGTTAGTCATTCTGAGAAAAACAAACAGGATCCTGGGAGTCAGAATTGAGTGCCAAGAACAATGAGACTAGAAGCACCCATGAAGCACTTACTGTGGCCAAGAGTGATTGGGTGCCTATTGCTTATGTTATTTATTGCATTCGTGCCATAGTCTTGGACTCTAGGTGCTATTATGCTCAGCATTTTGCACACAAGTCCCTGAAGCATAAGGACAGAACATGACATGTTCTAAGTCACTGGTAAATGACAAAGCTGGGTATAAGCTCCAACTCTGGATTTCCCAGCTCTAACTTATTGCATGGCCTTAAGCAATTGGAATAAATGCTTAGAGTTTTAATGATGGGGATAATATTCATTACCTCACCCTTAGCCCTGTTGTGAGACTCTCAACTACAGTCAAACCTATTAACTGAGGTAAAAAAGGACAAACTACAGAAAAGAGAGAAATCAGCTAAAATGGCTAGTGATATTTTGGAAATTTTACATCTATGAGGTCATTAGAACCAAATTCAGACGATGGCTATAGGACAGCATTCAGAACATACCTGAGCAGCTGTCTGGGCTGGACATTTGGGCTCTATTCTCAGCACCACAACAGATGCCCAGCAGACCTCAGGATGGACACTTCTCTTGTTTGACCCGTTTTCTCATTATAACAGTTGGTGGGGCTACATAGACTTGAAGAACTTTCTTGGATAATCAATCCATTGTCCCCTTTACACTATGCCCTCTTCGTCCATCACAAGTCCCTGATGTCCTGTCAAAGTAACAGTTGGTGCCATGTGCACAAAGCTGCTTCATTCATCACCAAGTAAGGCAGCCTGACTTGTCTATAGCTCCTCTCCACCTCTTCTCATTCTTCACCTTTGTTGCTCAGAGGCATAGTATACGTACATTTCTCCCCTCCCAGGTATTCATTTACTCATCCAACAGAAATGACTAGCTTTTGCAATCTAAATGGCTACAAGAAGGTCAGTTGAAATTTAGACACTAGAGGGTCTAGTGAGGCATGCCTGAAATCCCAAAACTCGAGAAGTAGAGGCAAGAGGATAAGGAGTTTGAGGTGAGCTCTAGGTATATAAATTCATGAACAGCTTGGAGCACATGAAATCCATCAAAAAGAAGGAAAAGGGGGAGGTTATAGAAGGAAAGAAGGAAGAGAGGAGGAGGGGAGAGGTAGAGGAAAAGAGAGGGGAGGCAAGAGAAGAGAAGGAAAGGGAAGAGAGGAGAACAGAGGAGAAATTAGTCATCAATCTTCATACCTCCAGCACTCCCTCCCCTCCCCCAACCACAGCTGAGTTCAGGGAAGGTGTGTAAACAGTTAAATATAAAAGGGAAATGTATTCAGTGTACATGAAAGGGGATTTCTAGAAGACAAGGAGTGAGGTGAGGGCTGGAAATGTACTTGGAGGATAGCTGGCACAAATGGTGTCCTAGAGAAGTCACACTCCAGCTGGGCTCTGGACTGGAATGGAGTTCCATAGAGAACCCTTACATAACTGCCAGTGGGAGCAGGAGATGGGCTTGCAGTCTATCTCACCAGCACACAACTATGTCAACACAGTTCTGGCACCTCTTAGGCAATGCATTGAACAAAAGTCACATTGTCCTGTTGTCAGACTTCCTGGTTGGGGAAAACATTGGCTTAGCAATGTTCCACAAATTGCATATCCAAGATGAATCCTGTTGGCAGATCAGCCTGGCCCTTGGCACCAGGAAGTGCCTATGACGGTATAATTACTACTCCACATGGGCTTTGCCAGTTATCATTTTTCCAATAGCTTTGGAAGCGCCTCTGCCTTTGCCTCGCAGGTGGCAGAAAAGGCAGCCTAAGGAGCTCCATGTGACCATGATGGGCCATTATCTCTCTAATGATTCTCTGCCTCTCTTTTTCTTCAAACTCAAGCCAATTCATCCCTGTCTCAGCACTCCACTTTGAGCAAGCCCAGAGGAAACATTTATCCCTTAGGATTACAGCCAGGGCACAGTAGCCCTTAGCGTTACCAGGAAGCAGCTGGAGGCTCTCGCTTTGCAACGAGCCTTGTCCAAGGGAATTCAGACATTTCCACTGAACTCAGGGCCTGGAAATAAGATGCCAATGACTGGGTAGCCATGCAAAATGCAAACTTGCTTTGGACAAAACAGATCAGACCTTTGAATCAGATCACACTTAGTTTCAATTGTGAATGAAGCTCTACTGCTGCTTGTGAATTGAAAATAGTATCTTGGGGGATTTGAAATTGAGTTACAGAGATGACAAGACACCTGTGCTAAAGAAGTCACCAATAACTGTAATTTCCCCCATTATTTTTCAATGCAGAGTTTTGTTTAGCTTAGCTTATGTCTATAGATTTGTAAAGAAATGGCATTCCTAAATACAATTCCAACGATATGATTTTATCCCCAGGGAACCCTTATGACTCTGTGACTTCTCCTTAGTTTGAAAGAACCAGTCACAAAACACTGTACTAATGGGTGCACAATCTTACTTCTGTGAAATGTTCTTGCAACTCTCGAGGTCCCTCTGTCATCTCGGTGCTTCCAAGATGTAGGATTGGCAGAAGTGAGAAACCCTCATTCCCTAACTTCGTATTCTTCTTTGTGCCTTGAAGTTTTCACTGTACACACAGATCATTTTCCACTGTATACAAGCCCTAAGTGATCACAAAATCTTTCTGTGGTTGGCTTTGCTTCCTGGGGAAAATATCACTTCATCCCCTTGTGCTATGCCTGTCTTCACTGTTGGGCAATGAATAACAGAAAACTCAATAGATGGTGGTCTAAATGGATAGTTTGTTTTGCTCACAAAGGAATTTTGAAAACAGGCATTGGTATAGCATTGAATCCTGACTTGAGAACACCTGAGATTTTTCTCATGTATCATAGGTTAATTGTTTTGGTCCCAGGCACCATACTACCATGGGAGTCTTCCAGAGAATGGGAACACATGCTCTCTCTCTCTCTCTCTCTCTCTCTCTCTCTCTCTCTCTCTCTCTCTCTCTCTCTCTCTCTCTCTCTCTCTCTCTCTCAGTGAGGAATTCAATCAAAACATCTCCATGAAGTTTCTCCTATACACATATACACATATCTTTAGCAAACTTCCTTTTCTTTTTCTTTCTTTTTTTGTTTTTTGTTATTTGGTTGGTTGGTGGTTTGGTTGTTTGTTTGGTTGGTTGGTTGTTTGGTTGGTTGGTTAGTTGGTTGGTTGGTTAAGGCATATATATACAGAGGACCATAGTAAAGAACAAGGAACTGGATATTCGTGGTGAGTTTAAGTAAAATCACCAAACGAATAATTATACCAGTAAGGAAAAAAAATCACAAAGGGAGACAGGTGATGAGTTCTGTCTGTCGAAGAATGTAAGAATCTTTCTCACTTCAGCCAAACTGTAATCATCAAATGTTCTTCAATGTTGCACCCCTAGCCTTGAGCTCAAGCTGTTCTCTTGCCTGTGGCATTCTCCCTGGAGTGATCACATAAGGGTACAAGTACCCACATACTGTGACCATCACACAGAATCAAGGTCTAGCAAGCTGCATGTGCCTTTCTGACTCTGGGTGGCGCCACAGCTACCCCCATGGTTCCTGCTGGGCTCTCCTATTTAAGGAATGAGCCTCAGCTGGTGACTCCATGAGGGGCATGTTGTAGCCAGACCCATCATCACTGCTGCCTCCTGGGCCCTCTCTGCAACAAGGCACTTTTCCATACACAATATTGTGGACAGGAAGTCAACAAGATATGAGCTGATTGGTGCAGGGGATGTGAACGCACCTTTTTTTAATGCAGTGTATTTGTTTAAATAGGGCTACTGTATTAAACACACTTTTTTTACAGCCAAGCAAGGTCAACATGATTCAATATGGACTCTGCACTGCAGTAACTTGTGTGTGTGTGTTTCAATATTCCTGGTTTCTGTAGCCCCTGAAAGGGGACTAGTTGAGCACTCTTAGATAAGTTAACTTGTTTATAGACGGCTTGAGAAGTTCTTTCTCCATGTTGCTATCTGGACTCTAAGGTTCCTGCTGTCCAGTAGCAAGTTTCAGAGGTATGGCTTAGTTTCTAAACACTCTGGGAGTGGAACAGCCATGAGCCCTCCATTGGACAGGCCTCCAGGCTGAATTCATCACCCATTCTGCTAACCCACTCACCTTGGTATGAATGTGCTTATGCAAACGATGGGGCCTCCTTTGACACCAGCTATTCCTTGGGCTTGATAGCATAAAGAGAGCTGGCTCCCAGAACACTGAGAAATTGCTATTAACAGAACCACTCTTCCACCCTACCCCACTCTATTTTAAGCTGCCATTTTTATCTTATACCAAAGACAGGCTTTTGGGTCATTCTGACCACACCCTGTCTACCAAATAAAAGGGAGGTAACAAAATGTAACAAGGGGTTCTGAGTTCAAGGCTCTATCCATTGTTCCTTGGGGTCTCTTACCTTTTTTCCAAGCCTATTTTCTGGTGTTTGTCATCTATGGAGTTAGTTTAGAAAGAATTTAAATTAGCAAGATTCATTATCCTTTGGTGTACAGGACACTGTTATGCGGTACTACCTAACACTAGGTTGTAAATGCATGGTATGCACAGCAGTGAGCTGCACAGAGAAGGATCCAAGCAGGATGATCAAAAATGCTGTTTCCACGGCAACCGCCATTTATCCTCAGCTTAGCAGGTTGGGCATTCTGAAGTTGAATATGGCTGAGTTATTGCTCCTATTATGTTTAATTTTTTTTTGCACCAAGCTGCCTATATCTACATACACACATGTGCACATATATACACACACACACACACACACACACACACACATACACACACACACACACACACACACACACATACACACACACACTTTTTAGTATCTCTTTGCCCAAGCAAAAATAATCAAGGTTCATATCAACACATTTTGGCCAATGGCAACACCTTCCCAGATTCAGAGAGTAACGTTGATCTAGGAAGGAATAGGAGGACCCTAATGATTAGGGAAAAGTGAGGGGACCAGCTGTCAACGTTGCTCCTGGTAAACAGAGGAGTTTGGTGATCAGGGATGTGATCACTTTCTTCCTGACACTGTAACAAGTGACTATATTATGACCAACTTAAGTCAACACAAGCGTACTCTAATCCTAGGGGTCAGAAGTCTGAACTTGATTTCCTTGAGTTAGACAGAGGCTGGCAGCAGAGGCCTGGTCATTCTGATCACGCAGGCCGCAGTCCATTCTCTTAGCCCATTTCTATGCCTTTTCTGCTTTCCATAGGCTCCTGACTTCACTGCCCCTTGAAATTCTAGCAGTGTAGCTTCATCAGCTCTCTGGAAGCTTTTGCCTCTTGGCCTCAGTTAACAGCCCCTGATTTTATCCTGGCTCCAGCTGGACCATTCAAAACTCCTTTTCCTATTTCTGGCTCCTGTGCTTACTCTCTCCTGCAGTATCTCTTTTGCAGTATGTGAGGTATCAGCGTCACTGACTTCTGAGATTAGGACACTTACACCTTTGTGGAAAGAGCCTATTTTGCATATTACACTCAAATTCTGTGAATGGGATCCCTAGACAACCTGCTATTGTAAGAATAACAATAGTGCTCCCTACACATCAGCTACCTGATAAGAAATAAGTGCTCTACAAGGTTCCTACACCTATTGTTTATTTAATATAATCCTTACTCAAGCTCTATGAGGATGGTACTTTGCACACAAGGGCATTGACTGTGAAAGGTGAACTGAATTGTTCCAGTGAGCCTAGTTCAGGGAGGTGGGAGGGTAGAGATGGCTCTGTGTGTGCATGTGTGTGTGTGTGTGTGTGTGTGCGCGCGCACGCTTTGAACTATGTTGCCTGATAGCCCTCCCAGCACTCTAAAGCAACAACTGACTGTGAAGGGAGAAAGCAGGTGGGTATGAACACGTTAGGTCGGAGACATCAGTGAACTCATCTGTGCCTATCAGATTTTATTGAGTATAAATTTGCAAGTTACATCAATTTTGTTTGCTACAAGTTTTCCCAAGTCATCCTCATTTTGCTTCCCAGTGTGACGACTGGAAGCTGCGAACTGCTATATTCCAATTGTAAGAATGGATGGAAACTGGGGCTGCACGCTATGCTTCACACAGATCCGTGTAGGGTGATAGAGTGGCTGGAAAGGAGACAAGAACACGCAGAGTCTGAAGCAGAAGCTGATGCAGAGATGCAGAGAGGGCAGCAGATGGTTAGATAATAACAAAGCCAGGCTGACCATTGTTGGAGCCAAGCAGAGTCAATACAGTGGTCCATGCTCAGCACCAACTGTGCTGAGCTCAAACCCTGAGGACAAGCGGAGAAACTTGCCCACCAATCACATGACACGTGTCCTGAATCATAACAGGTCAGTGGGTGCCACTGTCCCCGAGCTTTAGGCACTCAGACTTTTGTGTTCCAGGTTAGTGCTACATCCTTGATTGGCCTGATGTATTCAGTAAATCACAGGTCTGACTTTTCTGAAACGGTTTTGATTTGCTCATAGCCCATGTCTTCCAAAGCCACTTCAGGAAAGCCATAAAAATTACTGTTGACTTCCATGGATAAGTCACTGTCTTCCTTGGGATTTCTATGGCTGTGAAGAGACACCATGACCACAGCAAATCTTTTCAAGGAAAATATTTAATTGGGGCTAGCTTACAGTTTAGAGGTTTAGCATTGTCATTATGGTGGGAAGCATGGTGGCATGCAGGTAGACATGTTTCTGCAGAGGTAATTGAGAGTTCTACATCCAAATGCACAGGCAGCAGGAAGAAACTGTGAGCCACTAGGTCTGGCTTAAGCTCATAAGATCTCTAAGCCCAGCCCTGGTGACACACAACCTCCAATGAGACCACACCTCCTAATAGTGCTACTCCCTATGGGAGCCATTTTTATTCAAACCACAACAGTCACTCATCAGTCTGTTCCTCACAGTTCATATTGATGGTTGTCTATTTATGCAAACAAGATGAAGAGGCATCATGTTTTCTCATTGGTATCCAAAATGGACTAAACTGTAGCTCTATAAAAATGGCATCACCAAGAGTCAGGCACAGCCTGGATGAATGGAATTCTCCCATACAACGTGAAATAACTTCAAACAAGGCACAGCCAGATCTACTCAAATGATCCTGAATATCTACCATAAACACACTCACCATTGTTCTCTAATCTAATGACTTACATCTTAGGGTTTCTGTTGCTTCAGCAAAACAACATGACCACAAAGCTACTTGGGAAGGAAAAAGTATATTTGGCTTACACTTCCACAGCACTGTTCATCATCAAAGAAACCCAGGACAGGAACTCAAAAAGGAAAGGATTCTGGAGGCAAGAGCCTTGAGGAGGTCATAGAGGAGTGCTGCTTACTGGCTTGCTCCTCTCTCTGCTCTCTTATAAAACCTAGGGCCATCAATCAGCCCAGGAATGACACCAACAAGAATGGACTATACCCTCCTCCATCAAACACTAATTAAGAGAATGTCTTACATTTTCCTGGATCTTATCAAAGCATTTTCTCAATTGAGGCTCCCTCCTTTCAGGAAATTTTAGCTTGAGTCAAGTTGACATAAAACTAGCCAGGATTCTAAACCTCAGAAATGAAATGTGTGTGCATGTGTGTTTAAAATAAATTTCTATTTGTATTTTTAAAAAATACAGAGGAACTCCTAATGAAGTCAAGAGAAGAGTAGAAAGAAATCTCTGGGTTTAACTCTTAGGGAAAAGGTAATTGAAATGGCGCATTGTTTTTGAAGGAGAGCAGTTTCAAATTTATCATATCTAAGCATAATAAAAAAAAACCTTAAGGGAATATTTGTATAGTCAAGTGATAATGAGTAGAATAAGCAAGGAAAGTAGGAAAATTATAATCAACTTTTGTTACATAATGATGGGTCAGGAGAAATTTGGCTTTTTTTTTGTTTTGTTTTGAATAAACCTTATGAAGGTTCATTAAAACAATATCCATGTACATGTACACACACACACACACACACACACACACACTCACAAACAAACACACACCACACACTCCAATATCTCTCCTTTTACCAGGAATCTCTCCAGGAAATCCTATAAAAGACAGCAGTGTCTAAAGAAACTTCTCATGGTGTTTCAATTCTGGGCAGCTGAGAAGACCCTGATGCACCATGACAAAAAATGCTTCTGAATAGTGACGTTTTCCCCAAGCCTTGTATGCCTCTCTTACTTCCCCTGCGTCCCTCTGCTTGGCTCCCTTTTCCTGTCATCCATCACAGATATCAAGCTCAGAGACATTCCAAAGCAGTCAGCCTTCTCCGGGTCTTCTAACAAATCTCCTCCACTCTAAAAGAGAGATACACAAGTCAATGAAGCCTACTCATCCATATTTCATGCATATTAAAATAATCACTCACCCACAATCAAAAGAGCTATTTTGTCAGGAGTCCAAAGACAGTTTGGCACTAGAAAACGTATACTTTGTAATATATTTGTATCAATATACTACCAAATAAGCAGTTATTTGAATAGGTTCATATAAAAATCATCTTAAAAAGAAAAATTAGTAACTCAGGGAAAGACTATAGTTTCAGGAAGCCTTACTGCCACAAACCTTTATAACTATCATTTGCCTTAGACGTAAGCATCTATTCAACCCAGTCTGAGGAAGAGATATGCATGACCTTTGACTACCTCATTTGTCATGGAAAGTCTCCTGGTGCATTAGCATAGGAAAGTAATACTAGTACCAGGAGTTCAGAAGTACATTTTTCATTACTGAGAAAGCTCAAGTATCTCTCAAAACTTCATGAGAATCAACAGGAAAAAATTAGATTAACAGTGATTCATTTTACATATGTAGATGTAGTTGCTGAAAACACAAAGACCCTTGCCTCTCCTGTATACTATAAATAGCCAGAAAACACTAGCCTCTAACAAGAATAAAATGTCAAGTTGTAAACTTTGAGAAATAGAAGTAGGATTATACGAAGAAAACGTTACTGAAGACATAAAGAGGACTTGAATAAATGAAGAGAAACCTTCCTGGAGGTCAAAGGTAGCTATTTAAAGATGTCAGCTGTGTTACAGTTAAAGTCAAGTGTCAAGGAAAGGACTGAGTCCACCACCTCAGGCTTCTGAGATGGAATGAAAAGCCCACGAGCCAGGGGATGACAGTAAGCCTTGAGAAGCCAGAAGCAATGACCTGGCTCCTTCTGGAGCTGCCAGTGATGTGGTGTTGCTGCCCCATGACTGACACCCAAGAGGACACATCACTCTCTTTCCTTCAGAATTAGAAACTTTAAACAGGTATTGATTCAAGTTCAACTCGAGACTGTAGCAGCAACAGGAAAGTAATGCAGCAAACCATATACAAATATATCATTGTTAAATGTGGTTGACTGGGTGAAATGCATGCTACACATGGTCTTTCCCCTTTGTAACTCCACACAGCAACCGTACTATAGTGAGCTTCCCCATCCTGTGTCTTACCTGTTTGACAAGACTCCCCACATTCTGAGTTACTTTTAGCTACTGGTTACAGTCAATCATTCTCATTCAAAGAGATCCCTCTCTATGTCCATTTGTAGTGTGTCTTCTCTCTCCAGCACAATTTGACTGTCTGCAAAAAGAAGAAGGGGGAGTGGGCGTGGCACCTCTCACTTACCCACTTTGTCCTTGCCTCCTTCCTTTACTACTACCAAGCTCTTTTACACACTGGGGCGTAGCAGACAGAGGGCAACCCAAAAAGCTAGTCACTGAATGAAACAAGCCAGGAGACCAAGAGAGGAAGAGTCTTCCATGGCTGTTCTTCTCTGGACTACTGAGGTCTAGCCACACCTACCATGAGTTCCATCAATAAGAAATAGGCTTATGCGGGGATAGTACCTCAAAATCTTGGCTGCTTCTTGGGTACTCTGGCCTAACTAATATACCTCACCCCTGTAGCTATTGCATAGGCTACCTTGCAGACTGGTGGGTAGGAGCAGAATCTACAAACTGGATCGTTAAGGCCTAGAAACAGGAGAAGTTGGCAGAAATGGGGAGCGGCCTCCTCAGTACCCTCCTCTGTTCCATGTCTCTGTGTCTCTTCACTCATTCAGAAACGCAGCAGCCACTAAGCAACTGCTTAACAAGCAAAAGCCAGTTCTCCTTTTGTGTAGAGGCCTACTGCTCTGTGCAGCCACACTTGAGCCCACCGTGGAGGATATTCACCATCCCCACTCACTATACCTTATTTGTTGGAGAGGAGAGAATGGGTTTTCTCTTTGAACCAGGAAAAGGATGGCTGGATGCAGGACTGAGCATCCAAGCTGAGCTAGCATTTTCTCATGGATACCATCAGCATATGGTTGACCCCAATTACCAGTGACTCTTTGCAGAAAAAAAAAAAGCAAGTGCTTAGCACTTTCCTAGCTTTTAGCACTGGCCAGAGCAGGTATCTCCATGTCACTGACCAGAACTCTCACTAGGAGAATCAAAAGAAGATGCCTATGTTTATCCATGGAATGATTCACATGAAGAATCATGACATATCAATGTCAGCCTCACTTCCAACTTGTTCTGACAATTGGCCAGGACCTACTGTTTTCAACATGCCTGCTGCAGAGGCCCCAGATAGAGTCAGGCCTGGGAAGAGTTTTAGTAGCAATATAAAACTACTTTATCCAACACCTATTCCTCCTAGATCATCCCATGTCAACTTCGCATCCCAAAAACTTTAGGCTCTCAGAGTCCAAATGGTCACCAGGGCTGACAGCTTCCACATCGCTGCTGGGAGTGAGGAAAATCTGACCAGGATCACCTCAAACACTTATGATACATTTACATGAAGACAAGTTCCAGGCTTGCTCTCTCCTGTTAGTCATGAATGCAGTCTCCGTCCTGCTCTGAGCTTTGAGACTCAGTTTCCTCTTCTTGATCATTTTACACCAGTGTAGCAAGGAAGACATGGACATTTATCCATAAAACAAGGGAGGACAGGATAGGATAAGCACCACAGGAGGAATACAAACAGAAGGTTAAGGAAGTTCCAGTGCCAGAGAGAGAGTCCAGCCTGTATAAACAAGAGCCATGGCAGTGGGCTACTGAGGACAGTGGCTGCATCTTACACTCTCTGGATTTATCTGGGTCTAGTACATACTGGCTATCCAACGAGCCCCAGACTGACCTAGTATGAAGGCCATGAGAACATGGAGAATTAGGTGAAAACAAATGATTAGGAGATCTATGCACAGTTCTGGGAGGAGGACACGTAATAGTAATCTATGCTGAAGGTCCATCAATGCCATTCTCAAACTCTGTCTCCTGATCTATGTTGTTTTCCCTGTAGAAGAAGGGCCAGAGAAGCTAGTTATTGAAGATGAGTAGCTTTGGTGAGAACAGTGTTTTAGAAAATTCTGGGCCCTGAGTGACATTAAATAAGGAAGGGTTTTGGGTATATAGCTCTATCCCAGGAAGAAAGGGTATTATGGTAAACTGAGTGTTCCTAAGTAGATTGTAATGTGTTGGCATATCTACCTCCATTTAAAATGGCAGTAGAAAAGTTCAGAGCCCTGCTCCTCTGGTAGGCACCTACTCCCAAGCGGTGAGAAGATCCAGTTGCTCATCTACCATCCTGGTCTTTAGAAGAATGAGCTTAAACAGGCCCATAGTTCCAGCTGGCAGAAGTTTGGCAGCCAACAATGGAGAACTTAGTCTCCTGACTAATATGAACTCCCTTCCAGCAACTCAGCAGAGCTCAGAGACCAGATTTTTCTGCACTCCACATTCAGATAAGCAATGTGCCTTCTGGCATCTTCATTCTCTACCTCACCCAGCCCGCTTTGATCTCCACTACCCACAGTCAGTGCACCTCAGCTCTTTCCTTGTCTTGATTCCATAACTCCTTGTTTCAGCCAGAAAAAAAGAATGCCAGTCTTTAAGGCAGGGATTCGAGCCAGATACAACTCTGAAAGATTGGTATCAGCACAAATCACATGCTGTCACCACATCTTCCCTGGGCCTCTCCCCACCTGGCCCCACTTCAGACTGCCCAGCATAAGACTCCAGAGATGGCTCTGCCCTTCAGTGCAACAGCTATACCCTTTGTCTTCACTCACACTCAGATGAAGGTGTCTGGGGCCTACTGCAGTCAGAACCAGCCCAGGGTGGCTCTGCTCAAAGTCTAGAAAGTAGAAATATCTGAAGCACTAGAGATGAAACCTTATGGAGTCACCAAGTCTTTAGCACCTTTCCCATGATGCAACACGCAGACTTAATAATAAGATGCAATGAGATGCCTTCATGATGCACTTAGCCTAGAACAGTGGTTTTCAACCTGTGGGCCATGACCCTTTTGAGTCAAGCATCCCTTTCATGGGGGTCACCTAAACCATAAGAAAACACAGATACATTATGAGTCATAATGATAACAAATTCGCAGTTATGGAATAGCAACAAAATTATTATGGTTGGAGGATCACCACAACATTAGGAACAGTATTAAAGGGATTCAGCACTAGGAAGGTTGAAAACCATTGTCCTAGAAGGTAAACTGGATCAGCAACCATTTACTCTGACTGAACAATACCTTCTCAGATGCTCTGACTAATTTTAGACCACAGCTATTGCTCCAGAAGGAGACATCTATTTCTAAATCCCCTTTCTATGTAGGCCCCTTCTGCATCCTGAGGGCCTGACTCAGATGGAAGTGGCTCACAATTGCAGTAGCTTCTACCCAAGAGTGTGCTCCTGAGCCATTCTGAAGATTTAGCATCTCCTTTGTAGAACTTGAAGGTTTCAGCCCTATGAGAAAGGGAAATGCCGTGGATACCCCAGAGCCTAGTCAATCAAGAGAGCATAAATTAACCTACAATCTCCCTTGTTCTTAGACAGGAAGAGCACTGTTTGAAAGATGTTAGCATCCCCCTCAGTGAATGGAGTAGCTCAAAGCAATCTCACCCCATGATCTTCGCTTAGTTTTGTTGATTTGCCCATTGACATAATTATTTTCAGGTTCCTCTGAAAGAATATTTTTCAGTGATAATTAAAAAAGAGGGATAAAAGTAAAGTATCTTCTGTATGCCAAAATAAAAGCTTGTGAAAATTAAAATGCTATAGTATTGACAGGGGAATAGGCTGATAGTCAAAGAGAGATGAACTAGTTCAAATACAGGTTTCAATATACAGGATAAAAAGATGCCTCAAGACAATTGAAGAAACTGACTCAATGAAATCATGTAACACTGGTCCAGCCATTTAATGCATAAATAAATGTGACTTTCAAAGACTAATAGACAAAGAAGAGAGCATTTTTTTTGATTTTAAAGTTTTTATTTTTTATTAAGTAAATATACACAATATTGTTAAAATGTAAGAGAGCATTAATTAGAAGAAAATATAGAACATTATGCCGAATCTCAGGGATGGGAAGACAATTCAGAGGTTAAGAGCACATACTGCTCTTGCAAGGAACCTGAGATCCAGCTCCCAGCATCTACATTTCACGGCTCACAATTACCTGTAAGTATAGCTCTGGGGATCTCATAGCATCTGGCCTGCAAGGGTCATATACATATGCCCAGACATAGACATACACACACACATAAGACTTCAGGAAATAATTTATAAACAACAAAGTATGGCACCAAAACTAAGTGTCATCTAGAAAAACACTGTTGCATTTGCCAAGGGGTCCAATTTTTTCACACTGGAATAACATCATCTCCAGATGTATTTGTTGGACTTCTGTGCTTATTAGATGCCTTGGGCCATGTGTGTTCCAGGGGTACTAAGTTGTATGTACTTGATTCTAAACTTTCGTACCAAAAAACAAAGAAAGTTGCTTATGGTTTTCCAAGAGACATTTAAAAAACGTTCAACCTCATCAGAAGTCAAAGAACTATGACAGCACTTTTATTCTGAAGTAGCATCATTCTTGTACAACCAAAAGCAAGATTAGGGAGAGTGTTAACTTAGCGCTCCGTGCTATATAAGATGAATAAGTATCTCAATTAGCTGTCCCATGGTCCTCTGATCATATGGGTCAAAGGTCACGTGTGGTCATTTCTTTGCCAGTAATGTGTGCTTAGAAGATAACTAGACCAATTTTATAAATGGAATTATTTTATCAAGGTTTAGTGACAATGATGGTTTCAACCATTACTTGAGAACTCAAGTGTAGCTCAGTAGACTTATCAACTATTAACGAGACACTGGGCACAATACTGTAAATAACTAAATAAATGTCTTATATTTTATTAAGTAAATTGTATAACATGTATACACAGTAATATTAACCAATTACAAAAGAAACATATTTAAGAACACTGATATATGGGGCTGGAAAAACAGCTCAGTAGTTAAGAGCACCATCTGCCCTTCCAGAGGTTCTGAGTTCAATCCCCAGAAACCACACGGTGGCTTATAACCATCTATACCGGCTTCTGATGCCCTCGTCAGATGTACATGCAGATAGAGCACGTACCCACATAAAATAAATAAATTAACTTTAAAAAACAGTGACAACATGAAGACTTAAACAACATATCAGGACGTGAAAACATGCACTTATTAGCGTAAGTACACTTTACGCTTGTGGGCAGATTTCTTTGAACTGGCAGAGAGTTGTACATCCACACACAAATGATGAGAAGAATGTGTATATGGCCTTTTTCCCCTTCTTGGTATGATTCCCTTCTCAGTCCCTGAGGCCTGAAACATTATCAGTGCTCAATAAATAGATATCAAATCAATGGGCGAGTATCAGAAAATATTCCCTGTGAATGGTAGATGTCTGCCAGTGGTAGGGCCTTGGATAATTATCCCTCAGTTGCTGTGGCTCAAATTTTGTGTTCATAAATGTGTTCTGTCTTTAGACTCAGGAGGAAATACTAGATGCACTAAAAGAGCTCACGTGTGTTTCTAAAAGCATGTGCCACACGTGCCCTTTGGCAAATCATCCATCAGAAAGAACTGTGAAGAAAGGAAATGTTGAAATTGGCCTTAAAAATACCTCTTGGTTTAATTTAATAGTGAAACTAAGAAAAGAACTATGTGTGACAGAGCTTGGGAAAAGGCCACCTTCAGCTATTAAATCAGTCAGGAAATGTTAATTCAGGACTCTGTGTTCTAAAGCACTGCTGATCCATAAAGAAGTCGGGCTGAGCATGCTCTGAAGGGCACTACAGCAGAGTTGTGTGGGTGGTACATTACCATGGTATATATAGGATGACGTCACCCATCAGAGAGGACATCACTGGCTTAGCTCAGGGTGGAAATGCTACAGAGTTGATACTGAAAGGAAAACATCTGGGAAGAAGCTCTGAAGTTCCTTTTGAGGAGAGATACAAAGAACCAGTGGGAACCATCAAGGAGTGCGGGTGGGGAGGTATCCAGCAGGAAGAGTGTGGGCAGAACCCAGAAGGACTCCTTATGATCAGTATAGAATCGACGTACTTGAGATGGATACTCAATGAAACTGGAAAAGTTCTCAAGGTCCAAGTTCAGAAGCCCTTGTGGAATTAGACCAGCAAAGTGATACCTTCTATGGTATAGGCGGTAAGGACACCTAATAGCTTGCAGGGAATAGGCTCACATCTGCATACACTCTAGCTCATTCTGAGGGCATGTGTCTGATGAAGGCAAGACTCTGTGCTGGTTTTCCAGGCCTTTGCTAGAGACTAGAAGTTTAGGCGGCCACTCAGGACTCCATGCTCCAAAGCAACTCTCATTTGGACTAGAATTATACTATCCCCATCTTGAAATTCTTCTGAATGTTTAAACCAAAGAGACTTCCCATTTTCATTTTGTGCAAGGCTCCACAAATCAGGTATGGTGACCTGGCCAGAGCAGAGACATACTGCCCTGTGGTCCTCAGAAAAAGAATCAGGTATGTGTCTCCCCACTCTCTACACCGTTGATTTACAGTTCTTTCAGCATACCATCCAGAAAGGCAACAAGCACTGCATGTATCATGGGTACAGTCAGCAGGGATGCCCATGCCATGCATCATAGGCATAAATGAAACCAAGGCAAGAACTCATTGTGTTCACCACCTGACACCACCATTGCTCTGGGCCAACAGAGCAAGAAGATTCTTAGGGAGGAGTAGGGAAAGGTAGAGGATGGGTATTGGTAGCCAGGATTCTGAATACTGTGTATAAAGCACGGTTACCTCAAGGGCATAGACTACAGCTCAACCTCGTGCCCTCTGTGCACCCAGTGCTCTTCACTCTCCTTGCTTCATAGAATCCCTCTGACCTGCATAGCCTCCTGCAGTCTCACCAAGAGACCAGCTTCAAGGCCATACTGTTTCTAAGCAACAGTGCTGCCCCCAAGTGGTGGGCTCAGGCTGACTGCTGGTTCTGAATAGAAGAAAGCTCACTCCGACTCCAGCCCAGCTCCACCACACACACACACACACACACACAAGCACACACTCACATACAGGCATGCATGTGCACAGACAAACATACCTTTCTGGGCAAACGAGGACCTACTTTTGTCCCCGTGAGAGCATCCTTCCACATATTTCAGAGAACTCCACTACTTAAAACGATTTTGGACTAGCACTCCAGTTGCTACAGTCACAGGGTAGGGTTCTGAGGAGGCATCTGGGCTGCAGGGTAGGAATATATAGTCCTCAAAAGAAACCATCAAAGTTGGTAGAGTCCACACTCTGGTGTTGACCCAGAAGTGTCAGAGGTCTGCTGGGAATGACGTACCCATCACTCCCGCCCACAGAAAGCCCCGGACAGCAGGGCAGCCAAAAGCAGGACTGGTAACAGGTAATGAGCAAATGGAAATCTGTAATATCCAATGGGATGTTTGATGAGATCTGGGTTTGGGTCCCTGCCCTGCACAATCAGAGCTTCAAATCAGAAATCCCCTCATCTGTGCCATCAGGGGGCTCTGCAGTTGGTCTTTGGGCACTTGTACCTCAGCTCTACCATTTACTGTGTAACCTTAGGAAGTAACCTTGCCTCTCCGTGCTGTCTCCTCCTCTTCAAGCTTCAAGGTCTGTTGTAGGTTCTAAAATAAACAGACAAAAGGAGTTAAATGACACGTGTCAATAAACATGAAGCCAATTAATTATGTCCACATCTGGTCTTCAGAGACATTACAAATTGGAAGATGGGTTCTACAACCACACATGACAACAGCAGGGGCACTGAGAATGGGTCGCTTTTCTTAGCATCTTTTCTGCGCTTGGCATCTTACAAATGCTTTACATAAGCTATTGCATCAACCCTCCCAACCACCTTAGGAAATAACATCTCTACACACCCCAAAACTGAGGCTCAGAAACACAGAGCTCTGCTCAAAGTCACACTTCAGAAAGGCACCCAGAATCTGACATAAGCCCTACAGCTCGCTCATTGCTCTAAGACAAAAATGGGCCCGGGGCCTTGTGGCTTCTTGGAGCAAGAGAAAACGTCGATGCATCTCTAGGGAACAGGAGTCAGGATTTGTGGAAGTAACAAGCATTTCAGGAACGTTACATAAAGCCATTTCTGCAGTCTCTCTGATGCACAGTAACTAGAAAAGGAGGAACAAGAAGCAAATGTTTAGGGAAATGGAAGGTGTCACTCTGGTACAAAGGCCTCACATGCTTTCTGTGAGGAGCAGTGAGTGAACAGCCAGTATGGTACGGAAGGAGCATGAGGTGGAACTGTGCGGTGTGCCCTTGAAGAGCCATTCTCTGCTGCATAACATGTGGAAAGCATGGATCCCAAGACCCACAGGGATGTAGAAGGTCCTGACTGCCGGCTTCGCACTGACCTAGGAGCTCTGTGGTCTTCTGACATGAGAAGCCGGTTGCTTCAGCCTGTTCTCACACGCTCACAGCTTTCCTGATTCACATGAAAACACCAAATGCCTGTGTTGTGACAGGTACATATTTCTGGAGTTCATGTATGTGATCATAGCCTATGTTTCTAGACACATTCCCTGGTATTGTTAGAGCCGCTTGAAAGCTTAAGCCATAGTTGATAACTGGAGGTCTGCTGAGGCTATTGAACACTTGGAATGCAGCTAGGAGGATCTGGGTCCAGGGACTTTAAAATCCCTCTCACGCCCACCCACAAAAAGAGCATGTTATTAACAGCTTTCATGTAGGTTCAGTGTTGACATGATAGTGATTTTCTGGCTTTTGAATATGATGTGTTAAATCCAATACATTTTTAAAACTGTATTCTCTTGAACTTTTCCAGAGATACTCATGGTCTGCCCTGTCTCTGGAGCGTGCTTTGAAACTTAGAAAATACTTCCTTTCCTTTCTGGATCAATTGTGTCACCTGGAAGGGAGCCCTTCAGGCATTCTGCCCCAGTCCTTGGTCTGTAGGCAGAGAAGCTGAGGCATCAAGTAAAGAAATAATCCCAATGCTTTAGGTGACATGCCCACACTGCTCCTGACACCACCCTTGGGTTTGCCACTCTCAAGAACCATTGGCCCTGCCCTCCCCTGAGGGAAAACCTGGAGATCTCTCCTAGAAGAGGCATCTTTATTCATGGGCCTGCTGGAGGGACCCCTGGGAGGTTGTGGGAGGCAGCTCTCTGAGATAAATATGGAACTGTGAGAGGAGAGCCTCCCTGCTGGGAGTCAGGACATCCAACAATAAACAAGGACCAGGTGGCAGGGAGACTCCTTAGGCCAATCCAGTCCCCCAGCCTGTTTCCCTCCAAGCAGGCTCAGCTGAGTCACTGGACAGCTAGCTATAGGCTGGGCTTCAGTTCCAACACCACCCGCTCTGTATGCCCAATAAGGTACTTGCCAGCCTCAACCACATTCATCATCTGGCCCTTCCCGGATGCCTTCCTGACTGCCCAGTGTGTCTAAGTTCCCTGCTTCAGACCCTGAAGACCCCAGAGAGGTCATCAGAACCCCAGCGGGATCAGTGGAGGCAGTTCCTGTGATGTCGTCAATATGCAGAACCCAGATCCCTTCCAAGCTGGCCCCAGTGAGAATTTCCATTTTCTCCAAGACCCCAAGAGATGAACTTGTTCAGAGTGGTTCAAGAGCCCAGCTCTGTTCAGGCCTGCTAGAGCCAGTCATGGTGTGTTTATACTGTACCCACTGTAACAGATGTCTGCCATAGCGTGTGATCCAAACTCTAACCACAGGCAGAGAGACTTCTGTCGTGTCCTTAAACTGATGCACTACTTCCTTAGGTGTGGCCCACATAACACTCCCTATGAACACTTACACGTACTTATACAAACAAATACACACATTCAATAGAGGCACATACATGCACACAAACATTCTCAAACAATAAAACATTCATATAAACACAAACACATTTTTACACAATAAGCACATACATGCACTCACACATATATACACATACAGGCACATACAGAAATACATACAGCCAAGCATATGCACATATATTTACCCACATTCATTTATACTTTTATTATACATAAGCTCATGCACGCGCACACACACACATCTGGAACTTCTTGAACAAGTAAATCAGTAGCCCTGAGTTTTTGCAAGAGGCCACAGGCACAAAGCCATGTCTGACCACTTTGACTAACCTGAGATTTCTTAGCACTGCTGAGCCCCAGCATATCTCCTTGCTGCCTAGGTCTCACTACAGTGAATGCAGATGGTCTATGATGTACTTGTTCACATCTGTGTTTCCATTTTAGTTTGATAAGAGGTGTGAAATATCTAGCTAGTGCTAGGTAAAAATTGCCTGAGTTCAAGATCCAACCACTAGCTAGGCATGTGACCATAGATAAGGTATATAATAGCTAAATGCAGTGATTCTCAACCTTCCTAATGCTGTGAACCTTTAATACAGTTTCTTATATTGTGGTTATGCCCCAACCTTAAGATTATTTCATTGTTACTTTATAACTAATTTTGCTACTGTTATGAATCCTAATGTAAATATCCGAAAGTTCTGATGGTCTTAGATGACCCCTATGGAAGATTCATTTTACCTACCTGTGTAGTGGGATAGCAGTGGTTCCTAGACCACTGGGTTCACAGAGGAGTGTGTGCAGAAGTAAGTGTTGGAAACATGTCAACTGTTGTACAGATTTAGCATCCCAGAGGTTGGTGGAAGTGTTAAAGCTGACAGAGAGTAAATTCCCTTTTCTGTGTAAAAGTGAACAAGCTCAGACAGCTTAGCCCTTTGCCAAATGTTGATCAGTCAATATGTGACCCAACAGGGACCACGACTCTTCCTCCTGTCCACTAGGCCTGCTTTACACCCCCACAGAATGTTTGAAAGCACAAGATGTTTGTTCCATATCTGGCAGGAGAACCCACCTGCCCACCAGAGTGATCACCTGCCCTTTGTCCCTGGGTGTGAGTGGAGGCTTGCCATGGCCCTGGCACACACTCCCCATTTGGTGCCTCTGAACCATGACTTAAGCACTGATAAACCTTTTCTAACATTACTCCCTGGGAAAAGATCAGGCAAAGGGCAAAAAGTTAAGATGAGACAGAAAGTGAAGGCTGGAGAGATGGCTCAGTGGTTAAGAGCACTGACTGTTCTTCCAGAGGTCCTAAGTTCAAATCCCAGCAACCACATGGTGGCTCACAACCATCTGTAATGAGATCTGATACCTTCTTCTGGTGTGATTGAAGACAGCTACAGTGTATTTTTATATAATAAATAAATGAGAGAGAGAGAGAGAGAGAGAGAGAGAGATGGAAAGTGATACAGAGGGAAGGTCCTTCCTAGAATATACCCTGAGGGTACTCAGGTCTCTCGGTGGTATCTGTCTCAGTGGATAGCAAGCTGTCCAAAGTACAGCTACCCTACATGGTGGAATCCAGGTCTCTGTATTTGTGCGCATGAATTCTAAAAATTGCATGAGTTAGTGTCTCCCAAAAAGGCCCTTGTCCCATCCCCCACGATCCCTTCACTCCACTCAAAAATCTGGTTATCTCAAACAAGACTTTCTCCTAATCCTAGCCTCTGGGTCTAACACTGTATAAAAAGAAAGCTGGAGATTTCCTGGTAGTCCTCTGAGAGTATCCACACTTGCTGGTCTCCTAGAAACCGGCGGCAGGAAGGAGTATGTTGCTCATGCTACCCAAAATAATAGAAAACCTGAACTCCCCAGAGTTTTTCCTGTTGGCTACATCCCTTGCCTCGGCTGGATCACTGATGCTAACCAGATGTTTATCTGGATGATCTGGGTCTACACGGGTTTGACTGCAAACATAGATGGGCCAGCATATGCCCTGCACGTACGGCCAGAGAACACTCATAGCCTTAATACTGGCCAGCTGAGTTCACCTTTGCTCTTCCTTGTGTTACTAAGTTTGTGACCCTACACTTCCCTTCCCAGTCACATGAGACCAGGACATATTTAAAGCTTTTCTGCATACATTTAAGCATCTAGCCAAAACCTACCACATAATGGGCATACATAATGTGATTATTATTGCCTCTTCACTCATATCTTTTCTCCATGTAGCTGGGGTGTAGCTCAGTTCGATATCCAACATTATGTAAATGGGCCTTGGAAGCCCACACCTGTAATTCCAGTACTGGGAACTAAAGGTGAAAATCTTAGAAGTACAAGGTCATCCTCAGCTACAAGTCAGGTTGGAAAGCCAGTATAGGACAGATGGGACTGGGTTTTTCAAAAGAGGAGGAGGATGGTAGAAAAAAAAGAATAAAAAGAAAGGAAGGAAGGAAGAAATAAAAGGAAGAAGGGAGAAGGAGGAGGAGAAGAAAAAAGAAAGGCAAATAAATTAATGAAACCACCACCTGTGGGGTTTTTTTTTGTTTGTTTTGTTTTGTTTTTTGAAAGTTTTTCATATTCTTGGCACATGTATGGAACACAGTCTTTCTCAGACGTAAAGTAACAGTAACAACAGAATCTTTTATTTGCTGACTTATCAAGCAAACACCATGTGGGAGTCAGCATCCCATCATCTGCTCAGTCCACCAGCTCTCTGCAAGTGGAAGGACAGATACCAATCCCAGGGATTCTGACTCAATTCGTGTATCCGTGAATCAATCAGCCCAGCAGCCAGTTCTCTCTCAACTCAGTCCCTTGTTCTTGTGAACTAGGTAAGGCTTTGGAAGTCGTTACAAACCTTTTGCTCAAAGTTCTACATCTAGTAAACTACACAAGTGAGATCCAATCCCAAATCCCTAGTCCCCAAAGCTTGTACCTACTACCATGGCATTCAACCAACAGTGTGTGTGTGTGTGTGTGTGTGTGTGTGTGTATTCGAGTGCACCAATACATATGCTATACAAGTATAAAGAGACCAGAGATCAATCTCCAGGCCCTTTCCACTTTGTTTTTTGTTTTTTGGGTTGTTTTTTTTTTGTTGTTGTTGTTGTTGTTTTGGTTTGGGTTTTTTGTTTGTTTGTTTGTTTTGTTTTGGGGGGGGGTGTTTGTTTTTTTGTTTAAATTAGTGGTGGTGGTTTTTTTGGTTGGTTGGTTGGTTGGTTGGTTGGTTGGTTGGTTTAGTTGTTTTGTTGGGGATCTGTAGAGTATTTGTTTTCTGGTTTTGAGAATAAGTTCTTTTACTTGGCCTGAAACTCCCCAACTCGTCTTAGCTAGCTAGCCAGTGATCCCCAGGGACCCACCTGCCTTCACTGTCACCTCGCTTCACTTGACACATAACACCTAGCCTATGTTTTTAATATGTAGGTCCTGAGATCCAAACTCAAGTCCTCAGGCTGACGCGACAATCACTTTGCCAACTGAGCTGTCTTCCCAACCCTCACTTCTTTACATGACAGGATGTCTTTGTCTTTCCTTCTGTTACCAAACCTCATCCTACACCTGTGTTAGAGGAGATGAGACTATGTGGAATTTGTACAATCCAAAAGTTGAAGACAGGGCAGTTATGGTTGGCAGAGTTTAGGAGAGCATGTGAAAGTTGGTAGGTCAAGTCCTTCCTTTAAACAACAAAGGGCATGTGTTATGTATATTCTTGCAACAGGACTGAATATGTTCACTTATCATAACCATCCATCTTTCACAACTGGAATATCCTTACCATGGGTTGTCACTACTGTCACCAGTCCCCTTGGATTACATTGGTGACCTAACGTGTAGGATTCCAAGAGGCAGCAAGGCTGGGCACTCTCATCAGGGTCCCTGAGATCGGTGAAATGAGTTGGGTGTGGGATGAAATGAATTGATCGTAAGTAGACCGCTTTGTTCTGGAGAAGGCGGGAAGAAAACCAATACTCAGGTAAACTCTGCCATGTTGTCCACTTGAGAAGAACGATGAAAGAGAAAGCCAGGTGAGTGGTTGAATTTCATCTCTCCCTGTGACAGTCAAGCTTCCACCGGCACTTTAAGGGTGCTCACCTGCTGCCTAATTTCAGAATCAATCAGTTCTAAGAGCAACAAAACACCCCTCTTTCTAATACACCACACTGGCTCTCGATGAAACTGCATGACAGTTTCCCAGGCTGTGACTCCTATTTTGTAACAAATCACGTTGGTGATTCAAGATTATCATCACACAAAGGACTGGAGGAATCCTCTTTCCCTAATCAAGAAGTCATTGACCCAATTTACACTGAAAATTATGTATTGAATGGTAGGAAAGAAAATTGATTTGGTTCATGTAGCCAACAGTGCACTTCAGGGTCTCTAACACTTTCAAAGAAAGCAACAGGAAGAGTAGAGATAGAAAGGTGGAGACAGCAATCCGTTGGAAGTGTGTGCTTTCACACTTTCAATCACCCTGAGTTCTGGAATTGTAGGCACATACTGCTGTACCCATTGTCTGTCTGTCTGGTTTTCCACCTGTTTATTTTATATTTTACTCAGAAGCAGAAAAATACATTTAAAAATTATAACTGAAAGGAATTCTGAAGCTTCTTTGATGTATCCCTCCCTTTACATCCAGGGTACCAGGAGTCTGAGAGGTAAGCCACACCTTGACATCTTATCACTTCAACCCTATATCCTTTTTTCTACAACAATAGCATCCTTACAAGTACATAGAAAGCACCTACGTAATGTGCTGGACCTAACTCTGAGAGGAAGAGAAGATACAATAATGGACAAAATACAAAACTTTCTTTACCAAAAAAAAAAAGACGATTTTTGCTTTCCCCATAGTAGGAATCCAAAAGAGAAAAAACCAGGACGTGCCTATGTCCAGGTTTACTACCAGCCAGCCTCTCTGGAGCACCCATCATCCCATTTAGTTCATGTGTCCACTGACCCAAGAACCAAACTCTCTTCCCTAGAAACCTATTTCAAGATCAGTTTTCTTCTAAAAACCCAATGTCATTTGCAATAACAATAAAAAAGCAGATTATATTGCAATAAACACAATGCCAGAGAAGGAAACAATGTATGTTGTTACAAAGAGCCAGGAACTTGTAACCTGAGTGGCCCTCTGGGGTGGAGATGGGAGATTGTCCCCCCAGCCACCTTCCCGGAAGCTTAGGTGTTTGGGCTGTGCCATGATTGAATCTACCCCTGCTTACTTAGTGGCCACTACAGGAGGGCAGACCCCAGGGCTTGTCCTTCATAGTCTCCAGCCAGACTCTTGCCTGTACATCTTAGAGCCAGACCCCAACAGGCTCCTGTTAGACTCTAGTGAATGAACACATAACAGGAAACTGGTTTTGGACTCACCATCTCTAATTAAGTCAGTCTCTCCCTCCCTCCCTTCCTTTCCTCTCTCTCTCTCTCTCTCTCTCTCTCTCTCTCTCTCTCTCTCTCTCTCTCTCTCACCCACATGATAGAGCACTCATGCTGTTCTGGGATGATTCATCCCCTATGAATCATCAACTAAAGTAGTAATGGCAATGAGGCTTGAGGCAAACGGTAGGCTTTCCTCAGCACAGCTGACTTCAGAGCATTCAGAACACACGTCTCCCCTTGTATTACCCATTGGGTAGGGTTGCAAGAGGTGCCACCTGTCTGAGCTAACTTGCTGTGCTGTTTCTTACTCATTGAAGACCTACTGTGTGCCTAGCCTAGTACCAGGCACCAAAGATTAAAGTGGTGCCAAAAAGAAATTCCCTGCTCTATTTAGCTCACAGAGGACAAAAGCCATCGGCCCTATGGACACTTCACAGCTATAATAACTGTCCCCAAAGACTGGACTGCAGGAAGTGACTGCAGCAGGTTGATCTGACCCAAGAGCTGAAAACTGGAAATAGGGTGGGTGGACACAGGATAGAAAGAAGCTTTTCAAACAATGGCAGTAGCCGTACAATATTACACATTCACAGGGTAGGGCTGCAGGCAGAGGGCACAGCAGGAGCCTCAAGAAGTAACAGAAGTACCAGGAAAAGGACTCAGAAACTGGATGTAAAGATTCAGACAGCAGTTGGAGACCTGAAAGGGGATGTGCGGGAGAGAGGTGAGAGCTAACAATATACCATGTCAGTGAAGTTAACAGAGAGGCCACAGTACTGGGGTCATGTCCTGGGTTCGATGTCATGAAATTGAAAAGCTGGTGGCCAAAACTAAAAACCAGGTTAGCCTCAAGGACTTGTCAACCAGCAGCCCAGTGTACGGACGCTGAGGTCTCTTATAACATGGCTTATCCCTCCAGGCATCACATAATTAGCCTGTCCTCTCTGGGAATAAAGATACCCTGGATCTGGCAATCATGGAAGTAACCAGAGAGTAGACAATGGGTAGGTAGGTCTATGCGAATGGTAAGGAAGCTATATTTACTCCATAATGGAAGGAAGGGAGTGGGTCACATGACCCAAAACTGTGCTCCCAGACATCATTCACTCCTATTCCCTACTCCTAAGGTGCAAGTGATCTTGGGAGATGTTAGGATACACGGGAAACAGAAAGTTAACTGCAAATGGGACTCTACACTGCAGCCTTTCTGAGATTATCATGCACAATGGGGTGAGACTTTGCAGTGCTGTGGTAGTGTACGGGTCTTCCATACTCTGTAACTCCTGGTCTCTATTAATAAGCCAGATACATTTTAACAAGTCATTCTTTGGTTTCTCTAGGGTTAATATGTGTTTGTTCATGTCTTCCAGGAAGTGTTAATACAACATACTCCAGTACCCATCACCTGCTCACCCAGGAACAAAAGGGTAGCCAGACATTCCAGCACTAACTGTGGCTTATAAAGCTGGAGGAAAAACACTTGAGACCCTGTCATTAGCACATACTGCCAAAGGTCACAGGAGAAGCAGGCCAACCAGACACAGGAGCCATAGCTCCTAGATAAGGACTGAGCATAGCCCTAACCTCTGAGGGATCCCATAGGAGGTGGGCAAGCCCAACAGGATAAGCAAGAAACAGACTAAGAGAACACAAGAGCGCCATGAAGGAAGCTTGGATGTTCAATACAGCCAAGGAGGCAAGGATCCCAAAAGACGGTGTCCATGTCCTGTCTGTAGGGCTGCTGGGGGAGGAGGGGCTTCCGCTAGTAGACTTTGAAGCTGAGGATAACCAGAGCTTTCATGAAGACCTTGACAGGTCTATTTATACTTCCTTGAACACCTTAGTGGTGTGAACTTTATGCTAATGACTCAATCTAGAATAGCAGCTACCCAATTCCTAAAAAACTAGCTGAGCCAGCAAAGGAAAAGTATTTCCTTTGGGCCTGGCTCTCTCAGAGTCAGCCATGGCTAAACACTTGCCCAAACCGGTGGGTCCAAACCCACTTCATTCAGATTCATTCAGAAGTTTAAGAGTCCTGATAACCACAGCAGGGTGGGGGATATGAGCTCAGACCAAGAGATGCCTTCTGTCAGGTAAATAAAGAAGACCCCACTGTTGAGGCAGTGTGTTAGGGTTGTCATTTGTATGGTGAAACACCATAACTAGATCAACTTGGAGAAGAAACTGAATATTTGACTTATGTTTCCACATCCATACTCCATCACTGAAGATAGGGCAGGAGCTCAAATACAGTAGGATCCTAGCATTAGGACCTGATGCAGAGGCCATGGAGAAGTGCTGCTTACTGGCTTGCTCATCATGGTGTCCTCAGCCTACTTCCTTATAAAATCCAAGTCCACCAGCTCAGGGATGATACCCCTCACAATAGGCTAGGCTCTCTTCTATCAACCACTTATTAAGAAAATACCCTATAAGCTTGCCTACAGCCCCATCTTATGAAAACATTTTCTCAGTTAAGGTTCCTTCCTCGTAGATGACTTTAGCTTGTGTTTTATGTCAACTTGCAGTCTACTCAACAGACTGAGCTTCAGAACAACCAGAGCTACACAAGGAAACCCTGACTACAAAAACAGGAAAAAGAAAGAGAGTAGGAGGGAAGAAGAGAGAAAGGGAGGGAAAGGAGGAAGAAAGAAAAAAGGAAAGAAGGAAGGAAGAAGAAAGGGAGGAAAGAAGGAAGTAAGGACAAAAGGAAAGGAAGGAAGGGAAGGTGGAATGAAGGGTGGGAGAAAGAGAAAAATAACAAAAGAAAGGAAGGAAGAAGATAGAAAAGAAAAGAAAAGAAAAGAAAAGAAAGAAAATGCCCTACAGGCTTGCCTACAGCCCAAATTTATGGAAGCATTTTCTTAATTGAGGTTCTCAATTAGCATTTATCAGGTTGACCTAAAACTACTCAGTACAAGCTGTTACTATGCCTGTGTTCATAGGTGTGTGGATGTTAAGAACAAGAGGTTAAGATGTAACACAGTGGCAGGCACTGCTCACCCTGTCCTAAAAATCTGAGTTCACTCTGAGGCACTGAGTTCACAGAACAGAATAGACCGTGGGAGGCCATCTTACTAACAACTGAGCCCTGTGGTTGGGTGGACTGTGGGTCTCTTCCATGGCCCTGCGCAGCACAGTGACCCAGAGGTCTCTTTTCTTTGGTTCCATCTTGAGCTTTGCTGCAGGCTGACTGGCTTACTGAATCCTGTTCTGTGGTCTGAGGGCTGTATATGGGGTCTTCAGTTAGGATCTGGGGAGATGGCAGAGCCCTGCAGTGCCCTTGGTGTCACACGTTCCTGCCACAACACATCAGCCATCACAGTAGGATGGCGGAGGCCAGGCCATGGTCTGGCTTATACAGTGCTTCCCACTTCAGGTCAGCAGAGGGATCTCCTAGAAAGACCAGCACATCTCATAACAGAGAAGCAGGAAGCACACACACACACACACACACACACACACACACACACACACACACTCGACCGTGCTCTCTAAATTGTACACAACTTGCAGATGGGTGAGAAATATTCCATCAGCAACTAGGTGCAGAGGAGAGCCGACTGGGGGACAGCAGCCTGTATGGAAGGCTTCATGCTTTGAGACCATTTCTGAGCCCACACTGGGTTGTCTGGAGAACCAGTGCCATGACTCACTTATATTCACCACAGAAAGGCTGAAGGCCTCGGCACCTCTTACAGGTAATGAACCTTTCAGTCTTTACTGCTGCAGACACCCTGCAAATAAATGCAGGGACCACCCCTATCTCAAGAAAAGCTTCTTCTGTATAGCAGAATGGGTTCTGCAAAGACTCCTGTTTCCACCAGAGAGAGAAGCAAAGGTGACAGGCATTCTGTAGGGCCGGCTCTCTTTTCCTGAGTATTACTCTCCCTGGGGTAGGGCTGCGGAGCTCAGTCAGGGACAGTGGAGATTAGTGTGATCCTGGAATTCTAGGCAATGCAGAAGATCAAGGGATAGTTAAGCCTGGTGGTAGGTGAGAGGAAGTGACTGCTCATTTTCCTAAAGTTTAAAACTAATAATTTTCTTTTTACTGCCCTTGTCTGTGAATGTATATACAGTTTGTATCTTGTACTTATTTATGAAGTAATTTAATTAGTATCTTCTCTTAATTACTTTTTTATTGCTGTGATGAGACACCATGATCAAGGCAGCCTATAGAAGAAGGAGTTTATTGGGGTGTACAGTTTCAGAGGGTGAGCCCATGACTATTGTGGTGGCTGGGGGAGGGAGGGAGCAAAGCACTTGGCAGATAGTCCTGGTGCTGGACCAGGAGCTGAGAGTTCACACCTAGACTCACAAGCACCAGGCAGAGAGCAACTGGGAATGGCGTGGGCTTTTGAATTATCTACCAACAAAGCCTAATTCTTCCCAAACCAGTTCTACTATCTAGGGACAAAGTATCAGAATATATTAACCTATTGGGGCCATTCTCATTCAAACTACCATAAATTCCTTCACTATCATTGATGCTTGCTTTGTTTCCATGTGTGTTACCAACAGTGAATACAAGGTTGAAACATACTAGCTGCTCACAAAATGTTTTTAAAATTAAAGAATGAACCAGTCTTAAAAATAATGCTGGTTTGCATTTTAACGTTTCTCTGAAGTGCATACATACTGCCAGCAGGTGGCGCCAAACACAGCAGAGAATTCCAGTCTTTGGGAATGATGGACGCCAGGAATTATATAACACTTCAACAAACATGGATTTCTATTTCTTTCCTCAACCGACTCCCGATTATGAAAACCAAAAGGTGCGGTAGAAGTGGTTGGGTGGATTTCCGTTCAAATCTTGTTTCTTACAGCCTAGATCTTGTACAAACTCCCTAATCTTTCAAGCTTTGGCTACTTATCCATAAAATGAAGAATGAATGAATAGATAGATAGATAGATAGATAGATAGATAGATAGATAGATAGATAGATAGATAGATAGATAGATAGATAGGTAAGTGGATGAAGGAGGCTTGAGACAAGATTTCTCTATATAGCCTTGGCTGTCCTGGAACTTGGACTGTAGGCCAGGCAGGTCTTGAACTCACAGAGATTTGTCTGTCTCTGCCTCTAGAGTGTACCACCTCTGCCCAAATCTAAAATAAAATTGATAATACCAGGCTTTATTATAAGGATTAAATGAGGTATCAATAGTATCCTACGCAGGCATACGGGTGTAATCCCAGTGTGTGTTTCAAAAGTTTGTGTGATGCATGCCTGTATATGATGTCCTAGCACTTAGTTGGAAGCAGGCAGACACATCAAGCATCCAAGGCCAGCCTAGGATACAGGGGAACCCCTGTGGCTATTTTGTTTAAAATAGTAACAAAAAAATTCAGTCAATGAAAATAACTTTTATATCAATATTTAGTATAAAAGTTGAAGCAATATACATATATGTGTGTATATATGTATACACGTATATATATGTACACATGTATATATATGGAAGTGAGGAGAAGTCAAGAATAATATTAGGAGGAAAGAAACTGTGCTTAGGCACTATTCTTCACTGAGAGAAATAGGTTAAAGTTCAAGGCCCTGCTTTCTTCTTGAAGAGACTGAAGAGACTGTGGTTCCATTTTCCATAACGATCCATCTTGGATTAGCCAAGCCATCAAAAGCAGAGCTATTCTCTGAGAAGAAAAGCTTGGAACACAGCAGAAGGAGTTTTCAGAGGAAATGGTCCCTCTAGACATGTGACAGCGCTCAAGCCAAAACTTCTTCCACAGCAAATGCACAGGCCACCAGAGTCAGCAAATAGACCCTTTTCAAGGCACCTATAACTTTTATATTCCCAAATCTGTGATCCATTTTTTTTCTCTCAAGAATTTCCAGTTCTAAATTAATTTTAATATACTGACCTACAGTAGCTAGCTATTTTTAGATAAAGCTGTCAGCTATCTCTTACCTTAAAAGTATGCTGAGACACTTAAGAAAGTGGAAATATCACCTGCCAGAAATAAGAGGGAAGGGGACAAAAAGTACCCAGTGTTCTCTGGCGGTGGCATAAAAGCTGCTACATAAACCATCCTGAGGGGTTACCGGGGGAATCTTTGAAAGGTTGGCTCTGCTCTATTCTAAGGCCAGATCTCAAGCACCAGGCCCACCTACGAACAGAACAGCACAGCAACAATCCCTGCCTATAAGGAACATCCTCCACTCCTTCCCGTGACCCACAAAGAGCAAGCATGCATGTTAGAATGTGTCCGGTATCCGTTTCCTCCTTCCCACACGTAAACCTGGCATCCAGACCTCATGTTCAACTCCCTTGGGCTAGAGGGGAGATGAATGAGAATGAGAATCCTACAGAGCAGGTCACAAGAAAGTAAGCTACTTTCTTGAAGAACCCCTTTCTAAGGTCTCCTGAGCTCTGTTCAGCCCATGTTCCAGCTCTTGGCATTTAAAAAAGACCACGGCAGGCTCTAGATGATTTCCTCAATGACTTTGTGGTCCAGGTGCACATGGACTTCAAGCTGTTGGGTCTCTGCACCCCCAACATCCAGGATGGTACTCAAAAAAGAAACCTTGGAGTTCCAAGTACTGATAAAGAGAGGTTAGGAGAAACAGGGTATAGTGGATATAGTTAGGGAGCAAGGAAACAAAGGGTAATGGCCTTCAGGACCACATAGAGTTAAGGTTGATGGCCGGGTGTAGTCTGTAAACCCAGATGTTGAGAGGCAGGAGCAGAGGGTTTCCAAGGCAAACCTGGTCTACATAGTGACTACCAGGTCAGCAGGGCTGCAGTTGAGACCCTGTCTCAAAAAAAAAAAAAAAAAAAAAAAAATTGAAAGAAGGGAAAGAATCCATTAAATAATAAGGAAGTGGCTTTGAAGTTTGTATATTCTGAGATAATGAAAAATGAAATAATGCCCCTTCTTTTAAGCCACTAAATGCTGGGGTGATTTTTGCTACACAATGATAGAAATAGGAACAGTATAAAGAAGTGACAGCTACTAGACCCGGTGGTCCTCAAGCTTCCTAATGCTGTGTGACCCTTTAGGGTTTTTTTTTTTTTTTATGTGCATTGGTGTTTGCCTACATGTATGTCTGTGTGAGGATGTCAGTGTCCCTGGAATTGGACTTACAGTTTGTGAGCTGCTATGTGGTTTCTGGGACTTGAACCCTTATCCTCTGAAAGAGCAGCCAGTGCTCTTAATAACTGAGCCATCTCTTCAGCCCCCAGCTGTGACCCTTTAACATAGGTGCTCATGTTTTAATGATTCCAATCATAAAATTGATTTTGTTTTTGCTCAGTAACTGTACATATGCTACTATTATGAATCATAACATACATCTGTTTTCCTTTGGTTTTAGGCAACCCCTGTGAAAGGGCTGTTCTACAACACCCACCCCCAAAGGGGTCCCGACCCACAGGTTGAGAACCACTGTTCTAGGCGCAGTGTGTATTGGTCTCTCTTGCCCCTATAATTCTGTGTAGGCCATACGCAGAGTCCTGATATGAAAAGGCCTATTTTATTTCTATGGCCACTTTCCTTTTTCTAATTTAAAAAATTATTTGATGATTAATCTATATGTGCCTGTGTGTGATACATGATGTATATATGAATGTGGGCACACAGAGCATGTGTCAGAGCATGTAGGTAGAGGTCAGAGGAATTTTGGGAATCAGTTCTCTCTCCCCTCTTCACCCCAGCTCCTGGGATCAAACTGGTGTCAAACAGCAAGTACCTTTCCCTGCTGAGCTGTCTGGATGGAGCGGGTGGAAATTCATCATCTACTTTCCAGTGTGCTTCTGGGAACGGGTAGAAGTGGGCAGGTAGCATGTACGAGAACCTCGCAGATAAGGATACAGTTGTTTCTATGGCCCCAAGAGCAGCGAGGCCAAGGGCTCAAGAGAGCACACTGTGGCCATCTGAGTAGTGGCTGCTCACATGTTCCTCCGCTCCAGCAAACCCCAGGGCAGGAACAGCGGGAATGAACCCTGGTGCTCTGCCAATCACTCTTATTTCATGATATATTCATCCAAAACGCAAACAGACCTTCCATGCGTGCTTTGGACAGTGCAGTTTGGTTCTGTTTCTGTTTGAGGTCCCGAGATACATGTATTTGACTGTCAGCGCTCAGATCTTCCTGCTTTTGGTGGCACACCTGGAATCCTGTCTTGGGGACACCAGGAACACTGTGAGCTGGCTCTCAAGGTCTCAGCCTTACCACAGACATCCTTTCCTCTGTTCCTGTGTCCATTCTGTCACCCACGCAGCCTGTTGCCTGCTGGCTCTGTGTAAAAAGCCCTTTATGTCTCTCACAATAAGCCTAGTCATGTTCTATTTTTAATGGATTTTTAAAATCTCTGCTCTGCAAAGAAAATGTCCCTGCTTAAAAAAATAAAATAAAAATAAAAAATAAACTGGAATCTCACCCACGGAGGTGACACAGCTGTGTCGTGGCACCAGAGACAGAGGCAGAAAACTGGTCCCTGAATCCCGTGGTGTGGTCACCCTAAAGGAACCTAAAAATGTATGTTGTATCACCCCTTGTGGCCTGCTACCTGCCTCTGTCCTGCCCTGGAGGTGACTACAGAAAAGGAAGTGTTGAATGACTGGACCTCATCAATCCGGAAGCCACATTATCTCCACCGGAAATGGTCAAGGACAGTGGAGAGAAGGCCTCCCCTTCTGCCTCCCTCCCCTTGATCGTCACTGGCCCAGTGCATTCTGCTGACAGATATAAAGCTCACACCGGCTCCAGCCATGCTCTGAAGCCATGCTACACTGTAACGAGCCTCTGCCCGTTCTCGGTGCTAACCCTACCCGGGGCCTCTCTGCAGCTGTACTTCCCCCCCCTCCCCCCCGCGCCTGACCAGTGACCTGTGTGTTCTTTGCAGTTCTTCCCCTATGGAGACGCCTCCAAGTTCGCGCAGCATGCCTTCCGCACCTTCGACAAGAACGGTGACGGCACCATCGACTTCCGAGAGTTCATCTGTGCCCTGTCCATCACCTCCAGAGGCAGCTTTGAGCAGAAACTGAACTGGGCTTTCAACATGTACGATCTGGACGGTGACGGCAAGATCACCCGGGTGGAGATGCTGGAGATTATCGAGGTGGGTCTTCTAGAGGTAGTGGGCAGGGAAGATCTCACAGAAGCCATCCTCTCTGGGAACCGTACTAGTTACACACCGTGCTTTGGCTTCTCCCACCGTGTCCCCACTGTTGTACAGGGCAGGACAGTCACAGAGCCAAAAGTAGGGTATTCCTATAACACAAAGCTGCTGTTGTAGCCATTTACTCAGTACAAGCCCTTCAACAACAACAAAAAAGGGCTTTCTGGAAGCAACGGGTACTTATTATCAGGTCAGCCTCTAGTTCCTTTTCTAGCTGGACCCTGCTGAACATAAACCCTTCCTTATACCATTTTGAACTGAGTCAGAACCCAGTGCAACCCCACTCCACTCCCATAAGATTCAACGGAATCCAGAGTGTTTCCAGTTGTGTTGGTAAGAACCCATGATTCCTTTGCCTACTGTTCTGGTTAGATCACCAATCACCATTTCTTGTGCTGCCTTCTGGAGATGCCAACCCCCTTGGAGTCCTCACAGTGTTCTGCCTCTCAGGAGTCTCTCCTCTTTAGGCCCAGGATGCACCTTCTACCCTAGGCTCCTCCCCCATAGCACTTGACTCAACACACATCTTACCTCCCACCAAGCCTACCTTCCAGGAACCCTTCCCAAATGCACCTATGCAGTCTAGCCTGACCAAGAAGGGGCCTTTTGTAACATTTAACACTGCCCCAGATCACCCTTTGTATAAAAGGACACAGGTCTTATATGGATAAGGACTCTGTAGGCTTAATGCTATATCCCAGAACCTGAATCAGTGCTACGAACCTAACAAACACTCAGAACTGATTGATGTATTGAGATCTTTGGTTAAAATGGAAGGTCTTAGTGTGCTGGCCCATCCCTGTAGTAGCCACTAAAGCCCGGGAGAGGAATAAGCTCTTTATCATGGGCAGGATGGGGCTGGAACAGAGGTAGAAGACCACAGCCCAAGGAACTCCTCACATCCACCGCTCCCCTTCCTAGACAGTCAGTAGTCCTTCGCCTAACCCACCCCTCTGCCCTACTCTGCCAGCCTCTGAAGTTAGGTGCTTTTATAGCAAGCCCTCTTTCTTGGTATTATGTAGTCACTTACCCCCCTCTGGCTTTGCTGTGTCTTCAGTGCCTACAAGAGCTCTCCAATGGGGCCTACTAAATAGTACCTTAGTTCTCTATCTGTGGTCGCTTATTTATGAGGCTAGCTACACCGTAAAGATTCTAAAGCCAGGCCCTTGTTTTCTCATCTTCCTCTCGTTCCACCACATGTACCTTTTCACATGTAACTTGGCTCTCTCCAAGCTTGCTTCCCAGTGGGTTTTTCCAAGTTTCTTCTTTTTCAACCTCTTGCCACATTTCCTCTACTAACAACAAATCCCATTACCCCCTAAACTTTTTTCAAGTCATTGTTAATGCTCTTCAGCCAAAGACCACTAAAAACATACCTGCTGTTGCATAAGTCATGCTGATTATTAATCAAGGCAAATTCAGAAAAGAGGTGCACTGGCTACTAGTTAGGGTTACCACTGCTGTGATGAGACCAAGGGAACTCAAGGAGGGAAGGGCTAATTTAGCTTACACTCCCACATCTGTAGACCATCATATCAAAGGAAGTCAAACAGAGCTGGAATCTGGTAGCATGAGCTGATATAGAGACAGTGGAGGGGTGCTGATTACTGGCTTGCTCCTCATGGATTGCTTAGTCTGATTTCTTATAGAACCCAGGACCAAACCACATGGACTGGGCCCTCCCCATCAATCACTAATTAAGAAAATGCCTTACAGCTTAATCTTTACAGTGGGCATCTTCTCCACTGAGGTTTTCCCCTTTCAGATGACTCCAGTGTTCGGTTTCTCACTGCTGTGACTAAACACCTGCCAAAAGCCTCTTAAAGGAGGAGAGGTTTACTTTGGTCAGTTTGTAAGGATCCATCAAGGGACAGGAGGCAGGAGGCAGAAGCTTAAAGCAGCTGGTCACACTGCACCAGTCCTGAAGCAAAGGGAAGAGTACCAGCACTCAGCTTGCTTTCTCTTTGGCTTTGGCACAGAGCTCCATCCTAGGGAAAGGTGTCACCCACAGCTTAGGTGGATCTTTGCACCTCAAATTAACCTCAACTAGAAACTCCCTCATGGATGCTCCAGAGTTTGCCTCCTAGATGATTCTACATCCTTCCAAATTGTCAATCCTAATCATCACATAGGTTGTCAGTACTCAGAGGGTAGGACATTTGGTAGGGTGATTCAGAAAGGGTGCAAGGAAGCAGGGGTCACTCTGGACTGGGTGCTGTCACACAATGGAGAAGGAAGTTATTTCTATGATTCATTACCTCGACAAATCCCACCTTTGAAAAGAGCAACAGTAATAAGGATAAAGCTGTGGTTGCTTTTAAAAAAAAAGTGGCAATAATTTATCTTAGGACAATGATTCTCAACCTTCCTAATGCTGCAACCCTTTAATACAATTCCTCATGTTGCAGTGACCTCAACCATGAAATTATTTTAATTGTTACTTTATAACTGTAATTATGCTGTTACAAATTGTAATATAAATATCTGATATTGGGATATATATTATGGGACCCCCAAATCCACAAATTAAGAACCTCTGTCTTAGAGGGTGTGGGGATGCGTCCCTACCTGTGGCTTAGACAATGTGGTGTCTTGTTCAGACATGAGTTACAGAGTGTCTTTACTGCCCTAGCCACAGGTTATCTATGAAACTATATTTGACTAGAGAGCATCAGGTCTGACTCTAAGGTCTAGATGAGCTACAGGAGTACTAAGGTCCCCCGGGTCACACCAGGCTTACTTGGACAATGGCAGCTTTCCTTCCTCACCCACAGGATACTTCTTTCTCCTCTTTTCTAACTCATCCTCTCCCTTAAGCCCTGTGAAGCCCCCCTTGTCCTTTTGGTTGTGACCCCAGCCTTTAACAGCTGAGCCTACTCTCAAGCCCAATCCTGTGCACTCTCACACAAGGTTTTGTGGGTGGATTTTTTCATTTGGTTGGGGCAGAGAACCTCCTTTTTGAATGTTTGATCATTTTTCCTGGCTTCTGGACATGGTGAATGTGACACAGTATTACTTGTATGGTAGTGTTTCTATTCAGGACCTTGAGAGCTATTGACTGCAGAGCCCATCCTAAAGTCTGTCTCTGTTGATGGCTTCAGGTATTCCCTGAGGTCTTTCCACTCTGGCTGGTTAGAACCCCTGTAAGATAGGGCTCATTCGTGCATTTAAATGAACAAAGGCATACAATCAGTGTGAGCACAAGTAGAAAGGGGCATCTTCAGAACACTGAGCCCTAAGGCATGGGAATGCTTACAAAAAAAAACATGAAGATGAATCAGTAAAGCGGATTGGGAATGACTGTCTGGGCTGGAGTGCTGAAAGCTCGCTTTACAAGTGTGGGGCTCCAAGTTCCATCCCTAGCACCCATGTAAAAATGCAAAACTTGGCGGTGGCACACACAAAAACCTTTCCAGGAAAGGTGTCCTGTGCTTCAAAGCATAGATGTGTAGATCTCTTCAAAGGATCCCACTGAAATCTGGCTGTCTACACCCCAGATCTGGCTTCAGCCTATTTGACCATTTGACCTATTTGACTCGTCACCTTTGCACATTCAAGGGGCTGCAGTATTTCCATTAAAGGATCGCAACTCAGAAGACGCCACCACAGACAAAATTTCAGGACCAGCCAGTATAGAACACTCCATATCCGTCAATCCATCAAATTAAATGGATTTGTTTCTTTTAGCTAATATTTGTTGAAGCTTTATTTTCCAACAAGCATACAGTACTAAGTCCTGAAGAAAAGCACTTTCTAGTGCTTGGGATGTACTTTCTGGTGAGGAAGACAATGCATTTGCAGTAATTGTCTTCCTTAGGGTTTCTATTTCGGTGATTAAAAACATAACTATTAGCAACTTGGGGAGAAATGTTTTATTTCCCCTCATGCATCCATTGTTAAGGAAGGTCAAGGCAGAAACTCAAGCAGAGCAGAAACCTGGAGGTCTGAAGTGACTGGGAGCTACTGAGGAATGCTACTTACTGGCTTGTTCATCATAGTTTACTCAGCCTGCTTTGTTAGACCACCCAGAAACCACCTGCCCAGGGTTGAGTTGGCACTGCCCCATGTGCTAGATACATCCCATCAATAATAAATATCAATAAAAAAATCATCCAGGTAATCTGAAAGAGGTATTTTCTCAACGGATGTTCCTCTTTTCAAGTAACTCTAGCTTATGTCTTAAGTTGACAGAAACTAGCTAGTACAATAATAAAGTATGTATTATATTCCACTGGGGAAAGAAGTACCAGTTGCCATGGGAACTTAGAACATGGGAAGTGAACCTCTTAAGGGAAAGAGAAACTAAGTTTGGGAGAATAAACAGGATCTAATTAGAAGCGAGAAAGGGAGAGCAAGCGCAATGGGTTCCTGGGTTTCTTATAATGTCGACTACCATGTCTTTTTTCCCAAGGCTATCTACAAAATGGTGGGCACTGTGATCATGATGAAAATGAATGAGGACGGCCTCACGCCTGAACAGCGAGTGGACAAGATTTTCAGCAAGATGGATAAGAATAAAGATGACCAGATTACACTGGATGAATTCAAAGAAGCTGCAAAAAGCGACCCTTCCATTGTATTACTCCTGCAGTGCGACATTCAGAAATGAGCTGATGTCAATGCTACGGACTACACAGAAGTCTTGATGTTCCATTCAGTCTGCAGCTATACACACAAACACACACACACACACACACACACATACACACACATACACACACACACCACACCACACAATTGCTTGGACTACCTATAAATGGACTTGCTTCTTGTGTTTGAAACACTTGTGTGCATGAGAATGTCATTTGCTAATGAATTTTAAAAGCATATATTATAACACAAATCCGACAACCTGCCACAATGTGATGTGTAATATCATTTCATCAAAAATATATCTTCCTCCAAAGCCTGGGCAGAAGCGTACTGCAAAGAGTTCTATGATTTCTTGTACATGTTTTGCTAATGCTTGTGTCTCCTTGATTATATAATATCAGTAGCACTGAGAACCCCACAGTAATGTAACTTATTATGGGCTGCGTCACCATTCTCCTGTAAAATAGTACTGGACAGACACACAGGAGGAGTCTTGGGCTCCCTGTCTGGCCCACACACAGCTTGTATTATCAGTGGATATAAATGTACTACATTTGCATGCCTTTTGGGTTTGCCTTCATTCTTACCTCATTTGTAACCTCTCAATCTGGAAAGAGCTGTTTTGGATGAATGCAGTATACAACTTAAAAATCCTGCTAAACTATTCATTAAGTATAACTATCTATATATCTATAGACACAAAGGTATTATTTATTGAAAGTAAAAACATAATAATAGGAATGTATTGCTTTCTGTTAAGACATTTTAAAGGCTTCCAGAAAGGTGGCAATAGATGTCCCAAATAAATTTCTAATATTTGATTTACTTCCCTATTAATTTACAATTTTCAGCTCAATGTTCATAATAGGGGTCAGCTTGCCATGACTTAAAATCTACCCTTACATACATCTTTGGAATTTGCAGAATGACTGAAAGGGGGGAAAGTCATTTTTCAACTTCTCATCCAGCCCCTCCTCCAAAGAGGGCGAATTAATGTGGCGTGTAACATTTAAAGAAAACAGGAGATTTGTTCATTCTGGAAAACAATGCTCATTATGTGACAATAAACTTTATCTCAGTGTGACTTTGGTGCAAACGATACATTATGTTCTATATGACTCTGAGGAGGTGCATTTAGTGAGCAAGATGGGTCCAGGGTAAGTCCAAAGTAAAAATCATGCTGCTTTTTGTTTTCATGATGGAACAAAACTGATCCTTCTGACCTTGGGATGGGAGGGGGTGTCACCCAGAACTCTAAATCAGGTTGGCATTTGCAGACCATGCCTGGACATGTTCAGCCTCTTCATACGTGCACTTCACATGTTTCCTCTGATGGAGTGCTCAAGTTTTGCATTGCACACTGGCTTTTTAGCCTTTCACAGGCAGCTGCTGTGACAACCAAAAACCAACCGCGTACATGCAACTTTTCTTTCGTGTAGAGCCCATGTTTACTTCTATCAAATGCTGCAGCATTCTTTCTTTGACCCAAAACACTTTTGATGGAGTGTATCTTTTCCCCTGTAACCATTTTTCTTTGTCTTAGGACTGAATGACACTAGTCAGGGAATAATGATTCCATCCACCTAATTCAATCCACAAGAAATTGTGGCTAAGCAAAGCTTACTATTTACTCATGAGACATCAAGGCACCAAAATTCTGCCCCAAGAAGACACCTCCATGAGTGAACAGAGAGCCTTGCACTCTGAACCCCTGTGCATGGTGAAGAAGCATGGCAGACAAAGTCTGAGATTCTCCACCTCCCAGTAGGGTTTTCTCTCAGCAAGGGTGGCATGGGTAAACCGGGAGAGACACCTGGTTACACAAGACTCTGGCAAACCATTCCTAACAAATCTTTGCTGACTGTGTGTAGACAGACTGTACATGCTTGTGAATGTCAAACTCCAAGAGACAGAAGAAAAACACAGCAAGATAAGAGCAAAGAATAGGGGTGGAATACGGCGGTGGTTTTTGAAGTAAGACCACCCAAAAGGATCAGAGTGACAGAAAGTGAGAGAAAGTATCCGGAACTTAGGGAACTAAAAGCTTCCATGGGCCCACTAGTTCTTTTTATAAGTAAAATGTAGACACTGTGAACAAAAATTCGATTTGCTCTTTAGTCCTTTATGATTAGTGTGAACTGACTGGCCCAGTTAACACTGAAGAAAAGCTGTGTGTGTCCTCTGGGCTAGCATTTCTATTCCTGGTTGTGTTATCCACCACACCCCCAGCCCCAAATTGCCAAACCAACAACAAAACACTCACAGAAAGGACCTATAGGACCTTATAAGGACATGTCCCAGGACATTGGTGGTGGCTCTTTGTGGTGTAGGTAGTGGAGCCCACCTACTGGCCTATCACTACAAGATTAGGTGAGTGAAACACAGAAAATGCCTCAGGTTGGCATTCTATATACCTACTGGAGAGATTGGGTATATACAACATGGACAAAAACTTACTACACAGTACAGTATATGAACAGGTGGAAGGCAGCCCATGAGTCACATTAGGTGAAGGGTGGTTGCATGTGGAGGTTGTTTCACTACTAGTCCATCATAGACAACCCAAACACACGAATGGGAACAAGCGTTTTACTACCTCATGTCTTACTTAAGTGTCCCGCTGACACTGGTTTGGGATCTACGCACTTAATTTATAAACTGCACCGCATTGGAAGAGCAAAATTAGTGTACTGTCAGACTAATATGAAACAAAACTTTTCCTGTTTAGGGATAAAGACCCAAGAAACTCTTAGAAAAAGCAGTTTGTCTACAAAGGTCTTGAACCTTAAAATTTTCCTGATGCTCTAGCAAGAGAACTGCACTATCTCACCCTTGACTTTCTTTTCTTTTTGAAGTTGAATCCGAAGTGTCATTTTATTAATAGCTAACTTACAGTACCAGCTTAGGCCTCTGGGGGCCCTGAAGCCAGATCTTGTTCCTTATGTGTAAGGCCTGACAGTGTGGGATTGGTTTTAGCACTTAAGACTTCCTCTGAATTTGAAAAGCAGTAAACATCTGGCATACAGGAAAGAGACACAAGCTTGGTCTTCTCGGATGTCACTGCTTGTCCTCATTTTGTTGCTGTCACATCTTATTACAGGCACCAGGCACGGCCAGAAAGTGTTTTTCATACAGTATAGATATTCTAGTTTATTGTGTGGCATTTCCTGTTACCTAGGTTATCCTGAGTTGTGTTACTTCACTTCCACTATGTACAATGGCTAATCTTGGCACCTCCAATTCAGTGTTCCTCACTAGAGGTCTGGTAAGACTAGGTAGGTTTCTTCCCCAAGGCAGATTTGTGACATTTCCCACCCTGTACAGTAGGTATCCCACTTAAGTTTTATTTCATAACATTTACTTTTGAGTACCAAAGTATATTTTTAGCTATAAACAAAACATTCCAATGTCTTAAAAGTCTTCATATTATCTCTTGTTCCTAATTCCACAACTCATTTGGGTTATTCTGGCTTGGAATCTCCTACAGCTGTAGGGTGGAGGGTACAATACCTTCCCCAGCAGTATTAAGGCTTCCCCATATGGGTGAGTCCAGCTTCTTCCTGGAGTAACCTTGAGAAAAGCAGCTCAATCCTGTTCAGTCCAGTGGACTCATGGAAATTGAGTTCTCAGAAACAAGGGAGGTTTCACTTTTCATTGCCTACTCAGATCTGGCCTGGGAAACAACATAATTCTACCAGGTTCCACTAGTTACACTCTACCGAGAGCAAGGAGGGTCTCCACAAAGCAAAGTCCTGGAACATGGGAAGGATTTACTGTGGTGGTCATCTGTGGAAGGTACTATCTGCTAGAGGGAAATGGGAACAATTTAACTGAACCCTCTGAACTATTCCACTAACCCAGTTACACCTCAGCAGCCAGGGTTCTGCCTTCTTTGATATCCCAGGGGTTACTTCAGAAAGGACCAAGATGGGAGTATCAAGGATACAACCTTATACCTGAACACCTAACTTCCTTCTCGACCTCCTGAGACTCCACTGCTACCAGGTAACACCAAATATTTAACACAGGGTGCTCTAGAGGAACACAATAACTGTGTAGATGTAGTTACTACATTTTAAAGTTATTGATATGACTGGAACACTGTCTCAGAATATCATAAACACTTACTCTTTATTCCTACATCTGATTTGTACTCAGGAAAAAATGGGAGGGAAACAAGGATGTGGGCATCCTTGCTTCAGAACGGCATCTGGGTCACTTTTCATTACAGCACTTCTGGCACATGCCAGTTTCTTAGACTTTAAGCACTTGTCTCCACATGCAAACACTCAGAACATCATTGGGCCAGCACCCCCTACACAAAAGGGGTGGGAGAAATAGACACTTGGAAAATATGTAAAATAAATTGCTTATTATTTTTAGTAATTATACTTTGGCTTACTAAAACTCACTACACTTGTCATTTTGTAAATGATTACACTGGGTCAATTTTTAAATCCTGTCTTAGACTTCTAGAAACTTCTAGAGCGACATGAATGACATATATAAATAAATTACTGTTTATGAAGAGGTCTAATTTACTCTATAATTCCTTATCCCAGTTCACAAAAGCATAACCTTAATACATATAAATTTTAAGTTTTATTTTTAGAAGTTACACATACTTTAAAAGAACAATAGCTTTTTTGTTTTCCATGAATAGTATTACTCCTTAGAACATTAGATGAAGATATCACTTATGATTGAAACCAAAGCTTTCTGACACCAAACCAATGCACTGTCTTCAGCAGGAGATGCTCAGGATCTGAGGGTTTGATTTCCCATGACGCATTGTCTTCAGGAGATGCTCAGGATCTGAGGGCTTCATTTCTAATTCTGTAGAAGCACATTTAAAACTACCACAAAAACTCAACACACTGAAACTCCTTAGCTAATTAAAATCAATGCACTGGTAAGTCTCACTTCATTTTTATTTGAAAAAAAAATGTGTGTATGTTAAAATAGTTCTGATACAAATGTGTTATACTGCTTATGGTTGGTGGAGAACGTTTAAAACAATAGTTTCTTCTTTCTATATTCTTAGATTAGATATGCTTTTAGATTTTTGGCAACTATTGTATACTAAGAATACATTCTCTTCCCCACCAAAGCAAAACTCAATTTTAATCAATAACTATAGAATTATACTTGCTTTTAAAAATAGTACTTTTCTTAAAATACTTTCTTTTCAAGTTCATAAATATGTACTCTAATTTATTGCTGGTACTAAAAGGAATGCTTCTTGCTGCTACTGAAAGTTTAAAGGTTAGCTCTAGCCCTAGCATGAAACAACACCGGCACAAATAACACTGTTTTCTTTGAAAACAAAATTACAAACACCAATTTTTACAATAAACTGATCACTGTAGAAACGTTTTAAGATCTCTAAATTTAGGATGTGTCTTATATCAACTCACATGAAGTGCAGATTCTGGTTCACGCAGGACTAGCTCTGACAACAGGCACTCGCCTCCTGGCTCTCTCAGCCCTGCTCTACCACAAAGCTGTATCTTCAGGCCTCAATTTCACTTTCATTTTGAGATGGGCTAAAATGTCCAGGCTGGCCTTGAACTCACTCTGTAGCCCAGGCAGGCCTAAAACTTGTAATCTTGCACCTACCACCCCAGTGGCTGAACCACCAAAAATTGAGGGCTTTTACAACTTAGCCGCCATGCTACAGATCAAACTGGGAACTGTGTCACAGCCCTGGCATGTTCCTTCCTGTCACAGCTGGCAGTGCTTCAGGGCCAAGTGTCCAGTGAAGACCATCTTACAACAATGTAGTGTAGCGTTTAAAAACTGTCCAAATCGACAGTTGTACCACAGGGTTAAAAACAATGGCAAGAAGAGAATGTGCCAACGTCACCATCTTATGCAGATCTCTAACACGCAGACATCAGTATGATCAGCCTAACCAGTTCTTTCACTGCATCCCCTATCCCATACGAAAGAATTGCTCTTTCCACAGACATTTGTTAAATTTAAAAACTAGACTATAACAACCTGGAAACGCAAACTAAACATCAGGTGCTCAAACTTTTATTTTAATTCTTACAAAATACTATAGAAATGAACCCAAACTGAACGTGTATGTACATGTGCATTATGTACAAAATTTTACTCCTGAAAAATTTATAAAAGTAGATGGTAAAAACAAACAAAACACAGAAACTCCAAAGAAACAAACATAAAAAGATTTAAAACCAGTATTATGAAATTGGTTTTCACAAGGAAAAGCAATCATAATTTTAAACTCTTGGCAGCAGCTGGTTTTCTAGGCTTATTTACACAATGAATGGGTCATATTAAAGGAGCTTCTTTGTTTCAGAGTACCTCCGTCTCCTCTCACTTCACCCACCAGTCCAGACTGTCCCCTCGTAAGCTCTCAGTACGAGGACAAGGCACTAAGCTGTCAACTTGCATTGTCATCCTCCTCTTGAGTCACAGGTCGGAAGGGCAAGGTGGTTTGCCCTCTTTCAGGGTCAGACATTCGAAGAATTCGAATCAGTTTACTTGAAGGAAGTGAGCTAGAAGAAGCAAAAGTAATCACTCAGTTTTCCAACAAAGTTCTTACACATTTAACACTCAACTAGTTCAGTTCCCTAGTTCACTCACCTTAGGTTCAATTCCCAACAATATGAGCAACTGAACAATTAAAAAGAAAAGCAAAACCCCACCACCAAAACAAAATAAAACAAAAACCTCTCTCTACATCTTATCTGTTTTCAACGTGGATGAAAAGAAACCATTTTTTAAAATATGTCAGCTATTTTACACTCTTGTCTGGAGTTGTCTGGATATTCCATATCAAATAGGCAGAGGATTCTGGGGCTACTTCAGAACAGAGGACCAACCCTCAGCGGGAAAGGATGGAGAGCAGAGCAGAGCTCTTTCTGAGACTAGTGTTTCTAAGTAGCCAAGGACAAGGAATAAGGGATCCTAAACCATTTCTTTGATTTACATAGAATTTCCTAAAATCACTTTTTAAGTCAAGAAAACTACAGAGGAGCAAATTCAAAATACAAGCAAGTCAAAATTACATTGTAGACCATTTGTTTCCTAAAGAAGGGCTAATGACATGAATGAAAGTTTAAGCATCCAGGAAAGAAAACATTAAATCTGCTGATCAAGAACACAGAGTGACCACTGCCCACCATTAGTCTTGTCACTGTTGCATTCAAAAGCGAAAATTATGCAGGTCCCATGCCACTTACACTCAGAACTGCTTTGACTTTCTGAGATTCTTGTGGGTGTGCGTGAATACGTGGTACATGTGTATCTCCCAAAGAGAAGACTTCTTTCCCCTTTCCCTTTGTTATGCTTTGAAAGGAAGTCCCACCGAGTCTCAGATACTCTGAGCTCAGAATACTGGCTGTTTGCGGGATGGCATACTGGGTAGCAGGGCTCAAAGGTCTAGAGCTGCAGAATCAAACACCTCCATCTGGGAGGTGTGGCTTTGGAGCTGTGTATGTGCCTGGACGGATATGTTATGTATGTCACTTCTACACATGATCAAAATATACACAAGTAAATTCGTGTGGGTGTGCACATGTATTCACACAAAGTTTTAAGACGTTACCTCATGCTCTGAGGGGTAAGCAAGATAAACTGTCTAAAGCGTTGGGAATCTGCCATCTTCAGGATCATGTCCATTGCAATTCTCCTATTAACCATATCCTGAAGAACAAAGATAAAAGTTAGGATTGGTTTTGCACCAGCCATTTCTATAAAAGCAGCAATCCTTTGGCTAAAACACACCTCTAGAGTTTTATTCATTACATATGCCAAGAAGTTCATCTATGGAAAAAAATAATATCAGAAACTATCAGGGGAAATTAACTGAATATTCTCCTGGTTCATTTCCATGGTCTCCTCTCTCAGACAGAAGTAACGATTAAAGCACTATGAAACTACACCAATGACACAGCTACTACAGAGTGAATCTTTAAGTACAAGAATAGTTCATTATTCAGGATAAAAATATAAAATTTGCCTAGTTTCAAACTTATCAAGTTTTTCAGAATTTAGAAAGTATAGCAGTCACAAGGCATCACAAAAAATAAGCACAGTTCAATACATAAGGCATGAAAGCACACTAGACAGAGGCATGGCACTTAGAAAGTTACAAACAGCTTAGCACAGCTAACATTTTTGGCAGATACTACAGCATTAAGGATCTCCATGTTACCTTACAAAATGAAATACTTTATATAACCACCTAGGGGTCCTAAAAAGGTGACCACAATCAGGCCTATTTTTATAAATCAACACTCTCATAAAATATGTGGGGGGTGGGCTACAGAAACAGCAGGGCACAAGCGTGAGAGTCTAGGAAGAGGTTATCACAGTTGGAGGTAAAGAGACAGAGGTACCAGAGCCACAGCAGGAACACGGGAGGAAAGGGTAGAACATTGAGAAGAAGAGGCAAAGCCAGGCAGCTTATAAATAAAAGGGAAAAGTTAATCAAATTTATATGGTTAGGTGACTAAGATGGTAATGATGACTTGTCATTAACACTTAGAAAAGGAAGATGATCTAAGACCCACTCAGTCTCAGACACTGAACTCAGAATGTGGCTGTTTCCTGATGGTGGAGTGAGTAGTGGGCACATGGGTCTAGACTGCAAACAAGATAAGGAGCAGAGATCTCCATCAGTAAGTCAGTAAGCCTGCATGGAAGGATGTGTGTTCTATCACTTCTACAGGAAAATGACAATACTGAAAACAGCAAACAAAGCGTCAAACCCTCACTAAGGTTGGAACTAGAGGCAGAAAGGCAGACTAGAAGGGGTACTGTAAAATAAAACAGAAAGAGCAGAGACAACAAAACAACACACCCCAAGGAAAGGGGACAGGTGCCAGGTGCTCCAATGAAGAAAGAGTGCCATCTGATAAGTGAGTGCTGCTCTGGTACCAGAGAGCACTCGACAGTATGACTAGTAAAGGCGCGTGTTGGACACAGAATGTCACCTGAGACTCACTGTAGTCCAGTGAGGTGGTGAATCTTCTACTACCTGGATAAAACCGGAAGCCATTGGAGTAATTGTAGCAACCCTTGGTTTCAAAACTTTTTTTTTTAAATCTTTAAAGTCAAATGCTATTGCATCTTTGTTACTTTTACTTTCTTTTCTTTTCTTTCTTTCTTTTTTTTTTTTTTTAATGAAAGCTTGGCCATAACTTAAGGAGCCAGTCAGCAAAAGCCCTCAGTTAAGAAGAAAAAGGTTATGTCTTAAATTTGATAATAAGCTAGGGAAAAGTGAGAAGGAGAGCTGCCAGGTAGACACTCAAGACACCCATGGTGGTAGAGAAAAGCTGAAGTAGGACAGGGTCTCTGGAGGACCACACAGTAATCATGGAGAAAACTGAACTACAAGCTCTTCCCAAGCACTAACAAACTAATGTGGGAAAACAAAACAAAACAAAAAAGCCCTGTTCCTTTCAACTATTCCAACCAAATAAAAGTTAGAGAACTTAAAATTCAACAATACCATGTAGACGTCAAACTCATCCAGGCATCTGAAAGGTGATTCAGCAATGGACCACAGAGAAAGAATGAAGCACACCGTGGAGAAAGAGCGCTCGCCACCGGACAAAGCACGCATGTCATTGAAGGAGGCTTTGTTTCCTTCTCCAGGCTGAACCTTTAAGGGTGATCACAAGGAATAAGTTTATAGTTTAAAGAGAGAGAAGGAGTAAGACTAAGATCATTTAGCAGGATGAAAATACATTCAAAGTATTTTATGCTTTAATAGCTGTCCAATTTTTGTTTCACTTTAAAAGAATCAAACTGAGGTGCTGGACAGATGGCTCAGTTAAGATGCTTTACAGAGGACCCAGTCTCATTTCCCAGCACCCACACGGTGGCTCATGCCCATCTGTAAGTCCACTGCCAGGGATCTCATTCCTCTCTGGCCTTAGGCATGCACTTGGTGCACACACATAAAGCAGACCCAAAGTCCATATATATAAAATAAATATTTAAAAAAGAAAATCAAATTGAGCACTTTCTTTAATTTAATGGAACCTAAGAAAATATCAAAGCCATGACAATAATTCGAATATTTAACCAAACAGTTTTACCAAAATAAAGATTTTAAACTAGTTCTTCTGAAACTGTTATTGCATTAACCATTTCAAGTACTGAGATAATTTTTCATTACTAGAATTACAGTGACATCTAGTGGTTACAATGCTTTAATAATTACAGACTGTCAAAACATAAACCCTCTTGAAAAGGCCTACCCAAGAATGATGGAAGTGGATTTGAAGACACTTAAGGGGGTGGGGAAGGAACGGGGAGAAGAGGAGGGAAGGGAAACTGTGGTCAGGATGCAAAATAAATAAAACATAAATAAGTAAACATTTTCTTAAAACCTCCATGGAAACAGTAAAAAATATCAATTAATGATATTGAAAGAATTTCTTCTGCATAATTTCCTGAGGCAATAAAATATGAAGCAATATAAGAAGGCATTCTATTTTGACAAGAATGGAGACATACTCCATCTAACAAATATATCTTAACAAGGTGAAAAGAACAGCTTTATATGTCAGACATATGCAGATCTCAAATGAGCACACATTCATTTTAACACAGAAAGAGGCTTATAAATTTTGATTTTTAAATGTATGGTGTATATCTTTTTTTTTTGAAGATACAATGCCCCGGGAGGAGGGACAGCTTATGAAGATGTAAGCATTCATCTTTCCTTGGATTTATATCTGAAAATAGACAGGTTCTCAAATTAATGTAATTTCCTTCCCAACTGCAATGTTTTCTGATCCCATGTCCTTACCAACCAAGTCTCCAGTCTTGCTCATCTCAGTTATCCTCATTAGGGCAAGGACAGTAGCTAATGAGGCACACATTTGTGTTTCTCTGATGACAAACAGTCCTAAGTACTGTTCGTGTGTTTATCTTCCATTTGGGTAAGTCCATTTAATCTAAGTCTTTGGTGATTTCAAAACAGGTTCAATCTTTTTTCATTTATTATCCTCAACAAAAAATCTAGATTAGTTCTTTTGTTGTATTATATACCAAAACTTATCTTTCCCCAGCCAATAACATACCCTCATTAGTGTTACTTTTTAAAATTGCTTTTTGTGTCCTATTTCAAAAATCTTCATGAAAATATTTTTTATTATCAGGTAAGAGTGGCACTTGCTAATGAAGAATAGCCTATTTATTTCCACACATTTTGAAGCACATACTGATCAAGTCAGAATAAGTAGCATTTTTATCCCCTTACTTGTGTGTGGAACTTTTGAGCATCTAACTCTCTTCTACTTTTTCTTACTACTAGTTCCTCTGAACTGCAGAGCCATGCTACTGTGGAGCGCTGGGATTTACTCCCACCGAACTGCTTTGGTACTTGTTCCTTCTTCCTCCCCACTTCAACTCTGTGTCCACATTAACTCCTAAACTTCCCTTGATTTTCTATGTGTAGCTTATTTAATGTAGTATCTTCTAGTTTTATTCATCCTGATGCAAATGACAGGATTTCATTCTTGTTAATGGCTTTATCCATTCATCCAGAAGTCTATTGTTCTATATTTTACTTCTATCAGTTTTAATCACTTTTTATAGTAAATGTGGGATAAAGGGTCAAAGTCATTTTGTTTTAACAAAAGGATACTCAATAATTTGAATTCAGTAATTCATGAACCATCACAAGGAGCCAGTTCAGTCTGCTTTGTGCTCTCCAGTGTTGTAGCCATTGGACATGTGCTCTCTCATCTCATCTTCTGCTGTCTCATGAGCTCTCTGTACCTAAATTAATTATCTTCTCCTACCTTCCCAAGGTCAATCATTAATGTTGGACCTACTTTTACTCTTTAAATATATACAGAGAGCTACAAATTCCCTTCTGTAAAGTATTATGTTGTCTCCTTCAAATTTTGCTGTGTTTTATTTTTTTATTGTTGATGGAAATTACCTTCAACTTCCCAGATGGTTTATTTTGATTCCTTAATCATTTAAAAATGTGCTCTATAATTTTATAAATTTGGCAATTTTAGGGTTTTGTTATTTCTAATCTCATTCAATTTTGAAATATATTCTGTGTAACTTTAATTCTTTGAAATTTATTGAGATTTTGAATGAAGACAATACTCTATGCTGGTAAATGTTCCATATGCTTCCAAAACTACAATTCTCCAGTGTTCTTCATTTATGCTACTAGGTCAGTTGGTGAATATTGTAAGATTTATATAACTTTACTAACTTCTAGCCTATTTTTTCCATTAATTACTGATTAACTAAAGGCTCTAAAATCCCCACCTATAGTTAACTTTTTGGCCACTTAGTTTCCTCAATTTTTCTGAATATAAAAAAAATCAGTATTTTAAAATTAGCTGTCTAATATCATGAAACATTCCTTTTGGTCTCTAAAAATCCTGTGTGAGACTGGTTTTGTTATTAGTAGCAGTCTGTAATTTTTCTTGTCTAACTGCATGACATGCCTTTGCTCTATGTGTTCACTTAGGATCCGTGCCTTATGGTAATATATTTAGAGTCTCCTTTTAACAAACTCTGACTCACAATCTTATCCACACATACAATCTTTGCTTCTAATATACCTCTAGTTCACAAAGGCCTAAGGTAACTACTGGTAACTTTGTCCCTACTTTGTTCTTCATGTTCTTTGTTCATTAGCCCAGCATGCCCTCTAATTTGTGTTAACACTCCTGTCTGAGCATTCCAAACATAACTGCAGACATACTGGCTTCTCACTAAGTAGTTTCTTTTTCTACTTCTCTTACTTGCTATGCCTTCACTTGACATTCTTCTACACTGTATAGCTCTGATGTTTTGGTTTATCATAAACTAATATCACTACCTGAAATGTCAAAGAATCTCAGAACAGATAAGCTTTGATACTCTTGACCCTTAAGTATTCTGGTTCTGAATGTTTTTCTGTTCTTTGCTCACTCTGTTTAGTGCAACTCCAATTTCATCACATAAAACCTGATTGCGTCCTTTCTGTCTCTTCATCTCTGCTATGTGGTTTTTGAGTTTGTTAGTTTTATTTTGATATTGCTTACCTAAAATATTGCTAATGTTCTTAAACTTGGTTAAATTTATCTTTAGATACATTTAGCTGGCTGTTAGGCCAATCAATGAGTTTCTCACATCAGATAATTACACTTTCAAAGTTTTAGAACTCATATTTCATGTGGATTACAAGTCTGTGTTGAAGCTGCACCTTATTTAAAGCTAACTCTTAGTTCGTGAAACTACAAGTTGTCCTTGGGCCTGCATACTTACATTCTGGTATATAATCTCAAATAAATGCAGCAATTTTTTTTAATTTTGTAAAGAAAAAATAACTTGCACATATTTAAAATGTGAGATTTGAATTAAGTTTTAGAAAATGTGTTTATGTACAAAACTGCAATACAAAATACAAAACACATATGTAGATTTTTGTTAAGGTGATACATGATTGGACAGTGAAGAGGTAGGCAGAGAAAAGGGAGAAAAACAGAAGAGGAGCAGAGATTGAAGGGAGAGATCAAGATGGAACTGGAGAAAATAAACCTGGATCCTGGTGGCCATCACTGACATTAGGAAGAATTGAATATTACTAAGGGATTTTATAGGTCTTTTATCTCTTATAGAAGGGCAGTTTGTATCATCGTCCATTTGATGTAATCTTACGGTATATAGGGTTTGTGGATTGAGAATGTAATATATAAGCCTGTATGAAAAGCTGTCAGGCCTTAAAATCATGTTTGTGCCTGGCAGTGGGATAAAGAAACACACCAATGCAGAAGCACCAGAGCCGGCGGAGTAAACCCCCTGGGAAGGAAATCTCGTGGAGAATGTAGCTCCTGGACCAAGTGACAAGAGTCTGAGCGCTCGGCTCCATATTAGAGCGGCATCTGCAGAGATAAACCTATCCATTTTTAAATATTTACTGCAACACACCCATCATTTTTTAAGTTTCCCTTGTAAACCTTCGAAATCTCTGCTTGGCATTCATGGATCTGGATGTCTCTAACAGAACCTTACTACCTGTGACCTCAGCCTTCAGTTAATGGAAGTCTTCAAATACTGTTCTTCCTTTTAAGTTATTATAACAATTTTAGTCTTTTATATATGATTTTTGCATTTCCATATACATATTTGGACCAGGTTACCAATTTCTACAAAAAGAAAAATAGACTGTGGCTATTTTGATACAAAATGTTAGCATTTCTTCTAGGCTCTGCCCAACAGTTACATGGCAACACTCAGGTACAAACCAGGCTTGCTATAAAAGAATGTATGCCCCCTCCCCTACTCTCTCCTCTTTCCCTCCCTCGATGTTCCCTACCCCCACCCCCCATCTCTCTCCTAGCATCTTCCCTTCTTGCTCTTTCTTCTCTCTTTCACTCCTGTCACCTTTCTTTCCCACACTGCCTTCTCACCCTCCCTTCTCATGCCCCAAATAAACTTATAACAGACCCATCCTATGGCTAGTACTTGGGGGGTGGAGGCGAAACGCCTTAGCATGGGCCAGCTAAGGCAATCCCTCCAACTGCATTTTACAAAACATACCACAAATGGTGCTGAATCTATAGGTCAATTTGGGAAGAACTAAAATTCTGACATGTTGATTTGTGTGTGCTATATGTATACATGCTTGTATATGCAAATGTATGTGCAGTGAATATACATGTCAAGTGTTTTTCTCAGTCCCCTTATTTTTTTGAGACAAGGTTTCTTAGTAAACATGGAGCCCACTGACTCAGACTTGTTAGCCCCACAAATTCACTTGATTATGTCTCCTAAGCACTGGGATGAGTGCTTAGTGGTTGGCTTTTTATCCATTGCTGGAGACCCAAACTTGAGCTCTAATGCTTGCACAGAAAACAATTTACTAGATGAGACATCTCCCCAGGCCTGTAAGGTCTTTTGAGCCATGAAAACCACAGATTTCTCACTTAGGCTTTATTAATCTCTCACTACTTGTTTTTTAGCTTTTCAGAGAATAATCTTAGACATTTTTGTTAGATCTCTGCATTTTACATCTTAATGCTATTATAGTTTTGAACATATTGCTAATATATAAACATACAATTTATTTTTGAATGCTGACTGTGCCTGTAATCCTGCTAGCTACTTTTACCCAATTGCAGTTGCTTGTTTTGTAGATGCCACCAGGTTTTCTACACAGATGAACATGTTAATTATATATGTAAAGAATTTTACTGCCTTTATAATGCATTTTTGTTCCTTGATTTTGTCTAGACTTACTGGTACAACAGTTATAAGTTGTAAGGCTGGGCAACATTCTTGACTCCTACCCTTAAGCTTGATGACACAAGACAACAAAATAGCCCACCAAGGTAGAGCTAGTTTCCATGTGATTAGGATGCACATATGTTCAAGGCTAAGTGACAATCTGGGAGAAAGCTAGACCAGAGTAGATTTGTAGTTTTACTAAGACTTAGGTGATTTCACCTATACTAGTTCCTTTGGCCAACTATATAAACCCCAGCCCTCAAGAATTAACTGAAATACTAGTCATGTGCCTAAACATTCCCCAAGTCCTGCTGTCTTGTCTCAGTGTCCCTCAGTACCACCAACACTCCAAGCTCAGTAAACACCTCCAGGAAAGAAAACATCCAGCAATGAATGACAGCTTCCTTTGGACAGACTTTCCCACTTTCTGGAATTTCAATTTATTTAGTCGCTATTGCTTCCACAGCTTTCAATGTTGTTAAAAATGGGAGGCTTCTGTAATTTCCTTGATTTCTTGTACTTTAGCAGTAAAAGCAATGGGTCATCATGACATACTACCTCCCAAACCACAGGCCTAATTCCTCCCTGCACCTTCAAATCTGGACCTTTATTTTTTTATTGTTTATTTTTTGGGGAAATCTTTCTTTACTAATCTGCATTTAAAAAAAAAAAAAAAAAAAAACTAGATGGCTCAGTTGTTGAAAGCTAGGCTCACAACCAAAAATCTAGATCTTCAAATGACTCTAACTCAAAAATAAATGGTGGATGGAAAGATGATAACCAAAATTTACCAGTGGAAATTTAAACAAAGAAAAGTAAAATTAACCTCCTAATTTGGTTAAATGTAGAGGTTCTAAATGACAAAGGCCATCCAAGCATCTGGTATTTACTGTGAATAATAGAACAGAAGGATAAAATTACGGTACCAAGAGCAACAATTACTATTTAAAGCAGGTAATTTCTTTATCTTCCTATGCAACTTTTAGTCCATATCCCCACACTACAAGCTTTGTACACATTTCTGCAACCAGAGAATCTACAAAGGTGAATACAACAGATAATTAAATTATGAGGTATAAATTTCATGGCTTCCCACAGTGAGACTACAATGGACTCTCTAATGTCTATATGGTGCTGGGCAAACACGTAAAACAATATGAGTGAGTTGACAAAATAAACACTTGTTATAATGAAAATAAATTGTTCTTAGCATCCTAAAGAAAACAACGTGATTGTGCTGGAAAGAAACTCTAGACTAGTACCTTTACAAACCTAATGTTAAATATACTAGCAAAGACTACCTTTAACTTAGAAATAAGTTCTTGTTTCTACACATAACAGGATAAGGCCAATCAATGTTTTATGAAAAGAAAGGAAACAATGATTAAGATGTAGAGTCAAGATACTTACTGATATACTAAGAGTTTCATTCTTGTGGTCAAAATTCATTTTTCCACAATAAGCACGCTGAGATAGTAAGTTGTCAAAGTATAATTTGCATCGTAATGTCAAACACCTTTAAAAAAATTTGGCACATTATAATACAGAACAGTATTCAATGTGGTATAAAATATGTGGATTTAAAATGATTTCCTCCATGTTTTTAATATTTATTTGGATTTTAGCAAGTTCATTAACTGTATATGAAATGAATAAAGGTATCATTTCACATTTAATACGCCCCATTATGACAGTCATCCAATAAAAACGTATTGGTCACCCAAATAATTCATTCAAGGCATTATTTACTCTCATGTGTAAAACGAATCTTGTCCTTAAGGAATTAAGCTTTAGAGACACGACGGTACTTACACATCTCATTTATCTGCCAGTTTCCCCAAGCTCATAATGGAAAAAGAGGATAATGGTTTATCCCTTGTTAGTATAAGGCAAGTTCCATCATTTCTTCTCTACTGTCGGAGGACACTGGACTACATTATAAAGAAACTTTCTGTTGCCTTAGTTACCTTTTCCCCCTAGGTTTTTGTGTGCACACATGCTTATGCCAGAAAACCTCACCTACCATTCTTTGGTGCTATCCACTTTGGCTTTCTTGGGTACATGTTTCTGGACTTTTATGTTTGTGGCTATTTCACCTGCATGTTTGTCTGTGTGCCACATACATGCAGTATCCACGGAGGCCAGAAGAGGACAAGAGATCCCCTGTGACTTGAGTTGTAGATGGTTATAAGCTGCCATGAGAGTGTTGGGAATTGAACTCGATACCAATCACCCTAATCTAACCTTTACGTACAATTTATATACATCAACTGCAATGTCACACTGCACTCCACAAATGTACACAATTACTGTGTCCCATTATGAACACCTTACTTTAAGAGTTTACAACTGTAAACATGCATTCCAATGTTTACTATAGTTCAGTTCAAGACTATGACGGAACATTTTATCGTTAAAAGCCTCACCTGTAGGCCTATAGGTGGGTACAAAGGCCTGCCACCAAACCTAGCTCCTGAGGTCAGTCTCAAGACTCAATGGTAAAAGGAAAAGACTGACTCTTGCAAACTACCCTGATCTCCACACACCATGCTACAGCATATAATACACACACATACCCCACATATACAAATAAACATAAAAAATTAATGCTACCTCTGAATTTCCCCACATATACAATAGCTATGTATATTTTTTATTTATTACTATTGCCTAGAAATTGTAGAATTTCGGGGTCAGGAAGATGACTCAGCAGTTAAAGTGCCCACCAAGTATGAAGACCTGAGACTGGATACCTAGAAGCATAGAAAAGCCCCCATATAGTCTCATAGTCCTCTAACCCCAATACTGGGGAGGTTAGTGGGTAGACAGATCCCTGAAGCTCACTGAACAGGCAGCTTAGCCAAACAGATGAGCTTCTGGCTCAGCAAAAGATGCTGGTTGGAAATGAAAATAAAAAAGTATCACTGAGAGACTCTCTGGAGAAAACAAAGGTTATATGCCCTAACAATCATCTTCTGAGGTTTTTTTTGCCTATTTCTTTTGGTGCAAAGGAGGATTTATTTACTCCTGAGAAACTGTGCATCTTTGGACATGTTATTAATGGCTCCTTTCCTTGATCTAGCCCCAGCTACATCAAGCACAGTTATAAACACTAAAGATCCTGCAGTAAATAAAATAGTGGTTTGTAATCATGGAGCTACCCCATAATAGCAGATCATGGTAAAGTAGTTGATACTGGTCATCCTAACCTCCCTCAGTAACATGTAATGTCCCAAAGTAAAATAACTGTTTTAGTACCACTGAGCTCCCACTCAAACGACCTACTAGGCAATAAACCGCATCTGAGAATTATCTAATAAATGTTACCTAACAGTGAAAAGCTGGGTGAGCCTGTTGTTAAGTTTGTTATTCAGATCAGCATTCTGCTTTAACTACAGATTCTAAATGCTAAATGTGGATCATGCTTCCACAGTACCTCCCAGAGCTGAACTGAGGAGAGATCTGATCATTATTCATATAGAAATAGTTGAAAACAAAAGAGACCTTTAAAATACACTTACCTTCTAAATTGTTGGTATGTTTTGTACCTATGTGTCATTATTTCTTCTAGTAATTTAATAAACCTTCTTAAAGTCCTTACTTTATTATCCAGATCAAGATAGGTTTCTCTTGCTTCCTGGTACTGCCTATTTTATAAATAAAGTAGTCAGTAAGTATAAACACACAAGTAAAGTCTCAAAAGTATTTAACTGGAAAGTAAAGGAAGAGTGTAGAGGGCCTAAGAACAGCCAACTCCATGAATTTCTAGTCTAAGTACATTCCCACAAAGAATGAATGTTACAGGAGAAAGACAATACAACTGTGAAGAGGAAAGGACAAAGTCCAAGCCTCCGAAAACACAATAAGGTGGAAAACGTATGTTCCTAAGTACTCAGGTAAGGCTCAGGGATGGCAGATCTTAGGAAATACTAGTAAACTGACACCAGGGTCACACCCGAAGGTTTTCTTACTAATAGATGACAATAAGGGAAGAATGGACATAAGGTCAGTACGGGAATCCTCCATCCTACACAGGCTAAGTAAGGAGTTGATGTAAGGAAGGCATGGCTACTTAAAAGTGCCATAAGGAAGGAAAACCAACAGCCTGATGGACAGATAGGTATCCCCACTCAAGGTTTACAAGGATGCAAGAAATCCAAACTCAGAACATGATGACTGCACGAGAATTGTTACACTCAGACACTCCCCCTCCTCAGCTCATTCATACATACATATGCATGCATGCATAAACACACACATACATAACTGCAGTACTGAGGATCGACCCTGAGCCCTGGGTGTGCCAGGTAAGTATACTACGTCTGAGTGGTATCCACAGCCAAATGATGCAGTTTAGAAACTTTTAGAGATGTACTGCCTACAAAAATGTAATAGTCAGATTCTTCCCCACTGTTTTGAAAATGAAGTCCAGGTCACTTATTTTGTCAAACTTGTTTTTAAAAGAGATAGACTGTGTGTATACGCATGTGGCACCATTGCACATGTGGAAGTTACAGGATAATCAATGAAGTCTGTGTCTTCCTTCCATGATGTGAATCCTGGGGACTGAGCTCAGGTCATCAGTCTTGGCAGCAGGTCCTTTTCCTGCTGAGCTATCTTGCTGGACTCCTTTTTGTAGAAAAGTTCTAATTTTTCTATTTTTTTTTTAACCATTCTTCAGAGCTGTTTACTATTGTTAACATTTCAGTAAAAAAAAAAAAATTAGGTATTTAAGGAGTGGGTACAATATTTTCTCATTTTAGATTGTTGCATTAGAAACATAGTGACTCATTTAAAATTGCAACAAATAATCTGTAAAGCATTTTAATTTATATTGATTAAATGCTTTTCAGAAGAGTTTTAACAACTATAAGCTGTTTCCTCTAAATTCTATTTATTATAGATTCTTATATTTGATTTTCATTACAAAACTTAAGTTACTATGAAAAATTAAAAAATTAAGACTAAAGAAGATTTGATAATTGTCCAAAGTCCAGTAAATAAAGAGCAAAACTGTAAACTCCTCTATTTCTTTTAAAGCCTTCCTTTTTATCAGTGATATAAGAATACTCATTTCACTAAGACCTCAATGACCTGGACTATTAATGTTGTCACTGCATTCATTTTCATGTATATGGAAAATAGCTAATTATTTTGATTTGCAGTTTTATCACCTGTGAAGCTGAATATTTTTCTGTCCATATAAACAATAATGTAAACTGCATTTATGTCATTCCATAAGGTACCGTTCATTGTTATAATCCTCATCTAATAAGAGTACTTCAGTACAATTACATACATACCAATCAATAGCAACCCTTCATCCAAATTAAACTTATAGAGAAAACATGTCTTAATATCTATGGATAATACACTAAAGAAGAAAATTAATTACCACTTACTTCATTATTTCCTCTCGATCTCCATGACTAGCATGTTCTGCCTGAATTTTTTGTCTTAATCGATTAATTTCTTTGTCTAGAATTGATGCAGATTTTTTTACTTCTATTCGTTCTGGGCAGATCTGTCTCGCTTGTGACATTTTCTCCTTTAAAAAAAAAAAAAAGGTTTAGATCATTAAAATTTTCTTGATATTACAATTTATTTTGCTAATTCTGCCTACATATGCAAAGTAAAATGAACTTAGATTTAAGACACATATTTATTATCAGCATCTCTCTTAAAGATTTACTGTATTTAATTATGTATAAGTCCATGAGTACAGAGGCTTGTGGAGGCCAAAAATGTTGGATCCCCCTGGAGCTCAAGTTATAGCTAGTTGTTAACACTACCATGGATGCTGAGAAGTAGATTCAAGTCTCCTGGCATGTTCTTATCTGTTGAACCAGCTCTCCACCCCACATTAACAATTTTTTTTACATGTTTTACATGTTTTACATTGAAGAAACAGGGTTAAACATCATTAGAAATGCTCAAAGAAAAGTGTATCCCCATGCACAAGACTAATAACGTGTAAGAACTCTACTTTTTCCTAGTGAAAAAAAAAATGTAAAATAGTAATATTGGGATGCTAAGGCTGGTGACAGCTTCCCGAATAATTTAGAATGTACTCTAAAAAAGAGAAATATGAAAAACACAAATAAACCATCTTGTTTATTTTCTTATACAATATAGATCTTATATCATTACCTACTATGTCTGAAAGAAATATGGAAACAAGAGTTCCACTCATTTTCCTTGTGACATAAAGCAAAGATGGAATCCACTGCATGCAACAGGACTGCCTTCAATTATTCCCTAAAAACACAGCCTGTTTAGCTGTGAACAGGCATAACGGGCAAGAGTTAGCATATATCCCAGCAATGCAGATATAGCACTGACATTAAGAGGCATGCCCTCAAAAAGGTTTGCAAACTGAGCCATTTTCTCAACCACTGAGACACAAGGAAGATTATCTGGTCTAGTTGATTCTCACATCCCAGGAGACACTAAGTCTTCTGTCAATTCACAGAAGCACATGTTACCTTGTAGAAAACAAAAGCTCAAGACAATGTATTTTTCTCTAGGAATATAACATGGAAGAAAAGGGGACTTAAGAAGGACAGGAACAAAAAAAGTATAGGAGAGAAAGGAGAACAGAGAAACAAGGGAGAATAGGGAACAGACAAGAACCAAAAGGAAATATACATAGAAACCTCTTCTTAAGGGCATGCCACCTAATGTCAACACTCTATAGCTAATTACTAAAAACTGAGAAATAGAGGTTGCATGGAAACCAAATACAACAGACATTTCTTAACACAATACATACATTAAGAAAACTGAAGACCAACTAACAGGGAGACAAAGCCCCAATTAACATGTCTGCCACTAAATGAAACCTCTTAAAAACATCCAAGCAACCCAGACTACTGCCAAGGCTCCACAAACTGATGGTAAGGCTCTATTGCTGAAGACAACATCTACACAACTCACTGAGCATGGAGAAGTCTAACTGGTGTCTATCTGGAGACTTCACCCCAAATGACTAGTGTTCATGGTACAGGAAGGTACGCTACAAAATACCAGAGGAGAACGGTAAACATCAACCCAGCTACAGACCCTTCATCTATAATAGTGACCTTCATACAATATACACTAGTATAATGGTGGCACAAAAGATGAAGTAACCAACCATTATGTGATTAGAATCAAGGCCCACTCCATGAGATGGAACCTATAAATAAAACTGACTGCCTACTGGCCAAGAACCTGAGACTAGATAGGACAGGACCAAATACTACTGTTCTGCTAAAGGATCATAGCAATAGCTATATAATAACAACAATATATAACAATAATCTGATATATTCGGCACTTGGTGCCTGACTCAGCAATCATCAGAGAAGCTTCCTCCTGCAGCAGATGGGAACAAATAGAGACCCACAGTGAGACACTGTGCAGAGTGAGAGACACTGGAACACACCAATCTAAAAGGGTATCTTTGTTAAATTCCTCCCCTCAGGGATCAGAAACTCCACAGAAGAGGATCCAGAAAGATTTTAACTCACGGATAGAAAACACCAAAGAAACATCTTCCAGACAATAGGACTGATATTTAAGACAGATAAGGTCCCAGGGCTGAGATATAAGACTCCATACCTAAGCCAGAGGCTCTCTCCAAATGATAACCACCTACAAAGGAAAACTAGTTTTCTCCAACGGTCTCACTTGGTATACTAGCCACACTCATGACCAGCAGTAAGCAAATGGTCAACACCAAAGAAACTCATTGAAGGTTTTGTTGCCTCTAATGCTTTGTCTGGGTCTTTTTAATCTTAGAGTTCTTTTGCTTATACATTATAACTTCAAATTTTGTTCTTAGGGAATTTCTGTAAAAATGTGTATCTCAGCATCAATGTGAATTTTATGTTTTTCCTTTGGTTCTTTTTTTTTCTGTTGTTTTCTCATATTCTGACTTGTTTTATTTATTTTATTTGTTTTCTTTCTAATAAGGAAAAAATGTATGGATTTGGGTGGGAGAAGTGGAGAAGCTCTAGGAGGAGTTGGGGAGAACTGTACTCAGTTGGGGAGAAGAACTGTACTCAGAATAAACTGAATGGAGGGAAAAAATCATTTCAGTGAAAAAGTAAAAACAAACTAGAAAAATTATAAAAATTTTAACAAATTACATTGTAGATCAAATAATTTGGAAGGAAAAACAAAACAAAACCACTGGATAACCTGTAGCTCCTTTTCCTTCATGTCAAGTTCTCTTCTCTTTTTATTTAAGGTATCCAGATGTTCTTTCTGTTTATCTTCATAGTGCTGCTTCCCTCGTTTCTGGCTATCCACTTCAGAGTCAGCAAGGTTTAACTCATCCTGTTTTAATAAAAACAAAACAATCTGTAAAGAAGGGTGGGTGCTCTGGAGCTTTGGGGATAGGAAACAACTCAGTTGATAAAGTGCCCACTGCACTGGTCAGTGGTAAAAAACATCCACTAGCCAAGATCCCAGTAATCAGTAACAACCTCCCCAGACACCAACGCAGAGGACACTGGCACCAGCAGGTACACATTATCTGGCAGCTGCTAACACATCATGGTGAGAGTATTAGGAATTCAATTATTTTGTAGAAAAGCATCTTGGTTTTATGACTGACATCTACTGTGACATTCTGAGGAGGGGGAAAACTTCCTGCTACTACTTGATTGTAAACAGGCTTACCAAAAGACACAGCTCCTACCTTTCAATGATTTGAAGCCAAGGTAAAAAGGTAAGATAAAAAAAATTCTTATTGCCTTTAATTGAACTTTTAAGAACTCCCAAGTCCAGAGCTTATTTGATCTTAGACATTAAATACAGAGAATTCAAAACCAAAATCAGAGCACAAGAAAATACAGTCTAAGCAGAGAGAAGCAGCTCAGTGATTCAGTGTTTACATAGACTACAGAATGTCCTGAGTACATAATTTATCTGCTACTCTCTCTATTCTGCTTTAGCACACCACGATTCATATTAAGTGACCCTGTTCCATTTGTTATCAGAGTAAGAATTTAAACGTTACCTTACTATTATTGTTGGCACTGTTGCAATTCTTGAGACCAAAATTCTATTTTACACAGTCTTCAAGTTTTGACATTTACTAGTTTGATTCCTTATTTTAAAACAAAATACTAACTTTTCTCATTCTTGGGGGTTTTTGTATGTTAATGCTTATTTCCTGTAGGACCTGTTTTCTTTTTTTATTTAGTGAATATTATCTTTTGTTTTTCTTCTACTTTAATGTTTAAATTGTACATCCCTAGTAATTCATTTACCAAGGAATTGTGCTTTATCAATAAAATTTTAAATTCTGAAAATAGAGAACTACTTGTTGAAATGGCATTAACAATAAGGCACAGGATAACAAACCTATCAAACATGCCCTAAAATTCAGTTTAATTTATTTGTAAATAACTAATTTAGTCAATTTATAATTAATTAAATTTAGCAAATTTTACTTCCATAAATCTAGCCACACATAGTACATGCTAAAAATAAAGTAAAAAAAAAAAAAAAAAAAATCAGCCCATTACCATGACTTTAATCCTACCACTCAGGAGGTGGAGGTGGACTGATGTGTTAGGTCAAAGCCATTCAAGGTTAAATGAGAACTTGTCTCAAAACACGTCAAAGAATCCAGCTTCAAAATCTACTGCAATGTGCTGATAATTGGGTTAAGTTCATTTTGCTTCAAGGTGCCTTTCACAGCTGCTAAGCCATAAGTAACCATAGGAAAGATGGGAAGATTCAGGCAGGCACAGAAACAAGAGGCATTCAAAGACATCCCTACTTCTGCTCCTTCTGATGGATAAAGAAGCAGTTAAGGTTATGATCTATTTATTCATTCTTTTAAAAGCAAGAGCAAGGACGCAGTGCCAGAGCTCTCTGTACCCAGACCCACTGGGAGAAGGCTGGTCACACACAAGTGCTGACACATTTGAGAGCACAGGTGAGACACCACTTCTGCTCAAATTCCTGGCCGAGGAGGAACCGCATGGAGCAGGCAGGGACAGGATCCTCTGCTGTTGGAATGCATCCACTCGATCTAACCCTGTGCTACAGCTCTCCATACCCAGCTCCTCCTGGTGCTGACACTCATGAGAGCACGGATAAGACCACCACTGCTGCTCCGAGAGACCTGCCCGGAGCCTTCAGAACATAGGAATCGAGAAGCAGTTTGGGACAGGATCCTTCCGGTTTCTGTCTGAACCCTGTGTTGACCCTGTGCCAAAGCTATCTGTACCCAGACCCTGCTGGGAAACAGCTGGTCCCCAGTAGTGCTGACACACAGGCTTATAGGAGGGTCAAGCCACTGTCAGAATCAGCCAGAGATAAGCAGATGGCCAGAGGAACTCTCAGGACACAGGGATCACATAATAGTCAAAACACTAAATGCACAAAACAAAGAAAAAATATTAAGAGCAGTAAGAGAAAAAGGTGAAGTAACATATAAAGGCAGACCAATCAGAATCACACCAAACTTCTCAACAGAGACTACAAAAGCTAGAAGATCCTGGACTGACATCATACAAACCCTAAGAGAACACAAATGCCAGTCCAGGTTACTATATCCAGCAAAACTCTCAATAAACAGAGATGGAGAAACCAATATATTCCAAGACAAAATCTTTCCACAAATCTAGCCCTACAAAGGGTAATAGAAGGAAAATGTACTCTAGAAAAAGCAAAGAAATAATCTTTCAACTAACCAAAAAAGAAGACAACCATACAAACATAATTCCACCTCTAACAACAAAAATAATAGGAAACAACCATCATTGATCCCTAATATCTCTCAACATCAACAGACTTAATTCCCCAATAAAAAGACATAGACTAACATACGGGATACGTAAAGATTACCCAGCACTTTGCTAAATACAAGAAACACACATCAGTGGCAAAAAACAGACACTATCTCATAGTAAAAGGCTGAAAAACAATTTTCCAAGCAAATGGTTCCAAGAAACAAGCTGGAATAGCCATTCTAATATTGAATAAAATCGACTTTCAACCAAAAGTTATCAAAAAAGATAAGGAAAAACATTTTATACTCCTCAAAAAAAAATACATTCATAAAAGAAACCTTACTAAAGCTCAAAGCACACATTGAACCTTACACAATAATAGTGGGAAACTTCAAAACCTTACTCTCACCAATGGATAGATTATAGAAACAGAAACTAAACAGAGACACAGTGAAACTAACAGAAGTTATGAACCAAGTGGATTTAACAGGTATCTACAAAACATTTTATCCAGAAACAAAAGAATATACCTTCTTTTTAGCACCCATGCTACCATCTACAAAACTGACCATATAGTCGGTCACAAACAAGTCTCAACAGATACAAGAAGACTGAAATAATCCCATGCATCCTATCAGATCACCATGCAATAAGACTGGTCTTTAATAACAAAAATGACAGAAAGCCCACATACACATGGAAGCTGAACAATGCTCTACTCGATGATAAAACTTGGTCAAGGAAAAAATAAAGAAATTAAAGACTTTTAAGAATTTAATGAAAATGAAGGCAGAACATACCCAAATTATACAAAGAAAGCAGTGCTACCAAAAAACTCATAGCTCTGAGTACCTCCAAAATCAGACTGGAGAGAAAATACACTAGCAGCCTGACAGAACACCTAAAAGCTCTAGAAAAAAAAAAAAAGAAGAAGAAGAAGAAGAAGAAGAAGAAGCGAATACATCCAAGAGGAGTAGAAAGCAGGAAATAAACTCAGAGCTGAAATCAACCACATAGAAATGAAAAAAACAATGCAAAGAATCAAGAAAACCAGGAGTTGGGTTTTTGAGAAAATCAGCAAGATAGCTAAATCCTTAGCCAGACTAACCAGAGGGTACAGAGACAGTATTCAAATTAACAAAATCAGAAATGAAAAGACATAACAGAAACTGAGGAAATTCAAGAAATTATCAGATCCTACTACAAAAGCCTACATTCAAAAAAAAAAAAAAAAAAAAAACTGGAAAATGTAGAGGAAATCGACAAATTTCTAGACAGATACCAGGTACTAAAGTTAAATCAGATTCAGATTAACCATCTAAGCAGCCCCATAATCCCTAAAAAACTAAAAGCAGTCATCAAAAGTCTCCTAACCAAAAAGGTCCCAGGCCCAGATGGGTTTAGTGCAGAATTCCATCATACTTTCACAGAAAACCTAATACCAATACTCTCCAAACTTTTCCACAAAACAAAAACAGAATAAACAATATCCAATTCCCTCTATGAAACCACGATTACATTTATACCTAAACCACACAAAGACCCAACAAAGAAAGAAAACTTCAGACCAATTTCACTTATAAATATTGATGCAAAAATACTAAATACAATTCTTGCAAAAAAAAAAATCTAAGAGCACATCAAAAGTAATCATCCACCAAGATCAAGTAGGCTTCATCCCAATGATGCAGGGATGGTTCAATATATGGAAATCCATCAACATAATACACTATATAAACAAACTCAAAGAAAAAAAACCACACGATCATCTCATTAGAGGCTGAGAAAACATTTGACAAAATTCAACACCCATTCATGTTAAAAAGTCTTTGAAAGATCAGAAATTTAAGGCCCATACCTAAACATAGTAAAAGCAATATACAGCAAACCAGTAGCCAAGATCAAACTAAATGGAGAGAAACTTGAAACTAAAATCAGGGACTAGACAAGGCTGCCGCTGCCCACTCTCCCCCTACATAATCAATATAGTACTAGAAGTCCTAGACAGAGCAATCAGACAGCAAAAAGAGGTCAATGGGATATAAATTGGAAAGAAGTCAAAATATCACTATTTGCAGATAATATGATAGTATACTTAAGTGACCCCAAAAATTCCACCAGAGAACTCTTAAACCTGACAAACAACTTCAGTAAAGTAGCTGGATATAAAATTAACTCAAACAAAGCAGTAGCCTTGCTCTACTCAAAGAATAAACAGGCTGAGAAAGAAATTAGGGAAATGATACACTTCACAATAGTCCCAAATAATATAAAATACTTTGGTGTAACCCTAACCAAGCAAATGAAGGATTTGTACAAAAAGAACTTCAAGTCTCTGAAGAAAAAAACTGAAGAAGATCTCAAAAGATGGAAAGATCTCCCATGCTCATGGATTGAAAGGATCAACATTGTAAAAATGGCCATCTTGCCAAAAGTAATCTACAGACTCTATGCAATCCTATCAAAATTCAACTCAATTCTTCATAGAGTTAGAAAGAGCAATTTACAAATTCATTTAGAATAACAAAAAAAAAAAAAAAAAAAAACCCAGGATAGCGAAAACTTTTCTCAACAACAGAAGAACTTCTGGGGGAATTACCATCCGTGACCTGGAGCTATATTACAGAGCAATAATGATAAAAAACTGTATGGTACTGTACAGAGACAGTAAGGTAGATCAATAAATAGAATTGAAGACCCAGAAATGAACCCACAGACCTATGGTCACTTGATCTTTGACAAAGAGCTAAAACCATTTACTAGGGGAAAAAAAGAGCATTTTCGACAAATGGTGGTCCAACTGGGAATCAGCATGTAGAAGAATGCAAATAGATCCATTCTTATCGCCCTGTACAAAGCTCAAGACCAGGTGGATCAAGGACCTCCACATAAATCCAGATACTCTCAAACAGAAGAGAAAGTGGGGAAGAGCCTTGAACATATGGGCACTGGGGAAAATTTTCCTGAACAGAACACCAATGGCTTATGCTCTAAGATCAAGAATCGACAAATGGGACCTCATAAACCTGCAAAGCTCCTGTAAAGCAAAGGGTACTGTCATTAGGACAAAATGGCAACCAAAAAATTGGGAAAAGATCTTTTCCAATCCTATAACTGATAGAGGGCTAGAATCCAAAGAACTCAAGAAATTAGACTCCAGCGAATCAAATAACCCTATTAAAACATGGGGTACAGAGCTAAACAAAAATTTTTCATTTGAGGACTATCGAATGGCTGAGAAGCGCCTAAAGAAATGTCCAACATCCCTTGTCATCAGGGAATTGCAAATCAAAACAACCCTGAAATGTCGCCTTACACCAGTCAGAATGGCTAAGATCAAACACTCAGGTGACAGCAGATGCTGGAAAGGATGTGGAGAAAGAGGTACACTCCTCCACTGTTGCTGGGATGCTCACAGCCTAGCATTGAACTGAGAACAGGGTCCCCAATGAAGGGGAATGTTAGAGAAAGACTGAAGGAGCTGAGGGAGTTTGCAACCCCACATCATCAACATCAGCCAGACTGCTCCCAGGGACTCTATCCCACTATACAAAGAGTACAAATAGAAGAACCCATGGCTCCAGCTGCATATGTAGCAGAGGATGGCCTTGTTGGGCATCAATGGAAAGAGAAACCCTGGTTCCTGCCAAGGCTCAGTGCCCCAGTGTAGAGGAATCTCAGGGCGGGTAGGTAGGGGCACCCTCACAGAAGCAGGAGGAAGGGGGATGGGACAGGATGTTTATGGAGGGAAAACAGGGAAAGGGAATAACATGTGAAACGTAAATAAAATATAGCCAATTTAAAAAAAAAAAAAAGCAAGAGCAGACTGTTTTATGGTAATTGACATAATTCAAGAATATAAATTATATTTATACCTGACCAGTAAGGATCTTTAAAGCAAGGTACAATGAGTTTGTTGAATAACCTCTAACATAAAAGACATAAAATACAGAATAACAATTGTATAATACCTTAAGTGGATCTGCCTGCTCTGACAGCTGATTAATCTTCAATTTAATTGTATCATACTTGTTTTCTGCTTCAATTTTTAGACTTTTAAGATTTTCCATGTTTTCTTTTTGTTGCTCCATATTTTTCTCCACCATTTGCATTTTTATTTTATTTTCCTCAGCTTCATCTTCCTGATAACATTTTAAAAATACAGTTAGTTAAATTAACTATAGGTTATCAAAAAAGAAAAATAGACACAATTCTTAGGAAAGGAAAACAGCAAAATTCAGTTAAAATAAATAAATAAGCAAAGTATTTTCATTCTCTAAATGCAAATTTATAAAGTAGAAGAAAAAGGTTCAAAAGAAGGAATGTCATTTGTCAGTCATGTAAAAAAATATTCAGTCTGAAGATACAATCAAAAGCTATCACGTTGTCAGGATATACTTAGTGTATGTCAGCATGTATTTTGTGACAATGTGATAGGGGCTAAGTAAAAAAAAAATTAAATATGGCCTACATCTTTAAGGTAGTTCATCAATAAAGATAAAAAACAGGAAACATGACTATTAACAAATCTCAATAGCCAAAAGCTTTGTACCACAGGAACCTTCCAGTTTTCCACTGTTTACAGCAGGTAATATGCTGCCATTTACTTAGATGGAGCATGAATTATTTGGTTTATTTGTTGCATTCCAGAAAAGTTAAATTGAATGTCAGAGATGACTAAAAGAATTAAAATAAAGAAAAACTTGTAAGAAAAAATTAAGATACAACAGAAATCTGGAAAATGAAATACACAAAGATTAACTCTGACTAAAAACACTGTCCTTGCAGAGGAACTAACATTTACCTTATGTGGTACAAGGAAAGTCTATTATGCATGCAAGTCTCACACACAGAACATGGAGAATTCCAAAGGCCGTACTTCAGATAAAATCTGGTATGTCTTATGAATGGCAATGGCAATCATAAGGATAGGAACAATTAAAGGTTCTTTGTAAAAGTGAGATGTGAGCCACTAAGCTAAGTAAGTTACTGTCTTATCTTTTAACATTTAAATTGAAGAAAATTATTTTACCAAGGTTGCAATATCTACAGATTGATGTTCTTCTATATTCTCAAGTTCCCGAATTTCAGAAATATTTTTTCTTATTTTCATCTAAAAAAGGAAGTATATGGAGTTTAATAAAAACATACCCTTGAAAGAATATATTAAACCACAAAGATCTAATATGCACATAATACAGCAGCATGTATTAACAAAGGATATACTATTAAGTGAAGCAAACAAAATGCAAGCAAGCATGTGCATTCCACCATGGTCAATCTTATTACTAGTCCATTTCTACACAAAGAAGACAGAAGAAATCCACTTCAAGATTTAAAATTATCACACTGTCGAGTCAGTAAGAGAAAACACTTTTCTAAAATATCCAATTTTTCAAATTATTGAACGATTACTATAAAAATCCAGTGTTTTCCAAAGGGCCAAAGAATCCCTGGGAGGTCTGGAAGTTCATGCAGTCACTTATTTTAAGAAAACTGTAATGTTGTCCACCATTTTTACTAAAGCTTTCTCTTAAATTTACAGGTAGCTTTTAACTGAACCTGACATTATCAAGAAACAAAATTTTATGTTCACTTTGAAGTTTTTAAAGTACTGATAGATACAACACACATGGTGGGGGAGGGGCAGGTTTTATGTCAACTTGACACAAGCTACGGTCATGTGGAAGAAAAAAAAAATCTTAATTTTTAAAAATGCCCCCACACAACTAGCCTGCAGGCTACTCCGTATTGCAGTTTCTTGATTGGTGATTGATGTGGAAGGACCCTGCTAACTTTGGGCAGTGCTAGCCTAGTCTGGTGAGCGTGGCTGCTCTAAGAAAGCAGGCTGAACAAGCCTCCAGGAGAAAGCCAGTAAGCAGCATCCCTCCAAGGCTTCTGCATCAGCTTCTGCCACTAGTTCTTGCCTCTTGCCTCCCGTTCCTACCCTAAGTTCCTTAAAGGATGGACTCTGATGTGAACTTTAAGTTTGAAACAAACCTTTCCTCCTGAGTTGCTTTTGGTCAAGGTGTTTTACCACACCAATAGAAACAAACCCTAATTAATATAACACATAAATGAAAGTTCTTCCTAAGATTGGCTTGAAGTCAACATATGAAAAGATGAATGACAAAATTATATAAGTAACTCTGAAATGTTAAGTTCAAAAACCAAAGGATATTAATTAGTTTTTTACCTTTATTTCTTTATAATGTAGTTGGCACCTTTTAAGAAGTTCTTCATTGCGTTTAATATCCTTCTCAAGGGCAGACAGACGGTGCTGAAGATTTGATATGTGGCCCTTTTTATTTTCAATCTCAGTCTCCAAGTCACTTGACAGAGAAGATAAAAAAATTCTCAGCAAATGCTACAGTGTTCTGCCTTACTAACTAACGTACACATGGATAACGAACATTTGTTACCTAATGATACAAGTTGCTTAAGTCAGACAAATATATTCCAAAATAGTGACCAGTCTCTAATTCTGCACTGTACTTTGCTGGTTTCCATAGCCCTGTTCTTGTCTTAGGACATTTGGCAAGCACTAAGTATTTGTTTGAAGGAACAAATAAAATCTCTCTATTGTTCCAACTTCAGTATACATGCTGCCCAAGCAAGTGCTAGCTCACATGCTTAGTCATGGCATCCTTACAGCTTGAGGTCAGGTAACAGCATGTAGAGGAATATCTAATGTGTAGAAGTGATAAGGATATTTTATGCATTTGGTCCTAAATACCGTTATCAAAGTAAGTGCTGAATTCCAGATCTAGTTAAAGAGACTTTTAAGACCAACCACTAAATAAATCACAGAAAATTAAACCCAAAGGAGACAGAGGGAATAACATAGTGAAACATTTCATTCAAACCTTATTTCAGAATCCACGTCTCTGCTTAGAAACTTGGGTCTTGTACTTTCAGATGAATAATAACGTCCTGCAAAAACCTGATCACCATCAGCAGTAAAAGCTTCTCTACAATTTTTGGGTGGCTTTTGTGACTGCATGACTGCACGAGCTACAGAATTATTCTAGAATTAAAAAAGTATATATATTTTAAAACACTGCCAAAGTATTTCTGATGGATGTACTTAAAACTTTTACCCACTGGTAAGAAAATTCAAGTATTTTTATTTAAACATCAAAATAATTCCTATAATTATTTACAAAATATTTTACAAACAACTAAAACTTGCATTAGTTCTTTTAAAAACAAAATGTACAAACCAACCAATACTATGTTATCCTATAAATTCTCCCATGAGATACAAGTACAGTAGTGAAACATATCTATAAAAAATCAGTTATGAAGATTTTAAAATGGCAAGAACCACACAAAGCATATGAACCACTGGCCTTACTTTGATCAGCAGCACTGTCTCTATGCTCCGCATGTCAATCAGGCTGTTTGCAACAACAGCATTGTCTATGTCTAAAGCTGTCAGAACAGTTGGAAACTCCGGATGGTAAGCAGCTCTAGGAGACAGAGGGAGAGGGCCACTCAACAAACTTTAAACACAAGCAAATTTCACACATATAAAAAGCAAAATTAGTAATTTAATGGGTAAGCAGACTATAGAGAATATAAAATACCTGAGATGTGAACACTTTAAGAGGTTTACTTGCTGAACAATTACAGTGTTAAGACACTGTTTTAAGCACATAGAAATATGAGCTCATATAATCTCTTAACAACCACTATAATATACTTTATCCAATTTTCTCTGATGAGGATGCTTCAGAGAGTTTAACAAGTTCCCTAACATCCTAAAGATAGTTAAGTGGCCACCGTAGAATTTAAAGTAGGCAATACATATTTAAAATCCAAACTCATGACCCTCATGCTCCAAATTGGTCATAGTATATATAGTTATAATTTATAAAACATTATTTCTCCTCTAACTATACACAAACATAAAAGTTAGTTAGTTTAAACACATCTTAAATAGCTCAATAACTATTTCACTGAATAACAGCCATGGGGATGGTTCAGAAAAATGCTTGATCTGCAGGCATGAAGATGAGTTCAAATGTCCAGTATCCCTATAAAACACTGGACAAAGCTGTAAGCCCCTCACTGAGGGAAGCAGGACATGAGAGCTTGCTAACCAACAATCTTTTCAAAGATGAATAAAATGCATCTTAAGTATCTGATACAGTCAATGTCTAATAGTTCTGATCATTTTTACACTGAACCATATCATTGTTATATTAACATTTCAACCATAGTTTACAAAATTCTTCACATATATACACAAGCCTCCTTCAGCTAAACATTATTAGACCTACTCAATGTTCTTATCAATAGCCCTTCAACAATAAAAAAAAAACTACAATTTAAATACTTCCACTGCTTCAATAACTTTGTACATATACTTGATACTAACTAAAACACTAACTTGGTCATTAACCAGGCCTGTTTTATGAAACTATAATTTTCCAGTCTTACCAAAACTTTTCCTCCTAGGTTAAGCCTTTTAACCCTGAAGACTTTGTAAAGCCCGGTCTACATTTTCTCCTAGGCCACATTTTGTTTGAACTGATTTCTAAAGAGTATCTTCAACTGCTTCTCTCCTCCTTCCAAACCTACACATTGAAAACTTACCTCCTTCAATTACAATAAAGAAATTCTTACTGACATCTACAAAGAAGTATTATTGAAAAAAAAAAAAAATAAGTCCTGCAACTACAGTAGGTTTTGTATCTTTAGTAACTATCTGCAAATTCCTCAGTGATTCTCAGCAGACAATTTAAGCTTTTTTTTCTTAAAGATTTATTTATTATGTATACAGTGTTCTGCCTACATGTATGCTTGTGGGTCAGAAGAGGGCACCAGATCACATTGTGGATGGTTGTGAGCCCCCATGTGGTTACTGAGAACTGAACTCAAGACCTCTGGAGAGCAGACAGTGCTCTTTACCTCTGAGCCAACTCTCTAGCCCCTTAGTTTAAACCTTTGACAGCATAATTTCCAGGCCTCCTAGGTAACTCCCAAGGTCCTCATTCTCAGCATATGAACTCACATACCTCCCAGAAAACTAAAACTATACTGCGCAAATTTAGCTCATTGTTATACCCCTTCACAGTATACTGTAAACTGCCCTTTATATGTTTTGCTGAATCTCTAGAAACAGTATGGAAAGCCACATGACAACTTGGCACTGATAAGGATTTCCCTTCACCAAGGGCCCCCATGGCAGGTCATACAGAAGTCTGCACAACTGTGCAGAACTATTCTTTCTAGTCCCAAAAGAAATGAACAGGGCTGGAGAGATGGCTTAGTGGTGAAGAATGCTTGCCATTCTACAGAGGACCCCAGCACACACATCAAGTAACTCAAAACTGCCTTTTACTCTAGCTCCAGGGAATCAAGCTCCCTTTTCTGGCACTATGGAAATAGTACTCATTTGTACAAATAGATAGTTAAGAAAAATAAAATAAATCTTTAATAAAAACAAGCAACAGAGAATGTTCATGGAGGCATTCTCCCTCATGTAACTTTAAAGAATATCTTCCTACTTCCCCATATGGCACCCAATAGCCATGCAGATCACGGTCCAGGTGACAGTCCATTAGGTCATTTTCAACATAAGCAATTGCAATTGAACATTTCTGTCCTTAGACAAATTCATTAGCTAAAAGGCTGGTAATTGAACATCTCTTCTGTCTTCCTAACAACTTAATGACTCCCTCATTTGAACTAACCTATATCCTATATTTTATGATCCATTTTACTAATGATGAGAAAGAACCAAAGGTAATTGTCTCTATACAAATTTGCTAAAAGATGAATGAGGTAGTATTAGACTTACAAAATAATCAGAAATAGTATTATTTTGACAAAAGTGAAGATGGAATGAAATTTCAAAATGCAATCTTGGACTCATATTTATTTTATTTCACTTTTTTTGTTTTAATTTTGCAATGGGTTTCTAAGTCCTGGGTTCAAATATCTTTTGAGTAAGTGGAACTATAGGTGTACACTGTGCGAAGCTCACATACCTCTCTCTCTATTAAGTGGACTGGTCAGCTAGAGATAATAAAAGTTTTGGATATCATCCCCTTTAGAAGAAAACAGTTCTGCAAGCATCCTAAGAAACATCTTTTCAACTGCACAAACAAATAAAACAAGAGACAGTATTTATCTGATTACCTGAGTCTCACATCATATACCTCATTCCGAAATTCAGAAACTATTATCTGTGGCCGAGAAGTCCCTGGTGGATAAAATTTTTTCATCAACGACTGAAGTACTCTTTCATCAGCATGATTATGGCAACAATAGGCCTGCAGAAGTCCTTTTAAACAAGACTCAATGGCCAAAGCAAGTTCAGGGTCCCGTAGATGAATGCAAGCACCTAAAATTGATCCCCCACAAAAAGAACACAGGATTTATAAACATTTAAGTAATATTGTCATACAGAGTTATCACTCCCTAAAAGAACATAACTAAAGTTTCTAAACCCTAAATTTTATCTTCTATTTTAGACTTTTAAACAACAACAACAAAAAAAAGGTAGTTATTTAAAAAGATTTTCTCATGTTTAAATATGTGAGCCAGAAGCGGTCACACATGCCTGTGATTGGGGCACTCAGTATACTGACAGGAGGACTGGGATTAAGAGTTCAAAACTAGATACATAAGAATCTTGTCTCTCCCACCCTGTTGACAAAACCCCCTAGTATAAGTGAAGCTCAGACATAACTAGATTGCTAGTTTAAGTAGACAAATTCCTAGAACTAAGAACTTATATTAATGATATTCTCAAAAATAGTAGCAAATACCTAAAGGGCCAATCGGTTTATGGGTAAATTGTCTCCGTCTGTAAGCATCATCTATTGCTTCTAGAAGAGCTGGAACATGAGGACCAAATCTTTTTAGTCGATCAGTTTTACTATCTTTCAGTTCTTTTAATTGTCTCTGATTATAGTTTAGTGTATGTCTCACTTCTACATCTTCTCTCCTAAAATATAAAAGCAGAGAAAGGAAACATTATATGCTAAGTTATAGACGAACATTAAGGCTGTGTCTACAATAGCTCCATGCTAACCAATAATCTTGCTATGCTAAAAATAAGGTTTTTATTTACAAATAATTGAGTCACCAGTTATTTGTACCAGTCACAGTAGTCAGCAGTTCTCAAAACTCACATTAAAAGTGATGCAACAGTAACAGACTGGGAACCCACATTGCTAAAATGTACAAGTCTTAAAAACATGATTTAATGTATCTGAGTTAGAGGTCAAGCTGTTCTCTGCTGAGCTTCCTAGGCCAGTCAGGGTTATACAATGAGACCCTGACTCAAATCAAGTTCAAAAGGATCTTTATTAATATCACAAAAAAGTTCTCTCCTCATATTAACAGCAGAACTACATGATATTCAAATAAGTGGAAGGGATGAACTTACTTAATTCGGACATGTTCTTGCTTGTCCTTTTCTATGGCTTGCTCAAACTGTTCAACCTCCTGATTGACTGTATTTTCCTGATCCTGTAAGGACTTTACTTTCTCTTTTAACCAGCAGATCCTTTTCTGCCTTTCCAAACGCTCTGGTTCTAATGACTGATCAGTACTAAGGAAAGTAATAAAACAAAAAAAAAAATGTTAAATAAATACACAAGATTTAAAAAGTATAAGCCTCTGTAAGCAGCTTTCATTAAAACCAACACAAAGATACAGCACTCCACAGAGCCTAATTATTACAATGAGGTGACTATGGAAATTCAATTCTATTGTACTACCTTTTCTTCAGTTCTTCAATTCTTTTACCAAGCTGTTCACCATCTTTTTTTAATGCTTTATATTCATTTAGGGAACGGTTATATAAAACCTAAAAAAAAAAATTAAACATATTTTAGTAACATGCAGAAATACACATTCCATCAAAGCACACCTATAACCATGTGAAACCATGTTTTTTTAAATGAGAATGCAACATATTTTGATCCAGATAGGAAGACACAACTTGGAGTGGAGAGATAGCTCAGCAGTTAAAAACACTGTCTGCTCTCCCAGAGATCAAGAGTTCAATTCCCAGCAACCAAATGTTGGCTCACAACCATATGTCATGGGATCTGATGCCCTCTTCTGGTGTGTCTGAAGATAGCTACAGTATACTCATACACTGAAAATAAGTAAGATAAATAAATCTTTTTTTTAAAAGATACTACTTTAAAAATAATCAATAAATCCAGTGGAGGTGGGGCATAGCTTTTAATCCCACTCAGGAGGCAGAGGCAAGTGGATCTCTGAGATCAAGACCACCCTGGGGCTGAAGAAATGGCTCAGTGGTTAAGAGCACTGATTGCTCTTCTAGAGGTTCTGAGTTCAAATCCCAGCAACCACATGGTGGCTCACAACCATCTGTAATGGGATTTGATACCCTCCTCTGGTGTGTTTGCCAGCTACAGTGTACTCATATGAATAAAATAAATAAATCTTAAAAAAAATAAAGATCACCCTGGTCTACAGATCGAGTTCTAAAACGTCTAAGGCTACACAACACAAAGAGATCCTGTCTAGGTGGTGCTGGTGGAGAGGGGTGACAAGGAGGAGCTAACACAACAGTCATTATGTTTAATACAGCTTTTACTGCTCAAATTTAGAAGATTCCTCCCACCTCAGCATCATTAAAGGCTCTTGTCCTGGCAAGGACATCTGTTTTCAATGCCATACATTCTGGTGCTCGCGCATTTGTCTCTTCACTAATTTTTTCTAGTTTATCTTGTATATCTTTGTACTTTTTTTCTGCATCGTTAAGTCTGACCTTTAAGGGGAAAAAATTACTATAGTTATTTTCCTTTAACACACACACAAAAGATAAAAATTATGAACAGTTCACATTGCAATAAAACTAATTTTACTAAAGATATCAGATATGGGCTAAGTGAGATAACTCAACAGGAAGGGCACCCAATGCCAACTCTGACCACCAAAGTTCAACCTGAGAATAAATATACTAAAGTGAACTGAGTCTGTAACTTGTCCTCTGATCCCTTGGCATGATGCAAAGCATCTGTGGATGATATACACACATAACAAGTAAGTGAATGAGATGAAGCCTTTAAAGTTAAAGTAAAAAGATATTAGGCAATCAAACAGATGGCTCGGGAGTTAAGAACACTTACTGTTCTTACAGATGGTCCAGTTCAATTCCCAGCAGCCATATGGTAAATCAAAACCATCTGTAACTTCAGATCAAGGTTATCTAACTATTTCTTCTGGCTTCCATGGCCACCAGTCATGCATATGGTTCACAGACACACATGCAGGCAAAACACTCATACAAATAAATCTGATAATTAAAAAAGTGAATAGTAGCAAAGATCTATTTTCACTCTCCACAACTTCATAAGTTATTACAAAAATGCCAAATGCTTACACAAAAGAAAGCCCTACAACATTCTTCACAACTGCTATCTTTTGAAAATGAGGTGAGAATTTATTACACAAATTGGGTTTCATTCAATTAGAAAATACCTCTGAAGGAAGTACTTAAGGACTTCCTCTACCACAAGCTGAGAAGTAAGGCCAAGAAGATAAACATACTCGGGAGAAAATTCCTATTATGTCAGGAATAAAATTTGAGGTGCATGATGGTTTGTATATGCTCGGCTCAGGGAAGGGCACTATTAGAAGGTATGGTCTTATTGCAATAAGTATGTCACTGTGGGTGTGGGATTTAAGACCCTCATCCTAGCTGCCTGGGAGTGAGTATTCTGCTAGCAGCATTCAGATGAAGATGTAGAACTCTCAGCTTCTCCTGAACCATGCCTGCCTGGATGCTGCCATGTTCCTGCATTGATGACAATGGAATGAAACCCTAACTAAGACAAGATGATAGCAGTAAGAAGGGTTAAACTTCCATCACCTGAAGAGAGAGTGAGAAACACAGCCCAGAGATGGCCAAGTAAATGTACTATTCATTGCTACAATTTTTCCATATATGGAATAACAACAGAACCCTTAAAAGTAAAGACATGTGATCTTGAAGAAAGACAAGAAGCAGTAAGCTGGGGAAGGCTATATCCTATACAACAACCATAACTGCTGGTAGAAATTCCTTAAGTAAAGGTGAATAAAATACTGACACAGTAATCCACATTTGACATACAAAGTAGAATGAGGAAGGGCCACTTTATAAAGCATTGCTTCTTAAACTGAATTGTAACCCCATATGACATCATGTAAATGAAATGCTGAAGTTCCAAAAACTGTGGTAACAGTAAAATAACCAAAAATTAAAGGAAAATCAAATAAATAATGAATTCTAGGTGTTCCTGACCATACCTACCCATTCTGATCATGCAACTTTACTGTAGACTTCGTTCTAAACACACAATACATGTGCATTACACTATACACACCATTATGTTACAAAACACCAACAAACTTGCCTAAAACACAACTCAGGTTTGAGGGTTTTATGTTATGAACCACAGCATTTTTGTTGTATATATAATTTTTGTTCTTATAGCAATATAATGGCTTAATTATAGAGAACAAAGATTTTTAATAACTTCCATGTAACATTCCTTAGTTTGCATCAAATTATTGTATCTATGAATTATCATTGTATTAAGATGTTTGCTATTAAACTGCTCAAGTTTGACTGAAGTTTCATAAAAACAAATAAAAACAGACTAAAACATTCCTCTTTAAAAAACAAAACAACAAAAACAAAAACAGACAAACAAAACAAATACGACACCAACAAAAAAACCCAGGCTCAGCTGTTAGGACCACTGGCTGCTCCTCCAGAGGTCCTGAGTTCAAATCCCAGCAACCACAGGGTGGCTCACAACCATCTATAATGGGATCCAATGCCCTCTTCTGGTATGTCTGAAGACAGTGCCACTGTACTAATATACATCTGAAGAAAAATTCTCCTTGAGGTTAGAACAAAATTTCTAACAACTTCTGAAATGAGCCTAAGAAGCCTTTTGCTACTTCATACTGCATATTTATATTAAAAGTGGCATACTCAGCACCAAGATATCAAGATTATCGATCAATTCTGAAAAAAACATTAAAGATGCTATATGTCCCACAGAATCAAATATTGAGCCAAGATTTAATCCTTTAGGTAAAAATAAACATGTATACCTATCTTCTGAGTATGCAAGTTTGCATTTAGTCAATGAGGTAAAACTATATGTTCATCAAAGAATTGTGTTAAAATCAATTTCATGATTTAGTATGAGGTGATAAGGAGTTGGTAATAGAAAAATTTTAATAAGCTCTACCCATAAAGATTAAAAAAAAAAAAAACTCCAAGTCCCACTTTAAGCATGACAGTGCAGGGAATCTCTCTGTAGCAGTTACAAAGCCTATGAATACACTGAAATCTACTAAGTGAATGGCACAGTATGAGTTCTTTCACAAGAATTCGAGACATGCCCGGCTGAGTAGTTTTAAAGGGTCTTCTGGAAATCCCCCAGAGTCAGCATTTGCCACTTTATCAAACTTTTACATCCGTGTGAAGGATTTCATGACTTTAAAATTTTTCAGATACAATATTTTCTAATGAGATTTTTAAATCTCAGGTTAAAATCTACCTGAACATATCTGACACGTCATCTAATACAAACTGTATCAATAGAAAATATCTGAAACAAAATCTAGACTCTGGATTATTTTACTGTCCCCTTAAAGTTTTCAGTTCTAATTTCTTCAGATTACTAACACTTAACCTTAGTGCTATTCTACCTGACCATTATTTCGGCATTATTTCTTCATTTCTCAGTGGTCCATGTTTCAACCTCTTAGCAAAGTCTCCCACTGTCTACAAGTGTGACAAGTCAGTAGCCCAAGCCTCAGACAGGGTTATTCCATCCAAATACAATTCTGTTTCAAATGACAGTTGAAGTTGCTAAAAAGTCTTTGGCAAAGTACAGATCTGATCCAAGTTAAACAGATTTGAGCTTAGACAATACACTGATGGTTTGTAGGTCATACGCAGTCCCAGAAACCTCTTAACTAACTATATCTTTAGGTAACAAGGCTCTAAGTACCTGCTGCTCTTCCATTTTCCTGTCAAGTTTGGCAGCACGTTCTTCTCCAATTTTGATATTATCTCGAATAGCATTCAATTGTTTTTCAATTTCATTGACCTGAAATGCAATCATATACCAATTACTACAACTAACAGCAATAAAGTCTGTGAATGCTATACATGAATATAGATAAACAAGAGTGAAAATTACCACTGCCCATGCCATTTCGTGTTTCAAATACTCTAAATTAGTCTTCATTGAACTTAAACCAGCAATATTTTGAAAACGTTCTTCTTTCTCCAAACACTGGCGCTTTAGTTCAGTAAGTCGCTTAAAAAGAAAAAAAGATAAATTTTTATTAATATCAGAAAGGAACATTTTGTGTATCTGGTATTTAAAATGATGCCTAAACTGTTACTACACAAAAGTATTGAAAGTGACTTCTCTAAAATAAGAATAAAAAACGTTTTTGTGTACAAGTGTGTTAAGTACAATAATTCTGCTAAGCTATGCACTATAAAAATGATCAAATCTTAAGAGGAAAAGATTATTCAAGAAGCCCTCAAGCTGCCCTGTCATTTTCCCTCTGAATTCCCTACCTATATATCCCTAAATTACCCTCGAAAGGCTAGACAAGCCTGATCTTCCAAACAAAGCCTAAGTATCCAAAACTATTCCAGACACTGGAAGGAGAAGAAATGTATTCCCCGAAATCAAACAAGTCCTAATTCTCTTTTAATAATAAATGAGACAAATACACAATATTCTATCATTAGAACAGGTCATTAGGTTCTAGACCTGACATTCTTTACACTTGTGTGGATGGTCCTGTTCATTCTCATATGTATATTCATATGTATATAGGTCTTAACACTATAAGTTTGCTTTGCTTCCCTATCCAATTTATGTTCCCCTTTTTTAAAGATCATTTCCATCTATCACCAAACCCTTCCAAACTGAAATACAATGCCTCCTTGCTTGCTCAGTAACTCACCTGGTCTTTGCCTTCAGAGGCTGGGGAGATCAGCAATTGGAAAAGCTCAGCAATTTTCAACACTGTGACCTTCAAATCTATACAAGTTATCTACAGTGACTACTGCCGAACAAAGGTGTCCATCCACTCCCTGTTTTGGACCCTATAGTCTCATTTCTCTTTCACACTTACAAACAAAACCACCATCTCTACCCATGGGCACTATTCTCCGCTTCAAAAAGTATTTCCTTCCTCGCCAAGTTTCATGACAACTATCTGTATCCGCTCCAGTTCATAGCTCTACAAATTTGACTATTTTTCTCACTACTGAAACCTACCCTGCCACAGACATCTGTGAAGACTTTGTGTAACTTAACAGTGAGAAGTTCTGTCAATGTTTACATCTCAGCCATGACCACTTCCTTCTCAATTCTCTCTTCCCTTGCTTTATATGGCTTTATATGGCTTCTTCACATGGTTCAGAGTTGGTCTGCCTTTCCTGCTCTCCTGAGTGGTCTAAATAAAATATTACATATTTGGACTCAAAAATGTTATCAAGATCAGCTTTTACTTCTATATTTCTAATTAATATAACCAACATCCTCCTTGATAATCACCATTAAAGCCACTCAAAATGTGTGTAAAACAGAATGAAATAGAGTATGACTGACGGGAGTTAATTTAAAAATTCAAAGGTTCACCTGACAATGGTAGCACACACCTTTAATTCCAACACCAGGGAGGTAGAGGCAGGCAGATCTCTAAGTCTGAGACCAAACTGGTCTCCAGAATGAGTGCCAGCCCTGTCTTGAAAACAAAAACAAAACAAAACAAAAAAAGGCAAAGATTCAAGCAATTAGCCTGGTGACTAAAATGTTATATGACAGCAGCTAGCAAACCACTGGCTGCTTACACGATGTCGGTATCTTGCTGATGTGATGAGCCATCATACTTCAAGTGCATATTATGTTTAACATCACCTTACGGTTTGTACCCAACAAAATAAATGTTATATAATTATAATGATAATCAGTGATGCCTTGCACAACCAATTAGTTATATATGAAAGGATATGATGCAATATAAGATACCATCCTATCTTCTAGTTTAGTCTAAAAGGGGAACTTTTATACATACATACATATATACGAAATAAAAATGAAGATATGTAATGCCTAAGTTATAAAAATTAAATGTCATATACTTCAGTATGCTATAAAAAATTCCATTCATTAAATGAAGGCACAGATATAAGATTATCAAAAAGATTTACCATATTTACATACCTCTTCTCCCTGATTAATCTGCTCCTTCGTTCTTTCTTTTGTTTCCATAATATATGAATAATCTTCCTTCATCTGTTCGAGCTGGGTTGCTTTCATGAAAAACTATATCAACAACAAAAAAAAAAAAAAAAAACCAATTAGAATTTTGTAGTGTAAAAAGAGAAAATTTGTCCCTCAAATCTTCTAAAACAGTTACACAAAAGCCACTAAATATGTAAGCACAAATAATAAGCCACCAAAAACAAATCTTTTAAGGTTTTAAATGCTTTAAGCTTGTTATCTGGTTATGTATGAGCTAACTGATCATTCTATCATATTCCCTCAAATGTTATTTGAAAAAAATAATAACCTATTATTTTAGAACAAAACCTCAAATTTAAGAAAATAAAGAATTATCTTTTTTTTCCTTTTTTTTTTTAAAATTAATGTATGTGAGTATACTGTAGCTGTTCTCAGACACCAGAAGAGGGCACCGGATCCCATTACTGATGGTTGTGAGCCACCATGTGGTTGCCAAAACTTAAACTCAGGACCTCTGGAAGCGCAGTCAGGGCTCTTAACTGCTAAGCCATCTCTCTAGCCCTATACTTACATCTTACTTGGCAATTTAAATCTATTTTTACAATATTATTTTAAAGTGGATGATTCTGAAGAAGGAAAAAAAATCTGAATACCATTATATGAGCAAGTTTATATGTAAGTGAAAGCATGACCTTAGTTAGATTTATATATTTAGTTTTGTCTCTTACTTTGTATTTGTCTCCCTCGTTTTTGGACTGTAAGAACTGCTTGCTCATCTCTTGTGTTAAAACAGAAACTGGATTATCCACCTGAAACAAATTTTTTAGTAAGGGCATTAAAAAATATTCATTTTAATGCTTTACACCAAACCAAATGGTCAAATCATGAAAGCTAAGCTGTAACCAAAGTTTACAGCATTAGGACTAATTAAAAAGAAGTTATACATTTTTAACACAGAGTAATATTTCAAAACTGAACAATACTAAAGTATATTGTAGTCACATTCAATATCCTACTACAGAATGCACAAGCTCAAAAAGCCTCTTATGTGCTTTTCTTAGGGTTTTCAGGGCTTAGTGAAATCATTTAGTGGCTAAAACACTTGCTATGCTCTCAAATGAATTGCAATTCAGACCCCCCAAAACCCATGTAGAAAGTCAATCAGGAAGCAGCCAACTTGAACCCTAGCATTTAGGGGACAGAGACAAAGGATCCCCATGGCACGCTAGCTAGGCAGACTAGTAGGAACTGGCAAGCTTCAGATTCAAGGAGAAATGCTGACTCAGTAAAGTTGCAAGCAACTGAGGATACCCAGTGTCAGCTTTGGCCTTCCACACTCACAAGCACTCTCACATTTATGTACATGCATAGCATGTGCTCCCCTCCCACACACACACAAGGGAAAAAATAGGCTTTCACTTTCATACAGTTACCATTTAATGTTACAAACATCAAAGGACAATATATTTAGCAAACATTTAGCATGAGTCAGCTCTCCCAATTATCTATCCTTACCCTTGTTGTATAGCCTTGGGCAACTTGGTGGACTTTGTACATTACACACACACAAAAAAAAAGTTCAACCCAGTTATCTGTGATCAGAACCATAATAGCAATTACTGCATTTTCACATCAGTACTTTAAGATTTCTCATAATTTGTGAGAATAATAGAAAAACAATAAAAAATATAGTAATTAACATTCGGAGCACAAGCCATTTTAAATAAGCCATTGCTTAAACAAAGTTACGATTGAGTACTAAAATAGATAAAATAAAAAAGCTTTAAATACAAATTTTGCTAAAAAAGATCCAGGTACTTATTTAATGATAGCTCTGAAACTAGTAACAAAGTAATACATGATGCTAAAAATGCTATTCCCAAGTTAAACATTCAGAGCTAGTATAACAAAAGAAACTGAAATTTTCATTATTACCATTAAAAATGACAACTATTGATTTTTAAAGTAAAACAATGTTTTGTTTATTAAAAACATCTCCTTTTAAGTAAAATTCTGGTGCTTATTATTACTTTTAAAAATGCGTATAGTTCAGTGTAGTGGTGCTCATATTTAACTCGAGCACTTGGAAGGGGAGAAAGAAACAGGATCTCACCCTGATCTGCATAGCCAGTTCTGGGCCCAGTCAAAGCTACATTTTGAAATAAGCTACTTATTTCAAAAAACAAAGCAAGAAAAAGAGGAGAGCACAAGAAAAATGTTTTCTAATGCTTTCCTAGATCTTAATTATATTTGACTTCTTTTGGTTGTTTACTTGTTTTCTGGAAACAGGGTTTCTCTAACCCTGGCTATGCTGAAACTTGCTTTGTAGACTAGGCTGGCCTTGAACTCAGAGATACATCCACCTCTTCCTCCCAAGTGCTGGGATTAAAGGTGTGCGCCACTACCGCCCAATTACATCTGACTTCTTCAAAATGAAATCCAGTGTTATTGTCAGATTCCTTGCCACCAACCCTGGAGCAACACCATCACCATAGTTCATGTCTCTTGAGTAGTTATAAAATTTATACTGCACAGATATTTTATGCCATTATTAAAATAAATTTTAACAAGATATTCTTGACTATGCTAACAAAAACAATGCTCTAAAAATGTAAGCTGAATTAGTCAAATTTAAGTGGGTTCACTAAAATTGAAGAACATATTCTTTATCAATTTACTCATAAAGTCATCTTATTTACTTATATACGTGCCAATAAAATGATAGTTTCATTAATTAATCTGAAAAACAATTTTAGCAATTACCTGGATGTTAAAATGGTCAAGAATTGCAATCAGTTCTTCCTTCCTAGTAGAGACCACGGTGCCTGGTTATAAAAACACAAAGACCCGTCTTGTTGTAAAATGCAGGGAAAATATACAATTTCTATAAAACTGCAAATATTGAGCACCTATCGTCATGCCAACTTAATATACAAAAAAAAAAAAAAAAATCAAAGTAAATGTAGTATTAGAGTGACACTAAGTCACTGTCCAAATAGAAGAGAAAGGCCCACGTTTCTACCTGTGGCTCCCCGCTTCTATCTTCCTCAATAACTAAACAACCCCCTCTCCTGCTTTGTGCCCTTTTCTACTTTCTGCTAGCTCTAAGCTATATTAATTACACACACACACACACACACACACACACACACACACACACACAGGAATCTACAGTTGAAAACAAAATGAAAGCTTATTTCAAATTCTGTTAAACATGGTGCTGACTCCACGTCCTATAGCAACAACTAGGTATAATATATGCACATACTTATGTGTGTGTGTTTGTGTATGTGTGTGAGAGACTATTTTTACCACCAAGCAGGTTATAAAACAAGATCCCAAGAGACTAGGAGAATACTGTAGGAACCATCACAAACTCTCTGAACTATTTACTAATGTTTTGTAAGAAATAAGAAAACCCACAAACCTTTTTCACTTTTTAGTTTGTAAGATCGACTTCCATCCACACTAATGTGTTGCTGCACAACTATGGAGTCACCATACACATTTGCCCTAAAGGCATCATCTCCTCTGTTCCTTAAAGTTATTGAGATATCTGCTGAGCTGAAACAATGAGGTTAATCAAAATTACAAGATGGTACAATGCAATTACATTAGATTACAGAGACCTGCAAATTTCCTAAGTAATCCACCTAATGCTTCTTAAGATTAGCAAGGGTCTTAGTGTATCATTATGTGTGTCTCTGTTAGAGACATTCTGACAGAAAAATGAAGCTGAGAACAATCATCAAAAATTGACTATGGTGTGCAAAACAGCAAAATTGTGTTTGTACAAAAGTTTCGGTTATTTGAGCCAGGCAATGGTGATAGACAATTTGATCTCAGCACTCTAGAGGCAGAGTAAGGTAACTCTGAATTTGAGGCCAGCCTGCTATACAAAGAGTTCCAGGACAGCCTGAGTTACATAGAGAAACCTTGTCTCAAAAACTCAAAAAGTGATGTTTTAGTTATAACTGACATTATACTACCTGACAACTGTGAATTACATAATCAAGGACCATTCCAACAAGAGAGCTACCACTACCATCACCCCTACCGCCCAATCCATCACCATATAACTTTTGGCTGATCTTGAACAGACTATAAAGGCTGCTATTGTTATTCCACTATGAAACCCCCATAAGATCCAGCTGTAGGGCATTTTTTTAATTAGTGATTGATAGGAGATAGCTGAAGAAATTGTGGGTGATATCATTCTTTGGGCTGGTAGTCATGGGTTCTCAAACAAGCAGGCTAAGCAAGTTATGAAGAACACTTCCACACTGAAGGCCTTTTCTGAAGGAATCAGGGCAGGAACTTAAACAAGCAGGAACCTGCAGGCAAGAGCTGATGCTGAAGCCATGGAAGGGTGCTGCTTCCTAGCTTGTTCCTTATGCGCTGACATGGCTATGACCCTATGGTCTGAATGAGAATGGCCCCACCAACTCATGTTTAAATAGTTGATCCCCTACTTGAGAAACTGTTTGGGAAAGATTATAGACAGTATGGTCTTGTTGGAGGAAGTGTCACTGAGGCAAGGCATTAAGGTCTTAAATAATTTGTATGATTCCCAGTGATCTGCCTCCTATCTATAGATAAAGATGTAAGCTCTTAGCTCTTGCCTTTGGTCCACCATTATGGAATCTAGCTAGCTGAATCATACGTCAATTAAATATTTTCTTCTATAAACTGTTTTGGTCATTGTCTTAGTTAGGGTTTCTACTCCTGCACAAACATCATGACCAGGAAGCAAGTTGGGGAGGAAAGGGTTTTTTCAGCTTACACTTCCACATTGTTGTTCATCACCAGAGGAAGTCAGGACTGGAACGCAAGCAGGTCAGGAAGCAGGAGCTGATGCAGAGGCCATGGAGGGATGTTACTTATTGGCTTGCTTCCCCTGGCTTGCTCAGCCTGCTTTCTTATAGAACCCAAAGTCTACCAGCCCAGGGATGGTACCACCCACAATGGACTGGACCCTCCCCCCTTGAGTTGAGAAAATACTTTACAACTGGATCTCATTGAGGCTTTTCCCCAACTGAGGCTCCTTTCTCTGTGGTAAGTCCAACTTGTGTCAAGTTGTCACAAAACCAGCCAGTACAGTCATGGTGTTTTTATCATAGCTAGAGAATAACTAAGGGGTGTGGGGGGGTGTCTAAAAAAATATACATTAGCCAGGCAGTAGTCGTGCATGTCATTAATCCCAGAACTTGAGAGGCAGAGGCAGGTGTATCTTCGGTGAGTTCAAGGCCAGCCCAGTCTACAGAGGAAATCCTAAGATAACCAGGGCTACAAAAGAGAAACTATCTCAGAAAAACAAACAAAAAACTATACATTAAAATTAATTTTATTTTTCTACTTCAACATACATTAAAATAATAGTGCCAGAAAAATGTTGGTGAAAGAACAAATATTTAACTGTCTAATACATAAAAGCAGGCAGTATTTCCCAATTCATGTAAGCATCTCGTATCAAACTATTTTAATTAGCAATTACACAAAATCTTTGACAAACTTCTTATGGATTTGTCAATTAACCCCACCCTTTAACATTTACAGGAAATGCAGGAAAAATATTTAAAATGAGCTTCACTCTACACTACAGATATGATAGGAGGTACATCAGCGTTCCTATATATTCCCCCACCCCCCTCTGGAAAGAGACTTAGCCACCCATCAGTTTATATCCCCATTTCCAAAACTTGGGTAGAATATATGTAAGCCTGCATGGAATAATCAGGATCTCTTTTAAAATTCAAGTTCAAGAAAATAAGCCTATACACATAAAGGATATGCATTAATGTGAATTGCATAGCTTCCTTAGGAACATCTTAGTGACCTCTAATCAACATCAGGGAAGCTGGGCAACAAATATAGAAGCAGCACTGTATTATCTCTGCAACACTTCTGCAAATCTAAAATAACTTCAAAATAAAACTTTCTTATTCAAATTTCAACATGACCAAGTCAAAAAATGATGGTTCAATTGTAGCTTTGAGGTCTCACAAGAGAAACCCGTAAGGTACAGAACACTGATGAGATGAGGTGTAAAGAAAATGCAGGAGCACACAACAGAAGCTTTAGGGAAGTGAACCCAACTGACTGAAAGACCCACACACCCCAGTCACTGAGTCAGAGACAAAACTCCCTTTCTACACACACCCCCAACTAAAACATTAGTAAATGTCTGCACACAAACTCACAGTGGCCAAGACAAACACAAAGAATAAGAGAGGAAAAACAAATTCCACAGATGAAAGTCACATATTCTGCTATCATAAGACAGAGAATGTAGATGAGACGGAGCGAGACAGAACCAACCAAGAAAAGGGACTGGGGAGGTGAGAGAGGAAACCCTAAAAAGGACGATCATAAACATACACACACAAAAATAGCCAGACAAAAAGAAAATTAAGTCTGAAATTACATTTCATACTTTTAAATTAATGGCCCCAAGTCTTTCACTTTGTAAACTTGGCTACCCACTTCCCAGATAGCACAACAATCTTTTACAATAAAGCAGTGGTTCTCAACCTTCCTAGTGCTGTGACTCTTTAATACAGTTCTTCATGTTGTGTAATCCCCAACCATTAAATTATTTTCACTGCTATTTCTTCCACAAAAGTGACAAGTTTAAGTGGGCGATGCATGGCATCAAGTAATCAATCTATCTGCTTGGAAGAAAGAGGAAGCAGAAGACCAGGCTGGCAACAAGGACAGGACAAAGGACTACTATACAAACCCTCCTGTGGACATGCCCGCTCTCCGGGGTCCTAAAGCATGTTTCTGACTAGAGAATAAAAGCATCCACCCTTAATATAAGGGATATGCCTAGTCTCTCTGCAACTTGACATACCATGTTTGGTTGATATCCCAGAGAGCCCTGCCCTTTTCTGAAGGGAAATGAAGGAGGAGAGCAGATCTGGGAAAGAGGGAATATGAGGAAGAGGGACTGGGTAGAGAGAGGGAGGGGAAACTTCTGTAGGGAAGGAATCTGAGGAAAGAATTAAAAAACAAAACAAAAAACTCAAACAGGAATCCCTTACTTCTGTCCAGCTTTCACAAAGCCTTTTAAAGAGGATCCTCTGTTAGTAGCAACTGCTTTTCCGCCAAGGCCAACTATGAGTGCAGTGAGAACAGCACTCTTCCCACCTAAAAAAAACACAATTGAAAACTTCAGAGACAAAAAATGCTAACTTTTTAACTTCATTCAAAAAGATCCCAGAATTTTGTTCAACCTCAAGTTTAATGTTACAAATTCAATTATAATTGCCTTCCAGTGGTAAAGTGGCCAACTAAGAAAAGCTATGCATCAAGAACATCAAGAACTATCTCACTACCACCAGCAGGAAAAAACTCATCCTTTTCAGATACCAGATTTTTACACACAAATGAGAGGAGGAAAGTAGTCAGTACCTGCCCAACCTGAAACTCAACCTATGATCCTGGCACATCAAACTAAATAAAACTACTAATTACATTTATATATGTAATTAATTTACATAATTTGCTACTACATTAATTTAATTGTAGCTAGTTCTTTTATGATAAATTTTAGGCAAGGTAACTTAAAAATAGCTCTCAGGTATAAAACAAAAATCCACGTGGGAAGGAATGTGTGGGAAGGAATGTGGTCTCTTTCACTGTATGATGTATCCTCGGAATCAGTACACATACTCATTAAACACATTAAATAGAGAAAAACTATTTTAAGAATCACCTATTTTCAATATTTTAACAGTTTTAACTTAATATTTTAAAGTTTTAATTGAATATTTTGACCTTTAATTTGAATATTCATTTTCTAGCTCTTTTACATTTAACTGTTTTGATGCACAATTCTTTTTCTTCTAAAAAATATAAAGTACCATAACTCCACTCTGAAAAATCTCTTAATTCACAGATATAGTAATTATTTTCTGAATTTCATAACTATTTGTTATCTTGTACAACATACTACCAAATTAGCCAATATAAATTAATGATTACCTTGATTTTTGTACTTGGAATGCCTTTCAAATTCTTACTATCTTTTCCTTACTACCAGGTGTAATGATTTAATTAATTCTCCTTTATTAAGTTTTATAAAAGAAATCATTGAAACTTTTATAAAGAACCCATGATTCTTTCTTTACTCTTATACTTTGCAACCTCCTTGTAATATATATCCTTTTCTCTATTCACTCTCTCCTGCCCAACTCTCTTCCTTTTTTACCAAATGGCAAAGGTATTTACATAATACCAAAAGAACTGTGTAGCTACACATACCTAATTTTGTTGCCAAGTACTATTACTAAGTGGTCATATCTCAGTCAGCCTACACCTAGCTTGTCTACCATCAACTGCCACAATGTAGCTGGTCTGTCACAACAATCTTGTCTATTTCAACCCATTCAACACTCAAAAAATTTTAACTGTCTACCCTCTGACATCTGAATAAAACTCTAAAATCTCTATCAAGACTTTAAGATCCACAACAGTACTGCAGAGAATATAATCTTACATCATATCCTGCCCTTCCCCACCATGTACCATATGATAAAACCACATAAAGTTAAGCCTCCTTCTCCATTTATATCTTCTATCCTCTGAACATCTTAGAATGAGCTATCTGTGCCTAGAGCATCTTAACTTCTTGACAAATAAGTCTTAGAGAATCTTTAAGTTTCATTCAAGTACCAGCACAAATAATCCTCTCCTCATAAAAACCTCACTGATTACAACAGTGAAATTGTTACTTCGAAGTCTGGATTTATAAGGCACTTCATTTGCATCCCATCTACTGTTTACACCAGGTTGCTGTGGTGCACTTCTATTGAGGAGACGGAGGGATCCTCAAGTATATGACTTAGATTATATCTTAAGAAAATGGAAGGAGGGGGAGGAAAGAAGGAAGGAAGGAATAATGGAAGCAAGACAAAAAGAGCGTGATTAGTGACTTGTTGCTCAGGCAGGACCCAGGTTCAGTTCCCAACACCCACATGGTGGCTCACAACCACCTAACTTCAGTTCCAAGGGATTTGACCTGAGAGGGCAGTGCATCCATATATGAGGTTCATATACATGCATAGCAGACAAACAGTCATACACATAAAAAATATCTAAAAGACAACAAAATGCAGGAAAGGCTTAAACTTACTACTTAAATATCACACTTAAGGTTAATTCAATATTTTCTTTAAGTACAAACTAAATAAACTCTGGGAAGCCAAAAAGTATAATGCTAAATCTCTATGGCACTAATAGTCAACTGTTTGAAAAAGCTCATGCACTGCCGTCACAGAGTAGTGCATCAAGAGGGCAAAGGCACTTACTTCCATTATTGCCAACAACAAAGTTGACATTAGAACCAAACTTAAAAGGTCCAAGCATTGAATGGCACATGAAATTTCTTAGCTGAATGCTCTCAATGATTCCAACTTCTGCTGCAGTCTATTAACAATAAAGAAATTAAAAACAAAAAATCAATCACTCTAAAACACTCATTACTAATACACAAGCACCTAACAGACCAGCAGTATTTATTAATGATAAGTTATATCAAGTGTACAATAGTAACTTTAATGACCAACATTATATAAAGTAAAAATTTTCTTTAGGATACCACTAATTCTAGTCTTTAGAAGATATAACAAAATATCACAAAGCTTTTTCTTAACATTGGCAAAACTAACACTAAAACTGGTCAAGTAGTTTTTGCTACAGAGTCTGTCCTGTGCATTGTAGAACATTAAGCAGAATCCTAAATCTCTTTTCTACACAAGAGATGCTAGTAGCATGCATCTATCTTCCAGTTGTGTAGCAACCAAGAAATATATTCAGTTGTTGCTCAACACCATGGGAGGCAGAGAACACCTCCACTTCCCTGAGAAGTACTAGTAGAACATAACTCTAAAGTACAAAACTGCTGTATTTCTGAAAGGGGACTACTATCTGGCCATAATCTGAACATGGAATTCATTTTCTAAAATGGCAGTCCATTCTCATAACAGAGAATGTGAACAACATTGTACATATTCTTTTCTATCTAGCATTCTGTTTCAACCACCTCCAAGAGCTGAATGACTTAAGAGTAGTATTAAAAGAATGTGGGATGCCCAAACCAGGAGGTGGTGGTGAATGCCTTTAATCCCAGAACTTGGGAGGCAGAGACAGGCAGAGCTGCAAGTTTGAGAACAGCCTGTCCGAGAACAAACAAAGGATACACAGAGAAACTCTGTGTTTGTTTCAAACAAAACAAAACAAAGAAAAAGGTAGGATTCCCAAATTTGTAAAGCAGAAAGAAAAAAAAAAGCCCTATAAAATATCAGAATTAAGTTTATAAATGATTTAATCAATGGTTGACTAGTAATACTCAACTGTACTTCATAGATACTAAGTACTAGAATAAAACAAGCAGATTTTGCCAATCCTATGTAATTTTAGAGAGCACTCTAATGTAATCATCAATTTTTATTGGCTCTTTACAAACCTTATCTCAATTCTAGCCATATGCCTCATTAAAAAGGAGAACTATTTACATCACTGTATGATTAGAGTATCAGGTATAATTCATGAATGTCTTAAAACATATTTTTACTTTAAGGTAATTGCAGTCACATGCAATTATTAAGAAGTTAGACCCTATGTGCTCTTCACTTAGCTTCTGCCAATGGTAAAATACAAGGAAGCGTAGTATCTCAAGCAAGACGGTGTCACTGACAGTCTAGATACGCTGTGTTTTCCTGCACAAGATTTCTCGTGGGCAACCGCTTGCCCATTTATCTGTTCTTTACTTCTGTGAATGTTCTTACAAGAATGCCAAATAAATAAGCTTATGCAAGCATAATCTTTAGAATTTAGCTTAATTGTCCGATGTTGCCTCTATCAGGCTCTGAATTTTTGTCACTGCTAAGCAACATTCCATGAAACAGATTGCCAAAGAATAGTCACCAAATCACATGTGGATTTATTTTTAATTTAAGTGTTATGAATAAAGCTATTAGAAATATACTACATTTTGTACTAAGATAAATCTAGTACAATTTAATATTGTTTTCTCAGAAACAAACTTCTCCATAGTGGTAACAATTTACATTCCTATCAGCAATATGTTAATGATTCATTTCCCTTCATTTCTACCACCTAGTAATATCACTATTTCATACTTTATTACGTTGTTGAGTATACAGTGCTACCTCAAATCTAAGTGTGAAGGACAATTACATGTTCTTTCTCCTTTACAGCTCAGAGGCGCACAACAGTAACCATGCCCTCTGTTCCACTCATGACATTGGCAAGTTATGTCGTTTACCTTTGCTGGTCTTACCACAGGTCTGCCAATTTTATTTGAAGACAGTTATTTCTCCCATTATTTTCTTTAATTTTTATAATTATTAACACAAACTTCAAAATCAGATGCTATTGTTACCCAGCTCTCTGAAATTCTTACTGCTTCCTCCTGACTACAAATTATTTTAAAATGTCACATATAAAATGATCATGAGAAACAAATCAGTTGAAAAACATTATTTTGTAATTCTATACTTACCAAAGTGGAGGTTCCATTTGTGAAAGAAATTGTACATTCATCCTCATCTCCATCTTTATCAAAATCTTCCAGTTCTTCTTGTCTTGGTCTTTTAGCATTTTCAGGAGAGCAGAAGTTTTCTTCCTTTCTTTTGGCCATCAGATCTGAACAAATGTTTATAGTAACGATAACAAAAGTCAAGGATCAATTATAAAGACTATTCAATAAACAGTAAACAAAAGAAATCACACAAAATTAATTTAATTTTAAGTATTTTGTCTATTCATTCCACTTTTAAAAATAAAGTATTCCACCTTACATAGAGTTAAGGAGTGGGAGTCAAAGTACTAAAAAATAGGGAGACACATTTTTTGAACCTCCCAAGAGAAACACAATCCTACTGGTGTTGTTAAGACACACAAGACCTGAGCTAGACCAGTAATTTCCAGACAGATAAAGTAATTTTATAGTGTCTTAATAGAAACAAATTTATAGCTATTCATGGCTATAACTAAATTGGTAAGAGCCTAAATGAACATTTTTTCCCAAACCCATTAAAAAATATTTTATTGGTAAAAGGCTGTCTTCTAGTTTCCTATTAACAAAGAGGACACATTCTTTCCTTAAATTATTACAACCATCCAACCTTTATAACAAAAATACAATGTTTTTTGTTTTTTGAACAATTTCTCAAAGGCACACGTTTTGAAGCAGCAATACTTCAACTGGTAGTTTCCCTTTTCCCTAGATAATTCATCTCAACTGTCATAAACCAAGTACTTAAATAATACAAAAGGCTTTGAAGAGTTTTGGCTTACATCTATGAATACTTTCTATAACAGAAATTAAAACAGAAAACTTTTGAAACAAAGAAATACAACTGCACATTCCATGCCAGGCAGATGTGGGCAGATTCCAGTGTGGGTTCAGCAGTGTTTCATAAATCCCTGCACCAGGCTCTGCAAACTCTGGCAGGTAACAAGCAATGCCCTTGTTACAAGTCAGAGCAGTGGAGACATGAGGACCATAAATTATTCTGTAGACTTGATGTTCAGAATGTAGTCCAAAGACCAGAAAACAGTATTCATACCGGGCACATCCCAGATCTCAGGCTCCATGTTAAAGCATGCAAACAATAGTCTCAGTAAGATTTCAGGTGATTCAGAAACAGTTTTATACAATTTGTGAACCAGTAAATCACACTTCTTAAAAGACTTGGACTCTGTACCATTCTGAAATCAAGTATCTTTATAAAAGATACATTAGCAGCTGGGCACAGTGGATCACTCCTTTATTCCCAGTGCTTGAGAAGCAGAAACAGGTGGATCCCTGAATTTGAGGCCAGTCTGGTATACTCAGTGAGTTCCAGGACAGCCAAGTCTATAAGGAAAAACACTGTCTAAAAAGGAAAAAAAAAGAGGGGAAAAAAAAGAGAGAAAGAAAAAATTAGCATATGAGGGACATGTAACCTAAACTAGTAGTTTTCTATATTACCATTAATCATAATTATTTATTAACATTTCTTTGCAAGTTAAATATTAAACTTGAATCTTATAGAAGCCAAATCTTAAAATCAAACATCTTTTACATCTTTTCCCCCCAAAAAAATTATGAGTAGCAAGAATCAAAGTATGTTAGCTTCAACTTGTGGCCAATTTAAATCCCCAAATACCACCAGGTCACTATTTCCTGCAACAGGTTCTGTGTCATTCACTCTCTATTCCTCTTTAAATTACCAACCAGAGAAACAATTCCTCTTCGGTTACCTAACATTAAATGCCTTTCAGGCATTATTTTTATTAATGACTAACAGATGATGATCTGACAGAAAGAAATCAGGAAAAAGCCTGAATGACTTTAGTGATTCATCCTAAGAAAGCAGTTTGTAAGTAAAACTGGGGTGAGGGAGGTACACTATGAGACCAAGTGTGATGAGTTTACAATGAACATGACAGTCTACGCTACACAAAAGATACTATACTCAAACGCTTCATAACCAGGCTGTTTTTTATTTGCTGGTGATAGCCTGGGATTTGCAGTCTTCTGGGTTTCCAAGATAACTTGCATCTGGGAGACATTGAAGGATCCTCCTACCTTTTAAATAGGAATCACTTTGTGATTTTAAGATGACACTTTCAAGAAACATGTACAAATGTCCTGAGAATGAGATATAGGTTTAAAAAAATGTAAAACCATTATTACTAACAAGATAAAAGACACAACAGATACAAAAAGGGAAAGGTTTCTCTGAGATCTTGAACATTCTGACAGAGCAGTTTATTTACTTATCTACAAGTTTGTTTTTTTTTTAATTGTTGTTTTGGTTTGTGTGTTTAACACAGGCCTAGCTATATAACTCAGGCTGTTTTGGATTTTAAATGTTGGGATTGTAACAAACAAAGACTAAATAAAAGAATTGTATCATTTTTTTCTCTTATGCCAAACAAAACTTCAAAGCAGAAACAGTGAAGAACATGCCCCCCAAAAAAAGAAAGTTAAAAAGAGAAATCAGTAACTGTGGGCTCAATGCAGCATTTAGATACACATGAAATCTTAATGAGATCCTCCTACAAGTTTTAGCGGGATTATAAAATGTTGGCTCTTGCACTTTTATTACAATTCATACTTCCTATTAATGTCAAAGTAGAGCTTAACTGTAGTGTCCAGAATAACAGAATTAGACTTATTTAATTCTATAACTATTAGAACTATTTTTAAGTAAATGTAATTTCTGCTACTGACGTGATACATTAAGAATGATGCCAATGTAGAAAGTTTCTTAAAAATCCTCAACGGATAGGTAAAATTCCAAGTGAATCCAATTCACATTGTTGAGTAACTATGATTCTTACCTCTGGACTAAACTCTCCTTAAGATATAAATCATGCCCTTATTTTACAACATGGGCAACTCAGGCTCAAACGTAAGACTTCAACTTACATGGTGCCAACTTAGTAACTAGATGTAGACACATGCTGGCAGAACAGATTCAAATCCAAGTTTCTCACACAAAAGTCAAACCACTCATGTCCAGGTTCCTCCTGGCGTAAACAACTGAGTTTAACCGATAATTTATTCACATTCGGTGACTGACAATCTATTATCTTCTTGAGTACCTCTCCAAAAACTAGAAAAAGACTTCTACCATAAAGGGTTCCTTTAAATGTTCCTTTGGGCTTGCTTCAAAACTTCATTTTCTCGAAAACCTAATGCTACCTACCATTATAAACATAGTATATCTGTCAAGACAAAAGAATAATAAATACTCAGTTTGCCAACAGTTGAGTTTGAATTAAGTGTTCCAAGGATAGACCCTGAGACAGTAAAATATACACTGCATTAGGAATCAATCTATAAGTGGAGGAAAGAAAATTACAGAAAGTAGTTTGAATGTGGTGACCAAGAAAAGAATTCAGGGTGGAAAAAAGACATAACCTTTAACTTGTAAATTTAAAGACACACACACAAATATAGTATAACTGACCACATTGGACCCTCAGTTACCTGGACTAACTACTGTGTGTATATAAAACAACTGTGGCACTTAAGGATGTCAAACTGGCTGGAAAGATGGCTCAGAAGTAACAAGCACTGACTATTCCCAATAACTCGTTTGGATCTCAACAGCCACATGGAAGCTTATAACAGTCTTTAACCCCAGTCCCAGATTATCTAACAGCTCCATGGGCATCAGGCATGCACATGGTGCGGACATATCTGCAGGCAAACCACCCACTCATAAAACAGTAAAAATCTGAAGTACTTCATGCATGTACTATTACAGTAAATTTCTAATCTATTATTTCTTGAACGTAAGTCAACTACCTTTTAGGGGTCACTGAAGATTTGAATCAAGGTTCCTACATGCTAAAGTAGCAATCCACCACTGATTAATACTACTAGATTGCCTACTACATCTTGATCAATTTACTTAACAAAATAGTCAAGATTCAGGCAAGTCTTACTTTTAAAATCCTACTCTTGGCACTTAGAAAAACTAGGCTCTGGGGGGAAAACTTGTTTGACACCAGCACTCAACACGATGTTTATACTAGCTTGTTGAGCTCAATACTGAACACTTTATACTGAATTAGTCTCTCAGGAGTCCTGTGACTTAGAACCAAGAGGCAAAGAAGTGGCATTACTCTGCAATAAAGACACACTATCTACCTCTGTGTGGAACAAAAGCATGTTTTTAAGCAATCACAAGGGGTAAGCTTTGTCTCTAAACTTTCTACACCCATTCAGACAACACTTTTTGTTTTTTTGGACAGTTTTACTCTGCAGCCTGAGCTAGTCTGGAATTCTGCAGTAACCCAAACTCTCCTCACACTATCTCACTTCAGCCACCCACTGAGAGCTGAGATTACAGGCCTGAGCCACCATCCCAGGGGCAGAAAAAAACAATTTTTCTTTGAGACAGGGCCTCATGTAACCCAAGCTACCTTCGAACTTGCTAAGTAGCAGAGGACCTTTTGATGTTCCAGCCTCCACCTCCTGAGTGCTAGGATTACAGGCCTGCTCCACCACACTAGGTTTTATGTGGTTCTGGGGACTGACCTCAGGGTTCTTTGCTTGCTAGGCAAGCACTCTACCAAGAGCACTGCATTCCCCAGTTCCCAGGTTAAGAATTTACACAGATTTTAAACATTAAAAAAAGATCTAGTTTCACATTACTAACTGGAGGTTTCCCCCCATCACCCACAACTCCCTTAAAACTAGCTGCTGGCCACTGCATACACTATTATACATTTTAAAAGACTCCATCAGCCTTCCTAAGAGTCAGGGAATATGAACTTTTCTAACTTTGAACAGAAATTTCAGAACAGCTTGCCTTTAAAATGCAAACTTACTTAGTCTTCTTTCTAATCATTAACTACCAACTGCATTAAGGGCTCACATAACTTGTTTTCGGGCTTTAAATGTCCAATAGCTGCTCTTTCTAGGTATCAGTAGCCTTACTCAAGCCCTAGTCTCCTAAGCTCCTTTCTCAATCCTCGGGTCCTGTTTTCTAGAGCTGCCAATCGCGACTTCTCCAATTCCACCGTAATGAAGGGCAAGAAATGCCACCCAAACCATTCAAACACGATTTACTCTAGCCTGGTTCATCCGAGTGGCGTTTCGGGGAAACTGGATTTAACGGCAAATTCAGATTTCAGCGGCATTTCCAGGGCCCCCATACACGGTGCCTGCGCGTGGAATACCCAGCTCCGACGCCGGCCTCAGCCCCGGCCCGACCTCTGCGGCTGCCCGCCAACGCCCGGGCCGCCTGGGGACGCGCGAGGGCGGGCCGGCGCCCACGGGCAAGTTTCCCGCGGCGGAGATCCGCGTCTCCAACGAGGGCACGAAGGTCCCCGCGGCCAGGCCCGACCCTGAGCACCCGCAGCCCTCGGCTTCCAGAAGGGCCGAAGGCTGCTCGCCGAGGCACGGGGCTCCGGGCATGGAGAGAGGAAGCACGCGCGCCCTCACTCTACCTCCAAGAAGTCGCGGTCACCCCGGGGAAGCTAGTCGGCACGGCTGTCACGACAAGAAGGCCACCCTGAGGGCGTCGGACCTCGGCCACCGCACGCCCGCCAAGCAGGGCACACCCGCCTGAATGCAGGCGGGAGCCCCGCAGACAGGCGCCCGCCGCCGGACGGTCCGCGCCTGCGCCCCGCCCCTCCCAGCCCCCGGACTCCACCCGCGCCTGCGCGCTCCCGGGCTTTCGCGCCGCTCTAGTCAGCCAGAGGGAACCGGAAGTGCGCCCAGCGGGCGGGAGCGTGGGGAAGCAGGGAGGCACGCGACCCTCTGCGGCGGATCCTGACGACGGGGGAGGCGGGTGGGAAGATCTCCGGGCGCCTTGGCAACAGCTCTACGCATGCGTCTGCAGAGCCGACCTCAAGAGAGGAAAGTGAAACGGAGAGGCCGCAGGGCGAGGCGGGGCTGGAAGGAAAGCGAGCGGTTTCCCGGAAGGGGCGGGACTAGTGGCCATGGCGCTGAATTCGAAATTGCTGCCGGGAGCTTGGTGCTTGGGAGCGCAGTGAGAGGCTTCCCGGCCCTTTAGTTTTGTTTGTTTATTTTAACTTTGGTTTGAGGGAATTGGGGAACTTAGGGGCGGCGATAGTTATTAGACTCCAGGCCAGACTGGTATATGACAGAAGTGTTCCTTCCACAGCCTCGAAGAGGGGGTGTCTGGGTAAGTCCCGCTTGAGGGCGGCCACCCGGTACTTCTACCGGCTTCTAGAACAGTGGCGGGAGGGCGAGCTCATCTACCGCCGCCCTACAGGGTCCCCACGTCCCATCCCCAGGAAATCCACTCGTCCTTCAAGCCCATCTGGGCGACCTTTTCTGATTTCCACTCACACCGCTCTGCATTATGGTTGAAGTTGTAAAAGTAGATTTTATGCAACAGGTACCACTTAACTTGTGTCTTTGGAATTTTGTAAGTAATCCTTTCTCACCTACCAGCTCCACCCTAGGGTGGACATCGCTTTAAATAAATATCCACTTACAAGTTATTTTGGGCCCTTATCCATTCGGTTCTCAATCCTATGTTAATCATCCACTTCGTCTTTACACAACTTCACATCAGTAATGCAGACCTAAGCTAGTAACCTCGCTGCCATGTTTCAGTCTTACCTGTGATGTGGGGGTGGGGGTGAGGGGAAGGTAGGGGCTGTCATTCACTGTTAACCTCATTCTTGGGTCGCCCACCCCAACCTTAGTATACAACCTCAGGTTTCCAGTAGTAAATTCATTTGTTCAGAGCCACCATTCACTTCAAAAGGTAATCAGTCTATTGAGTTCTTTCTCGTGGACTAGTGAAAAGTGTGACACCGTTAGTAGAGCCTAAAATGTGGGGCGGAACCATCCTCTTGAGTATCTAATTACAAGCACAAGAGGGAAATTCTTCCCTAGATGTCACTTCCTCTGGGAAGCTTTAGTGGATGCTTTTCTATATACTCCGGTGCTTTGATTTCTTCTGACACTGCTGTCATCTGATTAATTTCGCCTCACCCTACTAAGATATTATTTAAGTCCGGAATCTGATCATTATCATATCTCCAGCACCTAGGCACATTCCTAATAAATACTGATAGGCAAATGAAACATGGGCCTCAAATTTTGAATTAAATTCCTATGACAGTATAGCTGAAAAAAATTGAAAACAGCACGACTTGGTGAAATTATGTGGTTAATCCCCTGTAGATGCAGGACTGCACGATGAAGGTTTATACTGTTTGGCAATTTTATTTGAACATGTAACTAAATGTGAATTTGGAAATTTAACTATTTCCTGTCCTTTCTTTAAACTTTGAAAAAGTAGAAAATTTGCCTTAATAAAATGTGGTTTTGCATAAATCAAACTATTGTCTTTTATGTTCTTTGCATTTGATTCATTAGCGGAATTAGCAAGGGTCTGTGTTTTTCTCACCTCTTTCAATTTTATAATTAACCAGTAGAAACTTAATAGCTTTTAAGGAAGCTTTAGGAGCATAAATGGATTTATGGGCACCATATGGTTACATCAAAGGATCTGCTTTTGTTTTAACTTGAGATAGATTCTTAAGCCCTTTGTTAATGTAGCAACTTCTTGAGAGTCAAAGGATATTATTTATCTAGTTTAGTATGTCACCTTTCTATAAGAGCTTTTCTCTCTGAGGCTATACAGTTGATCAGTAGTATATTCAAATCCTAAATCCTAGGCTTATAGACTCCAAACTCAGTGCTTTTTTCACATGCTGAAACTGTTGGTAAGTTATAAAATTATTTGCTATATATTATGATTTTGTTGACTCCTTTGTTTCACAATTAATTCTTAAAAATTAGAAATATGATAGTAGACACATTTTGTTAGTAATTATCTTGGTTACATCATGAGAGTGACAGCAGTAGTTAATATAAGAGGCTAGAGTAAAGACACAAATTTACATAGTCTTGGAGGATTTAATGTAGTGTTTTTAAGGTTTACTTAATGCTAATCTGCCTTCTCATATGGATTCTGACCTAATCAAGAACACTGGTCCATTTGGTCTTTCTTTAGAATTTCACAAATTTTTAAGATCTGTAACTATTGTCATGTAATATCACTTCAGAAAAGTGACTGAGACTAAGCACAGTCTCATACACACACACACACACACACACACACACACACACGGAGAGGGGGTGGCTTAAACTATTTTTAAGACAAGTTGTATATAGTTTTTAATTCAGTATATATTTCATACCATTGTTTCGGAATTACTAAGATTATTTTTAATGGCCATCCTTCAAACAGAATATGGATTTTTAAACTTAGATTATAGAAATGGTGGAGAAAATCCTAAAGTAGTATTTTTTAAAATAGCCAAGCATAGCACATGTCTTTAATCCTAGTACTCGGGGCAGAGGCAAGCACATAGTTCAGGACAGCTAGAGCTACATAGTTAGACTCTGTCTCAAAACATACATATATGAATGTATGTTGTAGAATATTTATATGCATTACACTTATAATACATAATTTTGTGATAACTTAATCTTTATATCTTCTTTATAAAATAACCACTATAAATGCACGAAAACAGGATTTTATATGATTTTTTTTAAAGATTTATTTTATATATGTGAGTACACTGTTGCTGTCTTCAGACACCAGAAGAGGGCATTGGATCCCATTACCGATGGTTGTGAACCACCATGTGGTTCCTGGGAATTGAACTCAGTACCTCTGGAAAAGCAGTCAGTGCTCTTAGCTGCTGACCCATTTCCCCAGCTCAATGATCTGTTTTTAGAAAGTGATTACTCGTCCTTTCATTCCTTGCTGTAGCTCTAATCATACTTTTGTTGTTTGTTTTGTTTTATCTAGTGAATGGTTGATGGCCCAATAGGAACATTTTGAAGCACTAATAGATAATCATTGTAAGTTCAACCAGGTCACAGCAGTGGTCCATATTGTTTTGGGATCTCATGGTCTTTCTTGAATGACAGTGCCTGGCTCTAGGATTTTTGTGAGTCTTTCTATTTTGGGGTGGGGGAGCACTGCCATTACAATTGATATAACACTAGTTGGTATATATTTGTGTGTGCATAAATACATATTCTATATCATTTTAAATTATTGTAAAATGATCCCTTATCGCTATTTTAGATATCTAGAGTGTTTTTTATTCCTCCCTTTAAAATGAGTGTTTTTAGATATCCTGTGTGAGTCACAAATAAAAGCAAAAATAAAGAGAATTTCGCCTTCAAATTTTATCTGGTGTTAATGTGTTTTAATGGCTAGTACTTTACAAATGTTATTTACCTTCATAATAATGTCTTAGAAACTGTATGTCCTGCTCTTTCCAGAATTCACCACAACTTTTCTGATCAACTCAGTCTGCCAGTGTTTCAGCCAGCAGAACATGTTGATGTAAAGTAAATTAGCACTGGCCCCAATTAACTACTTAGTACTCTATTTATTTTGTATTCTAAAGTAACATGACCACGTATATTTACATACTTTACAAAAATAAATGCACAAAATAGCCCTCATGGCAGGACTGGCCACATTATAAAATCAAGAATCAGAAAACTGATGAAATTATATTCAACAGCCTTTCCGGCATTAGTTTTCATTGCATCTGTGTGTAATTGGTAGCAGAGACTTTTCAGAAAGTTTCTGCATATGATTAATGGCCTTTCAATTTAATATATTTTTGCCATCTACCTTGGATTTTTAGGGTGAATTAAGTTTATTATTCAGAGGGTAATAATCTGGACTGTATTTATGTAGTCAAGTTTAATCTTTATTACACTGTATATCCTTATCAAATAACAAGAAAAGTAGATATAGATAGAAAACTTATCTGAAAAAGAAAAATATCTAGGCAGGACAACAGAGTGTAAGGTGGTTTATTCCTGTACAGTACAAAGAAAAAAGACTAACATTAATTTTAAAATATGTTGTTTTAAATTTCATTTTTCAACTGTCAACTGTATAGTCATACAATTCAAAACAATACCTGTTATAAAAATGTAACTCCACCTGGCAGTCCTGGTGTACATCTTTAATCCCAGCACTTAGGAGGCAAAGGCAGGCAGATCTCTGTGAGTCTGAGGTCAGCCTGGGCTACAGAGCTAGTTCTAGGACGGCCATCACCACACAGAGAAACCTTATCTCAAAAAAACCTAACAGGAAAAAACAAAAAACATAACTCCATTTTTCTCCAGTATTTCCTACGTTATTTCTTCCTTCGTTTTTCAATAAATTTCTATGAACTAACCTTGAATTTGGGGGTTTTGTTTTGTTTCTTTAGCTGCTTGCCTGTTTCCATGACTCCTTGCTTAAGTGCACTTCAGATCAGATAATCAACCATCAGGATGGGAGTGAATGACTTGTGGCAAATTTTGGAGCCTGTAAAGCAACATATCCACTTGCAGGATCTTAGTGGGAAAACTATTGCTGTTGATTTGAGTCTCTGGGTCTGTGAGGCACAGACAGTGAAGAAAATGATTGGGACTGTTGTAAAGCCCCACCTCAGGTATAGTAAAGATTCTGTGAATGGAGATGACTCATTGTGTGGCTAGTCTTGGTGTCCTGACTTTGTTTCAATGTTTTTAAATTATGTATTTTAAGGTTTTAAAATATATTTACTATATCTTTTTATACTGATGACTTTAGATATGTATCTCTTACTCTCCAAGCTTAAAGCTCAAATATCTTTCTCCACTGGTATGGAAGCTCAGAAGCTCAGAGGCCATTATCCCCCATTTTATCTCTCATCTTCAGTCAGTCCATAGTAATTCTTGCCTGTTTCGCTTCCAGAAGACACTATGTGTTCACAAATTCCTCGCAGTGTCCAGATGTCTGCCCACCTCATGTTCTGTCAGTATCTCTGCTGGTGGAATAGTACTTTCACTTCCCTTTGCCTGTTCTTAACCTCTCTATCCAAACCAGTTTTTAGATAGCAGTGTGTATAGTCAAAAATTGTCCCTGCTTAAATCTCATATGCTTGCCCGTTCTTAAAATCTTAATATCAGTCGATGAGATGGTTCCGTCGTGAATACACTTGCTACAGGGCCTGACAGCCTGAGTGTGATTCTCAGAACCCACATGGTGGCAATACAACCACTTGCTGCAAATAGTTCTTTGACCTCCCCATAAGTACATGGGCGTATATGTACCCACACTAACACACACACACACACACACACACACACACACACGAATTAATGTTTTAAAATGTTATCACATGAACGGTGTTTTAACCTAGTGTTTTTAAACCATTTTTCATACTGCTATTGGGTCTTGTTACCAATATGATGATTAATATGTTACTAATTTGTATGCTTCAGGAACCTATTTTTTCGTATTTCATATTTAACTCAAATGAATGTAAAACTGGTGTTTGTAATGGAAGGGGAACCACCAAAGCTGAAAGCTGATGTCATGAATAAGAGGACTCAGACTCGTTACGGGCCTTCTGGAAATTCAAGGTCTCAGAAAACAGGGAGATCACAGTTTAAGTCAGTGTTACGAGAGGTGAGCATTCAAATTCAACTGTATTTTGTATTTGAATTAAAGTATATTTTATAAACTTACACTCGTTAACCATGTAAATTGTGACTACAGGAGTAGTGTGTGCAGAGAGTTTATGATAGAGTAAAACAGACCTGAGGCCATGTTCTAGCATCGACATTAAGAAATACTGGGCAGAATTTTTAACTATTTGCATTTTAATTCTTAGTAAAATGGGGATAGCAATATTCTGCAGTGATTTTATAAATGCTTAAGAAATGTGTCTACAGTAAATAATCTATAGTAGGGACTTGAGATTATCTGTCCTTTTAAATCCAGCAATTTTAAAATGTATGAGAGCCGTAAGTTGTTTGCTTCTTTGATCAAGGTTAAGAGCATCACTGGTTTATGGGTATAAACATAAATATTTAGGTGGCAATTTGATAAAATGTCCATTTAACAAAGCATCAGTAGTAGATTCTATGCCTATGACCTCTCCAGAGGTCATGAATTTACAACCATTCTAAGCTATGTAGCCAGTTCTTGTCCCTACAACAGGTCACTACATTATTGTAGCAGTAAGCACCTCTTGCATAGCAAGTTGATACTGTAGTATGCAAGTCTAAGAAAGACTGTAAGTGGCTTTTCCCCAGCTATATGTGTGGGAGCCTCTGGCACCACTTTGAAGGCTACCCAGCAGGATTTGGGAGGGTTTTTGTTTGTTACAAGTTCTTGCTATAAAGCCCAGGCTGTCCTGGAACTGACTACATAGCTTAGTATGGTTGTAAATTCATGATCCTCCCTCATCGAATTAATTTTTTAACTTTAATTAAAATATAATTATAGCACTCTCCCTTTCCTCCCTCCAGCTCTCCAAGTCCCCTCACTCCAACTACTTCCATGGATCCTCCTCAAATTAATATCCTCTTCTTCATTCGTGTGTGTGTGTGTGTGTGTGTGTGTGTGTGTGTGTGTGTGTGTGTAAAAGTGTGCAAAGATTTGTAAATGCAACCTGCTGAATTCATCTTTACTGTTTGTGTATGGTTTTAGGGCTGACTACTTTGTATGGGGTAAGCAATTTGAGAACTCATCCCTGGGAGAGGCCAACTCCCTGTATCAGCAGTCATTAGTTGCCTGGAGTTCTTAGTCAAGGGGTGGGAGTTCATGAGATTTCTCCCATTTTGAGTTAGCATGTCTATTGCTGTTGCCAGTCTTCCAGTTTTGTTTTATGCAGTCATTACTAGAAGACACTTTCACAGCCAACTTAGGAATTATAGTTTATTGTTGGCTTTTCACTTAACATATCATATAGATTGTTTTTAATTGTTTCTTTATATTTAAAATTATAACTTAGGGGCTGGAGAGATTGCTCAGTGGTTAAGAACACTGACTGCTCTTCCAGAGGTCCTGAGTTCAAGTCCCAACAACCACATGGTAGCTCACAACCATCTGTAGTGGAATCCAATGCCCCCTTCTGGTCTGAAAATAGCTACAGTGTATTCATATAAATAAACTAATAAAATTTTTTAAAAGTTTTAAAAATATAACTTATAGTGTTTACATGACATGTATGAGCCTATGAATTGTTCTTATGACTGTATATCACTTACATTTTTAGCCTTTCTCCATTCATGTAATTATGAACTTTCTTGGTATGTAATATTTTTCTTACCATTTTGAGATTTCAAATAAAATTATTCAAAATAGAGTTGACAAATTGAAATTCTAGAAATTTTCAACAGGGTTTCTCTGTATAGTCATGTCTGCTCTGGAACTTGCTCTATAGAACAGTCTGGCCTTGAACTCAAATCAGCCTCCCTCTGCCTCCCAAGGGCTGGGATTAAAGGCGTGTTCTACCACAGCCTGGCTTAGAATGATAGCTCTTACCAACTACCTTTCTACAAGTACTTTCAGGAGAACAATTTTCATACTCACAAAAGAACTCTGGATGCTTGATTTAGCTTTGCACTACACAGAAGCAAAGGTACTTAATCCAGACGTGGTTAATCCAGACATTCAGGAGGCAGGAGAATGTTTATAAGTTTAAGGCCAGCCAGAGCTACAAAGGGACATCCTGTCCTTAAAAATCATGGAGGCAGGGCATTTAATATGGTGAGGTATTTTAGAAAACAATGCATAAAATGGTGGTTCTTGAACTGCTGTTTTCTGATCTTTCATGTTTTAAATAACTTTTAGTTACTGAGTAGTCAAACTTAATGACTTAATAGTTGAAGTAAACAACTGTACAGCGGTCTAACAATTTCCTGTGAAGTTAGTTCCTAGAAATACCTGTAAATTTCATCCTTGGAATTATTAAACATGCTTTATCTTTATGTCGTCTTAAGGGAATTGCTCTGTTCCTACTTATGTATTACAACCACTATGGCACTCTTAGGCGTTTTGTGCCCAATCAGTTTTGCTTACCTATCAGTCATTTTCATATTTATGCACTCCCAGTAGATCAAAATACAGATTAAACATCTAAAGCCAAATCTATAGAATAAGTACGAGAAAAGGCAATTAGCTGTATCATAAACTTCTGTATTGTTGCTTTGAAACAAGTTTTGAATCTAAATAGCACACAAAGCAGAAACAATGTTGCTTAGTTTAAAAGATAATTCCTAGCTAGAATAGAGAGAGAAGATATGCTAGTAGCAAAAATGTGTCCCCAAAGTCATATGCCTAAGTCTTGAGACTGTTGCTAGACTTAGACTATATCTGGCAGCTTTTTTGTTATATATTATTTTAAAACAACAACATTCTGAGTAATAGATGTTTATTCTGGCAATCTGTAGAAAGTACAGTTGTCTAGCCTCTTTTCTCCATATTCAACATTCTTCAATTCAGAAAGAACTGTAAATTGTAAATGGCAAGGAAAGTGAACTATTAGAGTCCATATATAGAGTCCAAACTCAGCAAGATCAAAGGCATAACCCAATGGAATCTCATAGTGGATTATTTATGTATCATAAAAGGATAAAATCACCTTGATTTCCTAGGAGGAACCAACAACTTAGGTTTGTGAGCATTTTCTCACTGTTGTATGACACTATACTATGTGGGAAGTGTTTACCGGGTAGGGAACTCAGGACAAACTAAAGAAATGACACTAGCAAAATCCAACTTAGCAAACCAGTTTTGGGGGTCGGGATGTGGAAGGAGGTACTTACAGGAATTTGAGTAAGAGGTCAGTTAGAGTAACAGGAACAACTCAAAGACAACTGTGTCACCAAAAGTGCATCAGATACAGGCAATAGCTCTTAAAGGTTGGAAACTCGAGCGCACTGCATAACCTGCTGTAGTTTGGGAGTTGGAGAGTGTCCATTCCAGGTGGATCAGTTGGTCTGACTATCAGCTTGGCTAGTCTGCCTCTTCCAGGCAGCCCAGATGGTCTGTTTCCCAACAGTCCAAACTACTTACATATTCGTGGAAGGAAGAGGCCTGGTGTCACTACTGGTCAAGGTCAGGGACTTCCTGAATCCTTAGAGTTGTTTATTTCCTGCTCTAAGCTTAATCAGTTTCCCTGAAAGATGGAACGTTTTCACTCCCTCTTAGAAAATAATGTGTCAGTACCAGCCATAATACTGTAGAATTCTCAGTATTTCAGTGTTGCTTTCTGCAAGATCATGTTTTAAAAGTTAAATAGGCATAACCAAATTGTTGTTTTAATTATTTCACCCAACAGGATAGCAATCCTTTCTTAATGCCAATAAAGTATTCAGTCTCCAAATTTCTGAGTGTTTCTTGAATGTCATATTTTTTAATACCCAGAAGACAACTAGTACTAATGTTTTAAATGTAGAAGTAAATTAAGACTCTGAAAAGTTGAAAGTCTTGCACCTGCTCGTTTCAGTGTCTTGAAATGCTAGAGTGCTTAGGAGTGCCCTGGGTCCAGGCTGCTGGGGAAGCTGAGGCCATGTGTGCTTACCTTAATGCCAGTGGCCACGTGGATGGCTGCCTCACCAACGACGGCGATGCTTTCCTTTATGGAGCCCAGACTGTTTACAGGAATTTCACTATGAACACAAAGGTATGGCTTTTTTTTTTTGTCTCTTGATATTTTTTATACTAACATATATAAAATGCTTTCATGATGCCTGGCAAATAGTTATTGCTGAATAAAATGTTTACTAATTTAAAATATCACTGCATTTCAATTAGCTAGAAAGCATTTAAAGTTTTTACACCATAAATATATATTTTATATATTTTTGAAGCTTAAGTTTAAAAAATTATTTGTATGTATAGAGTGGTATGTGCTTATGAATACAGGCATTGAACCCACCTAAGCTGGAGGTACAGGAATTTGTCAACTGCTTGATATGGGTACTCAGAACTGAATAAGAATCCTCTTTAGGAGTAATACAAGTAACCACTAAGCCATCTCTCCAGCCCTGTAATAATTATTTTGAAATGATAGAGATGGTAAAGCTGATTACTTATTAAAAAGTAAACAAACACTATTTTAAACGGCATTGTAAGCCAGCATGATGGGTCAGTAGAGAAAGGGACTTAACTGGAGTTTGACTCCCAGAATCCAGCTGTTGGAAGAAAACTGACTCCCACAGTTGTTCCATTCCTCTCAGGCCCCACACCATACACACACCCTTACAAATGAACAGGAAATACAGTATCGACAAACAGTTCATCCTCTTCAAAAGTTGAGTCTCTCTAATGTAACACAAAATTATACAGGAAATATATTGTTTCCAGTACTTGGAAAGATGCCCATCCAATAAGGAGGAACTTTCAGCTCCACTTTATTCATTTATTGAAATGTAGCATTGTATAGATTCTGTTGTGATGAGTTTAATTTTCTTGTTTAAATTTTTAGAAAAAGTTTAAATGACTACTCATTCTTTCTACTGTTAAACATAAAACATTTGAAGATAAAAGCTCTGTGCTTCTATAGGATCCACATGTTGACTGTTACACGTTATCATCTATCAAGAGTAAGCTAGGCCTGGATCGAGATGCTCTAGTTGGACTGGCAGTACTTCTTGGTTGTGATTACCTTCCAAAGGCAAGCTGATCTCATCACTTTCTCGTAATCTTTAATATTTCACATGCTGTGTGTGTTTATGAATATAGAATGGGCATATAATGATGAATTCATTTTAGTTTAAAGTATAAGCCATTCGCTTACAGAAATCAGTTGGATTGATGAGGTGCTCCATGGTTGAAAGCACTGCGGTGCAAGCCTTATAACCTGAGTCCATGCCTGGTGTGCACATAAGAGTGAAAGGAAGAAAACAAGTACACATGTCCTCTATGATATGGCACATATGTTCACAAACATCATGTAAATGCACACAAAATAATAAGTAAATAAATTCAGAGACAATCAGTACCTCAGGTAATGCTAAAAGCCACCTTTGTAGGTATCCGTTTATTCCTTTATGACAATACATGTTACAAAGGAAAGTTCCATAAGCAATTCCACAGCTTCAGCCTCAAAAGCGATTGGTATACGTGCTTGACCAGCTTATCAAAGAAGTTTAAGGATTGCTCTTGTTGTATAGCAGTGCTCTTTTATTATGGTTTTATCTGGTTTGAGCTCTGCAGTGTTGTCCAGTAACACACATATGCAGTGCTGCTGTTGCCATGCTAAGCAGTGTCATGGCTGAAGTAAGCCACTCATAGTCCCTGCCTCTCATCTTCGTGTTACTTTGTTCACAGAGTGATAGGAATTACAAGATAACCTTTCCTCAAATACGCTGTGTAAAGATGTGGCTGATCACTATTATATTTCTTTATATGTATTCCCATTATTCCTGTTATTAACATTTAGGTTTCTTTTTTTCATGTTATGGAAGGGAGTGCCTGGAGTTGGAAAAGAACAAGCATTAAAACTTTTGCAGATTTTGAAAGGTCAAAGTTTGCTTCAGAGGTAACTAAAGAGTGCTTTTTATTCCATATCAGACATCTGTTCTTATTGGACTTAGTTTTGACTACTACTACAAAAGGATTGCTTTTGAACTGCTCATTTTCATTAATTAATTTTTACTTCTCTTGAAGACTTTTAAAGGAAGAAAGTGAATATATGTTCAAAGTAATACTATTACTAAGTATGAGTTGTTTATTGCTTCACTATACACAGTACAAGATCAATTGTATCAGGTTATAACCATGTGCATTTTTTCATAGGCTGTTTTAGACCATTAGTATCAAATAAAGATGAACATAACATTAAAATAATTTTATAGTTGATGCTTTGATACTATATTAACTTCTATAAATGACATACTATCTAGCATGTTGAAAATACTTAACAAGTAACATTGATTAAGAGCTTTTAAGTTGAGCCAGCTACATGGCTCAAGAGGTAACGGACTTGAAGCACAAGCCTGACCACCTGAGCCAATCTGATTGCTAACATCCATGATAGGAGAGAAGTGATGCATAAAAGTCCTCCAACTTCTGCATGCACACAGTTGCATATGCATGCCTGCCTGCACTCGCACTTACACAACACACAAACAAACTGTATAAACATGCATACACACAAGACTACAATAAAACTTAAAAGGCTTTGACCTTATTCTTTGTCTTGCTGTTATACATTCAGTAATATGTTAATTCTAATTTAAGCAAAATTGAGAATACAATTAAGATACTGTCCTAGACCAGCTCAGGCAAACAACCGGACTGAAACCGAGGATTGAAAGAAAAGAGACAAATTAGTAAAAGTTGCAGCATGACTTCGGCCAGACCTGAGGCCTAAGCCTCATGGCTGAAGCGAAGCTAGGTTTAATTCGTCCTCTTTTTAAATCACTTTAATTACATACAAAAAGGTAACTTGAGTTCTGAGACTGGGATCAATAAAGATAACAACCAAAGATCCTGTAAACATCTTACTGGAGGTCTGGTGAAAAGGTCAGAGACAAAAATGGATACTGCTGTGCCTACATCCTAAAATCCACACTGCCCTGAGCTGTATTCCTAAAGATACTGCCTGGAGCTTCAAATACGAGAATGTACTTCCCTATGCCACATTCTTAAGAACCCTGCCCCGAACTTCAGGTGTAGATGTGCTTGATTCTAACCCTTACAGGGCATGGCACAGAAGCCAGATTCCTGCTTTGGCAAGCCCCAAGATGTCCTGGGATAATATTAATATTAATCTGCCATCAACTGTTCAGAGGTGCCAAAAATGCTTTCCATAAGATCCAAATTATATTAAAATTTACAAACTACTTATTTTCTTAAAAGCTTGTGAATTATATGTGCTTGATAAAAGCAATAATTTATAAAAGATGACAATTAGATATACAAGAAAGAAAAGAGACCTGGGAGACTGAACATAGTCTTGACTGCCCTTAAGTAGGTCTGTGGTGGAGTGTGCCTCAGAAGAAACTCTAAAAGAGAAGAAATGATGAAGAATCCTTCTGATGCTTCTCTTCCAGCTGTAAAGCTGTTGGCAGAACTAAGTCTTCAGCAAAAGCAGGAAACTGCCAAAACAGGAAAGAAATGGTATAATTTAGCATGGGAATGAATAAAGGAACCCTCTCAATTGTCTTTAATAAAATAAAGAATGAAACACAAGTAAATATGATACTTAATCTAATTCTAAGTTACTCGCATTGAAATAGTATCAGCAAATATGTCCTATTTGAAAAACATCTAATTATGTTCTTTTATAATTATCCATTCTCCTAATTTTAATAATTTATATTCTTTTCTCTGTCATTTCTCCAGAAACTATTAATGCAGACTTTTAGTATACTTAGTTTTTCTTAAATTGAATCAAAATGTCCAACAGCTAATTAACTCCCTCAGCACCACACATTACCCTCTGAACTCATTTTTGTCTTCTCAGGAGCATCTAGCTATCCTTGATAGTGTTATGATGGCCTGAAACCTCAGCCAAAAACAATAGTGTTCGCACTCAGAGTCTTAGCAGTTACATACAAACTTCTTTTCGTTTGGTTGGTTTTGGGGTTTTTAGTTGGTTGGCTTTATGTTTTTGTTTTTCTTGAGACAGGGTTTCTCTGTATAACAGCCCCCAGCTGTCCTAGAACTCACTTTGAGGATTAGGCTGGCCTTGAACTCTCAGAGATCTGCTTGCCTCTGCCTCCAAAGTGCTGAGATCAAAGGCATGCGCCACCACACCCATCTACATACATATTTCTTAAAACTGGCATCATTCAACCTGCTCTGTGTATACAACAGATTATTAATGTGTTAAAATATCCACATTTAAAAAGTTTTATCTAAAAACTTAATGTTTTATTTGGACATACAAATAACTCTTTATCCTTATTTCTGATTCAAAATAATGATTGTGCAATATGATTCTGCTTGCTTTATATACTCTGGCACACAGAAACGGTATGAAAAAGGGCATACACAAATTATTCTCTTCCCATACATCATTGCCTGACAAATTCATCCAAAAAAGAAAAGCAACAAAGAAAACCAAAGAAAAAGTAATTTTGCAGGTTAAAGAGAATAGGATAAACTGATATTTGAGAATTAGATTCTAATTAACTCAGTTTTTCTTTTCTTCCTTTTTTTTTTAAACCGTTTCCTAATGAAGGTTTAATCAGTGGATTGAAGAACCTTGCTACTCTGTTCCACAACCAGCAGCCAAAAAAGTGGTTCACTGCTCCGTATGCTCTCATCCAGGTAAGTAGGCATAGGAAGTACTCCAGAACACTGAAGTCTGAATCCGTTTGCACACTCCTGCTCTCAACATACCTTCTGCCTTTATTAAGACACTACTTGGAAATGCCTTAGCATCAGAAGTTGAGTCACACAGATACTGTGAAATTTATTTAATGTTGGATAAATGAAATAATGTTGTAGCAAAGATAAATATAGAATGAATAAAATATCCTGTTACCAAGTATTTAGATTTTAAAATTATCATGTTTTTGAGATATGAATCTATTTTTATGAAAAATACAAATCTTACAGGAAATGGAGATAAACCATTTATTTTTATATCAATGTTTTATGTTTATATGCTTAATTATTCATTGTCTTGTAGTAAATTTTTCTATATAGATAATGACTTAAAAGTAGTTTCTAATAGTTTATTCTTGTTGAAAATAGACTGGATCTTCCTCAGTGTTAGTTGAAAAAGATAATATTGAAAATGAACTCTTGTATGACGCACACTCAGTTCTTGTAATTCAGTACTTGGGTAGTACAGACTGCTGGACTGAGTTACAGAGAGAGTTTGAGGCCAGCCTGGGCTGCATGAGATCTTGTCTCAAAACAACAAAAACACAACCTAAAAAGTGTCACTGAATGTATTTCCTTTCAAAGAAAAGGAGGCCCCGCCCGTACCTGTGCTGCAGTGACACTTCCTGTTCCTGTTAGACAGTTCTCCTGGCACAGCACACGCTGGCAGAGGAGGCAAAGTGGGCAGTCTTTAATATGCTCAGTAAAGAAGCCCTTTATGAATTATTATAGTAAGGAAATAATCTTTCTTACTAATAATTACATTCTACATTCCTACCTTGTAGCTACTACATAAACCAGAAAGAGTTCCATTAAGAATATAAGTTAATTAATACTTTGAATAAATGAGTACTGTGTGAGCAGTGTCATGATGGTACGTTATAATTTGTCCTAGGAACTACTATGGCATACATTATTCTTTCAGCCTAAACATACTGAAACCCTCTGTACTAGATAATATTAATTTTGACATTTTAGATAACAGAAGAGAAAAGGGGCAGGTTGAAGCCTATTCTGCAAAGCAATAAAAATCACACATCTTTGTGTCTCCAAAAAAAGGTTCTCCTAAGGATCACGAACGTAATGGATGCACATTATGTAAAAGTGATAAATACTGTGAACCACATGATTATGAGTACCTCTGTCCTTGTGAATGGCACCAGACAGACCATCATAGGCAACTAAATGAAATAGAAAACAATATTAAAAAGTAAGTTGTTTTTAGGCACTTAATGTTTTTTTTTTTTTTGTTATGACCTCTATAAATTAAATACCTTTGGTTTATTTACTTCCACAATAACCCTCACCTATATGTCTAGAACATACTGTGTTCTTCATTCTGTTTAAAAAAAAAAATTCATCCTGGGCTGGAGAGATGGCTCTGCAATTGAGAGCACTGACTGCTCTTCCAAAGGTCCTGAGTTCAATTCCCAGCAACCACATGGTGGTTCACAACCATCTATAATGTGGCTACCCTTTTCTGGTATGTCTGAAGACATCAACAGTGTACTCACATACATTAAATAAATAAATCTTTAAAAAAAATATTCATCCATCTGGACTAGTCATGGTAACACGCACCTTTAATCCGCAACATTTGGGAGGCAGAGAGGCCAGCTTGGTCTGTATACCAAGTTCCAGGTCAAGCAGAGTTACATCGTGAGACTCTGTCTCAAGAAGGTCAGAAGAAGAAGGAAAAAAAATCAGCTAAGAGGCTGGGAAGATGATATGACAAGTAAAGGTGCTTGCTGCCAAGCCTGAGTTTAGTCACCAGAACACACATGATAAAGGAGAAAACCTACTCTAGCAAGCTATTCTCTGACCTTTGCACATATGCCCACACAATTCACACAAACACGGTTAAATAAATATTACAAAAGAGTAAAAATAAAACTTTACCTGAGAAGGTAGCAATTTGTTTTTCAGTGAAAGGCCTGATAATTGTATATGTGATACTGTAGGTGGATATTTGTTATAAAACAAGGAGTTTGGATGAGATTTCCATCTGTGTAATTATCTGATTGTATTGATAAAATATATAATTTATCTCTAGGAAAGCTTGCAGCTGCAAAGGATTTCCATTCTATGAGGTAATAATCCAATTGTGTATTTTTTAATTGTTATATAGAGAAATCTTAATTTAGAATATGACTATTCTGACAAGAAATAACACCAAAGACATTCTAGGTCTGTGTGATCTGGCTGGAATAGAGACATGGCTCTGAATCCCAGGAGACAGGCAAACAGATCTCTGAGGCCAGCCTGGTATAGTGCAAATTTCAGATAGAGAGAAGCTTAGTTCCAGGTGTTCAGGTACACAAATTTAATCCCAGTACTTAAGAGACAAGCATGTAGATCTCTGAATGCTAGTCAGTTCTCTCCAGTAAGTTGGGTTGAGTCAGTGAGTTGAGAGGAAGGCAGTGGAATTGAGTCTGTGGAATTCAGAGGTTGTTTTACCTGGACAGTTTCTGAGATACAGGTTGTAGAGAAAGAACAAGCTAAACACGGATGAAGACAGATTGAACCAGAGAATGAGAAGAAGCCAGAAGATTAGAACATATTGCAAACTAACAAAGTTAGTATGAGGCCAAGCAGAGCAATTCAGGAGAGGCAGAGAGAGAAAAACTAGATTAAATCAATCAGCTTGGAGAGGTGTTAGATCCAGAACAAATGAGTTGAACCATCCAGCAAGAATTCAGAAAGAACTAGAAGGGGTGAACTTATTAGTAAGTCTCACAGGCTAAAAATGTAAGCCTATAAGATTGTACAAAGGCTAGAAGCTTCCAAGACTAGGCCTAGGTTAGCAGAGGGAGGCAGAAAACCTTTGGAGACAACAATTAATTCAGGAGAATTAAAGTTACTTTTAAGTCCTGATTACTGTTTTTTGTCTTTTTTTCACTTAGGTCATCCAAGAATTCCTTTTGAATAAGAATAAAATGTTAAAACCAATCAGGTACCAAAGACCTGATTTATTATTGTTTCAGGTATCTGAAAATAAATTTTTACTTAATAATACAAAATTAAATATGAGGAAGATCAGAAGGGTATTAGCTTCCATGTGTGAGAGACTTAAAAACTAAAACGATAACTGTTGACTGTCCCCACTATTATTCAGTATTCATCTCTAACCTTTACCCCTTCCTTGGCTATGTAAGATCGATACTTTCAAGACCATAAGGCAAACACAGGCTGGTCCTCAGAAAGATGTCTCAGTTACCATGTGCAGACAAATTGAATCCAGCAAGATGTCTAGGAAAGAAGGTTCAGGACAAGGGGTGCTAAGATCAAATATACTGAATACGAAATGTCTTAAAATAGAAATAATATTATATCATCAAATCACCGTGAATGTCAAATGAGACTATCTTAACCTTTGATGTTGTAATTAGGGGAAAAGATGGCTCCATGAGTCTACTTGCACTTTACCTTGCTGACAGCCATTATACTTAATAAATGTCTTCCCACTTAATCCACATAATCTGTCAGCAAGGTTACATTCTCTCCATTTACAGATTGAAAAATGGCCAAGTGGGGTCAAGGAGCTTAGCCCACCGTCTCTGACATAAGCTGGCATTCTCTCAACCAGGTTATCATTTGACACTTTCCCCTTAGGGAGCTCTTTTTTTTTTTTCTAGAAATATTTTCACTGATGTTACATTAGCATTACTCTTAAAGCAAATATAATATTGTCTTACGAGTATTTTCTTGTTTTGAAATTACTATTTATTCTTAATATTTATTTTTGCTCTATTAACAGAGATTTACTGTTCAAAAAATGGAGTGGCCCAGTCACTATGCATGTGAAAAATTGTTGGTGCTTTTGACCCGCTATGACATGATAGAAAGAAAACTTGGTAGAAAGACCTCCAATCAACTACAGCCAATTAGGTAATATATGGTTGGGGCTAGAGACCTGGCGCAGCAGTTAAGAGTAACTGTTGCTCTGGCAGGGGACCAGGGTTCACTTCCCAGCACCCAGTACGCAATCATCTGTGACTTCAGTCCCAGGAAATCTGGCTTTTGTAGGCACCACACATTCTTTTGATACCCAGACATATATGTGGGAAAAACAAAAATGTTTAAAATAAATCTAAAAAATAAAATTTATTTTACTTTTTAAATAAAAACTTATTTGATTTTTAAAATAAAATTTAAAACTATTAGTAAAAAGAATTTTGTAATGAAAACTGCTTCCACTTGAATATTTGGTAATCATAAGTATTAATATTGCTCCCTGTGGGTATGGCATCTATTTTTCAAAAGCAGAGGAAAGCCCAGAAATCAAGAGCATATTCAGACCTCACACTCAAGACAACATAGTCAATTCATCTGTTGACATACTTCCAACTGCTAAGGCATGCTACTTAAAAGGTTTAAAAATGAACAGAAAATGCAGAAAGAACCATTTTGAACAGAACTATTAAATCAATAGAACTATTTAACAGAACTATTTCAATGAACCAGAAAACAAGTAGGAAATGGTGGAGTAATACTGTAAAGTAAAAATGACTGGTAACTAAACATCATTCATAGTAAAGGCTTCTTCATATACTTGAAGCCTAAGAGATTTCACATGAGACTTTCAGGGTGGCACTATTAAGCAGCTGTGTGGTGGTGGCACACAACTTTAATCCTATCACTCAGGAGGCAGAGACAGGAATTTCAGAACAGCCAGAGCGACATAGTGAGGCCATGCCTATTTAAAAACAATACTATTAAGTATAGCACAAGTCATTTCATCTCCGAACTGGAGGCCAAGGCAAGCACGTCTCTGTGAATTAAGACCTACAAGGGCTGCATAATGAAACCCTGTCTCAAAACAACCCAACACACATACTCACAAAGTACTGTTTAAAAGTATACAACAAGAAACAAAGTGAAGAAGCCGGGAGGAAGAGGTAGACTGAAATACTGGTCAGTTTTTTTAATTAACTGAGTGAAATTATGCATGTGCATATTATATTCACATAACAATTAGTGAATGACAGAGCTCTATTTTGGATTGTATTTCAAGTGTTAGTCTTAAACCTTTAATGCATGTTTTGAGAGTGTTATTTATAATTGTTGTGTATGGTTATGTTACTACTAGAAATATAATGACATTTAAACAATTACAGTTAAAATAGGAAATATATCTATCAAACCAAGAGCATATATGAAAGAAAAAGTGAGTAGTGAAGAAAAAACTGCTAACATAAACAAAAGTTTTGGATAAGTGCAGCTCTCACTAGTCACAATAAATATAAGTGTGTTAAGTTTGTCTATAAAATGCAGATTGTATTGGATAAGTAGAGATTAACATTTTATAGAAAATATAAAATATGTATACAAAGTTCAAAAACAAAGATTTAAGATTTAGTAGGTAAATACCAAAGTAGTGTGACAAAGTAGACTTTAGAACAGAGATCATTGAAAAAGCAGAACTCCATAATAAGAAAAATAAGTTGAAGGGCTGAAGAGAGTTCAGAGGTCAAGACACTTGTTGCTCTTATAAAGGACCTGAGTGGTAGTTCATAGCCGCCTGTCAGTGGAGTTTCAGGGCATCTGAGTCCTCCTTTGACTTCCTTGAGCACCAGGCATGCAGGTGGTGCATGTGCTCCTACATACATGCAGACCAAACACTCACACAATAAAATGAATAAAAGTAATGAAAACCTCCACACACACACTGAATAAATCCAACAATTTTCAGCTCTACCTCACAATGAAATTAATTCCAAAGAATATGTAGGCAGTGATTTCTTATATTTTTACCTCAAATATTGATGGAAATTGAAGTATAAAATTTTACAAATAATTTGTATATTTAAACCTCGGTATATGAATCTGTTTTTCAGAATTGTTAAACCCAGAATCAGAAATGGAGTCTGTTGTCTTGAAATAGAATGGGAAAAGCCTGGTATGTATTGGTTATACATAGAATGTTTAATTTACAGCATTTGATTCAAATATAAAGTAGATAGTGAATATATAAAATACATGCTTATGAAAAAAATCTTATGTACTATAAATTATATTTTCTTATTTTACTTGTTTTATTTTAAATAGATACTGACTAGTAAGGTGATAAAATTCAAGTGCTTTCACTTTTAATGTCTCTGACATTTCTTTGATGTTTGGAAATAATGCTAATGTAGTTGTGTTTCATATTCCTAAGAAATTGCTTCCACAAATGACTTGTCTTTGGGGTCTTATATTTAGCTGTTTCTAAAGCAATTGGGGTGAGTGACTAGAAGCTAAAAACTTTCTCCCTTTATTACATCTAGTTTCCATAGGAATCTGTACTTTTTGCTACATCAGCAAAAGACTGTAAGCTCTGGATGAGCTTCCAGACTACAGACAAGAAAAGTGGGTGGAAATTCATGGGCTTTTATAATTATTTATTTATGTGTAGAGTTATGGAAATTAACCATACAAAGGCATGCTATAGTGTACATATAGAGATCGAAGGACTATTTGCAGAATTCAGTTCTTTTCCTTCTATCTCATTTTAATATCAAAATATAAAACACATCACAGGCTAAAAATTCCATAATCTTTACCAATTCAAATACTTTAAAACTTCAGTTTCTTAAACAAACCAAAAAAAAAAAAAAAAAAAAAACTTCAACTTCTCTTTTAAAATCCCAAGTCTCTGGAAAACTCTCAAAACTCTAAAATCCAGTCTCTCAACTGTGGACTCCTATAAAATCAAAATAAATTAAATACTTTCTTACTCTATCAGAGAAGAAGCAGAGCATAGTCATAATCAGATGAGAGTCAAACCAAAGTTTAGCAGTGCAGAACTCAGGGTCAGACCCATCACAGCAATACTTCATATCCACTCTTTATGTCTTTTTTTCTTTTGAGTAACAAACCCTTTATTCACTGTTGGTAGGAGTATAAATTGGTACAGCTAACTGTAAATCAGTGTAGAACTTTCTAAAAAAAAAATAGGAAAATAACTAAATGAATAAATAAGTAGAATTATTATAGGACCCAGCTATGCCAATCCCAGGCACATTCTCAAAGGATTGTCCTTCCAGAAACATACATGTTTACTAATGCCCATTCCTGCCCGTACATATTTATTGATGCTGTAGTTACATTAGATAGGAAACAGACAAGATATATATCAGTAAATGATGAATCATGAAAAAAAATGTAGTAAATATACACTACAGCATTTATTCCACCTTAGAGAAAAATAAAGTTATGAAATTTGCAGGAAACTAGATAGAACTGGAAATTTTTGAATGAGGCAACCTATATTCAGAGAAACAAACAACCCGTGTTCTCTCGTATACAGATCCTCAATTTAAGCTTTTTTGTATGTGTTTTTTTGAGTGTCCATATAGGCACTCTCATTTTAGATATTTGTGGATGGCTCCTCTAATTCTGGAGTATCTTGAAGAAACTGATAATCAGGCTAAGAATGTGGATATAACTTGCCTGGTATGCAGGAAACCCTTTGTCCTAGAAAATTGCTATTTCATTCCTTTTCTTTAATTTTAACACTTCCCAAAGAAAGTTTCTGTTCTCTCGATGGGTGCTGCCATTTCTGAAACAAGAGGATTTAAAGTTTTAATGTGAGAAGAAAACTCCCTTTCAGCTCTTAGAGGAAAAGAAAGTAAAGTCAGTTTAAAAATCAAGGCCAACAAAATCCAAGAGGATAGGAGGAGGAAGAAAAGAGCCAGCAGCCCACAGAAGCAATGAGGTGGTAATAGTAAGTAAGCAGGATGCACTCTATGCTTATACGTAACTATCAGGAATAAATACAGCATCATAGAGCAAGATTTGTGGTGAATTAGCTGTTTTGGGTTAGTGTAGTTTTTGTGGTTACTACATGAAAAACTGAGTTTTTAAATCGTTAGTTGTCTGCTTTGTTATATTTTTAATCTTCTAGAACATTATTCAGTGGAAGATACAGAACCTGGAGAAGTGTATTTCCTTACAATTGAAGAAGCATCACTGTTTGAAGCAGCCTATCCCGATGTTGTGGCTATCTACCAGAAACAGCAGTCAGAAACTAAAGGGAAGAAACAGAAAAGTAAGGGTTTTATTGAATGTGCTATGCACTCATGTTACAGAAGAGTCACCTGACCTGTCTGAACTGATCTTTCCTAAATTTAGTTGAGAGTTTTGTAAATCAAGAGTGAGAACAGTATTGTTGCCTCTGTGTCTTCATGTACTTCATCTGTTGATGCTGCAGTGCTGGGACCACACTGCAGGGCCTCCCAGCCAGGTGCTCTCTCACTGCATCTCCTACCACCAACCCCCACACACTTCCCTGTAAAACAGAAATGCCGGGAGTCCGCCACTGTGTCCCGTGCTTACTAACTTCAATTAAGTACAGGATAGCAAGTGCTAATGCTCACTGAATTTAGAGCAGCTACTGCAAATATATTTTGTGTTAATAAGTTCATTTTCTTTATTCCTTAGAATTTAGTGAAGAAAGTAACTCAATAACTTTTTTTTCAAAAGAAAATATTTTACAGTGTTTACAGGAATGTACTGGGTAGTGAGTAGAGGTTGGCAAAAATTATCTTAAATAGGTTAGTGGTTTAACATTTTGGTTTAGTGTACAATTTTTGTTTTTGCTTGAGATTGTTTTTTTTCTTTTGGTGTTTTTTCTTTGTTTGTTTGTTTGTTTGTTTGTTTGTTTTTACCCAAATGAAGAAAAGAAAAAATACTTGTTATGTTTTTCTTTCTTTTCAGGTATGAAAATTAAACCTAAAGGAAGCTGTCTACCAAAATCAGTTGATTTGATCAGTTCTCAGTCCCTTATGACTTTAGAACCTACATCTAAAGCCTTCCCCAAACAGAATCCCAAAATTGATTTAAAAATTTTTCCAGATCCTATTTTAGCACAAGAATCTACTTGTCCCTCATTGAGTAGTTTTGTTTCCCCTGAAAACGCTCTCTGTTTGAATTTGCAAGAACAGTTAATGCCTTCTCCAAGAACTTTGACTGTAAAGCAAACTAAAGATGTCAGTAATTTTCTAGTTTCAGAATGTAGTCATCCCAGCTCTTCACATAATATTTCTGTGATTACTGATCTACACTTGAGTACCATTGACTGGGCAGGTACTTCTTTTAGTAATTCTCCAGCAGTTCAAAGAAACACTTTTTCTCAAGATTTACAATCAGAAGCTGAATCATCAGCCATCCTTCCTGGCTTTGAACAGTTGTCATATGAACCAGAACAGTGTACCTCGAATTATGAAGTGTCCAGTGGAGATCTTCAGAAGCATAGTCCTGAAGAACATCTCCTTTCCGGCATCACTGGTTTACATCTTCATGACTTGCCTCTAAAGGAAAGAATACATATAAAATCTTCATGCCCTCAGTATAATGTAGGAGCAGATACTGCCCTGGAAAGTTTGCAGGTAAAAGTGAAACACTCTTGTATTGCTCACGATAGCTCTGGTGGTTCAACCGATTTTAAAGAGTCCAGAATCTCTAAGGTTGCAGACAGCCAGCTCCTCCAAGAAAGCTGCAGGGTAAATACTTCCTTACCTTATTCTTTGGATAACAAAACAGTAAAGACTTCCAGTCTCCAAGTTGGACTGCCAACTGCTGCTATACCTCATAATCCAAAAGTTGTTGTGAAGACTACAAAGAACCTTGTCATGAAGAATAGTGTTTGCCTCAGGAGAGATTCCTCAGATGAAGAAAATGCTCCAGTGTCCTGGAAAGCTAAGTATACTGCTCCAAAAATGAAACACAGTTCTCAGAAACATAGCCTAGTCCATGTCACAGACGGTACTCGAAACAAACTCAGAAATCCTACAGTAGAACCTAAAGAAACCAGTCTGTGTACTGAGTCTTTCAAGACAGCTGAAGATGAAGAAAATAGGTTCTCAGATCCAGCAAGAAGTCCTCAGAGTTCTCAACAATGTCATAACAAAGACAAGGACTCTGCTGCCTGCTGGGAAAGTCCTCTCCCCTTACGCCAAAGGTTAAAACTCAGGTTCCAGAACACTCAAAGTGGATTTTATAATACTTAAGTTTAATGTGTTTGAATGCTGGTAGCATTAGCAGAAGCCAGGCAAACTCATGTTTGGTAGAAAATGTACATGATTATGTGCCACTTAAATCAAAATGAGAATTTTAAAATGTTAACAGCCAGGTGTGGCTCATGCCTATAATCACAGCATTTACAAGGTCGATGGAGTCCAGAGGATCATCCAGCAGGAGTCCAAAGTATGAAGAGTGGCAGGCCAATCTCAGTTATCTAAGAAACAAAAAAAATCAAAACTTAGACTACAAAAGATGAGCCTCTGGTGACAGCTTCAAATAATGTATTTTTTGGACATTTTATTATTCTTGAAGTGTCTCTTATTATCTAGCTTTAACGTATTTGTGTATCCTTGACAGAGTAAATGCTTTATCATTTTTAGTTCTTAAGTTAACGTCTAAAGAATTTGTTTACAGTCTATCTATCCCCAAGGTGGTAACACTTTATAGTCGTGTTGCGGTATCTTTTATGGGCCCTTTCTAATGGCTGTATTTCCCCTTCATTTTAAGGAATCATTAGCATGCTCTAACATTTTTAATAATGTCATGTTTGAGAAGTGAAAGTGGAAGAGGATGATGTGTAGTGAAGTGTGGTTGTGAAGTCTGGATAAGGAAAGTTACTCCTTATATACATTCAGAAGTTCACGAGCACTGCAAGCAGGAAATACTTTTTAAGTCAGATGTAAAACTGAAAGGGAATTGGAAGCTTCCTCGGGATCACACAGTAATAATAGCAGTGGTGTGGATCCCATAGCAATGGTGTGGATCCCATAGCAGTTGTGTGGATCCAATAGCAGTTGTGTGGATCCAATAGCAGTGGTGTGGATCCCATAGCAGTTGTGTGGATCCAATAGCAGTTGTGTGGATCCAATAGCAGTGCTGTGGATCCAATAGCAGTGCTGTGGATCCCATAGCAGTTGTGTGGATCCCATAGCAGTGCTGTGGATCCCATAGCAGTGCTGTGGATCCAGTAGCAATAGTGTGGATCCCATAGCAGTGGTGTGGTCCTTGTGCTTTTATTTTTCTGTTTTGTTTGTAATCTATAGAACTGTTTCCTTTTGCTTTAAATTTCTTTATGTAATGTTGACTTTACTTCCTACGAGTCTTAAATCTTACATATATTGTAAAAATCTAAAGGCATCTAGAGTTTAAAAGAGATAGTACAGCTGTTTGTGAATGACTGAGCCTGAAAGTGGATCTCTGCATTCAAGACTAGTCTGGTAAGCAGAGCTAGTTCCAGGACAGCCAGGCCTACACAGAATTCCTGTTTTGGGGGGAAAAAAAATTAACCAAAATAAAAACTATTCAAAGTGATTAGCGAAGTTGTCAAATTCAAAATTGGCTTACTAACTACAAAATTGTAGTTCTGTATATTCAGTATATGACAATGAAATTTCACCAAGTGAATTAAAGTTACTCTATTTTCTACATCAAGAAAATGAACACAGTGAACATGGCAAAAATTAGTCACCAGTGAAAACAATGGATTAAATGTAAAAAAGTATAAATAAAAAAGAGGCATTCCAGATTCATGGATCAGAAGACTTAACTTGGTAGTACTGTTAAACTGTTACATTTAACTGCCAGCACTTTGAAGGCAGAGGCAGGTAAATGTCTTGAGTTTGAGACCAGCCTAGTCTACAGAGCAAGTTCTAGAACAGCTAAGGCTACACAGAAAAATCCCTGTGTGGAAAAACTAACCAATCACAAGAAAAATAAACAACTGGTTTCAATCCAATCCCATCAATACCATGTTTGTTTGCTTCTCCTCCCCCCATTCCCACTCCCAGAACATAGTCAGCTGATTTCATTATTCAGACAGAAATTTAACAAAATAGCATATCTTGGGGAAGTTGGAGAATTCACCCTTCCTGATTACTACAAAACTGTATAAATTAAATGTGCTGTACTAGATGTGTAGAAAATATTAAATCAGTTAGAATCGAGTCTAGAAATGAACCCTCACATTTATGGTCAATTGGATTTTTAGCCAGTATGAAGACATCAATGGGAAAATAAGTCTCAATAAATGCTTCTGGAATTTTCACCTGTTCTTGTAAGAACTATTTTAATCCTTACCCCATACCTTTTTCTTAAGTGCATACAATAGCAGGAGTGTTCAGAGTACATAATACATTCATGAAATAGCCACAGACCTATTGGGAACTAACAACATACCAAATCTTAAGGCTTGATATCTACGTGAACTGCCAGTTAGGGGAATGCTGACAATGATACTTGTAATCCACTAGAAACTAATATATATTAGCCTACAATATCTTCAATTCACAGCCAGGACATTACCAAATAGCAATGTAGCTGTTGGACAAGTAGGTAAGTGTGCCCCTTCAGGTGCCTGGGTCGTTTGGACTGCCTCATACTTGCTCTCAAAACCAAGAAAGGTACAGAAACTTGTCTAGAAATGATGAACCCTTGAGCCAGATGTCTACAATAGTGGGGAAGTGCTTTTAGGACATTAGACAAGAGTGATGTTTGCATGTTAATAATACAAGATAATGAGAGAACAACTGGTTGGGTTTTCTATCCTATCCATTATTACCTATGCTAGAAAAAGACTTAAGACCAGGATATGATGCTCCCTGTTTTTCTATGATGGAAACAAATGATCCATTTTTAGCAGGCTGGGTAGAGAGTAATTAATTGTTTAGGTTTTCAGAGGCACTCTAGGCAGATGTCGTAGAGGTCCAGATCAGATACACCAAGAGCAAACTGTAGTAATGAGGGACCTCAACAGAGAAAGTTATGAAAGACTTCTGATAATCAGTTGAGAGGGTGCTAGTGTTGTAGAGATGGCATCCTATGAACCATTGCTCTGTGTGAGGACAACAAACCTCCATTCAAGGCAGTTCTCACATCTGTTCCAAAGAGAACAGTTCTGTCCTTATCTCACCTGGCCATTTTCTCCCAGACATATACTCAAAACATATAACCACATAAAAAAAAAATCAGTGTACAAATGCTTATAACATTACTATTAATAGCCACAAAGTAGAAATCACCCAAGTTGCCAAGGAAGAGAGGAAAGCTAGCATACACAGCTGTGGTAAATACTCAGCTAAGTTCTGTGCAAAGCTTCTACCAACTCTGTTAGCTGTATTGCTACATTTTGAATGTTTAGGAAAATGTCCCATTAAAATTCCCAAGTGTCTTATCTTGATTTGTCCATTGTTATGGGCAGGTAGGCTCATATAGCCCAGGGAATACATAATATTCCTATGTGCTCTTAGAGTTTAATGAAATATAGGTAACAAAATGGGTTAGGAATGGGTGGTCTGGATTCCTTAGAAATCTGTGGACATTAGTTTCTGGTCTGATACCAGCTTTCGTTCCCTCTTCAAGTTGTCTTTCATCTCCTGGCTATTCTCAAATTTTTTTATGTCCTAGTTCCTTGCTGATAGACTCATGACACCTGTGCATAGACTTGTGAAATTTTGTTTATATTTGCATTCATCACTTCATTGTGTTGTCTTTCAAATATTCTACTAAAAATCTGCCTCTAGCTACTTGAGCCCTGAAAATTGGTTTCTCCCGTTTCCCTCCACACTGAACCCTGCTCGGACTTATCTGCTATAGGCTTTGTGAGGTCAGGCTGAAGTCCTTGAGTTTTCTTCTACAGTTCACACTGAGGGAAACTTCCTTACATAGGGTAACAATGATAAATACTGTTTAGTCAGCTATGCCTAGTTTCAAGGGCTTTTCTGCTGCAGATGTCCCCAGATATTTCCTCACCTTTCTGAGACTCTTTGAAATATTTATGTCACATCTATTAAGTGACAGACATTGCTAGGCCCTAGAGATTTAGTGATGAATGGCTCCTGCAAGTCTGTTTTAATTTCTGTAAATTAACTGCCACTGCTGGCACACTGGGGCACTTAATAGATGATAGATGGCAGGTACTATCATTTGGAAGAACATTTCAGATTTAATTTCCAGCTAAATAGAGCCCAAACACTGCCTCTGAGTAAAAATCTTCTCTTACTAGATGGTGTGAAAAAAAGGAAGCTTACCAGGTTAGCACCCTAGAAGGGATCCTGAAGAACGTAAGATTTGAGCTATGGTTATAATTCTGGAAAGTGTATAATGTATTTGCAGATCTATCATTGGTAACTGATGTTCAGCCAGCCAGCATAGGTAGTTATTAAGCTCAGACTTCCTGCAAAGTTCTTACAGTCTGTGTGGCAATTGGTGATGTGTTTGTGAGTTTAAAGGAATTTCTTTAGGCCATTTGATTAAAACAATGCTAAAGCTGGACTGGCGAGATGACTCAGTGGTTAGGGGCACTGGCTGCTGCTCTAGAGGACTGAGGTTCAACTCCCAGCACCCACATAGCAGCTTACAACAATCTATAACTTGGCTTCAGAGGACCCAATGCCCTCTGTGGCCTCTAGGAGTACCAGGCATGTACATAGTGTATAGACATATCTCTTTATTTAAAGAAAACACTAAAGGTAGAATTCAGATTTCCTACGTAGTGAAGGAGATTCCCTGTATGTATAAATAGTTTGTAGCCTCAGACCTGGATATCTTTCCTGACTTTCCAGTATAATTTTACTGCTATCTATAGCTCTACTTCCAAATCCTGACATAGCTGTGCAGTTGTTTGCTTGTGGCTTTTTATTGTCTATTTCCTAACCTAGAATGCAAGCAAAAAGGAAGACTTTTAAGTTTTGTGTGTGCGGAGTACTAGGAAACTGCTTGGTACAACTATTGTACACATGGCCTCTCCCTAGCCCACTGGGACCTATACACAGTAATACACTTTCTTTGAAGAATGTAACCTAGGAACTCCAGCATAGCTCAAATGGCCATGGCAGTCTCTAGTTTCAGCATGAGGCATTCACTCTGTTGTAAAGCTCAAGTGTTAACCACTCAATAATTCTTGCTTTTCACTGAGCAGAAATCGATGCCTTTGCTCAAGAAGTGCATACCTTGCCTTGTCCTTTGAGAATCTGTTCAAATGGAATAACATATTAGTGACTTTTGCTCTTTGTATTTCCAATTATTACACATACCTCCATGAAATACAATATGTATCTTCTAAAAAAAAGTTTCCATTTCCTCTCTGATGTTAGAATTAAATTTGATTTTTGGATTCCTTAGAACCTTGCTCAGGAGTTAATACCCTACCCCCTTTCTACCTTACTTGCCCACTCATTGAAAACTCGATGTAAACAACATCTACTCTACCAGTGTTGTTTTCTGGGGCCTTACTATTCCTTATGTTTTTGAAATGTTACCTGCCAATGGTTTGGGTGTTGTTTGCATTTTATTTTTCTATACTACACCAAGCATCTAGTGTTTCTGAATCCTCAACATCTACACAGGGATTAGCAAAGAAAGCAGTAAGTGGATGCTGGGCTACTGGCTGGTGGTGAATTCAGAGTCTTAGTTCTTCAATTTGTCTGAAGACCAAACCCAGCTGAATGGCTCCCTCCCTTGGCTTGATCACTAGTCTCCTTCAGCTACTGCAAGATGTCCCTGGGAGATGCTTTCTGAGTGACTACTCCTATTGCTCTGTAGCACATAGGGAAAAAAAGGCTTAACTAAAACATCCCTAGGGAAGCTTCCTTTCATCTGTAGATTAACATGGTAGTGTTTATCACCTTCTTAGCCAGAAAAACCTTTCATCGGCCTCAGCTAACACCTTGCATTAGGCTCATTCAAAGGATTTGCCACATTGACTTAAAGAGACATGCTACAGAATCAGTATGTATGACACAATACAAGTCTTAACAAGTCTTAAAACGTGCTTTTTTTCCCCCGGTCAATAGACAGTTTTTTTTTTTTTTTTTCAAGAAGGATAAAATTTTCTAGTTTGGCAGTGGAGAATCATTAGCAGTTGGGTGACCCTTCTATAGTTGTTATTTTAACAATATTTGACAACCTTTATAAGAACCAAAGCAGAACCTCTTTGTAAGAGTTACATGATTAAGAGTACAATTATTAGCATGATTATGTGCCAAGGCTTGTTATATCTTGACTCTCCTAACCGGAGTGCATGCCTCAAAGTGGCAAGTATATATATTCCAAGATCTAGTGAAAGACATTATGTTTTTGCATGTCACTCAATAGATTCCCAGAAAAAGGTCAGGAAGTGATATCCTAGAGAGTTTGCATCCAAACGAAACAATAAGTGGTTTACAAAACACCAGTGTAAGCACCACAAGTCCTTCACTTTTTCTGTTAAAGCTGTGGCCAACTATCTGATGGCAGGCGTCTGATTTTTACAGGGCTGTTCAAACACAGACCTCTCTAGACTAAGCCTCAATAGGGCTCCACCGCTTTGCAGCTGTGATGGTTCCAGAAGTGTCAAAAGATTTGGCACAGACAGGTCTGCATCCTGTGAAGCAGACCAAAGGGCTTTTTTACACCCATGTGGTGGTGGACGGAATCATTAGTTACCCTCACTGCTATAGATGAGCATCCCTAGACAAGTCTCTGGAGGCTTCACCTTCTCTTCTTGTATCTGATAACAGAGCTTATGACTCTCAACTACATGTTAAGGACAAGCACACTGGATTTTACTAGTCATATCTGCACATTAGGAAAAACTTCTCTTCGACATGTGCTTTGATATAATGTGTAGAATTTCTTGAGATGATGGTCATCTCTACACATGAAAAGAGATGAGAATCTAGGCAAAACTACCATGACTACCATGAGGTGGTTCCAGGTTTGGAAAGTGTTATACAAAAGTGAAAGTCAGAAGAAGGCATACATTAAAGCTTTTGCTATGCACCACACATTCTTCAAGTTCCTTGGGTATGCCCTGCTACAGCTCTGAAGGACAGGCACTTATCTGTATTAAAGAACTGACAAGCACCATGGTCAGGATTCGAACCCAGAACAACTAACTCCAAGTTCAAAGTTCACTTCCTCTCTCTCCACGTCTAGATCCTTGGCCAGGAACTTGGTTTCTACATGGTCCACATGGGTGGATATAAGGCACTGTTAGTAGCATCTACCATCTGACTCAGAGCAAACAGCGAAGGCAGAATCTCAGAAAACCAGTCCTGATGAACGAGAAGTCGCCCTAAGTTCATTTAAAGTCTCAGAATGAGACACAATAATGATCACAGTCTCTGTGTGTGTGCAGGGGTGGGGGAGGCAGTGGTGTGTAAAGGGGGGGATAGAATGTGAGTGGCAGATCATGCGCTCGGTCCCACGCCTCCCAAGTTTGCCTCCTCCCTGCACATCTCACTATTGCGACACTGGTCACAAGCCGGTTCCTAAAGAAGCCATGGCTGAACGTATCTCTGTCTCCACGTTCATGTAATTTCTTTTTCCTTCTAACTGATCGTAAAAGCAACTCAGAGTAAAAAGATATACCTGTGTGATGTACGAGAAAAGAATAGATTTAAAAATATATATGTGGTTGGAACAAGCACCAAAAAAATATTTTTAAAAAAAGGAAAAAACAAAAAAACAGGATATGCCTGAGGCCACAAGCAGGAAGTAAGTCTCCTGGTTGTACTTCTTCTAAAGGGCAAAGGGCAAGTATCTTCTTCTCTTGCAGGAGTTTTAAAAATATCTTTCAAACTTGATCTTCCTGGTTAGAGGCACAGGAGCACTTCCGTAGTACGCGCACAGCTAGATCCATCACAGATAAACCTCACTCTAACGTCCTGTGTGAGAGCTGCCATGGATCCCAGACTCTCTTTTGTTCTGGTTCCAGTTTGTGATCATCTCCTGAAGATTCTCCTGTCCCCACCCCCCACCCCAGGGTGCTGTGATTACGGACATGTGTCACTACCCTGATTCCCTTGGTGTTGAAGATAAAATGCACGTTGGGCAAAATACTCTACCAACAAAGCGACATCTTCAGCCCTAAATCCCAGCATCCCTTTCAGGCGGCTGGAAGGTCCCACATGGATGCCTTCCTCCCTCACCTGCTCCACTTTACCCCTGCCCGCCTTGCTGGGGCCCCGCCTGTCCCCTGCCCTCCTTACCCGGCAGCACCGGTTTGCTTCCTTGGCCTGAAACACTGAGTTCACTCCATAGTACAGCTCTTAACTTGGTGCTCTCTCACGCAAGACTTCTCAAAGTCAATTTAACTCCTTAACACTGCTCTGGGCGCAGCTTTTCGGCTTGTACTCCTGTGAGCTAAACAACCGCAGGCATCGCAGTCTCGCTCCTTCAGATTTGCCTCTCCTGCTCTTTTCTTTGTAAGTCTTTGGATTGTGTTGTTCGCTTATCTCCATCACTGTAGTAACTAAGCAACTGAGCAAACTTTGAACTGTCTTTTTTGTTATATTCCTAGGGCTTCAGCAGCACTTAACAGATAGCGTCCGATTCGTATGTGCTGGTTGAATGGTTAAGTGCATTAATCTTTGAACTCAAATCTGTCTGTGAAGCAAAAGCATGGATCACTAGTATACTATAATCTAGAGATCTAGAGGCAAACTAGATCTGGTAGAGTGTGCGGGAATAACATCTGATGTCTCTCCTGGAGCGATGTACAATACAGGTGTGGTGCCAGACTCCTTTGTCTTAAGAAAAACAAACAGACGCTGGAAGGAGGGCTCAGCATTGGAGGGCTCTGGATGCTCTACAGCAATGGTTCTCAACCTGCACAGTTTACAATCCCCTTGGGTGTTACATATCAGATATCCTGCATGTCAGCTTCTCATTACCATCCAGAACAGGAACAAAACTACAGTTATGAAGTAGCAACAAAATAACTATGGTTTGGGGTCACCACTACATGAGAAACTGTATTCAAGGGTTTCGGCATTAGGAAATTCCTTCTACTCCTGTCCTAGAGGGCTGGGAGTTCAATTCCCAGAACCCGCATGACAGTTCACAATCATTTCTTAATCTAGCCCCCAGGGCTCTCTCTGGCCTCTGTCGGCCCTATACACAGACATATACTGATAAACACTGATATACATAAATAAATTAAGAAAAAAAGGATAACTAAATGCTGGCTGGAAGGAATGAGATAAGATAGTCTCAGAATGCTGAGAGATGAAAGGACCTCCAGGGACCCTAGAATGGCAGGTGTCCTTTAGAGAGGAAGAAAGGCAGGCTCTGGTTCTTGGATAAGGCTTAGTTAAGGAAGTAGAACCAGGGCTGTTTGTTAGATTCTTTTGTGTGGAAAACAAAAGCTAGATACAGTGTCAAGAGAAAGTGAAGTTACCAAGAAAAGAAAACAGGCCAGATGGGAAAGCAAGAGAGTAGTTTCATTACTTCTGACTCACAGTGAGGGTTACCTGAGGCAATGAATACCAAGTGTTTCCAGACCGGACTGTTTTACTCCAAGAGGTCTCCTCTGTGGGGCTTACCGAAAGCTCTTCCCATTGCACAGCAATCAGTCACCAGCTGGAGGAGGACTGTTAGGGCCAAGCCTCTCTGAAGCCTCATGCATTTGTAGGTTGTGAGACTGATCAAGCCACCGGAGACTGTGCTCGTCTCAGAGTTCCTCAGAGGACTACAGCTGTTCTTGAGGGATGCTGCGTACTGGTTTCCAGTGAAACCTAGTGGAAGGGTGGTTGCTTAAGAGCTAGGTCACCAACTAGTGAGAGTGACATAAGGTTAACATTGAAACACTTGATGTTAATTCATCAGTCTATACATCCACTTACATGCATCCACCACTGATCCATCCATCATCCATCCATCTGTTATCCATCCCATCTATGCATTCATTCACCATCTCTCTATTCATCCATTCATTTGACAGCCACCCAGCATGTATACTACCCCAAGAATGATGCAGATTATAAAATTTAGGATAATTCCGGGCATGGTGATCCATACCTTTAATCCCAGCACTTTGGAGGCAGAGGAGAATCTCTTGATTGCAAGGCCAGCCTGGTCTACGTAGGGAGTCCCAGGACAAACAGGGCTAAACAGAGAAACCCTATCCCAACCCTCCCCACCCTGCCCTAAGAATTATGATACAGATTAGATAGTCTCTTCTATGAGATGGAATCACAATCTATTTGCAAAGAAAATCATGTGCAATTAACTTAACTGCTCACATTTCTAGGTCAAATCTGAATGAAATATTTAACACATACCCACACTTGATCACAAAATGATATAGACAGAACCAGATAGAGAAAGAATGTAGTTACCTTCCCCTCTACCCCACCCCGCCCCCCTTTCTGTAGTTCTTCCCAGAAAGGTGATAATGAAAGATTGGGTCCCAACTGGGCCACACTCAGGGAATTTGCATTTTAAAGTTTGAGGGATATTTATAGGCCTTTTGATCTTTTTCTCTCTGGCCACCCACCCCAACCATGCTGCCCTTTCCTGCCCAACCGCTATCCTGCACCGGGCATAATCTAAGCAATGATGGTTTTAGGTCTAGAGGTTTCTGAGATTTCCACCCAGCTCCAAATACAGCAAATGCCATCCATACATCAATGGGTGAAGGTGTTGTCTCACTTTCTAATGATCACCACATATGGTTACTAGTATAACTTTTCTTTTTAAGTGAAGAAAATGAAGCGCGGGTTAAATAACTCATCCCAGATCACTTATAAGTTGGAAGAGAGAATTATTCCAGGTTTGTGTGCTTCCAAACCTGTAACCTTCCTTTAAACCATTCTCATCCCAACTGGCAAGGCTGGTTATTCCAGTTTCCAAAACTAAAGTCCTTCCTGGAAAATGTAATCCTGCATTCCAGTTTTCTTGCTGGTGTTATTCTGGAAATAGCCCAATAAACGTCAGAGTCTGATTTACTCAGGGACAAACTTGCAGCTGTCTTATTCCTTTGCAGCTCCCCTTGGGCTCTGACTGCTTGTCTTTCACACAAACTCCTGCACCCAACAGCTGCACTATTTTTTTTTTTTTTTTTTTTTTTTTTTTTTTTTTAGAGGCAGAAATGTTATCTACAACCTCTAGGATCTTCGGGACAGTGTCTCTTAACAAAGCCTGCCTGAAACAAGCTGAATCTGATGAGTTCCTGTACCAGAGGCAACCACAGATGCCAACAAGAAAATGGATCGAGATAATGACTTTAGGGTCACCTTTATCATCATACAGATCCAGATGTGTTAAAGTTGAAGACAAAAGAACAAAGCTCGTTAATGAATGCCTAGGCGGACTCGGGTCCTTTTCTTGTTTCTCAGTGCAAACCAACAAGGAACAACTCACTGTTATCTTGTGGCCTAGCTGATCTCTGCTGAGAGAAATAAGTGACTCAAGGCTTAGCAGTGGAGCCAGAACCCAAACTCATGTGACTATAGCAAAACCATTATGCAGGTGCTGGGTGGGTCTATGAAATGTGCGTCTGCACTGAGAGCAAAGAGCCATCTCAATGAAAAGCTTAATCTTGTCGTTAAATCCAATCTGTGGACTTGGGAGGCCACAACTGTAACCCAAACTCTCCTGCATTCACAAGCACCCAAGTCATATTTTGACCCAAGTGGGCTCCCCTAAAGGACAGGGAAAGCTCCTTAGGCCACAGCCTCTCCTAACAATCTCTGAGATGGTTGAAAAAGTCAGAACATTCTGTAAATTCCTTAGAAAACCCACCCCTAAGCCTCACCCTCCCATCACCTACTCATTCCCAAAGAGGGAAGCTTAGAAGTGCTTAGAAGTCAGGAGCCCAAAGAGTCATTGCTGATTGCAGAGTGTTGAGCCTGAGAGATCAGGTTCAAAGCTTCAGCGGAAATCAACTCCCTCCTACTTTCGCATCTCCAGCCCAGAGGATCTTAGCCTCCCTCCCCCCAGTACACTTTCTGGTTAATTCCTTTGGTTTGTGCTCAGCTTGGGTTCAGCCAGGCAACCCAGGCATCCTTTTTCCTCTCTAGTCATATAGAATAAGTCTCCGGACATATAGCTAAGGCTACTTAACCAGGAAGTGAGGTCATCACTGGGGAAAGCAGACCATCAAGCCTGCCTCCTTTCTGTCTCACAGAGGACACTGTTGACCCTCCAGAAAGTTGCAATGGGAGCTCCAAGCTCTGCCTTGCTGGCAGCTCTCCCTCCCTGCCTCTTTCCAAATCAAACAAAGGACAAGGACATCATGGGAGGTAGACAGCTCCTGATGACTCTGTTGCTGCTCTGTTCAGATAAGCTCTAGAGCCATCACCTAGAAACTCCCTGAAGCAGAGGGCCGCTTTCACATACATTCCTGGTGCGTTCAATGAGGCGAGTCCGGAAGATCTGCTCCGGGTCATTATTGTAGACAGTCAGGTTTGGAAACTGACAAAGATACTAAACCTGCCTCAGCTCTCCTGATCCTCCAACTGACTGAGCTCAAAATCCACCCTGATGCTGAGTGAAGTCACCTCTAGTCTTTTCCCCCACAATCCTGCCTCCAAAGTCATCTCTAAGGCCACTGCTTCCTTGATGTCTCCCAGGTTCCCCAGTGAACCGCACTTCTCTCTCTTTCCCCCACCCCCAGCACATTTTTAGTCTCTTTATCAGTCAGACATTTTACATATTCGGTGTGCATTTTACAATTAGAACACACTTCTAGTCAGTGAGTGAGGCCATTTAGAGATGGCAAGGACAGTGCTAGCTCTTTAAGCAGCGGATCTCAGCCTGTGGGTTGACCCCTCTGGGGGTTGAGCAACCCTTTCACAGAGGTCACTTAAGATCACCAGAAAACATAGATATTTACATTATGATTCATAACAGTAGCAAAATATCAGCTATAAAGTAGCGACAAAAAATAAGCTCATGGCTGAGGATCACCAGAAGCTTTCTTCACCCAAGTCTTCAGCTTTTGCCCCTGCATTGTCTGGGTGCAAGGTAGGAATTCCGAAAGCTTCTGAGTTATGTCATGAGTCCCTGTTTGTGTCCTTTGTCACATAGCATTTAGTCAGATATTTTAAAGGTAAGATATGTTCAGGTAATAGACACATTGTTTCAAAACAACAACAGAAAGCAAACTGTCAGGGCAGTTTCTTTAGAGAGAATCCAGAAGTACAAGCTGGAAGAAGCCCGAGGCACTGAAAGAAATAGCCAAACAGGCCGGTGACGACAGTGACCTTCTGCTTCTGTCCTGTGAGATAAAAGCCTAGAGTAGATAAAAGAGATGGGGGCTCTGAACCATGCACTCAGCTTCCCACAGACACAGCCATCCAAAAATGCTACAGTGATTGCCAAAAGATGTGACTGGGCTGCAATGTGACCACTTAACATTTCCAAAACCCAGCTGGAGCAAAACTGTTCACTGAACAGATCTTTCCCCAAAACAGGTTGAGCCAGTTCATGGTCACAGACTCAACTGTGTTTACTGAGTTTACTGGCTTTGTAACTCAACTATGATTAGTCCAATGGAAAAGGGCCACTGCCGTTTTCGACAACGTATTGCTTCAAAGGCAGTGTCTATGGATACAGGATTGTAGCTTTCTCAGGGAACAGATGGCTGAGAAAATCAGAGTATAAGCATTTTCCATCAGAAGGAGCTGGAGCTGGGTGCTCTCTTGTGGTTCTCTTGAGTGTAGAGAAAATATTTCCCTGCAAAGCACCAAAGACGAAACTTCATCTTAGGATCCCCAGAAAAGGCTTTTGAAGATGTGGCGAGAACCGGCCTTTGCTGAGGAACACTGCTTTCTGAGCCATCCTCCTTCCCTATCACGTGAGAATACTAACTTGAATGTCTCTTTTGTTCTATTCTGCCTAAGAATCTCAATCCTTCTGCTTCTGCCTCAGAAGTGCAGAGATCTCATAAGTCCGTGTCACCATGCCCCACTAACTTGTACTCTTTCTTCTTTTGGGTTCTCAAGATACTGTTTCTCTGTGTAGTATACCCCTGGCTATTCTGGAACCAACTTTGTAGACCAGACTAGCCTTGAACTCCCAGAAATCTGCCTGCTTCCAAAGTGCTGGGATTTAAAGGTGCACCACCACACCTAGCAACCTGCATACTTCTTAAAGGGGACTTTTGATGGCCCATGCAGAGTATTACAGTGACCACTAAAGCTCTTAGACCACCATCAGTAACTAAAGTGTGTTGCTTTCTCTCTTTAGTCCAAAGCATTCCTTGAGTAGTACTTGTCCCTCAGGGTAAGCTAGGAAATCAAATTACCAATCAAAACAAGTAGACTCTATTCTCGAGTATGCATAACTCCATAAACAGGATCATTTAAAGTAGAAATAATGTGAAACAGAGAGGAGTGGCTATTGTCAAGCAAGTGGGTGGCTGGATATATAGCCTTCTTGCTCAGCAACAGAGATGGACAGCAGAGAATCAGGAGAAGGGCCCTCTGTCAGTCCACGGTCTAGTATGCAGTCTAGTGGAGGAGGCTAACCCAGAGCAGGAAAGTCCATTTTAGCCTGTGTGACTCCCAGAGCGAGTGGGAAGAGAAAGTCTAGGCTGGAGGGAAGGGAGGAGCAAGGAAGGAAAGCGGTGAAAGTAAGAATATCACAAGAGAAACTGACTCCTGGGCAGGCACAGGGCCTCTTGCATGAGATGACAAGGTCAAGATCCAGGAAACGGGAGAAGGAGGAAGATTGATGTAATCTCCAGTCCCATTCCCAGTTCCTCAGAGACACTGCGGGGGGGGGGGGGGGCTCCCCAGCTCTGCTAAGGACAAGGACACTTGGCTTTCGGTGTCCACTGCCAATTCTTACAGGAAACTGAAGGTTTGTGCAACTCCCGCAAACCTTCCTTTCTAGTTTAAAAAGTCTTACACAAAGGCCAGCTGAAGACAGCCTGGCTTCCCTCTGTGTCTGGCTCTCTGACTTGTACCTCTCAAGCGTGGCCTTCCTGAGAAGTAATTAGATTATATCTGTAGAACGCTTTGAGCCACCGGATGGAGAACATCGTGCGCACACATACAGGCACGGTCATTACTGCAAACCCCGTTTCCTTTGTTCTGTTTGAATCCATCTCCTGGCAACAGCTGTCTGGCTTTGAAAGGCAGCAACAGCTGCAGTAATGAGCCCACTGCTGGAGTGATGACAGTCTCTCTCTCCCGATGCAGCTGTTCTTTAAAGTGAGATCCTGCTCCGCCATCGCGGCTGGACAGCCCTGAGAGCTATTTGTGTTGCAGGTTTGCCTGCAGGAGAGCGTCCAGTTCCTTTCCCGTGGTACACTCTAAATTCTGCCACGGGCGAGAAGCTTTGCTGTGGATGTGAAAACCTCTCTGTCGTGGGTTCCTTGTTTTCAGCGGAGATAATCTGGCCCATGTCTTGAGGTTGCCTTGACATCCTAAAGATGTAACACATGAAAATCTTTCACCAATTCTAAGGCAGTATTTCTGAACTAAAAATCATGAAGGCTGCTTTAAAAAGCGAAAGGAAAAAAGGTGCACGTATAAGAAAGCACTGTAAAGATAAATGGTTCCTGAGGATTGGCGGACAGAAACTCTGGACAAGATCCTCGCTTAGACTAGAAAAATCTAAGTAGTCAAGAGAGAATTGAGTTGAGTGTAGTGACTCTCGTCTTGACCCCCAGCACTCGGGAGGCGTAAGCAGGTCGGATCTCTGTGAGTTTGAAACCAGTCTGGTCTATAGAGAGAGTTCCAGGATAGTCAGGACTGTTACACAGAGAAACTCTGTCTTGAAAAACAAAAACAAACAAACAAGCAAAAAAATAAAACAAAAAGTTGAGCAAAATATAAAACTCAGTCCTTGGCTGATAAAAAGAAATGCAGACAAACTAGAAAGATGGCCCAGTGGTTAAGAGCACTTGTTTTTGTGGAGGACCTGGGTTTGATTCCCAGATCCTACAAGGCAGCTCTAAGTAGTTCCAGTCTAGTTATGTTCTGGGTGGTCCTCTGGATACCTCCACAGTATCTGTATTAAAACATGCAGGCAAAATGCCCACATATACAAATTAATAAAAACAATCAAAAGGGATAAATAAAAGAAACACAAACTAGAGGCACGTAGAACCCAACTAGAATTAAACCCAGATCTGTCTAAGGAGAAAAGATTCATAGGTCTGCAGGGTCAGCAGTGCCCTGGGGCTGGATAATCTTAACTAACGGGATGAGAATTGGCCAGAGGTTTGAGGTTTGTTGTTTTATTTTTATTAGATATTGACTTTATTTATCTTACTTATGAAAACAAAGATATCTCCAATTCGAAAAAAGAATGGGTTGTTTACGTCACAGTACTCTTGTCTAGAAAGATATCAAGTATATTTTTAGTGTCTTGATACTACTATTGCGTGGTTTTCTTTTTTAAATTAAAATATAATTATGTCATTTATCCCTTATATGTCATTATCCCATGACATATAATTATGTCATGATCCCATCTCTCTGACCTCTTCTGTAACCCCACTCCCTTTCAAATTTATGGCCCCATATTGTTCCATATATGCAGATAGATAGAGATATATATGTGCAGCCTGCTGAGTCCCTAGAGTATATATATTTGGTCTTGTTTTAAATTATCTGTGTGTGTATGTGTGTGTGTGTGTGTGTGTAGTGCCCACAGAGGCCACAGAGGGCACTGGATCCCGAGGAGCTGGACTTACAGGGGTTGTGAGATGCCAAAAGTGGGTGCTAGGAACCAAACTTTATTCCTCTTCAAGAGGAGTCTGCATTTTCAACTGCTGAGCCATCTCTTCTACCTGAGGCGATCTTCTGACAATGAGAAAAGTTGAGGAGTTGCTGGAGTTTCCAGCTTTTTCTGTCCTGCACTCTGTGTCCTGTGATTTCACCAGCCAAAGCCAGGGGCCTGCACTGAGTGAGTTCTTGGCATGGTCTACTTCTGTGGTTCTCAACCTTCCCAATGCTTTGGCCCTTTAATGAGGTTCCTAGGTTTGTAGTAATCCCTAACCATAAAATTACTTTCATTACCTCATAACTGTAATTTTGCCACTGTTAGGAATCGTACTGTAAAGATCTGTTTTCCAATGCTCTTAGGCTATTTGACCCCTGAAGGGATCGCGACCCACAGATTGGCAAATACTCTTCTGAATGCTCCTGGCCTGGCTCAGCTGTGCTTGTTCCTAGGATACACCCATCTGACCGAGTTCTCAGATATCAGCTTACCCACTTAGTAAAAATAGAGCCTGTCAGGCTCCAGCTCAGACTCACAAATCCAAGTTTCTAAGAGCGGGAAGTGAAACATCCTTATTAAAACATGGCCTCCACTCCTCAAGACACTGCTGTCAGCTGGAGAGCAGAGACTGCAAATGTAAACTCCAGGTTTGCATATAGACAACAGGCCCACTGTGTGCTCCAGGCCTGCGTTTAAGCAGCAGGCCCATTATGTGCTTCAAGTCTAGTGGAGATGGAGGTAGGCTGCTTGGCCGTCAAAGGTTGGGGACAGTACTCAGTACTGTGGTATTGGGAGGGATAAGCCTCCAACATTTTCTGGCTCCATGGGAAAAAAACTTCTTTTATTGGTGTCCTTGTTGTCTCATTTAAATTATCTTTAAAAAGAAAAAAAACAAATAAGATATGTATCCTTTCCCATTGCCTATTACCATGGATACCTCACTCTCAACAATTTATTGTTTTCCTACTGAAATATTAAAGTGGGACTGAAAAGACGGCTCAGCATCTAACAGCCCTGGCTGCTTCTATTCCCAGAACCCCCATGGCAGCTCATGACTCTCCAGAACTCTAGTTCCAGAGGATCCAACACCTTCTTCTGGCTTCCACGGGTGTCAAGCACACATGTGGTATGCAGACATGCATGCAGGCAAAATACTTATACACATAAAAGAATAAAAGTAAATTAAAAAGTGTTGAAGTAAATCAAAGCACTAATTTGATTAAAACATTGTAGCATTAGGCTATGTTTCTTACAGTAAGTGTTCTTCATAAACAGGATTCTTCAGTTTTCATGCACAATATTTTATTACACAAAGGGCACATGATTTATGTAATCACCTCTTTACTGTCAGATATTTCATTGAATAATTTACGTTCACAACTATAGTGACTACTCTTGTTCACAATTATTTGGCCACATATTTGTTTTATTCTATGGGATAAATCCTTGTGCTCAGACTACATTCCAGTCTAAAGTAGTTTCTTAAATGAAACAGTTGATCATCTCATAAGCGGTATGTGGGAAGGACCGCTTCCTCCCCCTCTTTCAGACGGTGCCAATTTGAGAGGTGAAAAATGGTCTCGCCTCATCGATTCCATTTACATGTCTTTGATTGCTAATGAGGTAAACATTTTTTCCTGTTTATTGGCCTCTTGAGCTCCTTTTGTGAGCTGCTCATTTCCCTAGTAGCAAGCTGCTGTTTTTCTTACCTGTGTGAGGTTTTCATAGAAGTAACCGTTTGACTATGATATTTGACTAGTTTGTATTAACATACTGAGAAACACGGTCCCACTTTGTTCTCTGCCTTGTCATTTGCTTTGTAAATGGTGGCTCATTTTTAAATACAGAAAATTCAGGAACATGGGCAACAGTGGCGGCACAGGTCCCGTGCGGGTATCTACTGAAAACAATTGCAGTATTCACTTTAGTGATGGGGTTTGGGCATCACTGGCGGCTAGTGGAGAAGGAACTCTGTAGTTTTCTTTTTGTTCTTCAGTCCGGTTAAAACAGAGGGTGATCCTTGAAGAACAACATCCTTGCAAACTGCTTTCAACTTTTTGACATGGGTATTAAAATGCCACCCCAAATACCAGCGGTAATAAAGAATGGGACTTAAAAGGGGACAGAGGTGTAAATGTAACACTGGGAGCCCCTCTTTGACTCTTGCTGGCCAGTTGCTGAGGAATCGCCGGTGGGAGACTCCGCCTCCCACCCGTCTCTGTGTCAGGTGGTGGAAAGCCTTGGTCGTTTGAGGCTGCTTGTGGAGTCTGAAAGTTCTGAACCAGGACGAGCTGTTCACACAGTATTAATAGCCGAAGCATCCTGTGTGCAGGCCCTCTTGGGAGAATTAGCTTCTGCTTCCTCTTTTTATTGTCCCTTCCTTCATCTGATGTCCCCTGTACCTTCTTCAGCTTGTGCAAAAGTGGTGACTGTTTTCTTGTTCCAAGAAAAAAAAAAATGTACCTAGTGATTCCCCCCCCCCCCCCAGGAAAGAAAACTACTTCAGGACAGGACTGCTTTCGGATGGATTCTTTTTTGGATAAAGTCACTTCATTCTTGCTTCTGTCTATGTTCATGAGGCAAAGAGCCTCATAGCATTTGACTGGGTTGGAGATTTTTCTCTGTACCTGAGGAAGGGCGTCATCCGTGTTTCAGGAAGATGGCTTCCCAGGCTCCAGACTTTGCTGACTGAAAGGTGCAGACTGATAAACGTCACTTCTGATCTGCAAGTCCTTGGCAGGGGCTTTCCGATGGCTAAAAGTTTGTGAGAGTGTAGCATATCTCTTTCCTATCTTTTAAAAATAATCTTTTGTTCTTTGGCCTTTTTATACAGATTTGTAAACAATTTAAGGCACGTCACCCCGAATGCCTTGCTCAACATCTTTCTGCCTGTCCTCTGAAACCATCCTTGTTTCCAGAGAAGTTCCCCTCCCACCTCATATTGTGAGCATGAGTGCATGTGTGCATGCGTGCCTGCGCACTCGCTTCGTATGTGTGTGTGTGTGTGTGTGTGTGTGAGGGCGCGCACTCGAGTGTCACTAATGCTTGTATGAGTATGGGTGAGGGAGGAGTGTTTATAGGAGCCTGGGCAATAGTGGATGTTCCATTGAGGAAAACAGTATTCCCTACCCCAGCATCCCTCAATGACCAATGGTCCTTTAGAAAGGGGGGGGGGGGTTAGGAGTCACTACCTTATCTATGAAGAAATGCTGATGGACAAATCACTCTCCCTTGTGTTTCCTATGAAGTGAACCATTTACTTTTTATTGTTTTCTGCTACTTTTTATTGCCCATAGGACTAACACATGCTGCCATGACAATCATATAATCTCTTACCACGTGATGCTTTCTGGGGGGTGTTAGGGGGTTGGTTTTTTTGGTTTTTTATGTTTGTTTTGTTTTTAAGAAGAGCAAAGACAAGCATTACTTATCGACTTCAAAGAGGCACACAATCAGAAGAACTAAATACTTTTTTACCCTGTTTGTCTATCTATCTGCCTTTCTTATTTGTTTATAAAGATAATGTCTCATTGTGTAACCTTGGCTGCCTGGAAGCTCTTTAGGTAGACAGTAGACCAGTCTGACCTTGAACTCACAAAGACCTGGCTTTGTGTCCAAAGTGCTGAGAATGAAGCCTGCACTCCGGTGTTGGGGCTGTCCTTCCTTTTATTCTTTGTTTCTTTGTTTCTAGTGATGACAGGGATTAAAACTTTGTGTTCTGGAGTTGCTCCTAGGGTTTTACAGAGTTTCTCACAGGCTACACAACCTTCAGACTCAGAACTGTAATCAAGGCAACTAACTCAAGGACAACTTTAATTCTATTTAATAGTTCAAGGACAAGGAGAATACTGCGCCACCACTGGCTGTTTTTCTCCAACCCCACACACCGATCCGGGTCTGCCTCAAGTATTATCTATATTTTTTGTTTAATTTGTTGCCATTACTTTGTATTTATTCCTGATTATTTCAACACCATGAGCCAGGAATGGTGGTTCATGCCTTTAAACCCATCACTCAGGAGACAGAGGCAAGCAGATCTCTGAGTTTGAGACCAGCCTGGTCTACAAAACCAAATCTGGGATAACCAGGGCTACACAGAAAAACCCGTCTCAAAAAAACAAAATAAAATAAAAATTAATTAATTAATTAAACACCAGCTCCATCTCTTGCCTGTCAAGAATTCCAGAGGTAAACTAGCCAATGCATTTTGGGTTGCTATCAGAGGATGTGTCACTCAGTATAGACAGAAACTATATATAATAATACATATTATTATTAGTCTAAGCACCTGATCAGGAGGCTGAAGCTGTTCACAGAGACACCATTTCAAAAATCAAGGGAACTAAAAAGAAATGAGAATACCTAAAACCAGGAGCATGAGTATCTCTGGAGAGGAAGTGGGGGCTGCAGCTTCCTGTACTGCAGCTGGTTCTGGGTGTGTCTCAGGCTGAGCCTTGGGTGAGGTTACAGTTCTGAAAAAAAGAAGCTGAGTTCAGTGATCTTATACAAAATGTTTACCAAGAGAGCTTTGCTTCCTCTCCTACAGATAAGGACCCTCCTACCTAAGTAGATGACCTCACTGGTTTTGTAGGAGAGGGTAGGAGAGACCCTGTTCTCTCCTTAGCATGTTCGCAGAGCTACAGGAATTCAGAACACGGAAGGCACAATCTCTGTCACTGGCACCAGTGCCTGAGTGTGTTAATTTTATAAGAAACCTTCTTCCTAAAATTTTGTTGTAAGAAATGTTTAAATATCACCCTTATCTCCTGTAGATTATGCTATTTATGCATTAAAGGCCAAGGAAAATATCAGGATTTCAGGCAGACAGATGCCCTCTGCAATAGAACTACGGTTTAGGACATACAGCTAAGGGCCTCACATAACTCTCTCCTGTGTCTTACCTTTCTTGGGACAATAAGCCTGGCTGGAGTTTTGAGGCCCTAGGATCAGCCTGTCTAGGTCTAAATTGTCCCTCAAATTCATCAACCAGAACAGTGTTTTTTTTTTTTTTTTTTTTTTTATGCTTTAGGGTTTTTTTTTCTTTATGAAATAGGAACATGTTATATTTTTATGTCCTTTAAATGAAGTAAAAAGCAATAAAAAAAACTCGGCACTAGAGTGATGTATTATTTGCGTTACTAATATTTTCATGCCCAGGATTAGTGTAAAGATGGCTAAGGAACAGTATAGCTCATATACATACAGCACCCGTCTCAGCATGTTCATTATTGGGGGTAGAAAGTAATCATGTGGGTGCCTGACTTACATGTAATTTAGGAATATGAATAATGTAAACTGAATGTAACTGTTTCCCCACATTCTTCAGAGATGTGTTATAATGTCCCAGTGAATGCCTGAGACCAAATTCTTTATATGCAAACTCTATAAATACATATTTTATCCTATCCTATCTGTCTGTCTGTCTTAGTCAGGGTTTCTAATCCTGCACAAACATCATGACCAATAAGCAAGTTGGGGAGGAAAGGGTTTATTCAGCTTACACTTGCACATTGCTGTTCATCACCAGAGGAAGTCAGGACTGGAACTCAAGCAGGTCAGGAAGCAGGAGCTGATGCAGAGGCCATGGAGGGATGTTACTTACTGGCTTGCTTCCTGGCTCGCTCAGCTTGCTTTCTTTTTGTGATTTCTTTATTGTTTCTATTTCTGTTTTCAATTCCTTCACCTGTTTGGTTATGGTTTCCTGTAGCTATCTAAGTGATTTTTGTGTTTCCTCTTTAAGGGCTTCTACTTGTTTATGTGTGTTCTCCTGTAATTCTTTAAGGGAGTTATTCATGTGCTTCTCGAGGACCTCTGTCATTATCATGAAGTATTATTTTACGTCATATCTTGGTTTTTGTTTATTATTATTATTATTTTTTTGGTGTGTTGAAATATCCACTGCTTGCTGTGGTGGGAGAACTGGGTTCTGATGTTGCCAGGTTGTCTCGGTGTCCATTGCTTAGGTTCTTGAGCTTGCCTTTTGCCATCTTGTTATCTGTGCTGCTGTGTGATCCTGTCTCTGACTGGAGCGTGTCTCTCCTGTGGGCCCGTGAGCTCAGGCAGGAGATCGCTCCTGGGTGCTCAGCAGTTTGCAGGCACACAGTGAGTCCTGATGGTGGTGGCCCTGCTCTGTCTCTGGGCCGGAACAGACCTTTCCCACTCAGCTTGCTTCCTTCAGAACCCACATCTACCAACCCAGGGATGGCACCACCCACAATGGGCCAGGCCCTCTCCCTTGATCACTAGTTGAGAAAATGCCTTACAGCTTGTGTCAAGTTGACACAAAACCAGCCACTACACTATCTGTTTTTTAAAAGATTTATTTTTATTTATTTTATATATGAGCGTCCTATCTGCATGTATACTGAGGGCCAGAAGAGGGCATCAGACTCCATTACAGATGGTTGTGAGCCACCATGTGATTACTGGGAATTGAACTCAGAACCTCTGGAAGAGTAGCCAATGCTCTTAACCACTGAGCCATCTCTCCAGCCACCCCCTCAATCTATATACTCATGTTAAGGTTTTACTATAAATTAGGTGCAGTAAGAGACCAAGAACAATAACTGAAAAAAAACAAATTATAACAATCTCTGTAACAAGTAACATACTGTAATCCACTGCGAATATGTTTTCTCTCTTTGAGAATATCACATTGTACTATATATAGGCCTCTTCTTGTGATAGGGTGAGGTGACACCATGCCTCTGTAATGAGGTGACATGAAAGGCTGTCACATTTGCTAGGTGGAGTGCAGTGGCATGATGTCATATTTCTTAACACCCCTGTAAATGGTATGTATTGAAAACTTGAAATACGTTTATTTGTGGAATTTTCCTTTGAGTATTTTTGGGCCATAGTTAACGACGTGTGACTACTTCCTCAGGAATGAAACTGTGGGCAAGGAGGGCACTGCCACATGTCTGTTCAGTTCTTCCAGTGGCCAGGCACTGGTTACCCAGGTGCTCCTTCATGCCCACTGTGTGAACAATGGCTAGTCTTTCCATATTTCCCAAGTTCCATTTCGAGCTTGGATGACAGTGTCAACAGCTCTACAGGAGCCACCCATCTGGCCTCCAGCCTCTCCATGGAAACAGCAAAGCAGTGGTTACGAGCCAGGCTCCAGTGGTTACCAACCAGGCTCCAGTGGTTACCAGCCAGGCTCCAGTGGTTACCAGCCAGGCTCCAGTGGTTACCAGCCAGGCTCCAGTGGTTACGAGCCAGGCTGCAGTGGTTACTAGCCAGGCTCCAGTGGTTACTAGCCAGGCTTCAGTGGTTACGAGCCAGGCTACAGTTGGATGTAATTGTGGGAATATCAAACCTCAGGTGTGCTGTGTTGGGCAAAGGACTGAGTAACTCTGACCTTAATTCCTTCTTTACAGAACAGGATCAGCAGTGATAATATTCTACATAGACACGATTAATTCTCCACTATCATATTCATTGGATGTGTGGATGGTTATCTTATTAGACCTCAGCAGGCTACAAGGAGCTGAGAAATTGGTTACTCATTTAATCCACATGTTAGATGAGGACAAAAGCAGTTTAACTTACATTCTTTCCTTTGCACCCAACACGAGCTAAATAGAAACCTAGATCTATAGGAATCCATGACCAGAATGGCAAGCAGAGACATGGGGCCGAATCATGTGGTGCTCACTGGAGAACGGCAGGAATCCGAGGTCTGTGCAGGTAGGAACAGCTTCTTGGAGAAGGTGAGCTTCGAACCAAGCCTTGTATGTACCTTGTAGTTATTGGTAGTGATTGCCGTCACGTGTGTGACAGATTGTAAGGTGGAGACACTGTACCGTATAGACTGTACAAGTGAGCTGTACTTTGTACTGCTTGTTTCTCATGGCACAGATTTTTGCATCTGAACTGTCTTCCATGAGGATTTTCCCGGTTTATGGTAGCATGGAAATGTCACTGTGTTTGGAATGGATAATTTCCATAGTGACACTATTAGTTTTTATTAACCTTGGGTGCATTAAGACAGTCTGTGATGATCATAGTCACAGCCACTTACAAGTGCCAGGTGAGTAATGGACATTAAAGTGAGCAGCAGAACCTTATCCCAGTAACTCACTCTGTGGGAGAGAAGCAGTGTACTTGGTATGAACACGTAACATGTAATCCGCAGCAGTTCCAAGAGAAGAAGAAGATGGGTCTTGAAGCCAGGCAATTTGAGATCATCTGCTGTTCCCATCTCTGCCACAGCTTTTTGGTGTGGCATCAAATATACCTGGCCTTGCCTGGAGTAAAAATGGAACCACGCACTCAGTGTTCTCTAGGCCTTCCTGCTGTTGAGGTACTCTGAATTACGTGTATTCACGCTGCGGCTGGAAAGATGCTCAGCAGTTAAGAGCACTGACTGCTCTTCCAGAGGTCCTGAGTTCAATCCCAGCAACCACCTGGTGGCTCACAACCATCTGTAATGGGATCTGATGCCCTCTTCTGGTGTATCTAAAAACAGCTACAGTGTACTCACATAAAATAAATAAATCTTTAAAAAATACTCATTAAAAAAAGTATATTTATGCTCTAATGGCAATCAGGCTTCACAATATTTTCAGATCTAGGAAAGAGTTTGACAGAAGCTCTTCATGTAGAAGATAGGATGGGTGTTAATTCTATTTTTAAAAATCACAACACATGCACCATGGGAAGGTAGACGTTTGCTCTAATAGAGGGAACCCTGACTGACCCTTACTCTACAGGACATTCTACACTAAGGTCTATTGGGGTCCCATTTAGACTGAGTACATTTTCTGCTTTAGAATGAGATGTCAAATCTTTTAAGTTTAGACTCCATTTCGGAGAACCTGACCTAAGTTTGAACTCAGGTAAACTAACAGGCTCGTACCTAGCATTAGTTTCTAAGTTGCATCCCCCCACAATAAAACCCAAGCCTAGTTCCAGTCTCTAGGCTAATCCCCAACAAGACCAGTGTCTCCAGGTTATTACCCCAACAAACCTGCACCTCCAGGTTACAAGCCCATCCCCTGCCTAATGACCACCAATGCAGAGGGGAACAGAAACTAAGTTTCTGATATGACTCCCAACACCAGTCAATTATGTTAAAGGCCACAGTACCTTTCCAATTAGATGCTTGCACATGCGTTCCCTGCTTTCTGCTTACTATAAAGCCTTGCCCTGATAGACATCCGGGGCTCCCCCATCACCAAAACTGTCCCTTGGGATGGCGGTGAGTTGGGGGCAGGGTGGGGCAAGATAGCTCAAATACAATAAAGACCCGCTGTGAGTTGCATCAGATCAGGTCCTGTCTGTTTTATGGGGGGACCACGAACATTTTCCTGGCACTACGAGAACAGATAATGGAAACAGGTGGGAGGGGAAAGGAGCCAGCATTGTGTAGCAAAGGCACACACTCTAGTTCTAGGGACATCACACTGTGTTTTTTTCCTTTTGTCTTCTTCAGATTGAGCAAAGTATAATGATCCATGAAGACAGGCCAGGCCAGTGTGAATCTGGGCCAGCATGACTTTTTATTGGAGAGAGGAAATATATATTAAAAAGATGGAAGTTGGTCCATTTCCTTATTCTAATAATGTGCTTTGGGGGTCAAAATAGCTAGAGACCCAGGTCAGAAGCTTACAGTCAACACTCAGAGCAGCTCTGATGCCTGGACCGATGACATTGCAGGGACTGGTGACCACCGTGACAGAAGTCTCTACAAGGTACCAAATATTTTATTTGTTTTGTTTGAGACAGGGTCTTATGAATCTTAGGCTGTCTTTAAGTTTAATGTATAGTTGAGAAGAACTTCAAATGTCTAATCCTCCTGCATCAGCTTCCTGAGTGCTGGCATTGCTAAGTATGCACAACCACACTCAGTTCACAGAGTGTAGAGGGTTCAGTCCCAGGCCTCATATGCTAGGCAAGCATTCTATCAACTGAGCCCACATGAACCAAAAATTTAATGGAGATTTTCTTATGTAGAAAATAAAATTTGGCCCGGGTATAGTGTCATAAGCCTATAGACACTATAAGCCTATCTTAGCACTGGGAGGCAGAGGCCAGCGTGGTATATAGCGTCCCAGGACTTCCAGGGATACACAGAGAGACTTTGTCTAAAAAACAAACAAACAAACAAAAAACCAACATGTAAATTTGTAAAAAAAAAAAAAAAAAAAAAGAGTAGGAGGAGGAGAAATACCTCGGAAAATGAGTGATTTGTGAAAAGATCTTGGGGTTGTGTGTGCAATTTCGGAGCAGAAATAAGCTAGCTTAGATATAGAGAAGATGGAAGCTGTTGTCTCAGTGTTGACTCTGGCCACCTGAGCTACTTTATATCCTTAAGTCACATCCATGTCACCTGCCTCTCTCACAACAGACTGACAAAAGGGAAACATTATTTTTGTTGGAGTTTTACATTAGCCACTTTCTACTGAGTGTGTCACTTCTTGTTAGGGGTTCTAACTGGGTCTCTGAAGCGCTGGAAATCTCAGCCTTCTCTCATACACTTCAGAATTGTCAAATCTGAAGGTTAATTATAATATAAGAAAAGTTCTTGGAAAAAAATTCAGTGTACTCTGGGCTTGTTGACCAAAGAATGAGAAAGTGGGGGGAGAAGAAGAAAAAGGAGAAGAAGAAGAAGAAGAAGAAAAAGAAGAAGAGGAGGAGGAGGAGGAGGAGGAGGAGGAGGAGGAAGAGGAGGAGGAAGAGGAGGAGGGAGAGGAGGAGGGAGAGGAGGAGGAAGAGGAAGAGGAGGAAGAATCACTGAATACATTAAACTCTTGTCCAGAACCTGGCTCAGGGACCTTCAGCGAACAATAAAGCTAAGAGGATTTTTCTCCAGATTACTTCAAATGTTTATTTCCTGAGCCTTGCCAATTAAGAAAATACCACAACTGTTCTAATTAGGGCCTTGACATTTCTTTCTAACAATTGCAAAAGGGTTGAAGTAACTATGTTAAAGGACAAGTCCATGTGAAGCTAAAAGTGACTCTGATGCTAATATTCTTTTGAGCAATGAGCTGCATGCAGAAGAAGTTCTGTTCCTGGGACAAATGGGAGAAACTGGAACTGCTTTTCCAGAGTGCAGGGTCTATGGGAGCATATAGGAAATGAAGCTAACTAGCAAGGCCATCCGATTTAACACATTCGGGGGCATTTGGAGCGATGCTGGGGGGAAACCACTCTCTTGTTTAATTTCACACTTCCTCTATACATTTCAAAAAACGAGGTGTGACTGGATTTTAAAGAAGACATTCATCAGGCTAAATGCCAGCCAGGTACACTTGCAAGCTCCTGGCTTTAAGGAGTCTTCTGGCGCCTGTTTGCTACAGGAGCTCCAGCTCTGTGCATTTAAAGCAGGAGAGACTTCTGCACATTAGGGCTCTAACCTTACTGGATCTCCTGGTTTGTCCTTCAGTGGGTAGAAATTCTTCAAAACCTGGGGCCGTTAACTAAAGTGGAAGGCTAGAAAGAAGGGGACATCTAACATAGTGCTAGCCTACGCCCACCCTGAGGAAACAGGAGCCATCACTGCCTGCATTGACACAGGAGAGAATCAAAGCTCAGAAGATTCTCTTCATTTCAACCCATGTTCCTTTTCCAGCATCACTCTATCTATTCTGAAATACCCAGGAGGGAGGGGTGTGTGTGTATGTGCGTGCACGTGTTGGGGAGTCCTCATGGCCCAAAGGTCCCCAGGAGACCCTCTTTTCTGCAGATGCCCAGGTTTGTTTTCTTTGGCTTCCCCATTAATGAGTTCCACAGGACAATGCTAAGCCTGGTTATGCAGCCTTAATTGGTTTAGTTACAACAAGATAATTCCTTTTTTCTTCTCTTGGAGGCTGTTCTGTTTAAAGGCATTTTAGCTAGAAGATGCTAATTATCAACGAGGAGAAAGTGACACCCAAGGAGTTCATTTTCCATCTCGGTCCTTGGTTCGTCCTTTGAACTCCCTCCACCAGGGGCCCCTTTTCCCACTTTGTCCCGATCCCCCACCATCATAAAAGAAAGCTGGTCTCTGGCCAGGGCAACAGAACTTTCTTTCGCATTTGCCAAGGAGCCCTTGTACTGCTGCCTCGGGGCATGGACAACCTGAGTGAAACCTTCCTCAGCCTGGAGGATGGCCTGGACTCTTCTGACACCTCTGGCCTGCTGGCCGCCTGGGACTGGAAAAGCAGAGCCAGGCCCTTGGAGCTGATCCAGGCATCCCCCACTCAAAGCCTCTCCCCAGTTCCTTCTCTGGAGTCCTACTCTGAGGTTGTACTGCCCTGTGGGCACAGCGGGGCCAGTACTGGAGGGAGCAATGGCTATAGTAGTCAGGAGGCTGGCGGCCTAGTAGAGCTGGATTATGACATGTTAGCCTTCCAACCCTCCTATATACACGCTGCTGGTGGTCTCAAAGGCCAGAAAGGCAGCAAAGTCAAGATGTCTGTCCAGCGGAGACGAAAGGCCAGCGAGAGAGAGAAACTCAGGATGCGGACCTTAGCAGATGCCCTCCACACGCTCCGGAATTACCTGCCCCCTGTCTACAGCCAGAGAGGCCAGCCGCTCACCAAGATCCAGACACTCAAGTACACCATCAAGTACATCCGGGAACTCACAGACCTCCTCAACGGCGGGAGAGAGCCCAGGGCACAGAGCGTGTGAGTCGTGCCTCTCGGAGAATCCCACCAGCATCAGACCTATGGACAAGCATAGGAGGAGCTCTGAAGACCCTGAACCTGTTGTCTTACAGGACAAGAGCACAGAGTTATCTATGGACACTGTGTGGCCATCTTGTGATCCTAGCGGGACTTCCATCTGACCTGTTGGAGCTGCCAGGACATTCATCTCCCAGGCAAGCAGGACACTCCCAGATAGTCTCATCCTGTCGCCAGTGACTCAGCCTTTGCAAAGAGACAGATTCTTTTGCCCCGTGTCCTTTGAAGGTATTTTAAAGAAAAGGGTTCATATAGTTTAAATACACTCTTTTTGACAATGTCAAATACTTAAAATTATGCTGTCCTACCATTTTGGTGTTGGGAGTTTTTTTTTCTGTTGGGTTTAAACTTGTATTCTGTAAGGAATCCAATGTGACATTTGGATTCTTATTTAGAAAGATTGTGTCAAATAAGGAGTTAATGCTTTCTCAGTTCTCTCTCCTTCTCTGCCTCTCTCTACTTCCCTCTCTCTCTCCACTGCCCCTGTGTGTGTGCCTGCGTGTGTGTGTGTGTGTGTGTGTGTGTGTGTGTGTGTGTGCCCGTGTTTGCTTAAATGTTTTAATAATGCTAGGAATAAGATCTTTTCAGTGTAGAGGGAACTTGTGTCACAATAAGCAGGAGGTAACAATCCGGTAGACTGTGCTGATTTAAGACATTGAAGATCCTAAGACCAGAGATTTCTCTGTAAGGCATGGGAGGGAAGAACGGGGGTGGAGGCATAGACTAATGTGTCCTGGGGAACAGGAGAAAGAAAGAAAGAGGACAGATCCCAGCACCACAGCGTGGCCAGAAGCTAATTGTTCAGAGCAGGAGCCTTCATCCCAGGCCTGGCGTGGATGTGATCTCATTACTGCACATGCTCATTTCTTAAATGAAGAGATTGCCTTAAAACAGAGTCAATTTGAACTCTATAGACAAGTGTAAAGCCCGGGGTTAGAACTTAAGGCTTTCGCTGACCTCTTTATGTTATCCAAAAGACCTAGATCTTTTGCCCACTCCCTCCATCCCATATCCTCCTTTTACCCAGGTCCCCCAGTGCCTCACATGTCTCTATCTGCAATCACATACGCTCATTCAGGTGCCTGTCCAGCTGGGAACGTGCCACAGCCACAGTTTGGTTAATATCGAAGGTATTAACCCAGGGTATCATATCGAAGAGACTTCAACTTAAGGTGGTTTCTTCCTGAGATCTCCTTTTCCTGCTGTGATGATTAACCATTGGTCTTTGTCTCCAGTGATCCACTAGTCTGGTCATGTTTCCTGTTCATCCCCCCACCCCCTCTTCCCCGGCCTTTGGTCGTTTTCATTTTTTTAATTCCACAAATTATAAAAGCAGTAACTGTGTTCACAATCTTATGTTTCACTTCCTCCTGTTTCTTTCTTTGATGATGGGAATACACACAAATAAATATGTGCATATGTATTGTTTGAGGGTTGTCTTTAATTCTGCACATTCTGAGTCTTACCTAGCGATGTAAATTTGCATAACGATGTATGTGACATAAGTACCACTATTATTCTGATCTTCCAGATGAGAAAATTGAAGCGTGATTTTCCCAGTCAAACAATACGCCCCAGCACGGGTTCTGCATAATTGCTTATACTGAAGCACCTTCTCAATGGAATTTAAGTTGTTTTGGGTTGTTTGATTACGAACCATGCCTGGAAAAATAGAGACAAAAACTCTGAACACTGGTAATTTTTATATTAGTCTTAGAAGTCCTCAGGGAGAGCTTTTCTAGGTCAGAATGTGGGCATAGTTTACATTTTAATAAATATTATATCATCACTTTCAATACCACATGATAAGCTGGTGGACCTACAAACTCTCTGGCTAGAAACCACCTCAAAAACCAATACTTGGCAATTTGGTGACATCATCATTTCGGTAAGCTTAACTTATCCACTCATTAGTTGAGATAGAGCATCTTTGTTTGATCTTATGAGACTATTGTTCATTTTGGTTCCTCTTTGGTGATGTGTCAGTTTATGTTCTTTGCATGTTTTTTTCAGTTGAATTATCTTTTTCTTAATTTGGGAAAGTACATTAATCGGAAAATATTTTCTTACAATTTGTTGTTTTTTTTAACATTTGTTTTATTCTGTCTTAAATTTATAATTTTGATTATGCCATATCTTGCTTTTCAAAGTTTTGCATTCTTATATGAGATTACATTTTTTATGGTTTTTGTTTTATGACTTATATGATTTTGTTTCTTTGCTTAATTTTTTTTTCTAGTTACAAAGGTTCAAATTTATTTTTAAAACATTTTTTATTATTGAATTTTTAACTATTGGATCTTTAACATAACTGAAATAAATTTTCTACAAGTTGTTTCTAGGAAGAATTTAGCTTCACTTGGGAAGTAGAATTTTTATAACTGAAGAATGGTCTGCTTTTTTTCAAGGGCTAGTTGGGTGCCAGGGATTAAATGCCACCCTATTTTTATGAACCTCCATCAGCTTCTTATATATTAATTTTTTGGTGTTTGGCAAAGAAACTAGAAAAGATTGGTCTACGTCAAGTTTTTTTCTTAAGGGACTGTGTTTCCTGCACATATTCATGTGAGGTAGTGTGTACACTCATGTGTTTGTGTGTGGGGGCTTGGATGCATGCTGTGCCTTAGCTTAGAGAAGAGCAGAGGATGGAAATAGGACCTGCAGAGAACCAGCTGCTCTCAGAACCAACTTAGAGATCAAATACTATTTTCCTTGCTGACTTAAACAATTGAGAACCAAGTGCCCCCTTCTTTTGAGTTTGCAAGTTCAGTATCAACACTGACTCAACAAATTGGTAAATTTGGCTGTCCAAGGGTCCAGGTAATGTAAATGAATTACAAGATCTTGGTTTTACTTTCAAAAGTTCCCTCAAGGATGGGGGTGGTGGTGGGGGTAGGGATGGCCTGGTCGGTGAACTAGTTGGTTAAGTGCTTGCCAATGCAATAAAAACAATAAAAACAAACAAACAAACAAAGAACTAGTGTGGTGGTTCAAGTCTGTAATTCCAGTGCTGGGGAGGTGAAGACAGAAAGATCCTGCAGTTTACCAGCTATACAGTCAGGTTGGATAGGTAAGCTCCAGGTTTTGTGAGAGACTCTATCTTGGGCTGGAGAGATGGCTCAGTGGTTAAGAGCACTGACTGATCTTCCAGAGGTTCTGAGTTAAAAATCTTAGCAACCACATGGTGGCACATGACCATCTGTGATGAGATCTGATGCCCTCTTCTGTGTCTGAAGATAGCTACTGTGTGTGTGGGCAGAGGTTGGTGGATCTTTGTGAGTTTGAGAACAGTCTGGTTTACAGATCGGCTTCTAGGATAGCCAGGGCTACAGGAGAAACCCTGTGTCAGAAAACAAACACACAAAGAAAGAATAAAGTATAGAAGTAGTCAAGGAAGACACCCAACATTGACCTCTCATATCCACACACATGTGTGCACACACACTTGCATACCTGCACATGTCTCTGTGTAAATGTCACACACACACACACACACACACACACACACACACGCGCGCGCGTAATTACTCCCACAGAGGAAGGGAGAGGGGAGAGGGAGAGAGGAAGGAGAGAGAGAGGAAGAGAGAGAGAGAGAGAGAGAGAGAGAGAGAGAGAGAGAGAGAGAGAGAGAGAGAGAGAGAGAGAGAGAGAGAGAGAGATCATCTGTTAGTTGGGCCTGAACTCAAGAACTTCTAACAGAAGAGGCCTCTGAAAAGCTAGGAGAGGTTGGGCTTTCTGGAAGGTCACCTGTGGCCTAGAGCTCTGTTGCGCTCCCCAGACTGCATACTGCATAATGCCATTCCTGAGAGGTAAAGGTCTGGGGACATTTGATCTGGTGTCAGGCCTTCCCTGAGAAGCTGCATTCCTTGTAGGGAGCAGATCTGGAGAAGGTCCCTGACCCCTCTGGGGAGTGGCTCAGGGCAAAGCTTCAGGAGTGCGCTATTTTTGGTGCTTAGAGAAGGAAAGGGCTGAGGGACTGTGGAGACATTAGCCATGTGGGCCGTGTTTTCCTGTTGACTCCTTCATATGATTCCCATAACGGACCTGGAGGTAGATACAGAGTTACTTTGATCGCATGGAGTCTGAGGTTTAGAATAAGGAAGCGATGCAGAGCCCCAAGGTTAGCTAACAGCACACTGCACGCCTAGCTCCGGGCTCTGCTCTGCAGAGCTCTCTTGTCATGCTGCTTTCCTTCCCAGCAGCGCTAGATGGTTCTCAGCAAAGGCTCCCCTACATCATCCCTTCGCCTTCCTTCCTCTGGGGCCTTCATCCCTCTCACCACATGAGGCATTTCATCTCGTGCTCTGAATTATTTCTCTTTGAACTTCTACCCCTCTCTTTTAATGTTTCTATAGAATTTCCTTCACTGGCGCTTAGAGTATTAATCGAAAAATTAAATCTGCCGTCTGTTCACTTGTGTTCAATAAAGTGTTCCACAGTGCGCAAGAGCCCGAGGTCTTCTGTTCTCCCGCTGCTGCGGCTGGAACTGGGTTGGGAGTGTGTGGGAGGGTGGGGTGGAATGTGGTGGGCGGGTGGAGCTTGCAAACGGACACATTGGCAGACTTACTATTGTGCTAAAATATTTTAGAGAGAAAAATAGTGAGGGCTGAAGATGTAAGTTAGTGATGTTCAAAATGCTTGCTGGGTTCCATCCTGGGTACTGCAACAGACAAACACTCCTAATCACCAAGATAACAAAGGGAAAGGCCGGTAAATGTGGTTTGTCCCCCTTCGATCCTACTTAAGGGTTTTGCATACGAAGTCCTGTGGAGTTCCTGGAGGTGGGGATTTGGGTCTCTTTGAGGCTTGGGTCTTGACCCCTTTGGGCTCAAGATGACTTGAAAGGGAGCAAAGTCTGGCTTCTGGGTTCAAAACCTTGAACTCCACTGACGAAGAAAGGCACAAAGGGTTCTTGAGATGGGCAAAAGCTTGTGGACAATTCTTTGCCTCCTGGGGTGGCAGGAGAAAGCCTGGAAGCCCTTTGCTCTCTGGATTTTGGAGGGTGCTATTTAAATGACCTTTATAGGACCTTATGGGCCAGGGCTTTGAGGGCTTCCCCTCACTTCACAAGCTCACCCCCAATTCTCAGGGATGCTTTTCCATTCTTAATAAGCTGTCTCTATCTTATTTGTAACCACGCATCCCTGGTCTAATTCTTTGTCGTGGAACACAAAAATCTGGGCACAGCAGCAGATAGATGCCCTATGACAAGGACCTGTGCCTCTAACACTATGACAGGAAGCACAGAAGCTGGTGACTTCTCTCTTGTCAATTATTGCCTTCACAGGAACTTTACTGATTTCTGTTTTGTTTTTTTTTCTTCATCAAGCTGATTGGACAGATTTGACAGGGGGAGGGATTGGGAACTTCACGCAAAGGTAGTATTTTGAAAGCACTGAATGGGGTTATTCTGTTCTAACCCAAGAGAACAGTGTAGATCCATTATCCCAAGTGTCAGGTTATCCTTTGTTGGACCTTGCTTTTCATTTTACAGCCAGCATTAGGAAGCAGTTACCCACAACACAAGCAACCTTGCCAAGAGTCACGAAGCTGGTGCCGACCAAGTTCCACCCGATTTCTGTGTAACCCATTTTCTCATTCGTCCTAAGTAACGGTAGCCAAATTATAGATCAGTGAACAAACCCAGCATAGAAAGATCAGGACATCCATCCTTCCCAGGTGATGCCTTCACTTGGCGAAACTTTTGAGTTGGTGCCTAAACTTTTTACAGCATATTTCATTGTGTTATTTTTTTGTGCATGTGTGCATGTATATTTCATCCTGTTCTTATTTTTGTGTATGACTGTGTTTGTATATATATGTGTGTGTGCATGTGTGTGTGTGTGTATGTGCATGTATACATGGATATACACATATGTGTCTATGTGAAGTCAGAGGATGATGTCAAGTATCCTGCTGTTTCCTTTGAGACAGGCTCTCTGACTGAATTTGGAACTAGGCTGGTGGCCAATCAAGTGTCCTGTTTTCTCATTCCTCAGCACTGGGGTTACAGGTACTTGTTCTGGCTAGTTTCCTGTCAACTTAAGCTAGAGTTAAATGAGAGGAGGAATGATAATTGAGAAAAGGCCTCCATAAGACCTGGCTGTAGGGCACTTTTTAAACTAGTGATTGATGGAAGCGGGCCCAGCCTATTGTGGGTGGAGCCATCCCTGGGCTGGTATGGAGGCAGGCCCAGACTATTGTGGGTGGAGCCATACCTAGGCTGGTGGTCTTGTGTTTTATAAGTAAGCAGGTTGCACAAGCCATGATGAGCAACCCAGTAAGCAGCACCCTACTCAGCCTGTCCAACAGCTCCTGTCCGGCTTTCTGCCCTTTTTGAGTTCCTGTCTGAACTTTCTCTGATGATGAATAGCAATATAGAAGTATAAGTTAAATAAGTTCTTTCCGCCCCAAATTGCTTTGTGGTCATTGTATTTCACTGAAGCAATAGAAACCCTAAGTGAGATGTTCAGTGTGGCCTAAACTGACCCCCCAAAGCATTCTCAGAATGTACTCCATGGTGCATTAATTTAAAGTAGACTTTGCATTCTTCCTTTTTGAATTTTTATATTCATTTATTTATTATTTATTGATTGATTTTTGGAGACAGGGTTTTTCTGTTTAGCCCTGGCTGTCCTGGAACTTGCTCTGTGGACCAGGCTGGCCTCAAATTCAGAGATCCAACTGTTTCTGCCTCCTTGTTGGGATTAAAGGCATGCTCTACCAATCACCTGACTGAATTTCTAATCTAATCGACACATATAAATAATTTAATCACTACTATTTGTGGGGAATTAGTTGAGGGGGGAATTTTAAACTCTTGAATAAAATTTATTCTTTTTCATAACTTAGGAATGTGTACTCTAAAGACTGCTACCTCCACCTTTGCTCTATGCCTGGCTGCTTCCTGGCAGAAAGAGCAAACATGATAGCAGAGAGCTCCAAGGATACCTACAAGTACCAAAAGGCCTGTGTTTGGAGGGAGGCCTCAGAATCCAGTCACTGGGAGACAGACTGTAGGAAGGGGAGAGGAAATCAGATGACAGCCTGGGCTCTGCCACTGGGCCCAGCATTGTGTTTGATAAAAAGCATACAGAGAGAGGAGCTTACAACTAACTACCAGAGAGAGACAGGACAAGACACTACAAGGCCAGGATACAGGGAAGGCTTCACAAAGCAAGAGGCTCTTGAGGATGTGTCTGGACATCTGATCGAACCAAAGACATCCTCCGCTGGCGAGTCCGTCTCAAATGCTTAAAAGGGAGGAATCCCTTGGGAGTAATCACCTGGACTGGTTTGGAGACAAGCTGTGATTCCTGGGTTACCTGTTTCCTGAGTGAACAGGTGCCGTCCTGAAGGGGAGGGGCGGTGATGGCGGTGGGGAGTGGTGGGGGGTGGGGAGAGGAGCAATCGGGTGAGATTGGAGGGGCAGAGAACAGAAAACATATGAACAAGCAAGAGTGGACTGGGTGAGGCTTGAGCAACATCAAGCTGTGAAGCAGCTGACCCTAGGCCTGGGTAAAGCCCCACCCACTGGTTAACTCAGGTATTGATTGATGCTCAGTCAAAGCGCTTGCCAAAGGACAAAACCACACATGTGTCACAATTGTGGTCCACATGGTGCAATCATGAGGTATGCTTTTTGTAGTCTCATTTCTTGCAGTCCTTACACTTGTCCCTCCTCTTTGGCACAGCACCCAGGGGTTTGGGACATTTCTGCAGCTATGACAAAATACCGGAGACATGGTAACGTAAGTGTAAATACTAGCTTATTTCTCTCAATTCTGGGTGCTAAGAAGGTGAAGAGCAAGACACCAACGTTCTAGAAGCTGCTGAAGGCCTTTTTGCCCCTTCATATTGTAGAAGGGGAAGGAGTGTACGAAGTCTCTTCTGCCAGTCACTAACCCCACACACAGGGCAGAGTTCTTTCGGATTAGTCATCTTGTAAAGGGCTTATATTTTTACTACTATATTGAAGATTAAGCTCCTACCTAAACATTTGTGTGTGTGCGTGTGTGTGTGTGTGTGTGTGTGTGTGTGTGTGTGTGTGTGTTTGAAACAAGGTCTCATTGTGTAGCTTTGGCTGTCCTCAAACTCACAGAGATCCACCTGCCTCTGTCTGCCAAGAGCTAGCATCAAAGGCATGCGCCACAACTCCTGGTCTAATCTCACACCTATGCATTTTATGGAATACATTCATAACCTGCCCAGCATTGAATGTCTCCCAGAGAGGAACTGAGCAGACAAAGCTGGAATCTTTGTCAGTTGGCTCGGTACACACATACATGGTTTCTCCTATCATATATACTATGAGCAGCAGCCCCACGCTGCCTCGGTTTGGTGTCAGATCGCCTTCCTTTCCTTAAATCGTTCCTACAACACAGATTATTAGCCTCACGGGTAGTTAGCTCAGCACAAGCTTATTGAGCAGCAAAGGGGCAAGCATGGCCAAGATGTTGCAAACTTAAACTCCAGTCCTGTCACGTGTCATTTTTTAACCTGTGTGATCTCTTTCTATAGTAAGTTAAGGGCTGGGCTTTGTGAGCGATCATTACGTTATGAAGGTACAACTCTCATGGAACTGTTAAGGACCTTACAGAAGGAACACAACAGCCATTTCTCCTCCCCTGCCCCTTCCACCGTATGAAGACACTGTTCACTCTGAAGGATGTGGTTATCTTTTTTGTTTTATTTCATTTTTATTCTTTCTTTCTTTTTTTTTCTGGGGGTGGGGGGCTGTGTTGTTTTGTTTTGTTTTTCTTTGAGATGATCTTCTCTGTGTAGCCCTGACTGCCCTGGAACTCCATAGACCAGGCAGGCTGTTCTTGAACTCACAAGGGGATCCTCCTGCCTCTGCCTCCCAAGTCCTGGAACAAACAGTGAACATCACCACACCTAGCCTGAGGAGGTAATTTTCAAAGCACCATATTAGAGTCAGAGATGGTCCTTCACCAGTGACTCGCCCTGCTGTGCTGGAATCTTGGATGTCTGTGCCTCCACCACTATGAGCAACAATGGCTGCCATTTAGGAATTTTTCAGTCTGGTATTTTTGCAGCAGCTGGAACAGACTGAGATGGAAGGAGACAGTTTTGTTCATTCTGCTTCCTGAATGAACAGTAGGTGTTGCCCTGCCTGGGCAGGGAGTGTGGAGTGGGGGTGGGGTGGGGAGAGGTGCAATCTAAAAGATTGCTAAGCACAAACTGAGATACTAGGAACAAAGCAGCAGCTTCCAGAGTCAGCGGGAGGCCTTCCGTGGGCTTAGATAGGATGGCAGCAGAAGACAGGGCTGAGTTTCAAGCTAAGGAAGTCACACTCATTTTTGAGATTAGCGAAGATGACACATTTATTAACTGAACACAGATTTATAAACTGATACCTTGAGGTCCTCAGGAGAGACAGAGGCAGAAGGGAGCTTGCACTTGAAGGAAAGCTTTGGGATCAGAAGCACAGTAATGGTCTGGGGTGACAAAATGAGAGTGTGGGTCTTAAGAGGGGGTTGTAGACACACAGAGAATGTTTTTCGTGATGCCAGGGGAAACTGGTCCCCTTGGTCTTATTAATAAAATAACTGAAGAGTTATTATAGATGGGGGAACACAAGGACAATACTATTAGGGTTTAAAAGAAAACCCCGTGGTGGGTGAGCTGCAGTGTTAGCTGTCACTCAGAGGAGGAGAGGGGAAGAGAGAAGGGACAACCCTTGCTATTTTTAACAAGCAGCCACAGGGCAGGCAGGGAGGGAGGCTTTAGAGAAAGGTTAAGGAAGCCTGCACACTCACACACACGTGTGTGTGTGTGTGTGTGTGTGTGTGTGTGTGTGTGTGTGTGTGTGTTTGTGTGTGTTGGGGGAGGGCAACATGTAAAGGAAAGTATGCTTAGAAAAGACATAGAAGAACCAAAAAAAAAAAAAAATCTATGCTTTTATGAATAATTTACAAAAGTAGACAGACTTAGGACCCTTTTTGTTGACTACGGCCAGTTATCTTCTGCCGTAGGGGAAGGGATTCTAGGCAGGGAAAGAACAGTATCTCATTAAAGAATGAATTATCTGGCCTATCTCTTTGTGGCTTAACGTTTCCTAGGGTGGTTGCTTAGGTATTGATTAAACCAGCTCCATTGGAATGTGATGTTTTCCCCAGGCCAGAGAGTCTGTTCTCCAGACCTGGAGGTTTTTAATTTTTTTATTATTTTTTTTCCTACTCCAATGCTAGCATGAGAGAATAAGGTGAATGAGAGCCAGAATGATCTGCCTGGAAGGATGCACCCAGTTTTGAGTGCTTTGGGGAAGCCAGTACAAAAGATGCAATAATATTGCATGTTTTACCATGTTCACTCCAGGGCCTAACAGCCACACTTGGGGGCGGGACGATGTGGCCATAGGTGGTCCATTCTTCAGTGAACGGCCATGTGTATGCATGTGTGTACATGTGTGTGTGTGTGTGTGTGTGTGTGTGTGTGATAAAATAAGGAGGAAAATGGGAACATGGGAGCTAGGAGTTGGAGGAAAGTAGTGCTAAAGGGATATGACCAAATTACAGTATATGAATGTATAAAGTTTTCAAAGCATACTATATATGTATGTGTGTGTGTGTGTGTGTGTATAATTTTTTTTTTAACTAAAACAACCTGGGCAGTGGTTACACACTCCTTTAATCCAAGCACTAGGAAAGGCAGAGCCAGGAGGATCTCTAAGTTTGAGGCTAGCCTGGTCTACAGTGGGAGTTCCAGAACATCCCAGGCCACACGGAGAAACCCTGTGGGGTGGGAGTGGGGGAAGGGGGTAAAACACATATTCTCACTTTAAAAAAGAAAACAAAAACTGCTTACACAGCTTTTCTATCAGAAGGATTAGTCCTAACCTTGGTGAAGGCCTCCAGCAGAAGTGCAGACTGGTGCCCTGTAGGAGGTACTTCCTGTTGTGAGCTCTGCAGCAGGGGAGGGACATGTCTCCGTGTCCAGCTTTAATCTCTACTGGTGACCCTTTCTAAAGATTTAAATATAGATGCCACAGCAATTTACTTGATCCAATAAAAGCCCCGAGACTTCCAGAGGCTCCACGTTCACAAAAGAGGTCTTTGGAGTGTATCCGATGTGCCCACCTTTCTCGGTCGCAAGTGAGGTCCCCACGCTCCGGGCTAAAGAGGCTGTAGAAGACAAAGAGCGTCCCTGGGGAGGCGGCGTGGGGAAGAGGGACTGGGAGACTCCACTTAAAAGGAACAAAAGGTGCCAGGAATTAAGGGGGAAAGCTTTGTTTTCGTTTGTTTTAAAAAGAGGGAAGGAATAGCCGAGGCTTCTTAGCCCCAGGTTGGTTGCACAAACCCGAGGACCCCTTTCCATTGACAGCGTGACGCGTTTACTCTGTATGTCCCCCATCCCCCGCTGCCCGACCCCTGTGTTTGTCTTTAGTTTCAGAGCTCCTGGAGGCAGAAGCCTTAATCCTACTTCTGGAAGCCTCTGTCCATTGCCAGCTCCGCAGCCGGCTTCTTGACTCGCGCGGCTCGAGCGCCCCCTCCCGAACATGACCAGAACTGCAGTGCCCAGCTGCAGAGGACGAGTGAGCTGCCATGGTCGTCTGAGTGGGTGGCAAAGCTCAAGGAACCTGCTCAGTCGTTGATTCTTTTGAAGAACTGAATGCGTTATTCAGGCCTGGTCCAGGACTATAGAAAGCAAAGAGCAGATCGTGAAATGATGCGGACGGCGCAACCAGCATGATCCTCAAGTTCCTGGCGTTCCTGGGTTCAGCTGACATGTAGAAGGGAAGGGTGGGTTGCATTCTGCCTTGTGAAAAGATGTGCACCAGAGTTCAAGAACTGGGTTCGAGGCCCTCACAAAGAAACCAAGACAACGACAACTAGCGTGCTTAAGGGAAAAGTGCAGAGCTGAAGCTACTTATCAAGTCTCCAAACCCCCGCATGCTCCATAAAGTCCAGGTCAATCTCTGCAGATCAGAAACAAAGCTTGCCTTCTCCCTGGCAGGGTTAGGAGGTTAAGCAGCCTTAGGCTCCTTGCTCCTGGACTGATGGAGTAAATGACATTTTCTTTCGTTCAAGCAAGGGGCTCTCACAAATGTTCTTATTTTAATTTTTCCTCCAAAAGTTTGGACAGCATGTTTAGCGGGGGATAGTGGATAGCTTATGACATCTTGCTCAAGATGTTGGAGATGGGTCACTGTAAGGCTCACAACAGAGGCAGAGAGACCCAGACTCAGTGGCAAAGAATCGGTTGTTCTTTCTCCAGGGTAGACATCATGAAATCATGAAAACAGTATCCAATGGATTCTATATGAAAAAAGAGAGAGGCATGTTTCAAACTATTGGGAAAAACCGAAAATAGACCGGCACTTTTCACGTTGCTTCTTCTAGAGCTTGTCGCCTCAGAGGGAGGCAGTAGCGTGGTGAATCTTTTACTCAGAGAAGAAAACATAAAGAGTTGAGAGTTTATTAGAAACATTGCCGCACAGGGGTAGCAGGCAGGACAGTGGAGGGAAACCAGTGCAGAGGCATCCTGGAGGGTTTCTTCAGAGGCTGTGAGTTCTATTGTCATCGTGTCCTGGGGCTTATCAGGGAGTGGTCCTGCTATGAGGCAATCATAGTCTTGCTCTGAGCTCAGTTGTGAGCAATGACAGCCTTGTTTGTGAGCCTTAGAATAGTGTAAGACAGCCACTGATCTGTAGACAGCACCCACAATCGTTTGTGATTCGAAATGATAGGAAACATAAGTTTACGTGTATTCCTTCTTAAACATTCTATTTCTCTCCCACTTAATTCGACTCCTCTTAAGAAAGAAAAAAAAAGGGGGGGGGCTTGCATTGGTTGATTTCCTGCCTCTCCATCCTAAATGCTTGAGACCATGTGTATGTGCCACCATATTTTATTTGATTGATAATTATTATATTTTCCACGGGTGGCTTCTACGGTGTTAAATGTAGGCCACTGAATTTATTTGTTTACTAATTCATTTACTTGTTTTTAATTTTCTGATGATTGAACCCAGAGCGTCACACGTTCTAGGCAAAAGCGTTGCCACTGAGCTGTTTCCTCAGCCGGTGCTGCTGCTGTTCTAACATGCTTGCTCAACTAATACTGCTAAGCAACACTGTGTTAGGTGAAAGTCCGAAATGAGGTCATGTGAGATTTAAGATGCAGTGTATGAGGTCTACTGGGTCTAAGGTTTTGAAAGATGGTAACCATTTAGAAGATGTTGTATAGTCTGAGGTGCAAATGATTATTCATATTCAAATATGCATAACTATTTATATAGTTTTCAAGAAAAACAACTTCATGTGGTAGGCATAAGCTGTCATGAAATATTCAAAGTTAAAGGATAATAAATGGAGGTAGAGAGATGGCTCAGAGGTTAAGGACACTTACTGATCTTCCAGAGGACCCTGAGTTCAGTTCCTAGCATCCTTGTTCAGGAGGCAGGGAGGCAGGGTGGAGAAGCCACCTCATTGCCACAGAAGACTCAAAATGGAGACTTTCCTTCAAGAAGAGAGATAAATGGGATGGTAGATAGAAGCTTCCTGGGATAATGGGACTGGAGTTTCAAAGCAGACTCTATTGCTTTCTGATTGTTACAATTCTGAATGAGCCTGCCAGCCACGCAGTGCCTCCAAGTGTTGGCTGGTGAGACAGACAACAGCTACTTGAGACACAAGACCAGCCATGTATTTGAAGAAGGACTGTGAACTCCGCTTTTCACATTGTCATCAGAGCACTGAGCGAGCTTACTCATAAACGGCAGGACAGAAAAGCAGCCGAGAAGAGGGATGGGTGCACTTACTGAACAATATGCCTTTCAGATGTAGCCGGCTGAAGAATCTGTTCCTTGGTTGTAATAAAACAGGAAAACCACGAGTCCCACCATTACCTCTGCTAACTGCCATTGTTCTGATACCTGTATTGGAAAGTGTTACTTCCAAAACCACATCACATGGGTTTTTTTTTCCCCCTGGGGGGGGGGGGAGATGAGTGAGTAATATTTTGCTGGGAATTTCGTTTCTGAACTTGTAATTTGATTTGGGTTTCCTCCACTAGGATATGAAGCCCAAACACTAAGAGAAGATGCAAAGGGGGAAGGTAGGCTCTTCAGGGTCACCTGAGTTTGCTGGAAAGTCCAGCGCACTAGTGTGTTCCTGCAGCTCAGGAAGTAGACTGAACGGCAGAACTGAACGGAGCTATTTATTGCAAGACAGACAGCCACATTTTGGACAGATGGTCATTGACTTCCAAACTGATAGATGGTGGTTAGAGAGTGTCTGTGATGGTTAATACTGAACATCAGTGTAACAGGCTCTGAATCACTGGAGAGGTATACTTCTGTGTATTCGAGGGACTATACCAATTTGATTGATGGAAACAGGAGAGATCCACTCTAAATGTGGGGGGCACCATTCCATGGGATGGGCTCCCAGGCAATAGAAAGAGAAAACCAGACTGACACCAGCATTCACAACTTTCTACTTGGCTGCAGATGTAAGGTGACAACCACTTCATGTTCTGGCCCTCTTGACTTGCCTGACATGATGGGCCAGTAGTTTCAATCTAGAAACGGAAGTAAGCCCTTCCTTCATTAACTTGCTTTTCTCAGGGCGTTTTATCACAGCAACAGGCAAAGTCACCAAAGTGGTGTCTAATTGTTGAAACTCCACGTTTTTATGCCCCAGGTATGGAAACCTATAACACTTGGTTGTGTGACTAAAATTAGGATTTGTCAATTTGGAGGAAATGTCTAGGACACTCCGTGGTATATCACAGAGCTTAAAGAAACAATTGCATTATTATAGACAGAAACTGTAGCTGCCAATCACAATGGAAGCCCAAATTCTAGTAATAGCAGTAGTCATGGCTAAAGACTCAACTGAAGAATTTGTACTGTGGGGAAAGACTGTTCAAACGGGTTCCTGTAATATACAAAGGAACACCCCTGAACCTCCAAAAAGCAGGACAGTCCTGAGGAAGAGCATAGGACCGGTTTTGCAGGTCCCACCCTCCTCTCCACCACCCTCCAATCTCCTGTGCCTCCGAAACAAACCCTTCATGCTTCAGCGACGTCCCAAACACCAGCATGCCCCACTGTGTTCAGATTCCTGTTTGCATGTGGCTCCTGGACCTACATAATTTTCTTCTCTCCCTCTCTCCCCTTCCTTCCCCCTCTCTCTTTTCTTTATCAACATATGCAATGTAATGTGTATTTTCCTGCCATAGAAACATAAGTAATACAAAATAGGAGCCTCATTTACACACTCACAAACTTATACATGAGTAGACATAAATGCATGGATAAACTGTCTTAGAAACAGAATACATGGGTTCCAGGTCTTCATTAAAGCAACTCACCTGTGAATGCTGATCGTCAGCAACTTCTTAGTCCCTGCCCTCCCCCCTTTTATTGTTAAGACACATTGCAACCTTGGAACAATAATTCTACAAGTCCGACTTTCCATAGCAGAAACGTCAATTTCTTTTTCCTCCAGAAAGGGGAAATTTAGAATGTTTATCATTTTTTATTTTAATTTGTTTATTCAGTTTACATCCTGATCACAGCCCCCTCTCTCTTCTTTTTTCAATCCCACCCTTATAATCACGCCCCCCATTGCTCCCACTCCTTCTTAGTGAAGGGCAGCTTGCCTTGGGTACTACCTTACCCTGGGACATATAGTCCTATCAAGTCTTGGTACATCCTCTCCGAGTGAAGTACAACCAAGTAGTCTAAGTAGAGGGGAAGGGGATCCAATGGCAGAGAACAGAGACCAAGAGAGCCCTGCTCCATTCGTTAGGGATGCACATGAAGGCCAAGCTGCACATCTGCTATAAATGTGTAGAGCATCCAGGTCCAGCTCCTGCATGATTCCCATGATGGTCCAGGTCCTATGAACCCCCATGGTCCAAACTTAGTGGGTCGTCTTGTCGTGTCTTTGACCCCTCTGGTTCTCTCAGTTCTATTCCCTATTTTTCCATAAGACTCTCCAGGCTCCGCCTGATACCTGGCTGTAGGTCTCTGTATCTGCCTCCATCCACTGCTGGATGAAGTGTTTCAGGAGACAGTTATCCTTGGTTCCTATCTGCAAGCATAGCAGAGTCATTAATAGTGCCAGGGGTTGGCTCTCTCCCATGGGATGGGTCTTATGTTGGGCTCAAGCCATGACTTGGCTGTTCCCTTAGCCTCGGCTTTATCTTTATCTCTGCACATCTTATAGGCAAGACAAAATTTGGATTGAAGGTTTTTATTGATGTCTCCTGTCCTTCACTGGAAGTCCTGCCTGGGTACAGGAGGTGGCCATTTTAGTCTCTCCATCTCCTCTGGTAGGAATCTAAGCTACAGCCATCCCGATATAGAGTCCCCATATCCTCTCCCATCCCTGTCCCCCAACTGGTCACCAGAGATGCCCCCCTCTCCCAATTTCCATTCTCACTCCCAGCCTATCTCACTTCCTCTGCCCAGTGACTGTCATTTTGATGGTGTGTTGAAATTAATTTCTACTTTATACATGATTATTATTGATTTGTTAGCTTCTTGTAACATAAAGAAGTATCTTTTAATGCTTTTGGCACAAAGTTTGGTGAATGTTTTAAGATGCCCGGTGGAGGATGTCAAGCTTTTGGGGTCAGTTGAAATATTTGTTTTGTTTAAAGCACCGAAAAAAAAAAGTTGATGGAAAAAGTAGAGGTCTTTAGACCTCAGTGTAGATCATCCATGACCATCTATAGGTAAAGTGTAGACATTAATTCAAGGTACACAACCTTATTGTCTCCTATTGGCTGGCAATCTCATTACCCAGACAGTGGGTCCTTCATACACTACAGGAACTGAATAGCATGAAAATCTTAGTTCTTCTGTGAAAATGGATATCAAGGGTAACTATAGAATTAAAAAACCACTTATAAATATTTATGGACCCAGAATGAAAAATTGACTGAAGTTAAAATGAAAAAAACAAAATTGGAGAAAAGGGAGGCAGAGATGAAATCGCAAGCAGACCAGATGTTCAGTTCCAAGCATCCAGACAACTGTTCAGAAGAAACAATGAAGACAAAGTTCAGAGGAGACTCTGTGGCTTTCAGCACTAAAAAGAGCTGGCCTTACATAGGTCAATCTGTTACAATCTGGCATCTTCAAGACCAGGATCCCAGAAGATGCAGGGATGCGGATGTTTCACTCGGATTCTCAGTATGAATCAAGGACACATTAGGGTTTACCCTAAGGATGTCATGGTTGCAACAATTTAACAGGCTACATTTCTGATTGGAGTTGAACAGGTTGAACATCAGAATTTTAAAAATCTTGGTTATTTGAGAAAGTAAGCACAGACAATTCTGTGACCAGCTTCTCTTTTCGGGTCTCTGCCCAAATGTAGCCTCCTTGGATCTGTCCCATCTGTCCCAGGACTTGCCCATCACCGCAATCCTTTGCTAAGCATCTTGTTCTTCAAAGAATAGCATTACCTGTACACGCCTTCTCTAAATCAGTGGTTCTCAACCTGTCTCCATTTCAGAGGACACCTTTATTGGACATAGGCTGCCAGTTTTTCTCTTGTTCAGAGTTACACCAGGTGCTTTGGGTGTGAAATCTTCCTGGAGAGGAGACACTGTCACATCTATTAGCGTATTTTGTTGCTTTAATTACATTAGACATTATTTATTTTCCTACATTTCCATCCCGTATCCATGGACAGCTTTTATTTATTTATTTATTTATTTATTTATTTATTTATTTATTTATTTATTGGATATTCTCTGTATTTACATTTCAAATGTTATCTCCTTATCCCAACCACATCCCCCCACCCCTCCCATTGCCTCCATGAAGATGCTCCCTCTCCCAACAACCCTCGCCCACCTCAGCACCTTGGCATTCCCCTACACTGGGAAAATGAGCTTTCCTGGAACAAAGGCCTCTCCTCCCATAGATGCCAGACAATGCTCTCCTCTGCTGCATATGCACCTGGGGCCATGGGTCTCTCTGTTTGAACTCATTAATTGGTGTTTTAGTCACTGGGAGTTGTGGAGGGTTTGTTAGTTGATAATTTTGTTCTTCCCATGAGGTTGCAGACCCTTTCAGCTCTTTTAGTCGTTTCTCTAGCTCCTTCATTGGGATCCTCTTGTTCAGTCTGATGGTTAGCTGCAAGCATCCTCCTCTGTATCAGTATGGCTCTGGCAGAGCCTCTAAAGAGGAATCCATATCAGGTTCCTGCCAGTAAGGAAACCAGATTTTTCTTAACACCTCATTCCTACATACAAGATTTAATTGAGTAGAATGAGCAAAAGCAAGGTAGGCTGTAAAGAGAGTATAGGAAAATAATCTATATCAAACAGAACAGGAATTTAGAGTCACAGCTCTGCCATCTAATGGACAATGGACTCATTTCTTTCACAGGCACTGCCTCAGTACGTGTTGTCATTTGACATTACCTGTCACCAGTGCTGTATGTGTCCTGTGGCTCTTCAGAGCGCATGTGCTCAAAATGGATGATAAAAAAACAACTCTTTTCTTAAACATCTCATGACTGGACAGTCTGCTGCCGTGTAGAATTCAGATACAATAGACTTCTGAGAATCAGTTTGGAAGTCATTCTTTCAACCACAGATTTCAGGGAAATTTTGGTATAAAATTAGTAACTGATAGCTCGCCATTTTGCCTCAGTGTATGTCTTTGTGCTCAGTGCATACACAGTGTCTATGAAAGTCAGAAGAGGGTCTCGGACCCTCTAGAACTGGGGTTACAGACACTTGAGAGCTGCCATATGGGTTCTGGGATTTGAATTCAGGTCCTTTGGATAGAACATCCAGTGCCCTTATAACTGCCGAGTCACCTCTCAAACTCTTCCTAAAGTATTTTGAACCATGGTAATGAAAACATTTTGCGACTGTTAAGTCAGTCCCGTTCTGATTGATGACATAGGTTAAGTCTGTGATTACCGTACTTTAGGAAAGGTGTAGACCTGTTGTAAAAACTAGTGAGTCATGAGGCTAATTTTGACAGCAAACCCCTGTGCACACACAGGACACCTGTCAAAAGTCTATGAGCTCACGTGCTAGAGCTGGTAGGAACCAACACAGTGGCGCAGCACCATGTGTCTAGGTCTGTAGTCATCTTTCTGAAGTTCCGCTAGGATGGTTGGATCAAGCTGGTAACAGACTATTTGGTGTATTCATACTGTGGCAAGTCTCATCCGGAAGAACATCATTCAGTCATCATAGGAAGCTGAGACATAAGGGAACCTTCAAATGTCAGACCTTATACCTTGCAGGTCGTGAGAAATGAGGAGCCCGAGGGTTGGTTATCTGAGGCTGTTTTGGAACCATCAAGCCATGGTTCTGTGTAGCATTGGGTACAAGGCACTAAACAGTCATGGGAGGCAGTCCTAGTCAATGTTGCTCCTAGCAATAGTGAGGGGAGGTCTGAAGGCATACATACATACATTTTTTTGCAACCTGGTTTTAATAAGGGTTCAACCTCTCCTCTAGCCCACCATCCAGCAGCAGAGGTAGTGGAAGAGAAACGTTATTAGGATATGGGGGAAGTGGACCCGTTCAGCAGTGGTTCTTTGGGGTAGCTTGGTCTTCTTTGGCAGCAGTTCAGTCTTGTAGCAAACATCCAACTATGACTCAGCAGCTGCAGACCAGTCCTCTAAGCAGGCAGACACCAGGCAGCTGTAGTTCAATCCTGAAGAAACCGCCAGGCTTGCCAACACCCCTGGAAGCTGCCACGGGAACCTCATGAGCAGTTCTTTGGCAAGTTTCTCTTAATGGCAGGGTAACCATAGGTGGAGCTCAATACCGTTATGTAAGGTGAGGGAACAATGCATGCCTGTCTTTAGCAAAGAGCAGGGAGGCGGAGCAAACCAAACTGTCTGTGGGGTCCTGTTTACACTCCTTCACCAAACGCCCTTTTACATGTGTGCTATGGCATTTTTTCTTCTCTGTGTGCTTCAGAAAAACAGTCTTTCATGTGCTTGCTTTAGCATGACATCCTTTTACATGTGTGCCCCCAGAAAACCAGCATTCGACATAAATAACTTTCCAAAGAACTAGAAGCTTCCACTTCTAGTGGTCAGCATTAACAATCTCAGTGTCCATCAGCCTTGGACGACCCTAGTCTGAGAGCTGTACTTTTTCCTGATGTCTTTTTTTCTCTCCTCTCCTCTCCTCTCCTCTCCTCTCCTCTCCTCTCCTCTCCTCTCCTCTCCTCTCCCCTCCCCTCCCCTCCCCTCCCCTCCCCTCCCCTCCCCTCCCCTCCCCTCCCCTCCCCTCCCCTCCCCTCCCCTCCCCTCCTCTCCTCTTCTCTCCTCTCCTCTCCTCTCCTCTTCTCTCCTCATCTTTCCTCTCTTCTCCACTTTCTTTTTCTATCTGTCTTTCTTTTCTTTTCTTTTCTTTTCTTTTCTTTTCTTAAGACAGGGTTTCTCTGTGTAGTCTTACCTGTTTTGGAACTCACTCTATAGACCAGACTGGCCTCAAACTCACAGAGATCCTCCTGCCTCTGCCTACCGAGTGCTGGGATTAAAGGTGTGCTCCACCCCAATCCAGCTCCTTTTTCTTTTTCTTTTATCAAAAGCATTTTTCATACAATACATCTCAATGATAATTTCTTCCTACCTCTCTACCTAGCCAACTTTACCTACTTTCTCTTTAAAAAACAAAACTGATACCAACCAGCAACCAATACCCCCAGAACTCTGCACAGCTCCCCACAAAAAATACAAAAATAAAAGTCAAAAAAAAAAAAAAAAACAAAAACAAAAACAAAAGGCTAATAAAACAAAAAAATTGCTCAAACAAAGCAAAATGAAGCAGAAAGTCTACAAAAATATCGAGTTCACTTTGTGTTGGCCAACAACTTATGGGCAAGGTGCCCTTCCTAGGATTCCTTTAGTAAAAGTTAGTTTTTTCTTTGCTAGCAGGTGTCAATTGCAGATAAGTTTTCGAAGGCCCCAGTCTCAGTACTGGGATCTCCGCGTGCCTGGAAGCTGTGCATCCCAAGTGGCAGCAATTTGCGTTTAAAAAGAGTTGGTTTTTGTTTGTTTTGTTTCTCTTAGCAGAAAGGACTATGACCATTAGAATAGATAGCGAGTCTATTGAGAATCACCTTGAAGTTCAAGGTCGTGTTCAACAAAACATCTGATATTTTCTGTGCTGATGCTCATGGAAACCTCCTGGAACATGAGAAGTCAGTGACTTACTCTAATATTGCAGTCAGCGCAGATGCAAATGGCAGAGTCTGACCACAAGGTGGCGCATGCGGCTCTCTGATGGGATTTAGCAGTCCCGCTCACCGAGGCTGCAGCACATCTGATATGCTCAGGCTGCCTGAGTGGGTAGACTGCAGGTCTGAAAAGGCCAGAGCCCACCTTTATAATATGATATGGCCTCACTTACGGTTCGATGGGAGTCTCCTCCACCTTGGGGTATGGCTCAGGCGCAAGCCACCCAGCCTCTGGCTTACTTTCTTGAGTGATCAGGGCTTTTTCTTTGCTGTGTGCACCCTAAGAGTAAGAGTGAGGGGAAATGACACGCTGGAAGAGAGGTGCTTTCAAGGCTTCTAACGCAGGCAGTGAGAGGATGGTGAGTTCGGCACCTGCTTACAATTGTATGCAGCTGCCGGCCCGAGACTGCAGAACCGTCCCCAGAGCCCAGTCTTAGAGAAAGTACCAAGAGTTTTCTCTACTCTTCAGTGAGAGAATGATAACATTTCCAAGGCATGCTGGGAACTGCAGAGGACCCTTGGCATGTAGTTTCTCACAAGGGAAAATGGATGTGGATGTCTAGTGGGGAGTCAGGAGGATATTAAGAGGAAAAAGGGAATGGGAAGGAGAGAACAGAGAGTCTAGACTGGAAGTCCCCAGCACAAAGGGAAGGGTAGGGACAGTTGACTTCACTGAAGTTTGTACTAGCTGGAAGTTAGGGTCTTTCCTGCTTCTACCCTTTTTTATCTCTCTGCAGAAGATTCTTGTCACACAGAAGCAAAGACGACCTCTAGGTGGTGTCCAGAGAGAAATGACCAATTCAAGAAAAGCCGGAGTAAAGCACTTCCCTACCACAAATGCTTGTATTTTCTGTCCTTTCTTCATACCACAGAATGCTGGAGGGCTGGGTCCTAGGGAGAAAAAGGACTTGAGACTGGGAAAGTACAATCACCTTAGACACGCCAGGGTGCTAGAAAGAAGGTCCATAGGTCAATACCACCTCTCCCAGCTTGAGATCGGCTGCCACAAGGAGGGAGGAGAAGCTGGGAGTAGTCACATGTGAAACAGGAAGCTTTGTTGGCAACCCAACAGACTGGAGAGGTTGCAAACTTTCCCCACTACACCCCAAAGGGCAAAAAGGGCTCATTGGACAGGGCAAGGTTGCCACCCTCAGATGAGACCCAGAATTGCTCTTCTCAGTCACTGGATCTCCAAGAGAGTGTTTGGAGCTTGTCTAGAGAGCAGGTTCTGCACCCAGGCTGGGTCTCCTCTGCTTGTCTTCCCCAGCACAGCATTTCCTCCAGCAGGGGCCAGAGTATAGGTGTACTTGTAATATGGTCCCCAGTACAAGAGTACCCGGGTCAGTAAAGAGTGCTTGCCTCTTTCTGAGATGATTAGTTGAAATTTGAACCAATGAGACATAAAGAAGCGACACTGTGGGAAATGACAAGGTCATGCTGTGTTGGTGTCTTATGAAAGGACACAGAACTGCTGTGTCTTTTCTCTCCCCTGTGAGAAGTGAGACAGAGACATCTGCTGAAAGACCAGGATAAATCCTGACCCTCTAACAAGTAAAGTAGAAGACCCCTAGCAAGTAGAGTAGAGCCAAAAATGTAGGATAGCTGGTTCAGTGACTCTGTTTCAGGAACTGACTGACCATTAAACCATAAAAGTTAAAATAATACCTTATAAACAATCTTGAGAAACTGGGTGTTTACCTTGTGATTCTTCACTGGTATTTTTGGCATTTTCCAATGATGTACTCCCTCCCCCCTTGGGTTGTGGTCTTTTCCTTTAAAAGCCCCTTCTCCCAGCCTGTGTGGGATATGAGTTTCGACCCCAGTGCACTGGTTCATCAATAAAACTCGTGTAATTGCAGCAAGGATGGTCTCTTGTGAGTTCTTAGGGGGTTGTGTTATCCTGAGACTTGAGTGAGGTTCTCCCCGCTCTGGGGGTCTTTCACTGTGACTTGAGAATTGGGATCTCATCCAACATTGAATCTGCTAGGACCTTGATCTTGGGCTTTCCAACCTCTGGAGACATGAGAAATGAGTTCTCTTGCTTATGAACTCTTTAGCTCATGGTAGTTTGTCATATCAGCCATTGGATTAAAGCAAGCCTTCTACTCCTTCCTGTATCTTCATTCTCTTTAGACAAGCCCTGGAATAAGTAGATAAATCCGGTATGTCCGTGGAAGCCTAGCCAGGGAATAAGCTACTATTCTCTTTCCTTAAGGAGCTCCTGAGTAAGGAGATGTGGAGAGGGGTGTTGGTGGAGATGTAGTTCATTTAGTAGGGTGTCTTCCTAGCATGCGGGAAGCCCTGGGCTCCATCCCCAGCATAAGGCATGGTGGCATGAGTCTATAATCCTAGCACCGGGGAGGTGATGTGAGAGGATCACAGCCATCAGCTCCTATACCTCAAGGCCGAGGTCATCTTAGGCTGCATACATACTGCCTTGTCTTGGGATTCCAAAAAGGAACTTGGTGGTTGGATGATCACAGTTATCTGTGAACAAACTATTTACTTTTTTTTTTTAAAGTGGGAACTCAACAAGTTTTTTTAATTGGGCATGAAATAAAGGAATGCAAATGTATTAAACAATAACAACATCATTTCAACAGCAATATGGAACTGGCTTTTAAAAAGTTGTTTTATTTACTTATTTTCCAAATGTTGTGTGCCTTCTAGATTCCCCTTCAAGAGTTCTTTACCTTCTCCCACTTACCTCTGAAAGGGTGCCTCCCTCACTGTTGCCCCACCCCACTACATCCCTCCAACGCGCAAGTCCTCCTTCCCTGGATGTTTCTACAGGAACAGGCACAGCCTCTCCCACTAATGTTGGAGGGATGAGGTCATCAATGTACCTTCAAAATTTTTGACCCAGAACAGTTCTAAAAGAAATGCATGGACAAAAATGGTGCAAAGATTGAAGGAAAGGCCATCTAATGACTGGCCCAACTTGGTATCTATCCCATGGGAGGGCACCAAACCCTGACACTATTATTACTGATGCTATGTTGTGCTTGCTTACAGGAGCCAAGCATGGCTGTTTTCTGAAGCTCTACCAGCAGCTGATTGAGACAGATGCAGATACTTAACGATAACCTCTGGACTGAGCCTGCGGATCCCAATGGAATAGTTAGGGAAAGGACTGAAGGAACTGAAGAGACTGGCAACCCCATAGGAAGAACAACAATATCAACTAACCCAGACCCCTAGGAGCTCCTAGAGACTAAGCCACCAACCAAAGAATGTACATGGGCTAGTCCATGACCCCAGGCACATATGTAGCAGAGGACTGCTTATTCATTTTCTTTCATTTTAGGAGCAGGAATTTTGCTTTGCTCTTGGAACTCTGCTATGGTGCCTGAGGCTAATGACGGTGCCTAACAGCTATTAGACATTAAAAAAAAATTAGCTTACCAAGTGCTCAGTGAAGTTAGTTTACTATCATTGTTATAAAACCCTCTTTCAGTTATTCCAACTTTAAGTGTGTCTGACCTTTCCCCAGGAGGGGTTGTTCATATAACTCATCTCAAGAAGGGGACTCTGAGAGTGGGAAGAGCATCATATTGCATATCTAAGACCCATTTGTCTCTCTGCTCCACCAGGAGAACACACCAAGGGTAAAAACGGTCACACCCATCTATGTATTCCTGTTTCTTCTTGTTTTCTTCAGTAGCCTGTATCTTTGATTTACTGGAGGTACTTTTTTTTTCATGATGAACTGTAAAAAGCCTTTCTAAAGCTAAAAGCCTACAGTATTTAAAAGCTTACTAGTGACTGCTGAAAGGCTGGTAGTGTCCCCAAATCCTTGGACCCAAGGGCACTGTACAACGGGAGTATAAAAAGGCTTCCTTGATAGCTCCTAGCAGGGTGATACCCAAGAGGCCGAGAAATGAGGGCCTCCCCCCTCTGAGGAAGGCTCACATCTCAGCTTCAGAGCCTTGTTGAAAATGGATGTTTCAATCAGGATCCTGGACTTTGGTTTTCCTGTGTGAATTAACTGGCAGCTACCTGCTCACAAGCTCCTATGGGGGAAGTGACTTATACAAGAATGCTTTTAGAAGTGGGCACCCTTCCATATGGAATCTTTACAGAAAGTTGGATTTGCTTAGGAAAGATGGGAGATTTTAGCTACATGGCAGAATTGGTAGAAGCTTATTTATAAACTGCCCTAAGAGTCAGTGGCTAGAGTTACACAGGGAACCTGGGCAGGTCCCCAAAGAGTGTAGTCAGTTAGCAACTACCTAAGGCTATGTATTTGTGGGCGTATGGTTGTGATGTAGGCCAGGGCTATAAATATATGCATAGGCAGAAGATAAATTGCCAAATATATACATATATGTACACAAATAAATGTTTCTGTGTATAAAATATATAATGCATGTATGTACACTTATGTGTCTGTATATATGATGCATAGTTAAATTTTTTATTGTAAGCATATACAATGCAGTGTTTGGAGAATCCTTTGAAAGAATCATCAGATCAATGAGGCAAGGGAAGATAATGGAACTAGATAGATGATTCAGCACCTAAGAACATAGTCTGTTCTTTCCGGGAATCCTCGTTCAGTCCCCAGCACCCATATCAGGTGGTACATAATCTCAAGTAACTCTGGTCCCAGGGGTACCTCTGGCCTTCTGGTGACTGCACAGTAAAATAAAAAACCCACAACACAGGCACTCACACATAAACAAGACTAAAAAACTTCAAAGGGAGGGTAATAATGTAATCAGTGGCATGGTAGATCTTCTATATGAAAATGAATTGATATCCCCATATACATTGGGATGCAAAAGAAATGAAAGATTAAAAATACTTGTCAGTTAGAAAACAGGCACCAAATGGACGTCAATTGATCGGCTTAGTGGTGACTCACTGGCTCCTAGGTTTGATTTTAGCTGCATTACTAAATAAATCTGTGGCTGAAGAGAAGGAGCACCACGCTTCCAGACAGCCTCCTCTGGTCTCCTTCAGAAAGCTGCTCTTGCTCTAACACATGGCTGAGGGGAAGCTTGAGATTACGAAGTGCTTGTATATTTTGTTTTACGGGGAAGAAGTTGGAGGATTATCAGACATCATTTTCTGTGTGCTAGTCTTCCCAGCAGGCAGGGCTGGAGTGCCTCCAACAGGCAAGAGTTTGACAGCCTCCCAACAAATCAATGGCGGATACCTCAGGGGTAGGAGGGAGTCTTGATCTGGAAAGTTTTCTCCTTCAGCAAGTGAACAGGAATAAAATCCAGATGACTATCTACATAAACATGCATTTATAGACTTTTCTCCAGTTCATACTGGTTGGGTGTTGTGAGGGGTGGTAGGTAGGTAGGTGGGGAGACGAAAGCGTTGGCCTTTGGGCTTATTTTGGCGAGAAATAGACCAGCAAGAAGTATCTGGACTTATTTATTTATTTGAATACAGATATCACTGTTGTAGTTTTGACTGGCCTAGAACTCACTATGTAGACCAGGCTAGCCTCAAACACACAGAACTTTGCCTGCCTCTGCCTCTCTATTGCTGAGATTAAAGGTGTGCCTACCATGATTGGCTATTTTTACTATTTATCTATTTTTTCTTAAATTTTATTTTATGTGTATATGGGAGTGCTTGCATGTATTTGTCTGCAGTGTGTGTGTGTGTGTGTGTGTGTGTGTGTGTGTGTGTGTGTGCTTGTGGAAGCCAGAATAAAGCATTAGATCCCCAGGAAGTGGGGTTACAGATGGTTATGAGTTTTTATGTGGGTACTAGAGACTGCACCAAAGGCAGCAAGTGCCTGTAACAGCTGAGACACCTTCTTTCTCACCCCACATATAAACTTTGACAGAATATCTAGGAAATGATTCTCCATTGATGTTAGGCACCTTTAAAAAGCCTTTCATATACCTGGTAGTGGTGGCTCATGCCTTTAATTTTGGTACTTCCCGGCCATGGCTACACGGAGAAACCCTGTCTTGGAAAACCAGCCAACCAACCAACCAACAAATAAATAACGTTCATATGATATATTAACATCAATTTCAAAGGCCTGGGCATAAGGTTTTATCCAGAGAAAGACATGGAAAAGTATTTTTGGGAAGGGTGGTATGGTAATTATTATTATTATTTTTTGACTTGACACAAACCAGAGTCACATTGGTAGAGAGAACCTCAATCTAAGAATTACCACCATTACATTGGTCTGTGGGACAATTTCTGATTTACTCATTGATGTAGCAAGGCCTAAGCACTGTGGGTTGTACCACCCCTAGGTATTTGGGTCGTGAATGAGTAAGCAGTGTTCCTCTGCAGTTTTAGCGTCAGTTCCTGACTTCATGTTTTTGCTCTGACTTCTCTTGATATTCCGCTCTAACCTGTAAAACACAGTCAACCCTTCCCTCCACATGTTACTTTTCCCACGTTGTTTATCACAGCAACAGGAATCAAACTCGGATGGAGGTGGGGTGGGGAAACAGCTCAATTAGTAGCCTGCTTGTATCAAAAAAATGAGGGCCTGATTTTGTTCCTCAAAACCTACACAAAAACTAATCTGGACATGGTAGCATGCTTGTGTAAGCTCTGCAGTGGAGAAGGAGAGACAGTCAGGCGCTTGGGGCTTAACCATCAGCTAGCCTAGCCTAATCAGGTTAATTAGATCCAGGCCAGTGTGAGATACTGTTTCAAACAAACACACAGACAGACAGACAAGCAAACCCAAATCAAGACAAACAAACAAAACAAAACAAGGAGGATGAAGACAGAGGAATGACAGACCAGGAGGTTAGACTTGAAACCCTCACATTTTGTTCTAAGACAGAGAGGAAATAAAGCTTGCTCAAGAGTCTGCTAGACGCTGGGATGTAGGGAGCTGTACTAAGGAAGTAACAGGTCTCTCTGCTGTCCAATTTGATCAATTTCCTGGCTGCAAGTAACTGAAAAATAAGTGGCTAATTTAATCAGAGGGTAATTTCTTGGGAGCTGAGAGAGTTCACAGGAATCAAAGGCAGTTTGGATGGTCCCAAAGATCACACCAGGTCCCCAGATGTCACCACCGTTAATCTGAACATCACTGACCACCACACACCCACGTCTGTATCTCATTCATAACACTAAGCGCTGGGAGAAAATGGCTGATGGTCCAAATCTGTGCATCTATCTTTAGGGGCTAAATTGCTCCCATTTCCTTCTCCAGCTTCACCTTTTTCTTTCTCTCTCTCTCTCTCCTTTTTTTTTTTTGTTTTTTGTTTTTTGTTTTTTGTTTTGTTCTGACCAACCTTACAAACTCGGAGACTATGGGAGTGATTACCGCACAGTCTCTCTCTTCCTGTGTGTACTTTTTGAATGCCTGCATATGCCACCCAACCTCTGCAGAGGCAAGACACAGGCTAATTTACAGGAGGGGGTTCTCTCATTTCACAGTGTTAATCCCTGGGATGGAACTCAGTATTCAGGTTTGGGACAAGTCACCCCACCAGCCCAGTTACCACTGTTATTGAAAGGTGGGACGAAATATTTTAGATAAAGAGCTGGGAACAAACTAACATCTGTCTAGTTCTAACCGACATTTAGAAACTCCCCCGACCCCCGATCCCATTGGACAGTTCTGACTTCTCCTTTGGGGCCAGCCAGTAGCTAAAAGGCTGGTATCTCCGCCCTCATTTTCAAGGCATATAATTTACTTTAGGTCAACCACCCGATTTTATTCTGCAGGTAAATAAATATTTTAACCAGTCAGGGAGTGTCTACCTAGATACTAGGGATTCCTAACTGGATTCATCTTGCTTCAGTGCAAAAGGCGCAAAGATAGAGTAACAGATGTCACAATGGTCAGCTTTTACACACTTTTCTTGCAGACATTCTCCAAAGGCACATAAGTCCAATCATTGTCTTAAAATTGCAATTATCTTGAATTCAAGCAACAGCAGAGCTTCACAGACAGATCACCCCACTATGGGATGAACCCCCAGAAGGAGTGATCCTGTCCTAGGAACTGGACTATCTCCTCAAACAACCGGGGATTCTTGGACCACTTTTCAGAGCTGGGACTGAGGTAGTTAATGACCAAGACTGCGCTTACGATACAAAGTTTCTACTCTGAACCTAGTCTGCTTAAACCTAAAGCTTGGACTTGGGACCATAGTTCCCCCTTATGAATTCTTTTTCACAGTATGGTGACATTCATTAAATTTTCTTTCTCTACCTCTCCAATATAATTGCTGGTATATTGACCTGAGTTTATTCTAGTAAAGATTTTTTTAATTTAAATTATTTATTTCTAGTAAAATTTTTTAGTTAGTATTCTGATAGAATAATTTTGCTTCACAATGAGGTGTTTTTGTTTGTACAATCTTCTAGTCTATAGAACTTCAAAGTCAAAATAAAATCTAAAACACTAAAAGTGAACAAATCTAATAAAATGAAAAAGTCTTTGGGTAAAACATGCCCTTTCAACACAATCTCTGTGTGTGTTGAGGCTGAGGAGGGGGCTCCCTCATGCTGTTGTGAAGGACCAGAATAGGAGGCAGCAGGTTTGTCTAAGTGGTTGTGGACCTCTCTGTGTGGTCTTGACCAGTTTTTGAGATGGAGATGAATCTATGAGCCACTTTCTCAGCCCATTTTACTAAGCATATCTGAATTTATGACGGACTTAATCTAAGGTCTGGTCTATTTACTTAAGTTACCATTTGAAAAGAAATTTCCACTGATGGTGAGCTTTTCAAGCATAGATGCATGGTTCATGTGGAGTGTAATTCTCTCCCCCAAACTCTCTTTCCCTCTCCGCTTCCCTCCCCTCCTCTCCTTTTCTTCCTTCTCTTTCTCTTCTCCTTCCTTCTCTCTCCTTTCTTTCTTTCTATTTTGACACAGAGTTTCAGGTAGACCTGGAACTTTTGGTTTTCCTGCCTTTATTTCCCACATGCTGGGATTACATATGAATACTAGCATTCCTGGTGTCACATGGTGCTGAGGATGGAACTTGGGGCTTTGGGTATGGTAGGCAAACACTCTACTAACTGTGCAACAACTTCAGCCTGAGGTCCTAGTTTTAAACATTAGAGGTTTTTGTTTTTGTTTTGTATGCAATTATCTATTTCTGTAGTCAGAGGTTTATTGTGGTTTTAGCGAGGACTGGGGTTGTTTTCAGAGGAAAGCAAAGAGAAAGAAAAGTCCAAGTTTCATCTTGGCTTGCAAAATAAATTCTTGATATAACCTAAGCCCACAAAAATGACTGTAACAGAAAGAGATTCACAAGAACCAAGGTCCAGAGATAAATGACTTTCTCTGTGCTTGATGTAGAGAAAAGTGGGGTTCAGTCCTGAGAGAATTGGTCAGGAGGGGAGAAAGATGGAAATCTCCACCCGGGTCGGGTTGGAAGGGCGCTGAGCAGAGTAGAGTCCATCTTTATAATCATGGGGGAGATGTTCCTCCTAGTACAGTTTTTGAGCTGAAGAGTGGCCGAGTGAGTTTTCTAGACTGGGAGACAGAGAGTATTGGTTACATAGCAACAGGCATGGCGGTCACCAGGGATGGACTCATCTCTTATTATCAGCAAAGTTGTAACAAGGAACTATGGGCTGGAGAGATGGCTCAATGGTGAAGGTCACTATTCCAAAGGACCTGGGCTCAATTCCCCATGCTGACAACTGTCTGTAACTCCAGCTACACAGAATCTGACTGACACTTGTTCTGGCCTCTGGAAGCACCAGGCACGGAAGGTGTGCACAGACACAGATGCAGGCAAACACCCGTACATATAACCTAAAAAATACTGAAAACAACAACCAAGAACTGAAAACTTTGAAGACTCCGACTAATGCTTAAAAGAACTGGGAGGAGAGTCATATTTTGGCAGGAGAGTAGAGGCTGAAGACAATGTACCAGGATGAGCATACACAGTGGGGCATGTGGTGAACACCTTTACTCACAGTATTTAGGAGACAGAGGCAGGCAGGTCTCCGAGTTTGAGATCAGCCTGGTCTACAGAGTGAGGCTAGACAGAGAAACCCTATGTCAAAAAAACAAAGAAAAAATTGACATACAATGACACCAGTTGGCAGAGACAGGCTGGAAACTTTCTTCACCTGGACTTCATGAACAAACAGGGTGTGCTTGCGAAAAGACCAGGACCACAAATATGGAAGGGGCAGGCGACATGTACTGCATTCTAGCATAAGCAATTGCTCTCTGTGTGTGGGGAGGGGCTGCCTTTTTCTCAACTCATTAGACTTCTGCCATTTTTATTTTTTCCTCCTTATTTTTACCCCCTCCCTCTTTTAAAAATGAACTGCCTTCTTTCCAGTCACTATGTATATCTGTGCAATTTACTAAGAGACACATGAACCTGGAAAAAACCCTCTGCAGGTGCTCTGGGGCTCAAATCTACACCAGTAGCAATATCTCTGTTTCTGATGTTCTGATTCATCAGAAGGGTTATGAGATTGAGGTCCAGCTGGAGGTTGGTAAAGAACTGGGATCTACCATTGTCCCTTAACAGTGACAATCAGTTCAGTTGGTCCTGTCAATCAGACAGGAAAGCACACCCAGTATAAGCTGTTTGCTCAAGAGGCCCTAGAACTAATATGAAGCTGACTGAAATGTAGATCCATGCAACTGTCCCTTGGCCTGTTGTTCACTCTCACCCTTGAGTCTGCGCACTTCTCTGCAGTGGACTTAACCTGCCTCGAGCACTATGCTTTGTGTATCTTATCTTTCCAAAGAGATCATCCAGACCGGGAAGCTGAGCAGGGCCCATCACTAGATCCAGATGATGAATGTATCTCCCTCATAGCTTGCTTTGTGCCTCATTCAGTAGCAAGGAACAGCCGAGAGTTTCTGAATCATGCAATGGCACTTCGAATAGTCATATGTGAGCCCAATAGGCTAGGAGCAGAGAAATCAGACTTGTGAATGAATGGAAAGTTTCTTCTGAGGGTCCAGAGGGTTGGTGGATATCAGTGTTCACCAATGGTGCAGGTCCATGCACTTAGAAGCCCACCCCAGCACAGGTCTCAGTGGTTACAGAGACACAGTGTGTCAAAGTTATAGACAGTTCTCCTTGGGCCATACATAGTTTAAGGGCGAGGCAACAGAAGGTGAGGGATTGATAAAGGTTGTAAATTCATAGACTTTAACTCTATAATATAGTCACTAGTTTTGCCTGGAGTTACCACAGTTGCTCTCAATTACTGTAAGACCACTGATAGGCAAAAAAAGCAATCACAAACTTGCATTATGAAATTCACATTCAAGAGTCCCAGGTTTTTGTACTGAGCATTGGTACTGTGCTAACTAACACCAGAAAACATTTGTTGATTGGGGAAAACTTGAACAAAAAAGTAGGTCCTCTGTCCGGGTGGGGAGCCTCTTGGCAATGCTCATGGCCAGTCATCTAGCCTAGGGTTCTCCTTTTTGTTATCACATGACAGGACTTGCCGAGTATGCTCCAGAACAGTCTATACATAATGAAAATGTAGTTGAACAAAACTGCTCAGATCTTACGACTTCATTACAGAAGCGGAAGGGGATGCCTTGAAGTTTATTTAGGTTTTATATGGATGATTTTTATTTTCCAAGTAGGAATTTGTTTTGCTTATGAGAAATTACTCTTTTTATACAAAAAAACCAGTTTGATTATTAAGGGTCAGGAAGGAAAGTGCAAGATAATAGTTGTTCATTACTCTCTGTTGGGCTCAGCTGGACCAATGAAGCCTTAAGGAAACATTGGAAGCTAGAATTAGCATCCCTCCACCCTGTCGGAGCTAAATTGTAGCTCCAATCAGTTCACCCACTACTCAGCAGACGTTCTGGTATTGGTGGAATGAGTTAATGAATGAAAGCTGAGTCATATGTTCACATGTGCTGCGTGTGATAGAGCCGGAACATGATCCCGAAGCCTAAGGATTTCTGCTGTCCTGTGAAGAACACGCTACAGTTGTAAATTTATTCCTTGGTGACTGTGTCAGTTCATTTGTTTTGGATATAAAAAATATATGACTCAGTTCAACTTACAATAATATGGATTTGTTTTTGTGGTTCTGGAGGTTGGAAAGGGCGAGGTCCCAGTAGGTCCTGTTTCTGCTTCTAAGATGGTGTCTTCTATACAATATCCTCGTGGTGGATATTGTATTCATCTACTCAGATGAAAAAGAGCCCACTCCTTTAAGCTCTTTTATAAGGGGTCTGATTCTATTCAAGAATGTAAAGATACAAATTGTTACTTAATATATCCTTACTGTATTCTTAATACTAACAAAATAGCATTAAGAATCTTCTGTTCATTAGTTCTGTGGATAGAAAGAATTATTTACAAATAGTGGATGAGAAAACTGATGTCTATAGCATGTATGTAGTATGGCGCTTTAGATTTGTATCTTTTCTAGTAATCATCCTGAACATTGTTAAGGTATTAATATTTATTGTTAAGCTATTAATATTTATTCCTCTATAAATTATTCATGAGGACAGTACACTTGAGAGCAGAGACCATGATTTCTTCATGTTTTCCTAAGATCTTAGCACAATGTGTAGGTAGTCCAGATGGGTCCTCAAATGACTGGTTTACACTTGGATGCTGAGTTCAAGATACAGAAGTAGTAACCAAACCCACCTATGAGGGATCTGAAGGAGGGCACCTAGTGAGAGCATAGATTCAGGTAGTAGCTTAATTTATTCTTATGGAAGGATTCACCATAAAGATGAGGCAGGCCTCAGGAAGTTCAAATCCTCCAAGATTCTTCCTTTAACTTTAGAAATCCTATGTGTGTGTGGGGGGGGGGTAGAGGGGGCATCATCTTCTTCCTGATTTTCATCTGTGTTCATGCTGTGAGCTTATTTCTATGTATCCACTCCTATGGTCAAAATCAGCTACTAATTTCCCTTGCTCTTGCTTTTAATGACTATAGACTTGTATGCAAATTATTATTGAAAATAAGAACTCAACAGGGCCTAGTGTTTTGATGAAAGAAAAATCTGGGGCCTTGGTCATTGTGTGAAATCCACCAGAGCTTTCTCCTCACTATGGACAAAAGAATGTGGCAGTGTATGTGTTTGTGTATGTGTTAGTGTATGTGTATGTGTTTGTGTATGTGCATCTACCCAAGAGCACTCAACTTATAACTCCTTTTTTACTTTATGATGGTGTAGAGTGTATTTATATGAACCTGTTTTATCCACTTCTACTGTGTAGCCAATCAATTACATGAGATATTCAACATTATAACTTAAGCTGTGTGTGTGGTGGTTTTGCCCAACTGTAAGCAAGTACAAATGTTCTGACTATGCTTAAGTAAAGCAAGGTGAAACTTTGACATTTAGTGGGTTATTGCTGGACTTGGTGATGTATGCTTTTAGTCCCTGCACTCAAGAGGCAGAGGCAGAGAGACTTTTGTGATTTTGAGGCCAGATGGGATACAGAGTGAGTTTCAGGACAGCCATAACTACACAGAGAAATGGTGTCTCAAAGAACCAACCAACCAACCAAAATTATTATTTATTATTATCGTCATGTGCTCAGGTGGATGCATTCCAAGGTCAGACAACAACTTTCAGGAGCTAGTTTTCCCTTCCACTGTTACATGGGTTCTGGGGTCAAGATTCAGGTCATTAGGTGTGTGCAGTGCTTTTCCTTATGGGGCCATCTCACTGGCTTGTAAATGCAGGTTTGACTTATGATATTTTTAATGTGGGATGCTTTTTATCTGAATTACAACCCATCATAAGCTGAAGAGCACATGTCATGGGTAACAAGGAGGCTGTATGTGGCCCTAAGTCTCATGTGGCTGACTTGCTGTCCTAGGGATTTCCCTGCTATTCCAGAAGAAAGTAGAGATGTTCAGATTTCTCAGTTATAATATGACTTGAACTTATTCATTGATCTGGAGCCACCAAAGGCATTTTGGGAACCTTCATTGTTCACCGTCACCACAGCACTAGACATTTTGGGTATGAAAAGCTGCCTTAGCAGTTAAGATTGTACTCCGGTCTTGACAAGGAGGACACTAATTCGTTTCCATGTTCCCAACACGCATGTCTGGGGGCTCACACAGCCTGTAACGTTCACTTGGGGGATCCAAAGCCCTCTTTTGGCCTCTGCGGGCACCTGTACTCACGTGCTTATGGCCACAGACACATAATTACAAATAAAACAAATCCTTAATGTTAGAATCTAAAATAGTGGTCATTTGTAAAGCTAATATTAAATATTGCCTGTATCAATTGAGAATGGGGTTTATAGGCATCAACAAGGAGAGAGAGACCCAGAGACTCCCAACTACACAGCAGTTTGCTCCCTGTTTAAAGAAGCACGCAGCACTGATGTAATATTTGATGTAATGGCTTTGTGATGGGGAAGGCCCCAGGTTCCTTTAGTTCATACAGTGTCATCCCCATGAGCTCATTGCTCTCATGGACCCCAACAGGGGTTAGAATGGAGCTGGCTCATAACATTCTATGCAGGTAGTTGGAGGAAAGGTTATCCCTTCCCTCTTAAGAGAGGCTCCTTGGGAAGCACCAGAAAGTATGAAAGATTACATCTGACTGTAAAAGCAGATGTGACCACACTGCTTGCAGGTGTTTATGAGTCATTGCATGTTCAACTAAACACATTATGCTTTTTAACCTCTACTGCAACCAGTGTGGCCACATCTGCTTTCACAGCTGAGAAGAATAGAAATCGAGTGTCATGTGCAGTCGCTGTCACATTACACAGTGCTCTTATCTCTCAACACTGGAGCCCTGAAGGCCTCCTGGGATCTCTGGTTCAGAGCGGTGGCATGTGGTATCAGCTTATTGAATCCTGATCTCTTTGTGGGAAGGAATCTGCCGTCAGGCTCATCTTTCTGAGTCTTGAGCTCCCATTTCCAGCTTAGTTTCTGGTATGTCATTACAGCCCAAACCCACATTTTATAAGTCAAGGGAAGCAAAGAGAGACAAGGGGGAAGATTAATCCCAGAACAAAAAGGAGTTTGTTTATCACCACCCAGCCCTTGAACATTTATCGTCCACAGTTGCCATGACTTCCAGAGACCCAGCATCTTCAGGTTGTGGGGACTGCAGGGTGTGTAAAGCAGCCATTATTTTATACGGATAGATTTTGGGTTCTGGGAACATAGTAATGTAGTCTGTCCGAGTAGTTGCCATTTCAGTTATGAACAGCAGCATTTTCCTCATCGTGCCAAGAAAAAGAGAAATCAATTTTTTTTTACGTGGCATGGAAATTAGAAAGTTATTTAGTTGCTTTGTGTCTTTTGGATGGTGTCTTATCTATTCCAGGAGACTTCAAGCTCATTGTGTAGCCAAGGATAACCTTGAACTCCTGTCCTTCACACCTACACTTTCTGAGTGCTGATATTAATAGGTGTACAATAACACTGAAGTGGGTCCCCTCCACACATACTTAAGAAAGTTCTCGGTAGATTCCCAGCCAGAGACCAGTGCACCTTTACCCTCTGGCTAACATCCACATTCTTCCTTGGTTTGCATGTGCTTCAACTAGAGCTTAGATCGTCATCTGTATCCAACCCTTTAACGTTATAATACATTTGAGGTATGTATCTGTGTTAGAGATCTCAAGGGAAACAGGCTGTCACACCACACCAGGCTGGGTAGCCAATAGTAGCCATCTACCTACCAGAGAAGCAGAGAACATGGTGGATGCTCCAATCCAAGAAACTGGTCTCCTCCAAAGTCCCAATCTAGAGGTGTAGACAGATGTTCTCTGGGCTCCACTGTGCTGTGTTCACCACTGAAAGGCTAGAGAAGTTTCCAGTTGGATGTCTGAGGGAGCTGGCAGCAGTAGTACCTACAAACCTTAAGGAAGTAAATGGAGGTTTACTTCCTGTGCATATCAGTTTCTTCCTTCAGCTTCTTTTCATCTGGGCCCCCTACCCATTGGAGGGAGATGTCTACATTCCTTTCCTGAATTCCCTGCTAATCCGTTCTGGAAACACCTGACAGATATATAAAGGTACACTCCAGCAATTCTAAACATCTCGATTCCATCAAGTTGACAACCAAGACCAACTACCACAGCATGTGCTATGAGTGATTCCCACCCACTCTACCAGTTAAGGCTCCTCTGCCTTAATAATTTGAGATGCAGGAGCACAGAACACTGGACTTCAGACATGTGATACTGATGGCTGCTAGTTAGTCATTTGTATGAGGAGGCTACACATTACACAGGTCTGCACAGGGTGGCACTCAGGAGACTTGGGAAGCAGGTGTTATAGTGATAAGAAGTATGTTACTTTTTATTGTCTTTGGGAAAGATGTGATGCACTGGTTGAGTAGTTCTGTTGTCTGTCAGTGAGGGGAAATCTATTAGGTTTAGGACCAAGTAAAGCACAGTTGTCCCAGCTGGCAGGAAACTAGCCAGAGGAACTGACTTTCCCATTAGCTGGGAGGCAATTATAAGGTGAAGGACCTACAGTTAAGGCTCTGGGTCCCCATGAGGCTCAAAGATGTCAATGCAGCCTATAGATTTCAGATGTTTCAGTATAAGGCGATCATCTTCCTTTTACGCTGGAAGAGACAAAATGCTAAGACTACATTGGTGTGATGTGGAGTTTGACATCAAAAGACATTTTTATGGGTTGAAATTTCTCTGCAGCACATCATTATCTTATTTGAGTCCTATTTCTTTAAAAAAAAATAATTCAATGTAATTTGTTTTGTTCACTCACTTCACATCCCACTCATTGCCCCCTCTTGGTCACCAACTTCCCTAATACTTTCCCCCTCCTGTTCTTTTCTGAGGGGATAGGGGTCTCCCAGGGCACCTTCCCCTTGGCACATCAAGTCTTTGCAGGGATAGGCACATCCTCTCCCACTGAGGCTGGACAAGGCAGCCCAGCTAGAAAAACATACCCCATGAACAGGCAACAGCGTTTGAGCTAGCGCCTGCTCCAGTTGTTGAAACCCATATGTAGACCAAGCTGCACATCTGCTATACATGTGCAGAGGGCCTAGGTTCAGCTGTATGTGCTCTTTGGTTGGTGGTTCAGTCTCCAAGAGCCCGAAGGGTTCAGGTTGGTTTACTCTGTTGGTCTTCTGTGGAGCTCCTATTCCTCTTGGGGCCTCACAATCATACCTCCTATTATTCTGTAAGAGGCCCTAAGGTTTATCCACTGTTTTGGCTGTGAATGTCTGCATCTGTCTGAGTCAGCTGCTGGGTGGAGCCTTTCAGAGGATCGTAGTGCTAGACTCTGGTCTGCAATAATGACAGAGTATCATTAATAGTGTCAGGGATTGCTGTTTGCCCATTGGATGGGTTGGAGTCCCATTTTATTACTCTATGAAAGAATGTCTTTAGATAAGGTGACTGGTGGAGAGAAAGAGAAAAAGAGAGAAAGGGACAGAGAAAGAGACAGAGAGAGTCAGATAGATAGATAGATAGATAGATAGATAGATAGATAGACAGACAGACAAACACACATACACAGAGACAGACAGAGAGATCCTTAAAGTCACAGAACTAGACAGGAACAGAAGTAAATTGTCTTAGTAAGGATTTTATTGCTGTGAAGAGACACCGAGATGGCAACACTCCTGCATACCCCTTCCCTTGGGCACCAAGGCTCTATAGGATTAGCTCATCTTCTTCCACTGAGGCCAGACAAGGCAGTCTCCTGCTATATATGTGCCAGAGGACTCCGACCAGCCTGTGTATGCTTTTTGGTTGGTGGCTTAGTCTTTGGGAGCTCTGGGGAGTCCAGGTTAGTTGACACTGTTGGTTTCATTATGGGGTTACAACAACTCTTATAAAGAAAAACATTTAGGTGGAGCTGGCTTACAGTTTGAGTGGTTTAGTCCATTACCATTTTGGTGGGAAACATAGCAACTTGCAAGCAGCCATGATGCTGGAGAAGGAGCTGAGACTACTCTGTGTTGATCCACAGGAAGCAGATCCACAGGAGACTGCCACACTAGGCCTACCTTATGCATCTGAGACCTCAAAGCCAACCCATATTGGCATATTTCCTCCAAAAAGGTCATACCAACTCCAACAGGTCCATACCTCCTAGTAGTGCTACTCCCTATAGGCTAGCCATTTACACACATGAGTCTATGTGTTTTCAAACCACCACATAAATTGAAGGTGCTTATCTCAGAGCGTCTCGAATACCAGGACACCTGTTTCTCGTGTTGACCACCATCAGAAGAGTACGATCATCCAACTGGTTCCCATAGCTGAGTAGGATGGAGCAGCATATAACATAATAATACAGACAAAAATGCCAGTAGAGCTCCAGATTTCTGACACTTTCTAAAATATAAGACAGGTGGCTGGACTGAACACTTTGAGCTGTTGTATGTCAAACTAAAGCCCAAGAGGGACACACTAACAACATGTCTCTCTTGAAAATCAAGACAATAAGCCCAAGACCTTCACTGTTAGCTGGTGTAGATATTGGCCTCATGGTTTATATAAGATAGGAAACCCTGAAGGACCCTTGGGAGGACACAGGACATGGCTGTCAATAAATCAATGTAGAAGTGGTTTACTGTCCGCACCAACCACACTCTTATCCTACAACCACTGAACCAGAGGGATATATATTTTCCTCAAATTCTCTACAGGTCTACAATGTAATGGATTCAAGGTTCTTTCAGGGTTGCTTGTGGTGGAGAATTTAAGGAATTCTCTAAATGCATCACTAGAAAATATTCATGGAAGATACACATGATAATGAAAAAATTGAGCAATCATACACAGAGCTCTAGGGATGGAATTAAAGCACCCACCATGTTGAATGGAACCTAAAAGAAGAGGCAGATGAAGAACAGATTGCAACTTAGATCAATTAAAAGTCTATTCATTTTCAGGGGGTGGGGAGATGGCTCAGTATGCAAAGTTCTTGTCACGTAGGCATGGAGATCTTGAGATTAAATGCCAGCATTTATCTGTGACAACCCAGAGACAGGAGAATCCCTGTGACTTGTAGGCCAGTTAGTCTAGCTGAATCAGTGAGCTTTAGACACCTGATGTTGACCTCTGACCTTCACATAAATGTGTGCACACATGCACACACATGAACATGTCTACCTAGAGGAGCTCATGGGATTCAGCCTTAAACAGCATAAAACTTCAAATAGAAATAGCTTAAATAAGATATATGTTTATTTTCCTTGTATAAGTGAAGGAAGTTCAGGGCACAGATGACCCAGTTCCTGCCTGTGACCTTGCTCTGCCTTCCTTATTACATGGCCTTTTCGTGCGTGTCTAAATATCAGATCAGGTCTGTGTCCAGCTGTCTTCTCTGCATTTCAAAGAGCCTAAAGGCAAAAAAGGAGGAGGGACTCTCCCCACTTCTTTTGAGGATACATTCAAGAAACTGAATGCACCACTTCCACTGATACCCCACTGTGAAACCTTCAGTTATATGCTTTCCTGCAGCTCATGGAATGCCATGATATGAAAATTTTATCTTCCACAGAAATACGCCAAGAGAATGGGCAACTGTCCCTGTTTGCCCTGCACTGATGCTGTTCCTGGGATGCTGGACTTTCGGTTTAAAACTGGAGTCTTTCCAAACAAAAGGGAAGAATCAGTCACTTAGGCAATGGCTGTAGATGCTGCTACCGAGAAAGCAGAAAACCCCATTGAATGTATTCAGCAGCTTCTGCCCTAGAGATACCCTTCACTCTTGTAGTTGCAAATGAGAGCTAGACCCTAAGTTCCAGCTTACAAATGAAAAACTGTTACAGGTACAGACTTCCCCCCTTGGGGAACATTATGAATACATTGCTGGTGTTTGATGCTCCTGGCTTGACTTTCTGCATTTTTAAAAATTCCCTCATATGATTCACCCTGACCACAGTTATCCGTGCCTGCCTCCCCTCAGTATCTTCCTCCTCTTTCCCCAAGATCTACTCCCTTTCTATTTCCCTTCAGAAAAGAGCAGATCTTCCAGAGAAATCAACTGAACATGGCAACAGGATATAGTAAGACTAGGCAAAAACCCTCATATCAAGTCTGGGTGAGGCAATGTGGTAGGAGCAGAAGGGTTCCAAGAGTATGCAGAAGAGTCAGAGACACCCCACTCCCATGTTAGAACTTCCACAAGAACACCAAGCTAACAACTATAACATGTATGCATTTTCTGCACCTTTCTATTCAGTCTCAGAAACATACATATATTTATCCATCCATCTGTTGTCCATCACCCACCTTAACTCAGTGTATTAAACACCTGTAATTGACTCTGATGGTGATGACATTAATGGCGCCATACAGTTCCTGTTCTCAAGGCACTCACAATCAATACAAGAGACTCAGTTCAAATGAAAAAGGCACAGTAGTACCAGAGTGTAACTTTAATGAGTTTGGTATGATGGGGGGAACTAGAGAAATTAGGTACATTTGTTCCATAAGGATGCCAATTACTTTTCTCATAGATGGGACAAAATACGGATATAAACAACACAAGAGGGGGAAAGATTAATCTTTAAAATTTTAAATTTTTATTTATTTTGTGTGTGCGTGTGTGTGTGTGTGTGTATGGGTGTTTGTGGTTGTATGAGTTTGTGGGGGCCATATGAGTGCAAGTGCTCTTGCAGCTAGAGGGTGTTGAATCTGATGGAACTGGAGTTATAGACAGTTGAGTGTCACCTGACCCCTGGAGTGATTTATCTTAGCTCATAGTTTCAAAGGTTTCAGTCCACAGCCTTTAGTTTCTTTGAATCTAGACCCATAGTGAGGCTGAATATCATGGTGACTGGGGTATATAAAAAGGCAGGTTGTTCATCTCATAGAGAATAAAAACACATAGAGTAAAGGAGGTACCAAGGATCAGGTACAACCTTCAACTCAATGCCCCCAGTGACTTACTTATCTGTCTAGGAACCATCTTGATGTTTATAACACTTCTTAAAATAGCACCATAATCTGGAGACCAAGTGTTAAAAACGGTCCCCAGGAGACATTTCACATTCAGACTATAACACTACACCACTGGTCCCCAAAGGATTACTGCTTTTCCTAATGCAAAATGTACTGAGTTCACCTCCTATAATCCCAGACTCTTAAGAGTTCTATTATTATTCAAAAGTCCAAGGCTAAAGACTTTTCTGAGACCCAAGGAAAACCTTTAGCTGTGATTCTTGGTAAAGTAAAAGAGGAAAGTTTTGATTCCAAGATACACAAGCACAGAGTAAATGTATTCATTTCAAAATGAAGGAATAAGAAAATGCCAACAAAGGATCAGATCAAGGTAAGACTGAAAGCCAGCATGGCAAATACTAAACCCCATAGCTCCATGTGTAGCATCCAGGATAGACGAGTCATCATGTGAGCTCCTGAGTACTTTTGGAAAGCCCCTTCTCTGCGACCTTGATGCCTATGTCTCACATGGGCTGAGCTGAGTCTGCTTATTGCTAACTCCTTGGCAGTTGTTCTGTGTGCTTGGCACCTTCAACATCCTGGTATCTCTATTGTCGGTGCATATCTTAATTTTTATCCTTTATACTTTGTCCTGTCAATGGATTCCCTGTGGGGACTCTGACCCTTCAATACCTTGTTTGGTCCCCTAACTGTGTGATTCTTGCAATCTAGGTGGATATTTTCATGACCTGATCACTGCGAAATTTTGTTTATAAAAGCTTGATCTTCCCAATCACATTTTACCAGCATTCTACTACTCTCAAATCTCCACAAAATGTCATATTAAGCCACATTTACAATGGTCTTGAACACTTTTAAGCCCCCATCTCTAAATTCTTTCAAATTCTCCCCTCCCCAAACCATTTACAAAGTCTTAAGAACCATAGGATCAGGGTTACTCACAGCCATGACCTTGCTCCTGGTAGTAATTTCACAGAAGTTGTTACTTCTGTAATTTCTGTGGGGGGAAAAACTTGGCACAAATAGGTTAAAGGAGACTGATTGCTTTAGCTCATAATTCATCATTCTGGGCCACATTGTGTCTGGGTTTGCGATAAGGAGAAGGGTGTGGTGGGAGTATGCATAGGAGCAGGAAACAGAGAGAAAGAGGGAGGAATTGGGGACACCCTCCTACCTCAAGACTTTGAACCCATCCTGTAAGATCTCTTATCTCTTGGAAGGTTTGGGATCCAACATTCAGTATGTACAGTTATGGGGGTTCACATCTACAGATTAAATCTATACCACAGTAGTGACTGAGAGAAAGCCATTTCCCATGAGTGACACTGAGCTTTACTATACAGATAAAATATGCTTTTTTTTTTGTTGCTTGTTTAAGTGTAGAAGGGAAGCATTAAGGATCAGAGCCCAGGCAAGGCCAAGACTCAGGGGTCAGGAGGCAGAGTAGGAAGGCTGACAAGGGGCTGAGTAATGCAGACAGAAAGATGTGAAAAGCTGGAGAGGTGGTGAGAAGTCAAACAGCAGCCACCAAAAGGCCACCTCCTTAGGGTGTTTTCATGACCTAACTTGTCAAAGTCTTTGTTTGGCTAAGTGGGTAAAGAATATCCACCAGGGAATGCGGTATACATTAACCAAGGCCTTATGCCAGGGCACTGCTCTGTAGGCTCACCTGGGCTAGCTCTCTGGGGCTCCTGAAGGGTGTCTCCAGGTACCTGAAGGGAAGGGTAGATTCCTTTGTGCCTAGAGACTTGAGCCATGTTCTGTCACAGGATTCTTTCATTAATAATTTATAAACCGTCTCCTTTTATCTATAGAAGTATAAAGCTTTTAGAGCTGGCAAAGACCATGAATATCATGTGGTCCAGAGCCAAAGCTAGCCAGGGAAGAAATACTGCTGAGCTTGTCAGAGGCAGAGGAGAATTGGAATTCAAGTCTTTGGACATTTAAGACCATAAAGCTTTAAGGTATGTTCAATGAAACAGCAGCAGCAGCAGCAACAGCAGCAGCAGCTACAGCAACAGCAACAACAACAAGCGTGAGCCAATAGGTAAATGTACCACAGTATCATGAAAGAGGCAGATCATCATTGCAAGAACACTTCAGCTAATTAAGAGCTAAATTTAATTTATATAAATTTAGTTCTGAGCTCCCCAGCAACCAAGCGAAATGAGAATTGTGATGTTTTCTTTCTACCTGGCAAAAGGCAGCATAGAAACAAAAGATTTAAGTACCCATGAGGAGCAGATGGAACCTGTGGGCTCCGTGACAGAGTCTTCAGTCATTCATGGCATAAACAGGAAGATCCCGAAGGTCCCTGAAATGTGGCTGCCAGGGAGTTCCTTACCTAGTGGAAGATAAACAGTTAAAGGCCAGCATGTTGGGGGCTGTGCGGTGGGGGAGCACAGAGTGCTAAGGTGGGTGGAGAGGAGATTCACAACCCACAAGGGAGAGGGCACCTCCTGGAGGATCTTAATTGTTAATGAAGTCCAACTGACCATCTGTGCAGCAAAGAAGGGCCAGGTGATTGGGAACAGGGACACACCGTGAAGCAGGCAGAGGAGCCTGGTGGTTTAAGGGGAGGTATTTTATGCACGGGCTTGGCTATAGTGACATTCACATTGCAGGGTAAAGAGTAGAGACAAGCATGGTACCAACCGGACGAATGTTGAGTGTGCACTCACCCCTGTCCTGCAGCCTGAAGTGAGAACATCTTCATTCTTACCCGCAGGCCTGTCCCCACTTAAGAGATGAGCAGAGATGAACCAGTACTGTCTTACCTCCAGTGCTGAGCTGGTTTTCTGCCCTTTGGACTTTGAGAATGAAAAAAAAAAAAAAAAAAAACCAAAAAAACCCAAAGCCAAGGACATGTCTAGAGGAAGAATGTAATTATGTGAGTTCATGGCATGTGTGGAAAGGTTGGGGGTTGAGGGGGTGGGAAGGAAAGAAGATTAAAGTTTCAGGAGCAAATGTGCTCTTCTGTTCATTGTTTCATGTATGTTGCTTGGTCACCAGGCCAGGAAGGAATTTCCCTTCTAGGTGACACACAGAACTGAAGGCAGGGTTCAGAAGGATGTGTGTGAATGGCTGACCCACTGCCTCAGACGGGTGGCTCTTTCCACACTCTGCTCTAGCGTGCTTACAGTGAGGCTCACACTGTAAGCCTTCCGAACGGACCATTCTGGACACCTGGGATTGCACCTCTCCTTTTCGATTCACCTGGTCCCCCCAGACCTCAGGGGAAGGACTTTCTTTTCACTCTGCCCTGCAGACACCTCCTGCAGGCCACAGATGCTGACCCTTTGTCCTTGTCTTCCTTAAGCAAAGGGGACTGGACTTGTGGGATAAACTTGGTGTTTTTGAAATTCTCAAGTAGCTAGCTGCTGGGGAGACCCAGGAGCATCGATTCTACGACGCTGATACAATGTAAGCATTTAGAATAATTTAGGTCTTAGGTAAAAGATGGTGAATTGCTTATGAAAATTACCTTCTGCAGAATTGTGCGAACACCAGAGTAGTCACAGGCCTTGGGTGCTCTGTGACATGAGAGGGGCCTGGGGCCCAAATGATGTAGATATAAGGAACAGAAGGTCCAAACAGGCTCTACAGTGGTCTGCACCCTCATTTTGAGAGAGGGTCTCCAGGGTCTTCTGCTTACTGCTGGGGACTGTCTCGTCTGGGGCAGACCTCTTTTGAAGATACAGGTTTCAGGGGCTAGTGAAATGGCTTAGTGTGTAAAGACACTTGTCACAAAACCTGGTCTCCTGAGTTCAATCCACAGAACCTGCAGGATAAAGCAGGGGACCAGTCCCAGAAAGTTGTCTTTTGAGCCTTTTCCTCACATGTCCATGCATGTAATGTCTGGTGGGAACCCTGAGAATGGGGCGCTTCACACTCACACATATCCATACAGAAAAATAAAACGTAATAAAAATAAGTAAGATACAGGCTTCATCTCTTTTAAGCCTGGTGCTTTCTACCCTCTGACTCGGTGTGGGTTTTGAAGGAGGAACCTTTACGAAGCCCACAGACACCAAAAAGGCGCTTCCACAAGGCCAGAAAAACATCTTTCTTCTTCTATAGATCCTTCTTGTCACCATCGTAAAGATGCCTAGTTTTGCTAGATGCTTGTCTGAGGTGATTGTCACCAAGACTGGGTTAGGGACGCTGGGCTGGGAGCTACCAGCGGAGCTTGTAATATCTGGTGGGAACCCCGAGAACTGGGCGCCTACAACTCTGAGCAGCTGGCTTTGAGGAACCATTGCATGCCTGCACAACTTAAAAATCTGCAGTTTGGGGGCAGGAGGGGGAGCGCGGGGGTGGGTCCCCACGCGTCCCAGTTCTCTTCCGGGCTGTTGGTTGTGTTTTCGCTCAGTGCCAGTGCGGGGAGTCCAGGCGTGTCTTCTGGACCACACACTGCCCTTCCATAGGTCCTTGGTTTTGAATTCAACTGTAGCTGGAGCCATCTCCCGGTGACTCTTCTCCCATTCCCCCCAGGTTTTCACTCAGTTCCTTCCCTTTCTCCATATGAGGTGCATATGCTTGGTGCCTAAGTCCAGCCATCTCTTCAGACTTGGTAAGTCCAGGAAAGGAACAATTCTTGTTCTTCACTGTGTGTGAACCTTCAGGGAGCAGGTGGTGGCAAACAGTGGTAGAATCGGAGGGGGGGGGGGGTCGTTTCCTCCTTTGCACTTTGTTGTAAAACAAGTTGGGGCCTCGTGACAGCTCAAGAAAATCCTGGCAATTTTTGCAAAGTGCTGCTCTGGACACGACTTTCGAGAGGCATTTTGCTTAGGCCACCGGAGAGGTCATTTTTCTTCTTCTGGATTGCGGTTCTCTCCCTGGAGTGAGCAGGGTGGGAGGCATGGGACATGACCTTGATATTCCTTTGGGGCAGGGCGGGACACTCCTAAGGAGGTGACTCTGCACTTGGGCCTGGGCCGGGATGCAAGTCCCGCACTGCTGTGTCTGGGTCCAACCATCCGTGCGCTCGGCTCGCCGTGGGACCCCCCCAGTTTGCAGCGGTCCGGGTGCGAGCGCCGCGCCCTGGGCCGGGGGGAACCCTGGCAGAGAGCTGGACGCCAGGCGGTGGGAGGAGAGAGCAGCAGGGCGTTGACTGAGAGACTGGCCCCGCCCGGTCCCGCCCGCCTCTCGAGGCACCCAGCTCCGGCCCGGCGGGATCCGCGGACTCGGGGACCCGTGCGGGCTAGCCCGCTCTCCTGCCGCTGCGGCGGCGGGCTCGGGGCCGCGCGGCGAGGCCGGATCCCTGCAGCGCGGGCAGGCGGCGTCGCAGAACCCAGGCAGCCAGACGCGCCAGGACTCCTGCAGGTACCTGCTTGGGTCCCCACCTCCTCGCGCGCCCGCGATACTTCTCCATGCGACCCCCTCAACTTTATTGTACCTTCCCCCACCGTTTGCTCTTCCAGTCCCCAGTGGCTTTCAGGTCGAGGGTGCAAAATCTGCCCAGGGACTTTGCATCCTACCGGATGCCTGGCTTCCTCCTCATCCTCCAGTCCCGGAGCCGGAGCCCGCCGTCGCTGGAGCTCGGGCTCTTGCCTGTTGCGCGAACTGCGGACTGCCCAAACCGAGCGTTGATCTCTTTGGACGCCTGGGGAAGGGAGCTAGGACCAGCTTTAGGGGGTAGGAGGTTAAGTGGAGGACCGACTGGAGACTGGAGCATGGGTGAGCCAGGGAAAGGCGGCACCTCTCGTGGGGGCATTCCCGGGGCGTTTCCTAAGCCGGGAAGCCCTTCCTTTTCTTTCTCCGGAGGAGGCGCTTTCCTGGCAAATGTTAGTGTTTCCCGGGCCGCCTGCTCCGCCTTCTCTGCCATCTCTCCCCCTCCCCTCTGCCCTGCAGTGTTGTAAGGCGCCCCGCGACAGTGCAGGCAAGAGCGTACCCAGGGCCCTTGCCCTGGTGCGGCGCTTAGCCCGGGAACAGTCAGCGCGCTCTAGGTGGGGTGGCTTGGGGCTCACTGGGCCCACGTGGAATGGTCCCCAGAGTCTCCGCATTCGAATCTTCGGTAGTTTCGCGAGGTGGGTCCGCAGGGTCAGGAACTGCTGGTGGCTCCAATCAGTCCTCAGGAGGTGCCTGGAAGGAGTTAGACCTGCCAGCAGGGGCCGCGGCGAGACTGGCCGGGACGCCTTTCGCATTGCAGAGCTTTTGTCCCCTTGCGCCCCTCTCTTCCCTACACCTTGCCTCCTTGTCAGATTTAGGACAGGAGCACCCTTTGCGACCTTGGTCTTTCCTTATACCTGTGTGGTCTAGAGAGACCACGGTGACAGCTTAATTGTAGTGGCCCTCGGCAAGGACAGAAATCTGCCAAGAACTCTCTCAACCCAGAAGAGTGACTTGAGGGGCCGGGCAGACCGGGATGTTTCTTTTGATCCTACTGAGGGTGGATTTGGGATTCTTCCAAGTTGCTGGATTTTCTCTTTCACTCTGTCTGCTGAAGGCAGTGAGACAGGTGAGGGGAGGAAACTAGATCAGAAAGCTTCCCACTTTTTGCATAGATTTGTTTATACAATTTGCATAACCATCGGTTTAGGCCTGGGTTTAACTGCTCTAGACTTCTTGTGAATACCCGTCCAGGTAAACAGGAAGCTAGTACTTTGCCTCCTGCTAAAGGTAATGGTTTGCTAGAATGTCTGCTGATTCTGTACTTGAACTATTTCCCTGGGTCCCTAGCTCTTTGAGGTGACCGATTCATTCAGAGTGTCCTTGGCCAGCCACAGCGGAAGGAAGCCAGAGTTAGTTTTGCTTTTTTTCCCTTCCTCATAATTGGCTTCTGTCTACTCCTCTTACACAGTCTTTTCAGGACCCGACTCTGCCGGTGTTGGGATGGGGAGGAGAGGGTTGTGCTGAGGTGATTAAAACCTGTGTCTAAAAGTTGTGAACACACTAAGACAACTGATGGGATTTTGTGTGGGAGCTTACACCCAGCCATGAATGAAGGCAGACTAGCTGTGTGGTTTGTCTAGGAGAGCAAGTTGGGAAGTCTAAAGCTGTCTTGGATTTGTTCAGAAATGTCAAAATACTAAAAATCTCATGCGCAGAGTTGGTGTCCTAGCTCTTCTCTGGTGCTGTGGTAAATTACTCACAAAACTGACTAGAAAATGTATTTGACTTACAATTCCAGTTCTTTGTGGCAGAGAAGTCACAGCAGCGGGAACTTGAGAGAACTGATCACATTGTTCTCACAGTCAAGAGCAAAAAGAAAAAGAAAAGATTAATACATGTATGCTCTTAGTCCAGTTGCTTTCTAGTTTTTCATTCAGTCCCTAGCTTCAAGCCCAAGGAACAGCGCTGCCCACAGTCGACAGGTCATCTCACATCAGTGAATGTAATTGAGATAATCTTTCATAGACATTCTTGGAAGTCCTCCCTCCAGGTGATTCAAGACTGTGTCAAATTGACAGTCAAAAGTGACCATCATATTGCCAGCAAATTTCACAACTTAGGGTCTTCCTCCTGCTTTTTTTCTTGGGAAGAGGAGAGAAGGAGATTCCTGTATTTTCTGTCTGGTGAGCTCTTCCCTGCACCGTAATTCTTTACAGACACAGCATGGCATCTCTCTGCTCTTCCGCAGATTCCAGTTTGCTCTTGTGTGGCATTTGGTGTTGGAATGTGTGTCAGCTTGGAGAAAGCAGGTACCATAGGGCTTTTCTACTGTTTAAAAGAGAGAACATTTAAAATAGATACCATTTATTGGCTGACTACGGTATTGACTGAACAGTCTGCTTAGGTTCTTTCCTGGGGATTGTCTCATGTGAAGATGTAAGGCTTGCAGTGTTGATATGGGGACTTTCAGTGACTGGTTCCTGAGGTTCCTCTAGGGTGGTTCCTGAGGATGGTGGAGGCCAACCAGAGGATGGCCTGAGGTTTCCCTGGGAGGGAAGGATAGCTGTCTATGTAGGTGCAGGCAGAGGAGACGATAGATTATTCCCACTTGCTTTTCAGGCTCCAGGATGTTGGATTCTTAGTGTCACAAGTGAGACATATCTTTTCTAAAACCCTTTTAAAAATTTGAGGTCTCATGTAGTACAGGTTAGTCTCAGACTCATTGTATAGTCAAAGATGTCCTTGATCTTGATTGACCTCTGAGTACTGGAATATCTGATGCATGCTACCATGCCCGACTTACACTGTGCTGGGATCTAACCAGGGTTTCCTGTATGCTGGGCAAGGACTCCACCAACCAGGCTATAGCCCCCGCTCTCTTGTGTGAAATATCGACTAGGAGACATCAATCAAAGAGAACAGACTACCAACCTCAGTAGATGGTTCTTTGTGGCTCTTTGACATAGGTCACTTCTCTGCATTCTTTTTGCTTAGCTACAAAGACTTAAACTGTTATCATTGCTACCTTGTATTAAGAACTAAATGACAAAGGCTTTTTTTTACACATGTATTAATTCATTTCATTCTGAAGATAACCACAAGAGGTAGGAAAAGGAGGAGACAAGGCCACCCAGCTTGGAAAACTTAACGACAGAAGTCTGAGTACTGCGGTCTGCCTTCAGAACCACTGTGAGGCTCAGCACTCTGTCTGCTCCTGTGTGACTCACCTGCTGTGCCCACTTTATAGTGAAATCTCAGACAGAGTTTCGTCAAGTGACTGAATGGGGTTATCAACCTTATGAGGAACCTGGAAGACTAGGATTAAAAAAGCCCAGTTAGTGCTTTACAGAACTAGGACCTGAGTTATAATATAGCAGGAGAATAGAGACTGGTGAAATCACAGCAGGATTAACATACAAAGTCAGGCAGTGGTGGTGCTTGCTGCATGCATTTAATCCCAGCACTTAGGAGACAGAAGCTCTGAGTTTGAGGCCAGCCTAGTCTACAGAGTGAGTTGTGGACAGCCAAGGCTACAAATAGAAACCCTTTCTCAAAAAACAAAACATAAAACAAACTCCCTGAAACCTACATAAAACAAAAAATATCCCCCCCGCAAACAATGCAGTAAGAACCAAAGCAAACCAAAACAACATATCCCCAAAAGACAGAATTTAAAAGCTTTTGTCTTTTCCAGCCTGCTTCCCAATGGCCTCTGCTCAGCTGATTTGAAAGAAAAGAGGGTCAGCAGGACCTAAAGGATCTTAAACAACAGCAACAACAAACAAAACAAAAAACCAACTAGACAAACATTATGGTTGTTTTCAGATAACATCTGAGAAATCTAGAAAACTCATAGATTAGGGCCACAGTGACACATTCCCTAACCCAGTGTCCGGAGGAACTGTCGCCAGGTTTGTCTCATGGAGTCCTCATAGCACCTTGATTATGGTGAATTACAGCAGGGCAGAGCTGGCAGGGCGGAGGGATGAGCCTCCAAAGTGGTCATAGCTATGTCTGTCCTGATTCTAAACCCACTGTCTTTCAGCTTCACGTTCTTGTTGCCAACTTTCCCCTTTTTTTTCTTCTCTTTTCTGAGACAGGGTCTTAAGCATTCCAGGTTGACCTCAAACTCTTGAGCTTCCTGCCTCCTTCTCCTGAGGGCTGGGATGCTAGCCCTGCACCTCCGTGGTGCTTATGCAGAGCTGGGACTCAGTGTCAGGACTCTGTATGCCAGGCAAGTCCTCAGCCAGCTGAGCCACATCAACAGTTCTGATGCTGATTTCTCAAGTCTGACGGTGGTCTGATGCTAAGTGGGCACAATGGAGAGGGAGTGAATACGAGAGGAAGATGAGAAATTGTTCCTGTGGTTATTTTACTTTTCATGGGGCTGTTATTGCAGGATGCAAACAGGGTGGGGATAGGAGCTGAGTGCAGTAAAATGCTTAGAACCTGGAAGGAAATACCAAAGCTAATTTGGACCTTGCCATGTTTGACTCTTTAATTTCTTGTCACCATATTTTGAAGCTTTCCAGGATGAGCACATTAGAAAAGTAATCTTTAATAACCTAAAAATAGCTACTAGCCTAGATTGTGACATTGTCGTCTGGGGTGGGGGTTGTCTCATTGTCTTTGGAATCCTGCAGAGCCTTAGAACATGATTTTCTTGTAAGAGGTGCTGTATAAATATTGTCTTTAATTGCACAAGTGTTGAATGATAAAGGCTCATGGCCTGCTTGCTTTTGGTCAACACTGCTATGATTGGGCAATCAGTGTTTATAGCAGCTGGCTTCAGTGAGCTTGGGGGCCTTCCAGATGAATGCAATGTCCTGTTTACTGTCGGCAGAGTACCTACTAGATGCTCATCAAAGCTAATGATTAATGAATGAAGTCATACATTTGATCTACAAGAATTTGAGCACTTCTCTGGTGATGTATACTCTGCTAGGAGCTAGGTATACTGTGGTAAGGGTGACAGATATAGAAGAGAGAAGGCGTGTGTGTGTGTGTGTGTGTGTGTGTGTGTGTGTGTGTGTGTGTGTGTGTTTGAAGCTGATTTGATGAGGCCAACACACTGTGGGTAGCATTTGATACCAGTCTGAATGCTATTCTCTAGTCTCATCCAAAATTCCAATGGAAACACTAGAAATACTGTTTGACTAAATATCTTGGTACCCAGTAACCCAGCCAAGTTGAAACACAGAATTAAACTAACCATTAGATCAGGTTTAGTACAGTATGCTGATCAGAAAGAAGGTCAATAATGAATGTCACCATTATTGTCTTAGGGTTTCCACTGCTGCGAAGAGACATCATGACCAAGGCAACCTTCTTTTAACTTTATTTTTTTTTATTATTTAATTTTTTTTTTAAACAGTCTAATCATTATCCCCCTCCTGGTCTACCTTCTGATTGGTCCTTACCCTATACCACCTCCCCTGTCTCCAAAAGAATGTTCCCACCTCCTCAACCCCACCCCACTCCTGAGGGCCTCAAATCTCTTGAGGGTTAGGTATGTCTTCTCTCACTGAGGCCAGACCAGCAGTCCTCTGCTGTATATGTGTCAGGGGTCTCTTATATCAGCTGCTATATGCTGCCAAGGCATTTGCAACTCTTATAAAGGGCAACAATTAATTGGGGCTGGCTTGCACTTTCAGAGGTTGAGTCCACTATCATCATGACAAGAAGCATGGAAACTCTCAGGAAGACATGATGCTGGAGGAGCAGAGAGTTCTACATGTCAAAGCCAGCAAGAAGGAGAGTATTTTCCAGGCATCTAGGAAGAGGGTCTCAAAGACTACCCCCACAGTGATACACTTACTTCCACAAGGCCACACCCAATAGTGCCACTCCCTGGGCCAACCATATTCAATCTATGACAATTATGTTGGTGTTCTTTAAAGAAAGAACCACAAGTGATCCAGTTAAAGCTATAGGTAGTAAGATTGAGATAGAACCATGGAATTGAAATTGATACATGGAATCATTTAATCCATTTTCTGTGTTTTGATTCCCTCTCCTTCCTTCCCTGCCTTTTCCCTACCTTCTAGTCTTCAACAGGGTCTCTCTATGAATCCATGGCTGAGCTGGAGTTCAATATATATATACCAGGCTGGCCTCAAGCTCAAAGAGATACATCCAGTTCCATCTCCCAAGAGCTGGGATTAATGGGAGCCACCATGCCCAATGGGTTAAGACTCTTTTTGGTCAAGAAGACTTAAATCTTAGCAAGTAGTGTTTCCAGACATTAGGCAGCCAGCAGACTGGATATGGGAGTCTGGAAATGCTTATGTCTTTTTTTTTTCTGCTGTGAAGAAGTCTGGCTTTTCTAGACTCTGATTCATGTGTCAAGGTAAATATAAAAGTATCCCCTATGATTTATTTGAGGTAAAAGTTATAATTGGCCAAAAGGATGGGAGACTTTGTGGTTAAAGGCTGTGGTTTGTGCATTTGGCCCGAGAAGATGCTTTGGTTCTGGCAAGGATGTTTTCACATTCTAGTCTTTGAAGTCAATAAATAACACACCAGGCAGCGGTTGTCTCGTGGGTTTTTATGATGCCTATTTTATAAGTGTGGGGATTTCATAAGACCACTGAATAGGACATTTCATTCTTAGGGGTGGAAAGGAATTTGTTAGGGAAGGGTTGGGGCAAGAGGATCTCAAGCTGAGGATTGAGTGCCAAGCATTGGGATACAGGAAAATGTTTGGGAGGAGTCTGAGGGTGAGGCAGGAGCTAGATCATGCTGAGGCTTTAAAGCCAAGTTCAAGATGTTATGGGCAATTCAAAGGGCAGTGGGAAGACATGAATGAATTTGAAGTAGGGACTCTGATTACCTTGGTGATACATTTTGTCTGAGTAATCAACAGCTATGAGTCTGTACTCTGGGTTGAACCTCTTTGTTTCAAAATTTATGTTTTCTGGGACAGAAGTATAAAAGGAAGTGTCACGTAAGACAGTATCAATCAATCAATCAGTCTATCTATCTATCTATCTATCTATCTATCTAATTTTCTGGTATCTACCTAGTATCCATTTTTACACAAGCATTAGATCATGGGGCCCAGCTTCAGGCTGTTCAGCTGAGACTTAGGTACTATGTGGTGTAGAAAAGAGGAGATAAATAGAGTACTGGTCACATTTTTTTTCCTGCTGTGAATAGTGTACCTGCTGCATAGAATACCACGAATAAGAGCAGCTGTCAGAAAGGAGAGTTTATATCGTTTATGGCTGGGGGAGGGGAGTCCATAAGAATGGGGGAGCATGGCTGTAAGCTAACAGATTACACACTTTCAATCATAAATGTGATGCAAAGAGAGAGAACTGGACGTGGGAGGAGACTATGAAAATTTCACACACACACACACACACACACACACACACACACACACACACACACACAGAGAGAGAGAGAGAGAGAGAGAGAGAGAGAGGTAGTTTCTTTAGCAAGGCTGTACTACCTCTCTAAACAGTGCCACCAGCTGTGTACCGTGTGTTCCGATGTCTGAGCCTATAGGAGAGAGTTCTCAACGAAACTACCATAAGAGGATTGAGTACTCATGCTGCGGACCCCTGCACACAAACACAGATCTTCAAGGAGATAAAAGCTCCCATAGGTATTGACTGCTTCGATGATTTGACACTAAGATTAAACAACCTTAAAGAGCACAACACTAGTTTATTCAAATTAGTTTCACAAGCATGACTTTTACCACCCTGTCTTCAGGAATTTCTTTCGGTTCTACTCAAATGGGTGAGTGTTGAGTGGTGGCAAATTTTCCTACTTAAGTATTTTAAGTAGGAAGCCCTGTAGATGTGAACGTTTGTGCAAATCAGGTTAAGAAAGCCACCATATTTTACTCTGGGGCACCTGGGGTTTTGTGTTTTCAGTATGTGTTCCTGTTTCCTGTGTGGTGAAGATTTTCTTGCAATGTGGTTGGACAGGAGGGATGTGAGCAGCTGTCTACAAGTACTGGGCAAAGCTGGCTTCTTCGGCTTAGCCCTTGAGACAGTAATGTCCCTACTGGCTAGTGAACACAGGGCTCTTTGGAATTATGTTGCCTCCTAGCTGTTTTGTTCTCCCTCATATGAAGAATTGGGGACTCCAGAGAAAGGTAGATGCATGTAGGTAGAAAATGAGTTGGATAAGAGGAGGTTTGAGAATTAATTTTAATAAGTCAAATTAAAAGCATTTTTAAATTTCATTGCCTGGGGATCTCATTATTTTGTATATTTTTTCACATTCATGAAGTGTAATGTTAGTCATAGCAGACTGGGCAAAGCATTAAGAAACATCCCTCCAGGGTGGCTTTCAGCACCTGAATATGGATGTTTTGAAGCATAAAAACATCCTCCACTCCTTTCTTTTTATACAGTGGCCTGGATAATACAAAAGTCATAGTATTCATTTTATTATATCTTTTAAGAATTGAGTAAAACTTGTTTTTCACTGCACAGAGTAAACACTGTGGCAGCATGTTACAGCAGAAGACACTTGGCCTTCTGGGAATTTTGTTGTAAATATACTGACAGTTTATGGTTTGCCAAATGTGCTCTGTTTTTGTTTAGCCACAATGAATCCTTTTCTAAAATCCCCTGGAAACAACATAACATGTCAGGACTCAGACTAGGTGCAGAGAACTTATACTATGGCTTGCGTTTGTCTCTCAGAATCTGCATCTTGGAATTGTAATTGTGGTGATATTGAGAGAATGGAAAATCTGGCTGAAATTCACATTTGGGCTATTTGAAAGTGTATTGGTCTTTGGAAGGTCATTAGGATTAGATGAAGTTATGTGGCTGGAACCCCAGCGATGGTATTGGTGGCTTTGTAAGGAAGGAAAGAGAGCCATGACCTTGTGGGCTTACTTTGGCTCACAAATTGTGGCTCCTGCTGGTTAGCTTGTGGCCAGAAGGTCTACATCCGATGCTGCATCATGTGCTTGGACATCCCAGACTCGAGATCTACAAGCTAAAGAAACTTCCATTCTTTACAAATTACTCACTCTCTGGTGTTTTGGTAGCAGCCGAAAGTGAACTGAACCTAATTGTGACTTCTTATTTTTACTTATTCACTTTATATCCTGCTCACTGCCCCCTCTCCTGGCTACCCCTCCTATAATCCTTCATCCCTTCTCCTCTGAGAGGGTGTGGTGTCCCCTGAGTATCCCCCCACCCTGGCATATCAAGGCTCTTCTCAACACATTTGTGTCAGTCCCCAGGAAAGGTGGTTTGGTGTGAGACTCCTCCCTGGGAGCACACACACTCCCTCTCTCCTCTCCACTTTGAGCAGGGGAGACCCCTTAAAATGTTATTAACTCTTTGTGAATTTTACATCATGCACCCCAGTTCTATTCATCTCCACTTCCTGTCTTACCCGCTCTCCACCCTTGTAACTTTCTCACCCTTGTAAGAGAGAGGAAAAAAAAAAAAAAAAAACTCATTGTGGAAGCTGTATTGTGTCACACTGTGTCCAACCTTACACACTTTTGTATGTAAATATTTCTTTGCAGATGATGTTTATTGTAATGACTTTTTGGTGTGGCATGAGACCTTTGGGTCAAGCCCCTTTTTTAAAATTTAATTTTATTATAGTTTTTGGGAATGTGTATGTGCGAGTGTGTTGTATATTTGTGTAAGGGGCCCACAGATTAAAGACTAATGTTTTTCTCAATTATTTTCCACCTCTTATTTTGAGGCAGAGGCTCTCACTGACCCTGCAGCTGACTGATTCTTCTAGACTAGCTGGCTTGCGAGTCCCAGGGCTTCTCCTGTGCTTACCTCCCCAGGGCTGGAGCTACAGGTGCTTGCTGCCATGCTTGGCTTTTTATATGGGTGTTGGGATCTGAATACGGGCTCTTGTGCTTGTGAGATTAGACATTTCATAGACTGAGCCATTTCTCCCACCCCCATTGCTTTTTAAAGAGAAGTAGAACATTAATTTAGTCATATTTCCACCAGATAGACTTCTCCCACGTGTCTGCTATGAATCAGACACTGATATCATGGCATGTCAGGGATATTGCTAGGAAATGGGGTTCTTTCTACAAACAGAGATTTGTAGGGGTACATGTTCAGCATTGGCTCTGTGTACAGGAAGGGAACAGGGAACACAATGAAAGTCCTGGGAGGTGGTGACATTTTAGCTAGTATCTTTTTTTTCCATTTTGTTTTAAAATTTGGTGTCTAGTTTGCCTGTATGTATGCTTATGTGCCACTTGCATGACAGGGGAGCATTCAGATTTTCTGGACCTGGGGTTATAGATGGCTATGAATCACCTTGTAGGTGCTGGGAATCAAATCTAAGTCCTCTGGAAAAACAGTTGGTGCTTTTGAAACCTGCCTAGCCATCTCTCCAGCCCCTTCGGCAGATTTCCTAAAGACAGAACATTACATAGGAAGAGGACGACCATTAGGAGGAATTGGTTCAACAATTTGGAACCAGTGGGAGAATTCCTGGTATGGCTGGGGATGATGAATGGTCTATTGGGGCTGCAACAGGGAGGCATGAAGTAGCCTGGTGGATGCTGAGGGCAGATGAGCAGGAAGTACAGTTCTTGCTTGATAGCCAGTGAGCTCTTACTGATGCTGCTGGCCTACTTTTGAAGAAGTACGTGGGATACAGGAAAGTCCCTGAAGCTATATGCTAAGAGGGTCTGGGCAGTAGTTCGAATACGAAGACATAATTTGCTTATTTTCTGCTTGGATTTGAGAGGCATTAGAGAATTAGAGGTCATCCGTTCCTTCATGTCTGAAATGACATAATCACATACACACAAACACACACACACACACACACACACACACACACACACACACACACACACACACACGGAACAGAGGATTCTTGGAGAGGGTAGAGTGGAAATTTTGGTTGCATAACTGCTTCTTCTAGACCGAGTTTCTTGATATGTTCCTGTTTGGATGTTATCTGGGTAAAAGATAACAACTAGGGACATTCCTGCTGCCAGCTTCTTGTTTGTGTATCAGTCCAGGCATTGGGTGTGCAGGTGGAATGTCTTCGTGCTCTATCAACTGAGTTTTTTCAGGAGTGCACCGACTCCTGTTTATTTTCACCTTCTTTGATTCTAGAAACATCCCACAACCTTTTGGGAAAAAGGAAATCATGTTTGTGTTGGTTCATCACAACAAGTTCCTGTTACATATGTCCAAAAAACTCCAAAGGATGTAAGAGATGTCCACGGTCTATTTCACACTATTTAAAAGATTCGTTTTATAGTTTTTTTTCCCTCTGAGTTGGAACAGGAGCAGGATGAACTTCAAGATTGTTATTTGCAGAAATGGAGCCAGGGATGCCTGGGATGTACTGAGAAAATGAGGTCCCCAAGGATCAGCCCTGCTGTCCCCCAGGCTCAGTCCCCAGGGACTTCTCGTGTGTTCCTGGAGCCTTTCAGATTAGCATCAAATAAGTGGGGGGAAACTTATGTTGTTAGAATTCCCAGTTCTTATTTACATGATTCTTAGAATTTAGTGGTAACAGTAGTAAAGATTGGTGCAAGGCTCATGGGACACTAGACATTGGTATAAATACAATGTATATATTAACCTATTGAGTCATGCTTGATTGTAGGTACTATTATTTTACAGTCACTTTTAGTATAACACCCACAAATAGCTATGTGTATCTGTGTTAGAATATTTTTATCATTGATATATTATTTGTGTACCTATTTACTTGTTTATGTGTCTAACCAGGGTGATTAATATTGATTGTTAACTTGACAAGATCTAGGCCAGTGGTTCTCAACCTTCCTAATGCTGTGACCTTTTAATGCTATTCCTCATGTTACAGTGACCCCCCCAACTGTTAAATTATATTTGTTGCTACTTCATAGCTGTAGTTTTGCTCCTGTTACGAATTGTAATGTAAATATCTATGTTTTCTTCCTGTTTTTAATAATTTATTTTTATTTTATATGTATTGGTGTTTTGCCTGCATATGTTTGTGTGTGTGAGATCCTGGAGTTACAGACAGTTGTGAGATGCCATAGTGGGTGCTAGGAATTGAATGCAGGTCCTCTGGAAGAGTAGTCAGTGCTCTTAACCACCGAGACATCTCTTCAGCCCCAGTACCTGTGTTTTCTGATGGTCTTAGGTGACCCCTGTGAAGGGGCTGTTCAACACCTCCTCCAAAGGGGCTGTAACCCAAAGATTGAGAACCACTGATGTAGGAGACAAGCCTCTGGGAAGGCCTGTAAGAGATTCCCTAGATTAGGTTAATTCAGGTGGCAAGACCCATCTTAATGCTTAACCATTCAGTGGGCTGGTGTCCTGAACTGAGTAAAAAGGAGGAAGGGACCTGAGCACCAGCGTCCACCACTCTCTGCTTTCTACCTGTGGATTCAGTTTGCTGCCTCACACACATGACACCATGCCTCCCCCATCACGAACTTCTCTTCGAACTGTAAGGCAAATAAACCTTTCTTTTCTTAAGTTGCTTGGGTCAGGTAATTTATTGCAGCCATGAAAGAAGTAATTAACATTACATCTGTCTATGGATTTTCTATCTATCTATCTGTCTGTCTGTCTGTCTGTCTGTCTGTCTGTCTATCTACTTATCTACCTATCTATTTTCCTTTCATCTATCATTTATCATTTATCTATTTTTCTGTTTGTCTATCATCAATAAATTGATCAATCAATCAACCTATCATCCATCTAGCTATTATTTAGCTATTCAACTATCATCTGTCCATCATTTATCTATCCATCCATCTATCTATCTATCTATCTATCTATCTATCTATCTATCTATCTATCTATCTATCTATATTCTGTATATCTGTCTAACATAGATCATCTATCAATCATATGTCTGTCTGTTTGCCTGTCTCTCTGTCTATCTCTATAAAAATAACTCATACTGCTAGAAAGCAGTAGATTGAGATTGACAGGCCAGCAGACTGGTTACAGAGTTGTGCTCCCATGACTTTGTATCAAATTCCTACCATTTCTGGTTAGGGATGCTTTTAATCCTCTGTAGTTCTGGCTTCCTCATTTTCAGATTGGGGATAACAATGATAACATTTATCTTGCATAATGCAACATTCAGCAAAGTAATTTATGCAGTGCTTGGCACAAAGTCAGCAATGTATAGATAAGCTTTTAAGAAAAAAAATGTTCAGTGAAAGACCTTGTTAGAAGGCTACCTGCACTCGCTTATTGAGATCTCTGGTATTGTAGACATTTTATCTCTTCTCACGTTTTTACATGGGTTCTGGGAACCAGTTTCAGATCCTAATGTCCATATGGTAAACAGTTAACTGAGGGATACATTCTACACCAGGTCCTGTATTCTGCCATTTTGAACCTTCCTTTTCTTGTTCATTAGTGAACCACGAGTATGCCTGCCTCTCTGGATGGGTCTTGGAATTCAAAGGGTCATTAACTCATTCATATATTCATGATTTATTATTCAGCATCAAGGTTACAACAATTAGGAAAAATGAGATCCTGTGCCTTTGAGGAACTTCCAATCCAGGTGGCTACAGTAAATAAATTACTTTGTTAAAAAGAGCAAATTAAGTACTCTGTCCGGACAGACACAGGGGCTGGTGGTTGCAGAGGTGAAGCAGACATGATTTTGGGGTAGGGAGGAAGCTGAGGTCAGGGAGAGCAGGAAGGAGCGGCGTCTTGTAGGGCACTCCGAGTAGATGAAGCAAGTGTGCAGACCTCAGTGATTTGGAACTGGGGAATTTCTGGCTAATTTCAAGGCATTCTCCATCAGTCCCAGTGTGTGAGTTGGGTTGTGGCAGTTGAGGATGACAGATGAGGAATGGTGAGAGAACTCTGTCTCCCCTTTCACTTCCTAGCTGTTCTACATGAGACACACTGGGTATTCCGTGTCTTAGTTAGGGCCTCTAGTGCAGTGAAAAGACACCAGAACCTCAGCAACTCTTATAAAAAGAAACATTTAACTAAGGCTGCCTTACAGTTTCAGAGGTTCCATCATGGCAAGAGGCATGGCAGCATGCAGGCAGACATGATGCTGAAAAATGAGCTGCGGGTCCTGTATCTTAATCCACCAGGCAGCAGAAGGAGACTGTGTGCCACGCTGGGTGTAGCTTGAGCATATATAAACTCAGAGCTCCTGCTCTCCAGTGTCACACTTCCTTCAATAAGGCCACACCTACTCCAACAAGGCCACATCTCCTAATGATGCCAGTTCTTATGAGACAGGCAATCTAACACGAGTCTATGGGGCCCTCCCTACTTAAACCGTCACATTCAGTATCTTTATTTTAAGAATCAAAATAACACCAACCAAAGAGCACACATGGAGAGAGCCATGGCTCCAGCTGCATATGTAGCAGAGGACGGCATAGTCTTGCATCGGTGGGAGCTGAGGGCCTTGTGAAGGCTTGATGCCCCAGTGTAGGGGAATGCTAGGATTGTGAGGTGCCAATGGTTGGGTGGGTGGGGGAACACCGTCATAGAAGCAGGAGCTGGTCGGATGGGATGGGGGTTTGCAGAGGAGAAACATGGGGAAGGGGCTAACACTTAAAATGTAAGTAAATAAAATAACCACCACCAACAAAAACGGAGTAGCAGGGACACATTAATAAGCATTAGATTTCTAACCTTTCCATAAAAAACAGTCAAGAAGCTGAGGCTGAGACAGCTCAATTGGTTTTTCTAATACCACTTGAAGAGCCTCCTGTGTGTGTGGTGTAACAAAGTCCAATGGCTGAGTTTACTGTTGGCACCGGCTTGGCGTTAGTGGTGTGGGGAGGGAGGGAAGTGTCTGTATCTGGCTGGCGTGATTTCTGGATGTCTAACTTGAGATTCAGGTGTGGTGAGCATAGAGAACAATTGGAACGTTTGGATTTGTTTAGGGCCCCAGTGGATTGTTCAAACTGAGAAGTCCAGTAGGCACAGTTGTGTGTGTGTGTGTGTGTGTGTGTGTGTGTGTGTGTGTGTGTGTGTGTGTAGGTGGGGTTAGGGAGAAGAACAGGGGTAGGGTCACCGGGAATGACTAAGGTGTAGAGATGACAATGTAGTTAGTAACTTGGTGGTTGTCTCTAGGCCATGAATGTCTTTGGTTTGGCTCAGAATCTTAAAGATATGAGCAACAAATAGTTTCCAATGTTTAAAAAAATTATAAAAATGAGACTTGTGAGCGTTCATGGTAAACTGGATGGTGTAGCCCCCTGAGATCACAGGTGAGCTCAGTTTTTTTGATAAGCTAGCATGTTTTTGCTTCTCATGGTGGCCAGGGCTTCTACTTTCATTGTGGGCATCATTCTGGTCCCTGAAGGTATTTGATTTGTGGCCTGAGATTTAAAACTTGAGGAGAGGAAGTGGGGTTTCCTAGGGAGTTACAAATGTTGTCAGAGAAGTGGGAGGAACAGTAACGAGCAGTGTTAGAGGTAGGGAATGGCAGGGTCCAGGAAGTTCCAGAGTGACAAATGTCACTGTGCGGTAAACCACATGCAGATTGGAAAGCATCTTTGGGGTTTGCTGCTTGAAGTTGCCCTTAGCAAAGACACACCATAGAAGAGGAGCAAACGATGGGTGTAGAAACTAACTTCAGAGAGCGGTATTGGGGGGCTTGGGTACAGTTTAGCTCATAAAGTGTTTGCTGAGCAAGCGTGAGGTCATGAGTTCGAACTCCAGAACTCATGTATAACATAGATGGGCATGGTGGTGCACACTTGTAATCCCTGCCTTGGGGAGGCGGAGACAGGCAGATTCTTAGACTCACGAGCCAGGAGGCCTAGCTAAATTGTTCAGTTCTTTATTTAATAAGATATACTGTTACAAGACATAAGATGGATAGTGACTGAAAAGATTCAAACCAAGGTTTACTTTTGACAATATCTATATCATCTGTATCTATATTTACATCTACATCTAAATTCTATATATATCTGGTAAATATACATCAAATATGTCTATATGTAAATGTATATATACATGTGTATGTATGTGTGTATATATAGACACACATATATGTAAAAATATATATGCACATACATATATATGTATGCACATATGTACACACACAGCCACACAGCCATGTTGCATTGAAGTATTCAGGGAGGTTTTTTTTAAAAAAAATTTTATTAGATACTCTCTGTATGTACATTTGAAATGTTATCTCCTTTGCCCACCCCACTCCCATCTCTCCTTCCCCTCTACTTGTCTTCATGAAGGTGCACTAGCTCCCAATCACTCTCTCCACCTTAGTGCCTTGGCATTCCTCTACATTGGGACATGCCCTCCCTGGACCAAAGGCCTCTTCTCACATTGATGCCAGACAATGCTATTCTCCTCTACATATGCAACTGGAGCCATGGGCCTCTCAATGTGTGCTCAATGTTTTGTGTTCTAGTCTATGGGAGCTGTGGAGAATTTGGTTGGTTGAAAATGTTGTTCTTCCCATGGGGCCGAAACCCTCTTCAGCACCTTCACCCACTCCCCAGCACCTTCACTGGGATTTCTGTCCTCAGTCTCAGCTGCATGACTCTGGCAGAGCCCCCTAGGAGGCACCTCTATCAGGTTCCTGCCAGCAAGCACCTCCCAGCATCAACTATAGTGCTTGGGCCCATGGCTGCACATGGGGTGGATCCCTTAGTGAGGCAGTCCTTGAATGATCCCCTCTTCAATTTCTGCTCTTCTATTTGATTCAGGGAGGTTTTAGTGTGCCTGTGTGTGTGTGTGTGTGTGTGTGTGTGTGTGTGTGTGTTTCATATCTAAAGGGCTTGAGAACATCCTCATCAAGATGTTTGCAATTGCTGTCATTTAGTCCTTTATTTGTCCTTAACTTACATTTTTGGGGGTTGGGTAGTACAGAGGACTGCACCCAGGTCCTTGTGCATGCTAGGCCAGCACTCCACCAGTGATCCACAGCCTCAGCCCTTGACTATGTTTTATAAGAAACTGAAGGAGTCCAGTCTTAGCAAGCTTTAGCGAATTATTCCAAAAGAAGCGGTAGTTTCTATGAAAACCGACCCTTCCTGGAGACTGAGTGGGACAAGGTGCCTTTGTGTTTCTGTGATTCTGGCTCTTATGTGTTAGGTTTTCTCTTGGCAGCACCAGTTTACTGTGGTGAGCTTTGAAATACTGCCTTATATTTCCGTTCATCTGTGGGTTATATGAAGTCCTGGCCATGTGGTGTTTTATTACCAGTGCCACAAATCCAAACATTGCTCATTTCCATTTATCATGAGCCAGGTTGCTTCTGTGTGATGGTTGTATCAAGCACTTCCACCATGACTACAGAATTCCCAGAGTGATGCTATTGATCTTATTGATCTATTACTGATTTTCCATTACTGGTTTGTATTTGTTTGTAATACATTTGATTTAGTGACATTGGTGTGTATGTGTGTACATGTGGTGTGTATGTGTGTGTGTATGTGCGTGTTATAGCTGAGTTATCTTTGATGAAGGGAAAATGTATTTACTTATTTATGCAGTACCTGACAAATAAGTTTTTATTTTTTATTTGAAGCTGTGATCATAATTTCAAAAGCACATTGATGCTGATTTTTCCCCCTTTCTCTCATTTAACGTAATGGGAAAGAGAATGTTCACATGGAATGGCAGTAGCTCATGGCCAGGCTGTGGGAAAAGTGCAAGTTAATGAAAAAGTTTGTCAATTGAGTCTGTAAATAATTTCAAGAACCTATGATGTGACAGGTGAGTTGAAAGGCACTTGTATGTACAGTAGGAGCGAATTCTAATAAACAAGACAAATTGAAAACACACATAATTACAAGATGTAAATATATCCTATACTTAATTTTGTTTCTATAGAATATTCTATATTTAATTTTATTTCTAAGTAGGATATAAATATATCCCATGTATGAACCTTGATGAGAACTTTCTCATCCTGTGACTAGAGCATCCTTGGAGATCAGTTACTGCCAAGGCCTTGGTGCAGCCTAGACTTCGCTAGCAGGAATAAGAATGACCAGGAAGAACCTTGTGAGTAAGAGCTTGAGGAGCTAAAAACAAAGAGAAGAGCAGAGGGAACTTTGAATTTGGCTCTAAGATGGAAGGCACTGGAGGGTGCCACAGTAGCCCTACCAATCAGAGTCCAGGAATTCACAAACTTTCTTCTTCTTCCTTCCTTCCTTCCTTCCTTCCTTCCTTCCTTCCTTCCTTCCTTCCTTCCTTCCTTCTTCCTTCCTTTCTCTCTCTTTCTCTCTTTCTCTCTTTCTCTCTTTCTCTCTCTCTCTCTCTCTCTCTCTCTCTCTTTCTTTCTTTCTTTCTTTCTTTCTTGTGTGTATGTGTGTGTGTGTGTGTGTGTGTGTGTGTGTGTGTGCCGGAGGTCCTCGTGGTGATCAAAAAAACAATGGGCCATTTTTCATAATAGTATGTGTATACACACACACACACACACATACACACACATGTATTTTTTAATTTTCTCAGCTATTTTGACTGCAGTTTCTCCTTCTCTTTCCCCTCCAGCAATCTCCCTCCCCTTTTATCAGAGAAGTCAGAGAAGAGCAGGCCTCCCAAGAACATCAAGCAAACACAGAACATAACATTGTAGACTAAGAAGCTACAATAATACCAGGCATATACTATCACATCAAGGCTGGACAAGGCAGCAACCCAGTAGAGGGGAAAGGGACCCATAAGTAGGGAAAGGAGTCAGGGATAGTTCCTCTTCCCACTGTCAGACAGTGTTTTTAAATACAAAACACAATGCAAAACAGAAAAGCCACAGGACCAAAAGAACTCCTACCATGCTGAAATGCACTTATCAAAATGCTAAAACCAAGCCGGGATTAAGCAATATATGAGTTCCTTTATTAAATCATTAAAGAGGACTCAGGAGTAGGTATGTGATTACTGCAAATTCAAAGCAGTTGTGAATCTAAGAGGCATTCTGTGGCTCCTGCAGCAACTCTTACTGGGACCAGGGATCATCTAGACCTTTTGCTGTGGCTGCCATATTGGTACTACTACTCCAAGCCTGTTTTGATGGAATGAATCACTCAGTGTCAGCTAGTGTTAGGAAAAGTCAGGATATAGCCCTTCTAAGATTCCTCTGCGGTGCCCTGTGCTGCCTTTTGTGGAGAGAGGAGACAATGGAGAGAGGGCTGAATTACTGAAACTGGTTCATTTTTCTGGTTTTGCTTGCATTTTTGATGGCTTGCCTAGAATTCTCTGTTGGCTATCTGAGATCACCGGAATTCCTGTGCACCGAGGCGCCCAAGAGCTCCTTCTGTTATAGACAACTAAGGAACAGCACCAACACCAGGCGATTTTTGCCATTTCTTACTGCTTTATTATTGATAGACATTTTTGGAGGTCTGGAGTATAGGCTATTTGTTTCAGGGGAGTATATAGGGCTATAAATAACTTAGAGCCCTCTCCCTGGAGCATCCTTCTTCCTAGGTCTCAAAAGGGGTGGCCTGTACAGGTGGAGTTCTTTGGACATTTTAAGAGGAAAGGCTATGTCAGTGTCTTGAGTTCGTAAGCTTGGCTGAAGTCTGCTTACCTACTCTTCGTACCCAGCAGAGGTTTTCCTCCTCTTTTATTTGGAATGAACGTGCTCTGTTTGGTCATGTTGTGTCATTTGCCTGGTGGAAACTGCTGTGCCTCTCTAATGGCTCTGATGCTTCATTCCACACATACATCTCTACTCTTATCCTTCCTCTGAACTGACCACCTTCCATGGCAGTTCCTCATTCACCTGTGTGCTCTGTAATATGTTCCTGTAAATTCTGCCTTTAGAGTGAAGCAGCATCCAGTGAATTAAAGCAGTTCATGATTCTATCAGGACACAGGGGAACCCAGATAAAAAGTCTACCACTGGCTACTCTGTAAGTTCCCCTCAGGTTGTAAATCCCCCTCATATTGGCCTCTCTTGTCCTTCCTGCTCAACTACTGACCCAGGCTGCCTGTGCACTTTTATATTTCTTTGCAGATGTAACTGTTTCCTAAGTATTTTATAAGACTTAACACACTTCAAGAAATTTATACAACACTGCCAAATTCAAAGTCAAAAGTAAGACTCAGCCAAATTCTATCATCCAGAAAATATGCATACATCATTTCAATGTACATTATTCCAGATTTTCCCCCACTCTACAGTCAACACAGGCATATCTTGCAAAGCAGGGCCATACCATCCAGTGTACTGTAATTGTCTTACTTTCCAGTTAAGCCTATTGCCTTAGTGGTTAGGAGCATGACTTTAGGGCATTGCTTGAGTTGAAATCATGCAACCATCATGGAGTCATTGTAGACTCTTGGGCTGAGTTTGTAGCTCAATTAATTGGTAGAGTGCTTCTCCAGCAAGCAGAGGCCTCGGTTCAATCCCAAGCATGGGATAAGCCTGGTGTGGTGGTGTATATCAGAACATGGAAGCTACACAGTGTTTTCTTTTCTTTTTTTTTAAAGTAGTCATTGACTCAAGAGAGCTAGTAACATCACTGTTCACCAGTGTCCCCATCTGTGAAATGAATACACTTTACATTCATTACTCACAGGTCTTCTTACATACATCCCTGTAATGCCAGAATTTGGGAGGCTGAGGTAGCAACATCACAAGTTCAAAGCTAGACTGGAATTCATAGTGCACTGGAGACCTTCCAAGGTTTGACACTGAGGCCAGACTGGAATTTATAGTGGGCTGAAGACCTTCCAAGGTCAGACATAGAGATCCTGTCTCAGGAAACCAAGAAACTAAAAATCAAAACCAAGACAGGGACGTGAGAGGTGAGCCCAGGCATGGAAGCCCACAGAGCAGGGCCCAGGTCCGACAAGATCATAGAGGTCACCTCGCTTCTCTCAGTGAGTGTATCTGGTGGAGAGGATTCCACTCCATGGCTATCTCCAGGCTATGGAGTGTCTCCCCACTGGTGGACATTTAGGCTTTTGGCATAAACTTCTGAGGAATTAATGATGCACTGGATACTTTCCTCCATGCATTTTTAACACATTTGTGTTTTATTTCCTCAGGATACTACTGGAAATGTGGAAGGTGAGCCTTCTGGTTATGATGGCCTCGGAAATGCTTTTCCAGAACCAGTTTATAGTCTGCTGTTCCCTTTGTGTTAAATTGTTCTGCATCCTGCAATGCTGCTGCTGGTTTTTTCTTTCACCCCTCATCAGGGCTTCAGCAGAGTGGGTTGTCATATCATGGAAAGGGAGAGAGATAAGACTAGGATTAGGCTGTGCATGATCTCAGGCCCCCAATTGGGCTAATTTACCTTCCTGCCTGCAGTAGGAACCTTTTTCTTCAGTCACCCTGGGCAAGGTTCATTACATCAAGGTAGGATAGTTTCTTTCTGGGTCCATTGGAAAGGTGACAGTCACATGAACTATTCAGAACAACCTGAGAGCTCTGTTAGTACTTAGAGGTGACTTACAGGGGTCAGTGGCTATGTGATGCTCTTATCTATGTGGGGCACATCTCTCTAGGCAGCTTCTGCCCTGGTTGTCTTTGCTTTGGTTTCATAGATTGTCTTGGGGAGGTGACTCAGCTGCTAGCTTGCTGTTCTCTTATCCCACTGGGGAGGTTGTCTGGAAACACAGAACTGGAGGAGAGGAAGGTGGTGTTTGGTTACGAATGCCCCAGGCCTTAGGGATTGCTGGGGATGCTTTTACATCCACTCACTGCAGATACTCAAGAGAGAAACAGAACTTCCACTGATCTCTCTGGTATAAATCAGAGACTTCACTTTAGAAAGCACTAACCAGGCCTCTCATTGAAAACCAGAACAGCTATAAATTTATATTTAATCCTTGAATATATTAGAACCTGAGAAGCTTTCATTTTCCTTCTGGGACCAATTGAAATAAAAAAATGTGAATGTAAGGATTTTTTCATAGTAAGGTACTTGCTGAAATTTGATAATTTGGAGGAAGAATGTAGTTCAGGGATACTGGTGGCAATCCACAGTCAGCATCGACTGGAAGGTATATTCTTTTGATGGCTTTGGATTATAGGATTTAAATATCAGAACAACTCTTCTAGTGCAGTAAATCCAATTATGGCAGCCTGATTGTGATATTTTAGTATTACTGGAGCAAAACACTGGATAAAAATTCTCATTAGTTAAGCAAGACACAGACAGGATGGAATTTCATCTTCCATTATTATGTCTATAATTTTATTACCCTCAGGTTTTATTAAGAATTGGTGTGTGATTGATGAGAGGTGGCAAGGCCACGAAACTGACATGCATTTGCATTTTTTTTCTCTTCAAGACATTAATTGAAGTTCTACAAGGTGAGAGCTTTGATCTAGAAGTGGGTGTATTCAGCAGGAGCAGTATTATTGCAGAAAGCAGGCTATGCATTTTAAGCCACATAAATACACTTGTATGGTATGTCATCCTAGGAAACACAGGCAGACTCTCACAGAGAAAAAACGCTTTCCTTATACTCAAGTCTTTCAGACTTTGTGCACGTGTGCTATGTGTGTGTGTGCATGTGCCCATGTATGAGTTCATGAAAGAGGGTATAAGTCAATGTTAGATGCTATTATTAACCACTCTCGAGCTTAGTTTTTGAGATTTGCTTTCTCAATAAATCTGGAGTGTACCTATTTGGCTAGGCTAGCTGATCTGAGACTTCCAGGAGTCTGTTTATCTCAGTCTCCTCATGGCTGAGCTTATAGATATGTGTCATTTATGACTGGCTTTTATGTGAGTGTTTGGGATCTAAGCTCAGTTCCTCATGCTTGTGTTGTAAGTACATTACCTCCTAAGCCATCTTCCCGGTTTCCCTAAAGTGGCTTTTGACTTTTCTTATTTTTAGAGGTTTTGCTGACTGATATTATGGCATGAAATGCCATGCCTGGTTCTAAAAAAAATAAATATTGGAGGACAATTCCTCGGACCCGTCCACAAGGAAGCTTTATTGCATGCCCAGTTGCAAACAGGGCGCTGACCTTTTCCTTTATTTATAGAGTTCTTGTCTGAACTGCCGATCATTTTGCTTTCTAAGCCGAGCATTTGACAGAGTCTGAGCTATTTGAAAGAATGTCTTACTAGGTTTTATTAATGTGTGTGTGTGTGTATGTGTGTGTGTGTATATATGTGTGTATACATACATATGTCATGGTGTGCTTGTGGTCATCCGAGGACAACTTGTGGGAATTGGTTCTCTCCTTGTGGGGTTTCCAGGCCTTGATGACAAACACTTTTAGCTGTTGAGATGTCTTGCTGTCTCTGGAGAGATTTCTGATTGTCATAACCTTGTTATTTAGTAAGCAGGGCCTATCAATACTGCTAAATATTTGATAATCCGTGGGGCACTCCCACAAGAAACAATCATCCTACCGTATAGAAACAGTGGTGCCAAGGCAGAGACATCTGCTGTGGAAGTTTGTAAGGTCAAGATGTCTCCAGGGACGTTGTCTAGATCAGGAGTCTTATAGGTGCCATCCTAGGATCCTTATCATAGATAAAGGCCAGCTATGTAACTTCAAAAACCCAGGTATCAAAAACCTGATCAAATTCTGCTGGCTAGTTTTATGTCAACTTGACCTAAGCTAGAGTCACATGAAACCATACCTCCATAAGATCCAGCTGTAGGGCATTTTCTTCGTTAGTAATTGATGGGGGAGGGCCAAGTTTATTGTTGGTGGTAGTAGTCATATAGTAGTCATATGAAATCAAGCTGAGCAAGACAAGATGAGCAAGCCAGTAAGCAGCACTCCTCCATGGCTTCTGCATCAGCTCCTGTCTCCAGATTCCTGCCCTGTTTGAGTTCCTGTCCCAACTTTCTTTGGCGATGAATTATGATGTAGAAGTATGCCAAATAAGCCTTTTACTTTGTGAGTTGCTCATGGTCACAGTGTTTCATCACAGCAACAGACACCCTAATTAAGACACTGACATAGCAGAACTCACAGGAAACTAAGTAAGACACGTTCCATACATTGCTAAACTACAAGGGCGGAATGTATATTGGCTGCTCAGTTCATGTGTTACCTGTTGACAAGGTACATGGGTCTGTAGTCAACAAGAAATGCCTCTTGGAGCCTGAAGTCAGTTCAAGGGAGGTTTTGAGGGTGCTTAAGAATACAAATCCTTTGAAAGTCTGACATTTTACTCTGGACTTGAGATGCTCCATCACTGGGGTGGAGTGTGTTGACTGTCCGGGATAAGATTATTTCATTTACCCTGTGCTGGCATAGGCCTCGGCAGCCATTTTATCCTTCCCAGCTTCCTTCTCTCCCACCTCTGACCAACTGCCTTTCATTATCTGTATTGATTTATTTTTCTCTAATTTATTCTTTAATTTTGTTGACTTGGGAGAGAGGACTTGGTTTGAACAAAATGTGTGAAGCCTTGCTGTATGACAGGGATAATTAATATGAAGATGGATGGTGGTGTGTTCTACCTAATGGTTGGCTTTCTCAGTCTAATGGGTGATGCTGGCACACTGGTGTGCTCTACTTCAGAAGAATATGGCATCACAATGACAGGGACATCAAGAATTCTGTGTAGGTACAGAGGACAGTAGCCACTCCTGCAATGCCACAAGGAGTATTATCTTTGATTTACCAGGCACACAGTTTTAGAGGTCACTGCATACTTATGGTGAGGGCTTAGGGAAGCTGTGACCACTCCCGTGTGTACGGTTTGCGATCCATTTCACTCCCCCACTGCACCCAGGCCTGGCTTGTGTACGTCAGGTGTCTGGATGATGGAAGAGTCAACTATGTCGGCCACTCTTCACCTTTTCCTCTCAATAATGGAGGCAGTCATTCTGTACCTTCTAAATGCTGAACTCACTAGAAAATATAGCCAGGCTGGAGGAAGTGGCAAAGACAATTCAATTACCAGGAAGAGGAATTCTGCAGGAGGAAGCAGGCCTTGAGCGAGTTTGATTTTTTTTTTTTTTTTTTTTTTTTTTTTTTCAGAATTGGACTGAATCATAAAGCCAGAGACCTATTCAGTGCCAACGACTCCTGATGATCCCTTTGCTTGAACAGATCACCCGGACCACCTTGGTAGGCCTATTTAGAAACAAACATTGAGTGGGGTTGTTAGACAGGGAGGGGAGAACACTTTGGATACCCACACTTCCCTCTATGTCTGGTGCTTTGGGTAATGTTTTTGCCTACTTCTCTCAATCCTCTCTCAAAATCTCCCGATGGTGACTGGAGGTACCTTGATTTCCACGATAAATAAGATCAGACAGACCAGTTTGAACCTTGGTTCTGGAATTTCTTGGGTGTTTAACTGTGAGTAGATAACATCTCTGGGTCAGGATATCCCACCTCTAAAATAAGAATAATACTTGCCATATGCATTGGTTAAAGGCTGAGGAGATGTCTGTCAACATTACATAAAAGTGCCTAGAATGGTGTGAGGGTCTCAGAAAATGGTAGCTATCATCTTTTCTTGAGTTATGTAGAACACAAATGGTCATAGAATAGTGTGGATTTGAATAAATCATAATTACTACTGACTGATATTACACTTGTTTTGAAAATCCAGGGATTAGGGTGTGTGTGTGTCTGTGTGTGTTTGTATGTATGCATGTACATGTGTATGCTTGCAGGGAGACCAGAAAGACCACTTTGGGTATCATCTAGAGAAACAATCTACATCTTTGAGGCAGAGTCTCTTATTGACTAGGAGCTTGCTAATTAAGTTGGAATGGTTGGCTATTCCCCTCCAGGGATCTTCCCCTTTCAGCCTGCTAGGATTAGAAAGATGTGATACCACCTGCTGCATTTTTACATAATCTCTAGGGATCAAGCTGAAGTCCTCATATTTTTGATGCAAATGCTTTACCAATGGTGCCATTGCCCTAGGTCCTATCATTTGACAGTGATCAAGGTGATTGAAAAATCTAAGAAGGTGCACACATTCTGAGTGTAGGTGGCAGCGAGGAAGATGTTTGGTTTGGGACGTTATTTATTCATGACTATGGACTGAAGGTCTCCCTTGGTACAGGTTTTTGTAGAAAGGATACACTTGTTTAACCTTACTATGTTTCCCTGGGTCAGCCCTGGCTACTCTGTGCTGAGCCAAGGTTAGGAACTGCTAGCCAAGAGCCCAAATACTTTTTATTTTTTTCCTTCTGTATTAAATAAAGTGATGCTAAAGTTGCTTTGGGTTAAATAATTGTTTCCCAGCCAAGTTTACTTTCTTTTAAACTATTCTGTAGTTTGAAAGGTATCTGAGATGAACCATTAGGCACAGTACTATGTCTGTCTTTGCTTGGGAGGCAAATGTCAAAGGTTCTTTTGGGAGGTACTGAAGAGAAGGAGGGAGAGGAAGAAGGGAGGCCAGAGGAGGACACAGGTGCCTTTAACTTCTAAAATCTGGTTATTCATATTTCTAAAGGGATTTCTCTGCTTTTCCACTAAGAGTTCCACCTGGGAAGTTCAGTTTGGATGGAGCTGTACTCCACTTCTGAATCATCCTAAGGACCCAGATCTGTTAGAAGGGGAAATTCACCCTGACACAGTGTGAGGGTGTGCTCTGTCCCTGTTGGGACCAACTTGTAAACTTTGTCTCTTGGGGACTCTGCCTGAACTGCCCCCAGGATATTGTTCAGACTTGTTTGTTTTCACGTGTTTGCTTGGCTTAGGAGCTGTGAGCTCTTGGGGTGTTGGAGTAGCTGCTGTGTGCCATGTGAGATCCCAGGGTCTTAGAAGGTCTTCAACCACACTGAGTGTAGTTTAGTGACTGATGTAGTCACAGGCACTATCTGCTTATCTTTAGCTCAACATCAATAGTTTCTTTTTCTCCCCAATTCCATTTCTTTTTCTTCATTTCTCCATTTGGACTTAGTGTTTATTGGGAAAACATTGACAGACAGATACTTGGATGCCAGCATAGACCTATGGAGATGCATCCACATGAGGCAAGGTTTACTTGGTTCAGATTTTTTTAATTTTTACTTTCTTTAAAGTATTCAGAGAGAGAGAGAGAGAGAGAGAGAGAGAGAGAGAGAGAGAGAGAGAGAGAGAGAATGGTGTTATATTTTTGTTTGTTTTGACATAAACTTGTCCTCTCCCCCTCCGAATCCTTGCATGAACATCCTCATGTTTGTCAAGGACTCTACCTTAGTTCCTGAAATCATCTTTGTACTGTGACATATAGCAATGCGCAAATAAAGAGGAATTGAATTTGGCTGGCTCTTGAAATCTATTGATCTTAACTTGTAGCAGCGGAATTAATTCTATTCGACCAGTCACCCCTATAAATTTGCCGCTGAAATGGGTTAAAGTATATTCACTTAGAAGTTTGCAAGCATATCCTCAGTGGATTGGCTAGGAGAATAACTCTTTTATAAAGGAGCTCCCTTGGGAATGGAGTAAAGCAGTAACTCTGGTGCCCAGTCTATCCGTTTAAATTTCAGTGTCCAGATGTCTCGTGGCCTGTGACTGAGGTGATGCTCCAGATGTTTCATTGATGTCAAATTTGATGAGTCCTTAATCCTATCCATGAGTTCAGGTAGAGTGGTGATACCATATTGGGAAGAGACCAGTTCCTTCACAAAAATTCCATCAGCTTGAAGACTGGTGTCTAATCAGTAAAAAATTCCCAGAATACTGAGTGCGTGATAGAACATCTTGGTTTTGTTTCCATCTTGGAGTGACAACTTGGCTGGTGCTTTCCTCTGTAGGTGAACTTGACTTTATAGCATCTGCTCTGACTTGGACAACCAGAGGGCCGAGTTCGTCTCTTCTTTGAGCCACTAAATGCCTGCGTGCACTCCACACTCCAGCAAGGGAAGATGGGAGGAGCTTCTTGGATGACAATGGGCATTCCACTGTGCAGGATGAGGACAGGCTGTGTGACATCGCCACCACGAGGGTAAGAGCCTTCTTTCTGTGTCACTTTCTCTGATGGTCATTGTTGTCAGAGGAAGTGGAAAATACAATAGGGCGATAAAGAGGAAGGCCACAGATGGCAATTTTGGGGGGAAGTTCTTCTGATTGTAACATCTGATGGGCAGTTGAAACAAAAAGTGTTTAGGTCTGGAAGGGTTAGATTAGGGTCATGTCGTATCATAAGCCAGCTTTAGAGAGTTCTGGGGTGGGGTTGGAGATATAGCTCAGGGTTAAGCCCTAGGTTTGATCCCCAGCACAGCATAAAAATCAGGCATGGTGGCACACTCCTAGTACTTGAGAGCAGACACAAGAATAGAAGTTTCATTATGCCCTAGTGAGTTAGAGACCCTATCTCAATGTCTTAAACCAGAAAAAAATGTGTGGTATACATTCTTTCCTCAACTCTCCATTCTCTCTCTCTCTGTCTGTCTTTCTCTGTCTCTCTTATTTATTTAATATTTATCATTTAGACTTGAAGGAGCAACACTACTGTTCTTTTAGTAAGAGCCCTATTACATCTAGCTTAATATTGATGCCACCATACTAGAATTGTCAGAAGACTGGCTCAGGTCACAATGTAGCCAGAAGCACATTTCAGTAGAGTCATACAACGTTTAAAGTTCAGTCGGTCAGTCCAGATATCCTACATACAAATCAGTTTCATTTTTTCCACAAATACTGATCAGTCTATCCTTTAATCCCCCAAGGCACTGAGGTGCTCTGTGGTCTCTTACTGTTGAACTGTGGAGAATGCATTACAGTCCCCAACTGTCCCTTTATTTCCTGGACTTTACTGGTTGGCCATTGGAGCCACTGCATTGCCATACCTGATCTCCTGATCTAGGTCTTTCTGCTATCTTTTGTTTGTAGGGAATGAGGTAATGGGCACAACTCTGAAAGGGTTTATTAACTTAACTGTTTTTCTACTTCTGATTCTGTTACAGAGGTTTTGGTTTTGAGGGGTGGTTAAGAGAATAAAATATATTCAACACTGAAAGGGTAAAATTTCATAGCTTCTGTTTTCAAACATGTTCTAATTATATAGAAGTTTCATTGAATTGTATAGATTTTGGGCCGGGTTAATCTTGGTGTATGATGTTTTTAATTTCTTTGCAAGTTGTTTTTATAATACACTTTATTAAATTAAAAAACCCAACAAAACAACAACAACAAAACATGGCTCTGGTGGACAAGAGATGGGCCCTGTACAGAGGATTAGAAGCCCCTCTTGGTGTTAAGCCTACACCGTCCTCACTGGGAGCACATTGTGATACTCAACCCTTTTATAAATGGGACATCTTCCTGGCTACTTGGCTTACTAAGCCTGAACACACACTGTTTGAGATGAATTGTATAACAATACAGAAATCCCTAGGGTTCCAGAGAGAGAAGCAGCCACTCTAGTGACTGGAACAAAGGCCTAAATCCAGAAGGCTTTATGAAGTAACCTATGTGTTGGCTCTGGGCCTGTCCTTGAGAACTCACAAACACAAAGCAGGAACTAGAACAACTCTGATATACATAATTGTACCAGTCAGAGGGAGAAAGAATAAAAAATGCCAACAGGGTCAGAGAGGGGAAGAACAATTATTACATTAGTCTCTTAATAAAGTTTTAATGTTTTCAGGGTTGTTTTGTTTTTGTTTTTCACTTGTTATTTGATCTGTAAGCCAGGGTACCAACTCATTCTGTGTTTGAAGAGAGTCTCCCGACTCAAGGTTCTGTAGCTGAGAAGAGACAATGGAAAATCAGGTCTTCTGAGACCTTGCCTTTTCCCTTGCTGGTTTCCTCTGTAATTCAGTTTGAATTAGGGGACTTTGTGAGCTACTTTGCTCATGGCTGCAATAATCTATCTGACAAAAGCAATGTAAAGAAGAAAATGTTTAGTCTGGCCCATGGCTTGAGGAATGGTCTAGCGTAGTGGGGGTGGCAGGGGTATGAGGTGTCTGGTCACTGGGCCAGCTGTCAGGAAGCAGAGCAAGGTCAGTCCTGGTTCTTATCCATCTATATTCCTTCTACACAGTCCGGACCTCTAGGCCATGGGATGGTACCACCCACATTTCGGGGTGTGTCTTCCCACCCCAGTGAACCTAACTTAGAAATGTCTTCCTGGATATACTCAGAGGCTTGCCTCTCTAGTGACCAGAGATCCTGTCAGATTGACAGTCAACCTTAACCAGCCTAAGGTCACAGTGGGATCTTTTTGTTTAGTTTAACATAGGAGATCATTTATCTGTTATGATTTTCAATTGCTCACTAGTGTCCAGGTACCTTGTCAATTTCAGGGCATAAAAAGTTGAAGTCTGGCATAAATAAAAGCACTTACTACAGTGGTTGCCTCAAAAATGTGTTCAGTAAAATTTTCATGCAATGGTCTTGCCATGTGGCTCTAGCTGGCCTTGTAGTATTTCTGTCTCAGCCTAGTACTACAGGTGTGGCCCCTTATGCCTAGTTTCTTAAATCAGTATTAGTGGAGATTTTAACATATACAAACATAGAATGACGCATTAAATTCCCATGTAACCAGTTCCCAGCTCTGACAGTGACTAGTATATGGCTGATTTGTATGGTCAATGTTACTGTCATCCCCATCTGGTTTTAGAAATCAATCCCAAATGCTATATAATATTATCTATAAAAATTTTAGTATAAATACCCAATTAGGATATACTTATTTTCTCTCTCTTTTTTTTCCCTTTTGTTGTTTTGCTTGTTTGTTTGATTTTGGTATCCATTACAGGCATCAAATCCAGGTATGAAACGGTTTAGTACATTTACATTTGAAATGAGACCAATCAAAAGCAAGTAAAGGACACAGAAGTATCTCCATCTAGATATTTGACACTTTCCTTTTTTCTGGTTTCCATGTGTTGACCCTCTTTTATGTGTTGTTATGTCAACCTGACCCAATGTAGGGCCATCAGAGAGGAGGGAGCCTCAGGTGTAAAAATGCCTTCTGTGTGACTGGTCTGTAGGCAAGTCTGTAGGACATTAGTAATTAATATGGGAGGGTCCAGACCATGTTCATCCCTGAGCTGGTGATCCAGGGTTCCATGAGAAAGGAGGCTGAGCAAGCCAGGAGGAGCAAGCCAGTAAGCAGTACTCCTCTCTGGCTACTGCCATAGCTTCTGCCTCCAGCTTCCTGCCCTGCTTGAGTCCCTGTCCTCACTTCCTTTGACATGGACTATTATATGGAAGTGTGACTAAAGTAAACTCTTTCTTCCTCAAGTTGCTTTTGCTCATGGTGTTTCATTACAATAATATAACCCTAACTAACACAGGTTACTTACTGGATTTGTGGATTATGTTTGCATCTGTGTTCATAGGGACAACGATCTTTAGATTTCTGTTTTTTTTTTTTTTTTTTTTTTTTTTTTTTTTTTTTTTTTTTTTTTTTTTTTTTTATTGTCCACCTGTAGTTTTGGTATGAAGGGAACACTTTGTAGAATTGGGAAGGGCACTTTTCTTTCATGGTTTTGGAAAGGACTGTGAAAATTTACTCTAAGGAGTGATGATTTCCCCGGTGGATCTGTTGATGCCTGACTTTCCTATGCAAAGAGTTTTAGAGCTGCAGATTAAGTATCTTGAAAATTCACTAAGATTCTCATTCTCATCTTGTATCATCTGTCAGTTGTATATTTCTAGCAATTCGACCACCTTTTCTAGGTTCCAGGTTGTCTAATGTGCGGGTATCAGTTGTTCACAGAGTGCTCTTCCTATTCTTCCCACTTCTGGGATATCGCCTCTTCTACTGCTGCTTTTGCTAAGTGGGGTTTCTTCCATTCCTTCTTGATTCATGTAGCTAAAGATTGATCAGTTTTATTGATTTAAGAAAATGTATAGATTTTGAGCTTCTGAATTTTCTGTATCCCTATTCATATTTTCTGTCTTGTTCACTTCAAGTATAATTATCATTTTCTAAATTAACTTTTCTTTTTTCATATGCTTCTGAGGGAGAGAAAATTTTTTTAAAAAGTTATGAAAATAGCTTTCTTTTTTCTTTTTCCATTAATTTGTTTATTCACTTTACATCCTGATTATAGCCTCCTCCTCCTCTCAGTCTCCCTCTCTTACAGCCTCTCCTCCATCCCCTTCTTTTCTGATAAGAGGAAAGCCCCCCACCAACCTACCCTAGCACATCAAGTAACTATAGGACTAGGCACATCCTTTCCCACTGAGGCCAGACAAGTTAGGGGGACAGGATCCATAGGCAGGCAACAGAGTCAGGGAGGCCTCTCTCCAGTTGTTGAGGGACCCACTTGAAGACTTATATATGTACTACATATGTGCAGAGCCTAGGTCCAACCTGTATAGGGTCTTTGGTTGGTGGTTCAGTCTCTGGAAGCCCCCAAGGGTCCAGGTTAGTTGACTCTGTTGGTCTTTTGTTGGAGTCCATATCACTTCCAGGTCCTTCCACCCTTCCCTACAACTCTTCCACATGACTCCCTGAGGTTTGCCTAATGTTTGCCTGTCTCTGCATCTGTTTTGGTCAGCTATTGCATGCACCCTCTCAGAGGAAAGTTATGCTAGGATCCTGTCTGCAAGCTTAACAGAGTATCATTAGTAGTGTTGGGGACTTGCTCTTGCCCATGGGATGCCTCTCAGTTTGGGGTGATCATTGGTTGACCATTTCCTCAGTCTGTGTTCTATCACTGTCTCTGCACATAGGCAGGGCAAATTTTGTGTTGAAGGTTTTGTGGGTAGTTGGTATTCTTATCTTTTCACTGGGAGTCCTGCCTGACCATAGGAGATGGCCACTTCAGGCTCCATCTTTCCCCACTGCTAGGAGACTCAGGTAGTCACCAACATAGACTCCCCGGAGCCTCCTTTGTCCCAGGCCATCTGGCACTTTCTAGAGATGCCCCCCTTCCCTTCTGCTGCCAATTTCTGTTCACTCTCCTAGCCTTCTCTGAGGGAGAGAGCTCTTAATTTAAGATCTTTGTTTCTCCTTTTGACCATAGGTATATGAATCTGTATGCTTTTTCTCTAGTCACATTTTAAAAATGATTTATTTATTCTTATTTTATGTGCATTGGTGTGTCTCCTGCATGTTTGCCTGTGTGAAGGTGTTAGATCCCCTAGACTTTTAGAAGACAGTTAGGAGCTGCCATGTGGTTGCTGGGAATTGAGCCCTGGGCTTTTTGGAATAGCAGCCAATGCTCTTTACAGATGACCTCACTTCCCAGACACTCTTGAACACATCTTGAACTACTTGGAAGTTTTATTTTTACTTATTGCATTTAAAAATAATAATAATTTTCCCTTTGCATCACTGGTCCTTGAGGAGTGGTATTTAGTTCCCACATTAGAAAATATTTTAGGATTTTCTTTTGTTATTGATGTATAATTTTATTGCATTGTGGCTGGTGAACTTTATTATGTTTTATTTTGTTTTCTTACTGTAATTTGGATCTTGAATGTTTCTTAAGGACTGTGTGCTTGGTTGAGGCTGAGTTCTCTATTATGGCACTATTGAGAGGTGATATAATCTTTAGGAAGTGAGGCAGTAATAGGAAGTTAGTGTACTGGGGATGTGCACTGGTGAGGATATTAATTCCCCTTGTTTACAGGCTTTGCATCCTGGTTGCCTTGAGGTTAACCCATGTAATTCTACAATGCCGTGCTCTCTGTCTCTATAGGCCCAAGACTACAGGGCCCAGTGATGATGTGCTGCAATGTTTGAAATGGTGAGCCAGAAGGCAAACCTTGTCTCTTTTTAAGTTGATTACTTCAGGTAATTTGTTACAGTGATGATAGATGGCTGGTGCACTTTAAGATCTATCTAGGCTGTTTGATGACTTAGCTTTTTTTTTTTTTTTTTTTTTTTTTTTTTTTTGTCTGTACTGGAGAATGTCTGAGTCCATTAAAGAGAGTATGATCTCGCTAGCTGGAGCACTCTGTCTTTGTCAGATCTTCTTGGTTTATAATGATGTTTGAATCTTCTTTATTTCCCTGTGGATATTTGTATAATTGTTCCATATGTTATCGAAGGTGGGATATTGAAATTCCAATGATTTCTCCCTCGAGTTCTGCATTATTTTTACATCATGTATTCTTTTTGGCTCTCTTGCTAAGTATGTTTATAGTGCTTATGCCTTTGCTTGACGGATTGACATTTTTATTACTAGAAATGTTCTTTGACTCTGGCAACAATTTTTATCTTAAATTTTATTTTGTGTGACATTCAATGTAGTCACACTGATTCCTTTTCGGTTATGATTTTCAACCTTTAAAATCTCAACTTGTTTTTAAATGTAAATAATTACTATTGTGCCATTTAGTTATTTCCACTGCTGTGTTTTCAAGTTATTGGACTATTTTATAAAGAAAAATTTCCCTCATTAACTTGTTTATTATTTTTTCAAAAATATAACTCGCACAGGAAGGCAGGATAAATAGTTGATTTTTCTTTTCACTTTCAAGGAATAATGAGTTGGTACTTTAGTAGTCTCTGAAAGTGACTCAAGTACTGTTTTGGTTTTCATAAATTATTACCATGTGTGCTTTGCTATCAATAAATGGGATGCCCTGCAAGCAGGAGGACCTGAGTTCAAGCCCTACACCTATTTTAAAAGGGCAGATGCAGTGATGAGTTGGAGGTAGACAGTGAGTTGGAGGTAGATGTAGACAGCCAAGCTGGATCTATGAGTCTAGTGATAAGTGACAGACCCTGTCTTAAGGTTGTCTTCTGGCTCTTACACTCTCATGCAGCTGCACACAAACACAAAACACACATGGGCACAGGCAGAGAATCATTACATGAGCGTAAGAATTTTATTGTATTTGGTGTGTTATAATATATTGCAGATTTTTTTCTTTCCCATTTGAGACACATGCTGCTTCTCTTCAGCAGTCATATGTCACTCTAGTTTTCTTTGAATCTTTTTGATTCCTCTTTGTCTTTGACAGCATCCTTGTTTTCTGATATACAAGGATGTTCCAGGCTCCTCTTGTGTATTCCTGTCCCAGACTGGGAATTGGCTGTTCATCCAAGAAAGCCTTGTTCTTTTAGGGAGAAGTTATATTTACTTGTTTCAGTCTCACTAAATTAGGGTACTTCTAGTTGGTGTCTCTACATGGTGTCTCTCTAAAATAGACAGAGGCAGAGATATACAAGAATTTGTTGTGTATTCTCAGGATCAGCACCTGTGGAGACATTAGGAAAGGAGGCATCAGCAAAAGGAGGTGTTGAATTTTGATGGGATTTAAACACAGACCTTCCTTGGCTGATGCAGAGCTCCAGAGCTGGGTAGACCACCTTTGTATAAAAAGATGCTGGGTTATGTCAGGCCTCTTATGAGTAGTCATTGGATGTTTCTGACCTTGGGAAAAGCACCCATCTTTTGGCTGAAGATGATTCCCAAGTGGGGACTGACTTATCTGAGAACTCTTGGGTATTAGTACTCCTAGCAGGGGTGTGTATGAGTACCTTTCTTCTAAGAAGAGAGATGAGTGGCCAAGTAGCATTCCTCCTATGGTCATCTGTTTCAGGATGTTTATTTAGTTTGTTTTATTGTCTTTTTGCTGTTGTTGTTGTTTTGGTAGACAGAGATATGAAATAAGACTTTCCATGAGCAAAAAATGAATTGTATGTATAGATTGTCATTTCCAATTCAAATTCAGTATCAGGGAGTTTTATTTAATTTCTGTGCTTCTTACATCCATGTTTCTTTTATTTTGAACTTGAACTGTTAGGGTCATTTAAAGACATTAATATAACACTTTTTTTTTTTTTTTTGCTTGATCCTATGTGTTGATGAAAGGTAAGATCTTGCACTGCTGCTTTTCTAGAGGACACAGGTTCATTCCTAGGAGCCATGAAATTCCAGTTCCAAGGGAAACCTTAAGGGTTCTTTGGAAAATCAGTTGTGTGAGAAGATGTTTCCCTAAGGCGGACACGTGAAGAAATGTTTTGCTGAAGCAAACACGGATGAAAGGATGTTTTGCTAAAGTAAGCACGTGGAAGGATGTGTGATGAAGGATCCTTTGCTAATGACACGCATGTATTAGTTCACCTTGCATGTACTGTTGAGCTTCTTGTACTTCTATGGTCTCAGGCTAACTGGTAGAGGGATGCCAGCTGATGCAGACTCACATGGAGTTTTGTTAAGATAGACTCACGTGCCGATGCAATGGAGGACACGTGCTGTTTGGAGGGAGTATAAATAGGACTTAGCGGTCAGTCATGGGGACCTGACTTGGCTTGCTTTCGTAGCCACTTTGCAACACTTCTTGGTGCCGAGTCTTTGCTGATCTCCACTTCAAGAGAGGGATGGTAAAGAACTTCTGGTGTCCATGGTGGTCCTGGTCCCTCCAACTTGGCTAAGGCCTGGCTGTTCTGGTTAGGGCGTGCCACCACTGCTGCTGTTCAGACACCAGTGAATTGGATGCTGGTGGCATCCGTGAAGTATGGAGTGTTTGTGAATGGATAGAGCTGCTGCTGCTGATCTGTGAACTGAACTGCTGGCTTCCTGACAGTGCAAGTGGGATTTGCTCCAAAGAACAATTTCTAAACAAGTCCACTTCCTTTGTATCCTAATAATCTTTCTTTTCCACTCCCTCTGGCGAGTGATGGGCTAGAAGGGAGGTTAAAGCATTTCAGAACTATCATTAAAAATAGGTCTTTGAAAAATTTAGGCCACACTCTTGGCTTCTGGGATCACCAGACACGCACTTGATGCACAGACATACATGCAAGCAAACCACCTATCCACATAAAATAACAAAAAATTTTTAAAAAACTTTAAAAAGAATAAGTTTATAACTGTGATTGCTAAATATTTTATTATTGCTATTTATTTTTGTCCTAGGCTGCATACCGGTAGGATGTATAGTCAGTTCATTGAACTAACTCACCCATGTGAAGTTCAGACACCAGCTTGATGCAAAAATATTTAATTTTTAAGAAATATCTGTTTTATTTTAATTTGATTTTGTTTTATAATTAGGCAAACATTAACATGGCTCTTGAGTTCACTTTCTGACATTGTCCCCTATAGATAAGTTATGTTTTTTTGGTTTATATTACTATTGTTTCTTTTTTTATATTAAAAGGACATACATATACAAATATATATATATATATATATATATATATATATATATATATATATATATATATATATTTGTATATGTATATACAGCTTGTAATTGCCCTTGATTTTTTTCTTAAAATATTTGTTTGCTTATTGTATGTGTATGTTGTGTGAGTGGTCATAGGACAGCTTGAGGGAGTTATATTTCTTCTTCTATAAGATATGTCCAGGGAACAAAGCCAGGCTGTATGGCTTGGTGGCAGGTGACTTTCCTAGCTGAGCCTTGTCTGGGGCCTACTAGTTTCACCTTCTTTCTTGGAAAAATTGCTGCATATTCCTGACACCTTTCTCTCCCCCTCCCCCATGGGCTTCTGCGGCTTTTATTTTTGCATGTAAACCACGGGGTGTGTTGGGGGGAGTCTTGATGGTGGGCACCCTAGACTAGAGATGACACTGGAGTCCTGAGGGCTCTAGACACTAGCTGGGAAGTCAAAGATTCAGACTGATCACATGATTACAAAGCTGGGCTCCAGCAGGGCTCCAGGTGGTCAGGCCTGGTCGTGACCCTCTAAAGGAGCAGTGACATGGGAGGGGCAAGCACTGGACAGGCCTTGAGCCGCCTGGATGACTTCAGGGATGGAGCTGGTAGCTGAAGGGATCTCTAGCTCGTGCTTTTACTTGGCCAGTGGGTTACTGAAAGACCTGCCAGCAAACTTGGCTTTGCTGCCCAGCTCTTTGTCAATTCTAAGGATCTGATTGTACTTGGCCAGGTGCTCAGATCAGCAAAGGGGCACCAGTCTTGATTTGCCCAGTATAGAGCTCCACCACCACGTCAGCAGTGAAAGTGTCTTCAGTCTCCCCATATAGATAGGACACCCTGACACCCCAGCCATTGGACTGGGCTAGCTTACACGCCTGCAGACACTTGGCTACAGAGCCCATCTGGTTCACTTTGAGCAGGAGGCAGTTGCAGGACTTCTTGCCCGCAGCCTTGGCAATCTGCTTAGGGTCGGTCACTGTGAGGTCATCCCCCACCACCTGGATGCCCTCACTAGCTGTGAACTTTTGCCAAGGGTCCCAGTCATCCTGGTCAAAGGGGTCTTCAATGGACACTACTGGGTAGTTTTGGATGAAGGACTTTTACAGGTCAGCCAGATGGTCAGGTGTGATGTACCAGTTGGAGTCATCTGGAGACTTGAAGTCCAGGTCATACTTGCCAGCTCTGTAGAACTCGGAGGCAGCCACATTCATGCCGATGACAACCTGGGCAGTGTAGCCGGCCTTTGCAGTTGCAGTCTTGAGCTGCTCCAGCACTTCTTTGTCCTCCAGGATGTTAGGTTCGAAACCACCCTCATCATCCACATTGGTGGCATCTTTCCCATACTTCTCCTTGATGACATTCTTTAGGTTGTGGTCAAGCTCTGCTCCAACGTGTATGGCTTCTCAGAAACTGGATGCCCCCACAGGCAGGATCATGAACTCATACATGGCCAACTTGTTGCCAGCACAAGAACCGCCATTGATCACATTGAAAGCTGGGACTGGCAGAATAACTTCAGGGTTGCCAGCCAAGTCAGCAATGTGATGGCAAAGGGACACCCCCTTTTCCACAACACCAGCTTTGCAGACAGCCAGGGACACCCTCAGGATGGCATTTGCACCAAATTTAGATTTATTCTCGGTGCCGTCCATCTCGATCATCAGCGGGTCAATCTTCTCTTGCTCCACAACATTCACTTTCTTGCAAACCAGAACAGGTGCAATAGTGTTATTGATGTGCCAACAGCCTTTGAGACAGCCTTCTCCGTGAAGTGGGTCTTATCATTGTCTTGGACTCCTAGGGCTCCGTAGATGCCAGTGGATGTACATTTCATAGATGCTGGGCACTGCAGCTCGGAAGAGACCTTTGGCTGTAGAGATTCACCTCAACAGTGGGATTCCTACGGGGATCAAAGATTTCTGTCATGGATCCTGAGAATAGACATGGTGAACTTCTGGCAGTTGAATAACTGTGGAGGACGCAAAGAGGGTTCTGAAGACAGCCTTAAAGGCAGATGTGAACACGACCCTTTCTCTCTCTCTCTCTCCCCCATATATATATATATTTCATTACGCAGATACATACACATATATGTAGCTAGTATTTGTGTGTGTGTGCGTGTGTGTGTGTGTGTGTGTTTGTGTGTGTGTGTGTGTGTGTGTGTGTGTGTGTGTGTAGAAAAATAGGTCATAATTCATTTTTGAGCTATTCCTCCACTGATGGACATTTGGGTTGTTTCCAGTTACACACAAGTGTTTTGCTTTATATCTAACTTTGGGAAAAAATTTCTAGAAGAGAGATTATTGAGGGCCTATGCCAATCCATCAAATATTGCCAAGTTCTCCTCCCTAGGGGGTTCTCCTTCATTATGCATTCCCAACACAATGTAGACAGGCTTGTCCCCACCAGCTGGCTAGCACTGTATGTAGATATTCTTCTGACTCTTTTGCCAGTGTGTGCATTAGATGTCATGTGACATGTCAATGTGGTTTTCATATGCATTCATGAACGAAGTTGAACAATTTTTTCTGGCTTTGGTTCCATTTGTGGTTTCCTTTGATGAGCTCTCTGTTCTTATCTCTTGCCCATTTCTCACATTTTAATAGCTCACTTTCTTCTTTAGAAACAAGCCACTTTATATATTAAGTGCACTAAACCTCTTCTGTGTTATATATGTGGCAGTCTTTTCTTTTCTTTTAACTCTTTTTATTGGATATTCTCTGTATTTATATTTCAAATGTTATCCCCTTTCTCCCCACTCTGATTCCCCCTCCCCCTCCACTTGCTTCCATGAAGAAGCTCCCTCTCCTAACCACCCCCTCCACCTCAGTGCCTTGGTATTACCTTACACTGGGAAAATGTGCCTTCACTGGACCAAAGACCTTTTCTCCCATTGATGCCAGACAATGTTATTCTCTGCTAAATATGCAACTAGAACCATGGGGTCTCTCTATGTGTGTTCATTGGTTGGTGTTTTAGTCCCTGGGAGTACTAGAGGGTTTGATTGGCTAATAATGTTGCTTTTTCCATGGGGTTGAAAATTCTTTCAGCTCCTTCAGTCCTTTCTTTAGCTTGTTGGGGTTCCCATGTTCAGTATGTTAATTAGATGCAAGCATTCTCAACTGTATCTGTATGACTCCAGCAGAGCCTCTGAGGAGACATCCATTTCTGGTTTCTGCTAGTAAGCACTTCTTGGCATCAGCAATAATGCTTGGGTTTGGTGGCTGCATATGGGGTGGATCTTCTGGTGAGGCGGTCTCTAAATGATCTTTTCTTCAATCACTGCTCTTCTGTTTGTCCCTGTATTTTCTTCTTTAAGTGTTTTATTCTCTCTTCTAAGAAGGACTTAGGTATCACCTTCTGGCCTTCCTTCTTTTTGAGCTTCATAAGGTCTGTGAATTGTTTGTTGGGTATTCAGAGCTTTTTTGGTGCTAGTATCCGATTATCAGTGAGTACATACCATGTGTGTTCTTTTGTGACTGGGTTACCTCACTCAGGATGATAGTCTCTAGTTCCATCCATTTGCCTAGGAGTTTCATGAAGTCATTGTTTCGAATAGCTGAGTAGTACTCCATTGTGTAAATGTACTGCACTTTCTGTATCTATTCCTCTGTTGAAGGACATCTGGGCTGTTTCTAGCTTCTAGCTATTATAAATAAGGCTGCTATGAACATGGTGGAGCATGTGTCCTAGTTATATGTTGGAGTGTCTTTTGGGTATATGCCCAGGAATGGTATGGTTGGGTCCTCAGGTAGTACTATGTTTAGTTTTCTGAGGAACCACCAGACTGATTTTCAGAGTGCTTGTACCAGATTACAATCTCACCAACAGTTGAGGAGTGTTCATGTTTTTTTACATCCAGGCCAGCATTTGCTGTCATCTGAGATTTTGATCTTAGCCATTCTGATTGGTTTGAGGTGGAATCTCAGGGTTGTTTTGATTTGCATTTCTCTTATGACTAGGGATGTTGAGCATTTCTTTAGCTACTTCTCAGCCATTTGGTACCCCTTAGTTGAGAATTCTTTGTTTAGATCTGTACCCCATCTTTTAATAGAATTATTTGATTCTCTAGAATTTAACTTATTGAGTTCTTTGTATATATTGGGTATTAGTCCTCTATCAGATGTTGGATTGGCAAAGATTCTTTCCCAGTCTGTTGGCTGCCATTTTGTCCTCTTGACAGTGTCCTTAGCCTTCCAGAAACGTACTTGCTGTGGTGGGAAAATTGGATTCTGATGTTGCCAGGTTGTCTTGGTTTCCATTGCTTAGGTTCTTGAGCTTGCCTTTTGCCATCTTATTATCTGTGCTGCTAGGTGATCTTGTTGTCTTTGACTGGAGCTTGTCTCTCCTGTGGTCTGAGGGCTTGTAGGTTCACGAGGGAAGTAGCTCCTGGGTGCTCAGCTGTAGTGGGTAGGTTGTGAGTTTTGATGGCAGTGGAACAACCTGGCTCTGGGCACAGATGAATGCCGGACTGGTCCGTTCCCAGGCAGCACAGTGCCACCTGTATCCCGAGAGTTTCTGGTGGTCTCTTTCCAGATAGTCAGTTTAGAGGAAGGGGGAACTCACCTGTGGGCACAAGATGGAGAACCTCCTGAGGCTCTTCTGGGTGTTCAGCAATCTGTGGGCAGGTCATGAGTCCTGATGGCGGTGGCCCAGCTCTGACTCTGGGCTGGAACAGACCCATGGCAGTTTTTCTACAATTCAAATTTTGTTGCTATGGTATTTTTCCCCATATGAAATTGCTTTCATGCAAGCAGAATTTTTGAATCAGAAAAATCTCCCATTTATGGCTCATAAAGTAGTTGTCCCATATTTATTTTTAGAAGATGAATGATTCAATATATATCTATATGTGCACAAATACGTTTTATAATGGCATTCATCCCTTGGTTTCTAGGACCCCTGCAGATACACATCCTGAAACTCCATGTAGTGTGACTTTAGAAACTTTGAAGTATCGTGATAACTACGAGAAAAAAGGTGCTTAGTAAATTAATTTTCAGTTACTCAGCAGTGTGTAGTGTGTGCATAGACTCCACGCAAGTTCTCCTGATGTTTTAAATGGTCTTTCTAGGATGGGTGACAGCACACAGTGTAAATGATGTGTCAATAGTTGTTGCCCTAGTGTTCAGAGGATGATGAGAAGAGAGAACTGTGCACATGTTCAGTGCACACATTTTCTGTTTCATCCCCTATCACATAACAAACTTCACATTTTTCTAGTCATAGAATAACCTTACTCTTTTTGTACATTAAGTACTGTTGTTTCTTGATTTGATTAGTCGCTAAGATGTCCTATAATATAATTATCCAGAATTAAAAAATTAATTAAACAAGTTGTATATTCTTAAGTGATAAATTTTACTTTTCTTCCTCTTCTTTCTCTTTTAATGTTTTATTGCTTCTTCACGAATTCTTTGCACCCCATCCCAGTCATCACTGTCTCTCCATATCTGCTTTCTGAAAACAAACCAAACCAAACAAAAGTCATGGAAGCTGTGGTATGTCACAGTGCTTCACACAGTGCACCCTGTCGCTCAAACAGCTTTACTTGCAAATGTTCATTGCAATGAGTCATTGGTTTGATTCAAGGTCTCTGGCTTCTGCTGACTATCAATAGTGGATTCTCACTAGGACTCCTCTCAGATGTCCTGTTATTGCTCTGCATCATGGACATCCTGCTGCTTTGGTTCTGCTGGACTGGCTCCTTCATGCACTTCATCAGTTCATAGATAGGGTAGATGATGGTGGCCCAACTCAAAGCCCTGGATCTAGGTCTGTCTGGAAGCTGAGTTGGTCAGGATGCCAGCTCTCCTACACCCTAGCCACTAGGGCCAGCTCTCCCACTTTGCCCAACTGAGAGGCAGACCAGCCCTCATGAATGCTTTAATTGGAGAGGGGAAGGGCCAGCATTCCTGTTCACACATCCTTAGGGGTCAGCTCTCTCACACTGCCTAGGCAAGGGGTGGGACTTGCTCTCCTACCCGCCACAGGTGGCAAGGGGCAGGCATTGGGGCATTTCTCCTGTGTCTATGTCACTGCATGACCAATGAGGGGCGGGGCTGTGCTGTTTGGGTATTGTGTGAGTCTAATGGTGTAAGGGGTAGGGATAGCTCTGTGCAGCTCTTGACATCAACATGCCCCCAGGTGTCAGCCCAGACCAGGGATGCTACCATGTCCTTTACTGGTAACATGGGCCATAGACATGGACACAGACTCCCTCTCTGCTACAGGGCTATGGACCCAGACATTGTCCTATGTGACATTGTCAGTTGGGGCATTACCATGGTCTCAGGTACCAGCATGCATCGGGGCTGTTTCTCACCCTCCAGTCTCCAGTTAGGCCTCTCTTCATTGTGCACATACTGTTCCACTTCTCTTTCTCTCCCTCTCTCCACCACACACTTGCTCATCACCCTGGGCCTCTAGGGTGTCTTCTGCCCTGTCCGTGCTGTGTGGTAGTGAGTGAGGGTCCTAACATTTACTTTCTTGGAAAGGCTTTTAATTTCAACAGTCATGGGGTAGAGGTAGGTGGATCTCTAAGAGTTCAAGGCTAGTTCACTCTACAAAGCAAGTTGAGGCTAGGGAGTCCTTTTCTCAAAAACGAATCCAATCCAATCCAATCCAATCCAGTCCAGTCCAGTCCAGTCCAATCCAATCCGAACCGAACCGAACCAAACCAAACACCCTGGCTTCTTGCTTGTTTCCTTTCCTTTATATTTTCTCCCTCCCTCCATCCCCTTCTTTCCCCCTTCCTTTCTTCTTTCTTTTGTATGTATTTGTATGTGTGTGTGTATGTTTGTGCATGTGTGTTCATGAGTGTGGTACATGCATATAGGTGGGTACATGTGCACCTATGTGTGCATGGCTCCCAGGGCTAATGTCAAGTATCTTTCTCTATGGAACTTCATCTTTATATACAGAGTCAGGATTTCTTGCTGAAACCAGAGCTCAAAGTTTCAGATAGTCTGTCTATCTACTTTGCTGTTGAGAATTCTCTGTGTCCACTTTCCATGTAGTTGGGGTTACAGATGGACTGTCATACCCACCTGGCTTTTGCATGTGTGCTGAAACCTGAACTCAAGTAATCATGCATTTGAGGCAGGTGCTTTACCTGTTGAATCATCTCCTTACTGAGTCTTGAAATCCAGCCTCTTGATGACATTGTCATGGTTAAGAAAACATAATACTAGTGTGGCATAAAATACAAATCCAACATGATTAAACATATTTCTCAACATTTACTATACCAATGTACAGTGTTCAAGTTGATATCTTTAAATTGACCTTTATATTTATATAATTTATATTGATCTTAATGTTCAAACACATTTCATTTTGCCCATTATTGCAATAATGCAGTTTTTCTAATTAAAAAGGGCTTATTTGTTTATTTATTGTATGTATGTGTGAGGGTACAAGCTTGCCATCACTTGTGTATGGAAGTGAGAAAACAACTTTGCAGGAGTCAAGTCTCTCCACAATGTAAGGTCGATTCTTTCCCAGCATGTAGGCCACAAGGTTGAAAAAAGAACATTTCCAGTCTTGGCAGCTAGTACTTTTACCCACTAAGCCATCTTATTGGTCTTTCCCCCACAATATTATTGATTTGTAGTTGGTAGAATCTTCAGGTCTGGAACTCATGGACATAGAGAACTGAGTGTATATAAATGCATATGTATATACACATGAACCATAGTGTATGCTACAGAAGTATACCTTTGATTCCCTAAGTGTTTCTTAAAGGAGCGAATGAATAAATTTTAATAAATTCTAGTCTGCATGCAGCACCCTCGGAAGTGATGGTCCATGTGATTGTGACCGTGTGAGCCTGAATTCTGGAGCATGGCTAGTACCAAGCTCCCAGTAAAAGCCTCACTCCCATTCCTTCTCTCAGATTCCTTGTTTCCACATCTGTCAATCTCCAGCATGAGAAACAAACCATATAAGGATGCTTCACAATTGGAAAAAGACTGTCTGCACACAGGGACTCTTACTGCAATTCATAAAGGCAGAAAAGTCATCTTTCCTGCCCCAAGTGGGCTACTGTGGACCAGATGCAATAAAAAAATCTGGTCCTGACTCCGCACATCCCAACCTACCTTTAGAGCTATAGAGTCGGATCTGATCCAGCAGTGCTTTCTTTCATCTCTGTTTTGAAAGCATTCCAGTGGGATCTTTGGTTTTATGATGTGTGTTGCTTTTATGATGAGACTCTGTGGAGCAGATGGATGGACTTCATGATGACCTCTCCTTCACCAGTGTGTACTGAAGAAAATGCAGGAGGACAAAGCAGAAGGACATGGTGGAAATATGGATATCATGGATGATCATATTCTTTAGAGACCTCACTATGGAGAGATTGGGGAGGTGGATTACAGGTCCTGATTATGAGACCCCTATAGGCTTGCAGTGTCACAAAACGTTATGCCATTTTGGGATTTCAGGGTATCCAAGATGTGAAACAATCCACTAGAAGACAGCTTCCATTAGAGTCTTAGTGTGAGATTAGCTGAACTAGCTCCCAGGAACATTTTCCTACTCTATGTGCCATTAGCCTGCTCTGGCCATCAGAGACCTGACATTACATAAATATTTGGTTCAAGGCAGCAGCTCTGACTTAGACCTTTCAAAGAAGAACCCTAATTAAAAGCAGAAAGCAGAGGGAGGCAAATTGAATTTTTGGAAGAGGTCAGCAAATCTATTGAAGATACATTAGCCATGCTCTGGTCTCTGGCTTCATAAAGCATGGTGTCTTAGAGGCAAACACCCAAGGATTTTTTATGTCTGTAGACTTTCTTCTGGAATAGATGTCAGGGCCTGTGTTTTAAGGTTGTGACCTGTCATGTAGCTCTCTATTTCAGTTCAGGAATTCTTTTCTCTTGCTGATGGCTTTGCTGGCCACAGCATAAGGACAAAACAATTCCTAATTGCCCTTGTATCTTATTTTAAATGGTGTTATTCTTTACACGCATGAACAGGTTAGAAAGCATATTCTCCTTTACCTTGTCTGTACATTTCTTTTTTCTCTTGACCGAAGTGCCAGGTTCTGTCAATCTTACTTTGTAAAATGTACTTTCTCTTTTTCAGCATCCCCATCACACACATTTTGAGTCCCTGTTTTACACTGCTGCTATGCACCCTTTTGTCCTTTCATCTTTCCCTATAGAGGTCCCTTAGTGGAACTGATATTTTATTGGCTTTTGAGTTTTGAATAAAATTATTAATTTTACTCACATTTCTGGAGGCTAAGGAGTCTAAGAATATGGTGAGGGCTTTGCACAGTCAGTGCTGAAGCACGGGGGCTGAGTCTGAATGGGTCTAAATACACATGAGAAAATTCTGTACTTCTAGGCATGTTGAACCTGCAGTGAGCTGGCTGCATGCTGCTCATGATAGTTATAAGTGGATCTAAAACAAACACTGAGATAGATTCTTTTTTTTTTCTCTTGTGACTCAGTTACATGATCCACAAGCATGAACTTTGTAGATTACAACGTTCTGTTGAAATGTCAACCTGCATGGAGACTCAGTTGATGATAGCCTTGCCAATAGAATAAAATCCAGTTTCTCCAGACATGTACCAGACCCTTTACAGACCTCCTTCTGTTCACCTCTGATGCCCTCTGCTGTGAGCCCCTTTTCCCATTCTGTTCAGTCAGCTACATTGCTCTGGTTGAAGACCTTGGTTCAGTTCCCAGCATTCACAGACAGCAGCTCACAACTGTCTGATATTCTAGCTTTGGGGATCCATAGATTCCCTCTTCTTGTTTCCATGGGCACTGGAAAATATGTGTCACACATACATATAAAATTAAAAACAAATATTTACTTCCCCAAGCCTCATATTTTCTGAGGAATGGAACTGATATATCCTGGTTAGTGTCAGAAATAAAAGCAGGCCATCAGCCCAGCCAGTGTAGACCACTGATGTAGTGATATTCCTCAATAGTGCTGTGTAGGAGACTGGGACAAGGACTGGATGGGAGAATAGACTACATGTGTCAGGAAGCAGAGTATGTTTAACTTAAAAAGTTCCTCCTCATCCAGTTTTTTTTCCATGTGGATAGTCCTGAAACCCCATCCTGGAAAGTGTAATGATATCTGCAAGATATACAGTGCTTAATTACGGGGAGATAATTATATCCTTGTGAGTTCAGTGTCCAAACATAAGTAATGGGCTCTTCTGGAAGAACACTACGCTGGAGCATAAAGTAAAACCAGTTATCACCGTAAGAGCTGATCTCAATCTCTATGAATCAAATGTGGAGGAGAGGAAAGTGTTTTCTCTCTGGGTACATGGCTGAGTTTCAGATAGACAGGAGTGGGCTGCAAACCCGACAATGGCTGACTTGTTGAGAGCATCATGGTTGAGACAAGATGTGTTTGAATTCTGTGACTAAGCCATCCGAAGTGCAGTTCTTTTTGTTGTGTGTGTATTTATGTGTATCTCGGCAGGGAGCAGAAGATGAAATCTGAGTGCTTCATAGAGGAATGGGAATTAGAGTTCATGGAGTAATAGTGCCCATTTTCTTCTTTTCTGATATTAGCTTTTTAAGCTCAAGCTTTGACCCCTTACTTCCCCACACCAGACAGACACCCTTGAATGTGTTTGCTTTGCTTCTTGTCACTGCATTTCCTGTGCTGCCTGCAGTGTGGCCAGGGCATCATTCTGGAAAGGGAAGATTAAAAATGAGCCTGGTGAGGCAGGACTGGGCACAGGCTAATACTGTCTCGTGTTCTTTCCAGGTTCAGCGTGATCTTCTGTGTCTCCCTTCCGGGCCAGCACTCTGCCTTCTCAATCCATCATGGTGTTTGGTGAGTTTTTCCATCGCCCTGGACAAGATGAGGAACTTGTCAACTTGAACGTGGGGGGCTTTAAGCAGTCCGTGGATCAGAGTACTCTCCTGCGCTTCCCGCACACACGGCTGGGGAAGCTGCTCACCTGCCACTCTGAGGAGGCCATTCTGGAGCTGTGCGATGACTACAGCGTGGCAGATAAAGAGTATTACTTTGACCGGAACCCCTCCCTGTTCAGATACGTCTTGAATTTTTATTACACAGGGAAGTTGCACGTCATGGAGGAACTGTGCGTCTTCTCCTTCTGCCAGGAGATTGAGTACTGGGGCATCAACGAGCTGTTCATTGACTCCTGCTGTAGCAGTCGGTACCAGGAGCGCAAGGAGGAGGGCCACGAGAAGGACTGGGACCAGAAAAGCAACGGTGTGAGCACAGACTCCTCCTTTGAGGAGTCCTCTCTGTTTGAGAAAGAGCTGGAGAAGTTCGATGAGCTGAGATTTGGTCAGCTCCGAAAGAAGATCTGGATTCGAATGGAAAACCCAGCTTATTGCCTGTCGGCAAAGCTCATCGCCATCTCCTCCTTGAGTGTGGTGCTGGCTTCCATCGTGGCCATGTGTGTACACAGCATGTCGGAGTTCCAGAATGAGGATGGAGAAGTGGATGACCCTGTGCTGGAAGGCGTGGAGATTGCCTGCATCACATGGTTCACTGGTGAGCTGGCCATCCGGCTGGTCGCTGCTCCATCCCAAAAGAAGTTCTGGAAAAACCCTCTGAATATCATTGACTTTGTCTCCATCATTCCCTTCTATGCCACGTTAGCTGTGGACACCAAGGAAGAAGAGAGTGAGGACATTGAGAATATGGGCAAGGTGGTCCAGATCCTTCGGCTCATGAGGATTTTCCGAATTCTGAAGCTTGCCCGGCACTCTGTAGGGCTTCGTTCTCTTGGGGCCACGCTGAGGCACAGTTACCACGAAGTGGGGCTACTGCTTCTCTTCCTTTCTGTGGGTATCTCCATCTTCTCTGTGCTTATTTACTCTGTAGAGAAAGATGAACTTGCATCTAGTCTCACCAGCATCCCCATCTGCTGGTGGTGGGCCACTATCAGTATGACCACAGTGGGCTATGGAGACACCCACCCAGTCACCTTAGCTGGTAAAATCATTGCAAGCACATGCATTATCTGTGGCATCTTAGTGGTAGCCCTTCCTATCACCATCATCTTCAACAAGTTTTCCAAGTACTACCAGAAGCAGAAGGACATGGATGTGGACCAGTGCAGCGAGGACCCACCGGAGAAGTGCCATGAGCTACCTTACTTTAACATTAGGGACGTTTATGCACAGCAAGTACACGCCTTCATCACCAGTCTGTCTTCCATCGGCATCGTGGTCAGTGATCCTGACTCCACAGATGCTTCAAGCGTCGAAGACAATGAGGATGCTTACAACACTGCATCCCTGGAGAACTGTACTACAAAATGAGCAGGGGCATTTGCTCAGATAGCTTTCTGACATTAGGTTAACACAGCTTTATAAACCTCAATGGGTTTGTTCAAATCAATCATTTAATTCTCAGGGTGTACCTTTTAGCCATAGTTGGACATTCATTGCTGAATTCTGAAATGATAGAATTATCTTTATTTTTCTCAGTGAGATCAATTAAAATGCCTTGTTCTGAAATTTATTTTTTACAAGAGAGAGTTGTAATACGGTTTTTTGGGGAAAAAAGTAAATGATATTGGGAAGGATTTATTGCTACGGCTTATGCATCATTCTGTATCTGCCATTCACTCACATTGAGCTAACTATAAATTACTGATGATAGAGCAGAGGCCCAGCTGACTGATGATGACATGCATGTAAGATCTACAACATGAGACAATGCATGTAAATCCATGTTCATGTTCCAGACGTGGGAATTAGGAGCCCAATAAACTTCTAACTCGGTATGGAGAATGCCTTGTTTCCATGTTTTTATGTCCAGTCCTTCCTATTCTGTTTACAACTGACTTGAAAGGACATGGTTCTGTAAGAATATCAAATTTTTTTTCATGGCATCTTAGGTAATAGTTTAGTTGGTAATGTGCTCTCAGGGTGACCAGAGTTTAATCCTCAAAAACCACAGTTAAACAAACAAACAAACAAAAAACCTCACCAGGCATGATGTTACATATCTATAATTGTAGAGTTTGGTTTATTCACTGGCCAGCCTAGCCTACTTGGTGAATCTCAGATCAATGAAAGACCCTCTCTCAAAAAGATAACTGGTATTGAAGACTGATACCCCAGTAATCTGTCCTCTGACATCTACGTACATATGCACGTATACACTCCAGTACACATACATACATACACATGTGCATTTGCATGTACATGAATTTTTCTCTTTGTTTTGAATATGCCCAATGATATGATAGTGTTTTGGTTCCATATGCTTATGGTTGGCAGGTAGAAGATCATATCAGTAATTGAACAATTCTGTATCATGCAAAATAATTAAAATGATTAAATATGTAGATGTTTGAGAATATGAACAAATGGTAGACTTTACCTAAGTATATTTGCAGTGCACTTTGAATTTTATAATTTGTACTTGCAGGATAAAGCTTGAAAATTATACACACCTGAGTAAATCCTACCCACTCACAGGCAAAGTGCTACTTGCTAAGTAGAGGAGAGGAATACACAAAGACACAGATGTGGGGACCCTTGTGCAGAGCAGCGAGTGCTAAATCTCTGAGGCAAAGGTGCCGACAGCTATAAGATGAACCAGCATTTTCAAACCGCCATAGACAGAGGGATATCTGCTTCCAAACAGAAACTCCAGGCCAAGGAAGGAGACATATTAATCACTGTCAGAGCCAAAGGGATGCAGTTCCATTCTACATTAAGGGAATGTAACCTCAGACTCCATTTTGGAGATGTAGCAAGATGCTAATGGGTCTTGTCAGGTTGGTTGTCAGTTTAGTCCCTGAGCTCTTTCGAATGAAGAAACCGCAGGGATTTATTGGGCAACATTTAATGTGTGGAGATGCATCTCATTGAAAGTCTATCTATAGGCTGTCTGTACCTTTAGCACTCCCCATTCCTCTTACGATGTCTGTGACATCTGAGGGAGACATGAAGAAATAGTTTGCTTCTAAACTTGATGTTTATTACATAAGCATGTCATCAGATTTCTACTCCTTTGGGAAAACCTTTGTAACCAAAATGACTCTTTTGATGTTGTCATAAATGTAAATGTAGTTTTATAACTTAAAAGTAGGAGTTGGTATCTTATTTTATTAAATATTTCTAGCTAATAGTGAAGTAGCTGCAGGCTTCTTGTACAGCCTTTGTCATAATAGGAAGAGAAGTGGCAGGTGCTCCTCAAGAGACCTCAGTGAGTGTTGACAGCATCTCATTGATTCTGTGCAACTTCCCTGTTGCAATATCCTCTTCAACCCAAATCGCCAATTTGTTGCATTTTCCTCTTCAACCCAAATAAACCCATTCAATGAAAACACAACTCAGTAATTAGAAACACAAGCTGCAGTCTATATTGGGCAGATTTACCACTACACTCTCTATTCCCCTCCTAGGAGATCCCTTCTAACTTGCCGTTAAATAGCCTCTGGTTCCCATTCCTTCTCCTTCTCCTCTGACTCCTCCTCTTCTTTATTACTCCCCGGCTTTTCTTTTTATGTTTCCTCTCCCTTTTTCTACCTCCTCTCCCTGTCCAATCATGTATTAACTTAACATAAATCTACACTTCTCCAGAACTTAGAGTTTATTTTCATCTTCATTGGAAGATAACAGAAGCTGAGGTTGGTCAGAAGGATGGCTTGGTAAGTTCACAAGATAGGTTTACACAGCTGAACATTGAACTCTAGAAGACAGACTCCAAAGCTGGCCTCTGAATGGCCACAGGGGAGTAGATTTGAGGCAACCACAGAACAGCTGCCCACAAAGAGAAGAGGATCTATCAAGCAAGTTTGATTTCTCCCATGCCTGAGTCAAAGGGGCATCCTGGCTTGTGTACTTTTCCTTGCCTGATCCAGAAACCAGACATCATTATTTTCAGACTTTTCTAGAATAACAGCGAAACTGGAATAGGTGCAGAGGGACACTGATTAGTAGACACAGTAAAAACAAACAAACAAACAAACAAACAAACAAACAAACAAAAAAAAAAAAACCCCAGAAACTAGTTCTTAAGGAATTTGAGTAGATTTCAATTGGCAGTAGCACAGGGGACATTCTGAGTCAGCACTCAGTAGGAACTGCTTCTGTCTTGGCTACAGCTTCCCAGTACGTCTTCACTCCAGTCCCTGCACCAATCATACAATGAGGCTTTGGTGACTGGAAGCTATTCCTGGTTTTCCCACAGTCCTCAGAGATCCATCTTGTTCCATACAGAGACATAGACCCCCCCTTTCTATGGAAGGGTGGACTTCCTGGCTAGACACCAACTTCATAAGAAGTTGTCGAGGATGTGAGCATGAACTGGGAGCAAGGGAACTTAGGCAAGCTCCATGACGTCTGGTTTCGTGTTGATGACCTTGGAGTTCATTTCAGCCAGCTGCTTCAGGGAGTGTTTATTACCTTATAACTTGCTTTTTTTTTTTTTTTTTTTTTTTTTTAATCATCACCAGTAGGAATTTGGAAGAGCATGAATTATGCTGAAGGACTGCTACCTCCCTTCACAGTCCTTTTCCCTGGGGGGCAGAGAATAAAGGGACAGGAGGTGAGAGAGGAGGAAGGGGAGAGTGGACAGATTGCTGGAGAAGTTGACATCAGAGCTGTCTGGGGGTGGGGGATGGGGGCTCTGTTCTGAGCCTGGGTTGGTTCCATTAGGGATAAAACAGGCGTTGGTACTGCCAAGCTCCCTGTTCCTTCATAGACTCTACCTCCTACTGCTTGCACTGCTTGCTATCCTCTACCTCTGTTTTCTCCCTCTGCCCTTTGCTCAACACACAATTTTAGTGGTGAGACTTTTCAAATTGAGGTGCTCTAACCTCCTATCCATGTTTGTCTGGTTGGGGTCAGCTATGTAGGTACAGGTCGAAATTTGATTGCCTAATCTTCTTGTTTCGTCTGAACTATTTGTTTTCAGATGCTTCTGTACTTATTCAGTACTCCATCTCGTGTTAATTTCATATTTAACTCAACAGTTTCGGGGCAGTACTGTTGTTGTCCCCATCTGGAAGGTTATGGTGTATTATTCATTGCCTTGGAGCTTGGAGACCTCTGCTGGATTTTGTGAGGGCTGATTTATAGCACTGTTAAGAAATGTTTGTTAACATTTAGATATGGGTGGTTTGTACCATATGGAATTGTCAATATCTATTATTTTTGATATAGGACAAGAGCAGTTTCAATATGGTTCAATTTAGTGGTGTGAGCTTGCCTTCTGTTAGGGGAAAAATGTCTCTTAGGTTAGACAAACAATTAGAATAGACAAACGTGTGCTATATTAGTGAGAAGTGGGCATGGGGAGCCGGGGGGTTCCTGTTAACCCCAATGCTCATAGCTGTACGATCTGGGAGTGAGAAGCAATCAGGGTTTGTGCTCTCTTTTGGAGGGAAGTGGGTGATTGCTAGGCTTCGTGGCTGTCACACTTGATAATTTATACATTCTCCAAGCTGTCTAGCTTCTTTGCAACTTCATTTATTTTATAAGTGTACCCAATTAATTTGCCAACTGATTTTCCTTTTGTTCTTGCTCAGTAGGGTCCTAGCCACTGAGGTCTGACTTGTGTTGTTGGGGCCCTGGGAGTTTGCTACCTTAAAGCTTCAGGTGTCAAATGTGCTTGCAACAGGTTGTTCATGTCTCTGTGTCTGGTGGCAGGAGTGAAGGCTCTTGTAGTTCTGGTAGCCAGGCTGGATGAAAGGCTTCCTGAGAAACCACAGGGGCATGGCTTTGATTGGTTCACACATCTATGGTGGCTTCACCTTGCTCATTTGCAGCATCTGTTAATTTTGTCCTTCCCAGGCAGGATGCCAGAACATTTAGGGGAATAGAAGAAAGGAGGGGAGAGCTGGGGGGGGGAATACAAAGAAGTCTTAGATGATTAAGCACTGCTTAAGGTCATGGGACTTGACAACATGGGGCAGCTTGGAGAGGCCTCCCGGGTCATAGTGCTATTAATTTTACAGTGAGGAAGAATGAGTTGCTCAAGGTCATGTAGCAACACAAAGACTAAATCAATTCTACAACATAATCCCAGCTCTGGATGTCTCCTTTCCCCTCCTTTCCTATTTACAACACACACACACACACACACACACACACACACACACACACACACACACACCTGTCTTTTGTGTATGTGCACATATTTGTACATGTGTGTGGTGCCTCATAGTTGATGCACAGTATATTTATTATGTTTTCATAAAGGAGAGAGAGAAAGTATGAAGTTCGCCAGTTTCATAAACCTCCAAGTGATTTCAGTTGAGAGCCTGATACCTTTCCCAAGACTGTGTTCTCTATTATAGCTATAACAAATTACCACGTAGAAGGTGGTTTGAAGCAATGGAATTTTTTTTTCTGATTTTGATCTTGAGTTCTAGGTACCAACAGAGCTTGTTCTGGAAGCTCTAGGAGGGCAATCAGCCTCTTGCCTTTTCCAGCCTCCAATGGCTTCAGGCATCTTTGCCTTGCTGCCTCTGCCCCCATGGCCACAATGCCCCCACCTCCTCTGTGTTATGTCCCCTTAGCTACTATTTCTACATTAAAATATCTCCCACATCTGCAGTCATTTTCTGATATGGCAGTGTCACAGGTACTAATGACTGGGACCTGGATATTTTTGAGACTCCTACTGTCACAGGTAAGGATAAGTCCAGGTAGTTACACAATCACTCCCACTCAGCAGCTTGCATCTTGATAGCATGCTATTGTCAGTGTATCTTACTAGTTAGAATTGGCAAACAGTAGGAACAGTGCATAAGAACACAGGTTTTTGCATTAGACAATCTGAATTTTAGTACTTGCTTTGTCTTTGATCATGGGTGAATTGTTGTAAAAACATGACTACTATTTATTTGGACAGCTACATACATGTGTAGATCATGTTTATCTCCACCACCGTTTCTTACCCTTTCACCTTTTCTTGCTCTCTCCCATCTTCCTCACTGGTTTATCCCTTTCATCTTTGTGTGCGCAGGTTTTGTGCAGGTAAGCACATTTGTATGTTCATGATTGTAGTGGCTCTTACATATCCAGAAGGTAGCATTTCATAGGGCTCATCTCCATTCTCTGGCTCTTAAAGTCTTTCTGACCCATTTTATATGATGCCATCTGAACCTTGTAACATAGATGACTTGTTTAAGGCCAAGACCTCAATAGTCACTTATCTTCTACATTTGACCAATTACGATTCTTTACATCAACTGTTGCCATCTGCAAAAAGGAGCTTCGTTTTGGTCCAGGCAGATAGCACGACCAGTCTATGGGTATAGCATAAATGTTTAGGAGGCAGTGAGGCTACTTGTTTATCAGGAAAGCATGAGCAGTATGTTCTAGAGGCTTTGACATCCTCAGCCATAGGCTTTCCACCAGGTTTATAGTCGCAGAAGTATTTTCCTGTTGTGCAAATCTCAAATTCAATCAGAAAGTAATCCATAATAGTAATGCCACGGTTGCACTGGTGGGCATGTACGATGGGCAAGTTCATTAACCTCTGTGGGCTTCCATTTTTGATTTGTATAGAGCGATGATACCAGTCATCTCATAGAAATAAGATAGAACTTAAATGCCATGGCCAGTTTACAGTGCCCAGTGTAGTGTTCGGCATACCGTATATAACTGTCTGCAATGGTGCACAAGTGGCTTTTCATACTGTAATACATGGCTCCAGTTAGCTCATCTTCGTGAGTACTCTTGCTGGCTTAAGAACTGTCAAAACTTCTACAAGTATTAAAACAAAGATAATTTAGAAGGTTCAACTGTATGAAAAACCACTGTTGCAGGTTTTAAATTATGAAATGTAAAATCCCCGAGAGGAGAACCGTGAATAACATTATACAATATAAACTTTAGAGAGAACTGTGATTTTTTTTTCCTGAGAAAATGAAAAGTTAGAAAGGCACTAGATTCAAAGATGGGAAAAGCACTGAATCTAGAGTCAGAATAGCTTTTGCTTCAGTGTCTTAAGGGATGATAGTTGTGAAGATATGAACATGTTTCTAGTGTATTCTCTAAATATTTAGTAGTTGGCTTTTTCCAACAGAACAGTCTCCCTTATAAGGATAAAGAAACAACTATATATTGAGTTCCTAGTGGATTTAAGTACATCATTAAAAACAAATAAACAAAAAACCTATCGATGAATAGAACATTTGGTTCCTGAAGCATTGTGTAGCATTTGAATATAACTTCCCTTTTAAGTGAATCCTGCTGGTCACCACCATGAATGTGCATCTTACTGAGTTCACCATACTGTAAAGCCAGATGCACAAAAGCACACACAGAGTTTTCTCCAGTAGTAATTAGCTGATGCAATTGTGCCTTGTCTGCAGCAGGCCAACAGGCTCTATTCCCATTGGAGTGTGAACACATGCTCTGGTATTTATAAACTTAGAAAGATATTTGTCAGCATGTGTGGGGCACACACTCATTGCTGAGAGCTGGTAAGAAATAGCATCCTTGTTTCTGAAGAGCTAATGATGGTTTCATAAATTCTGTCAGCAATTCTATGGTTGCTGTGGAGTCTCTCTATAGATGACAATGCGAGCATGTTCTAATCTTGGGCCAGGCAGAATGCAGGGCCCTGAGTTGGATGCTTCCATCCTTGTTTTGGGCCTACTTGCTGATTCTAGAAGCAAAGTGTCCTGGCGTAGGAAACATGGTGTCACAGAGAAAAAGACCCTTGAGAGTCAGAGTGCTCAGAGTCCTTGTCTTTATCTCCTTTGCCTTATACATGAAACTTAGAGAGACAGGACAGGCACAGTGTCACCTTGTGGGTGGGTTCTGTAGGATTTCTGAACTTTTCAGATTCTCCAGCATGTTGGCTTTGGTGGAAATGGGCTCATGTTTACCTAGTCCCTTTGTCTCTGGGCCAGCTTCACATAGAAAAGAACTCTCTACAAGGGTCACAGAATAATGTTAACCTCTCATCACTAATCCCTTGGATTCTTTGGATTTTGGTGTAATCCAGATTCTGACTTTAAGTTTTGTCTTTTATTTACCATTCACCCCATTCCCATTTATTCCCTCTATCAACAGTGTATGTGTGGCCATACTTTAGATCACTATGTGAATATACCCTAAGCAGTCGCTCATGTCAACCCTAGTCCCCTAGCTAGCAGGGGTTGAGCCCAGTCTGCTAAAACCCTGTAAAAAGGACTGAGTATCTCTTTTGTTCAACAGAAACAGGATACAGGCTACTGTGTGTTCTATGCTACTGTGTGACCATGCTCTGATAATGGTGAAAAGGAAGCAGCCCCTGTGAATGAGAAGTTTATAATAGTGGCTTATCAGGCTAATGTGCATGAACCAAGCAGAAAAACAGCATAGGCCTTGGATGTCAGGTGATTCAGGATCTTAATGTCCCGCTCTCTTGATTTATAGCTAAGATCAGGTTACCTAACTTCTCTGAAGCCTCCTTTTTCTCAACTTCATAAGCTGGGCTATCTAGGTCTGTCTCTCAAGGTTAAGGCAATTCATACTAAGTACTTAATAGGCATTTCATATGTTTGAATAGGAATGGTCTCTTAACTGTTAAAGACTTGATTGGAATTGATTGGCAGCAGAGATCTCTGATGATATTCATGCATTGGTTCATTGATATATTCATAATTAAATGGATTATTGGGAGGCTGTGGGAACTGCAGGGGATAGGAGTTACTGGGAGAAAGCAGATCATGGAGTGCACACTTTTGAAGAGTATCTTTCTCTATTCTTTCTCTACTCATTTCTCTCTCTTTGTATGCTCTCCACCTCCCTCCTGCACACCCTCCTCCACACTCCCCCCTTCCTGACAGCTACAAAGTGAGTGGCTCAGTTTCACCACATGGTCTCTGGCATGGTGTTCTGCCTCACCAAAGTCTAAATTGATAGAACTAAGTGACTGTCTTCTGAGGTCTCGGAAATTCAGCCAAAATAATTGCCCCTCAGGTATTTTCTCAAAGTGATAGAAGGTGACTGATGGTGTTTTCAACACATGCTACTTTCTTTCTGATTTTATTAATTACTAATATGCTCACTGCTAAGATTTCATTACATAAGCTGAACTCAAAGCCTTGCCATCTGATGGTGCCTATGATGCGAACCGTAGGGATCTTTAGGGACTTTTGATCTTTTGCCGTGTGCCTCATATGGAATGGCAGCTGGACTCCAAGGATAGTGAGTCTGTGTGTTTGACTTTGGTGTGTTTTATTTAAATTGCCCTAAGGATGCCCACATCTCTAATTCAAACGAGTCCTTAAAGTCTTAGCTAGGGCAATAAGCCAGGAAAAATAAATAAAAGGAATTCAGACAGGAAGGGAAGAGACTAAATTATTCCTGTTTGCAGTTGACATAATCTGTTGGGCAGTGGACTGTGCCAGGAAACTTGGTAAGGCTGGGCGGGTTGGAAAGCTCAGGACCTCTGAGACTTAACCTCTGAGAGGACCATAGGAACTTCATCTCCTTCTGACCAGGCTCCTGTCATGTGACCACACTCACACAGAGGAAAGTGACCTATGGTCACTAGATCAGAGCAGAGTTCTTCATGGTAACAAGGTATCTAGAAGCCCTGAGGGTTTAGCCAATAGGCTTCCCTTCCCAGATATTTTTTTCTGCAAAAGGTATTGAATCTCTGGTCCACCCTGAGGAGGTGATATCCACCCATTTTTCCATAATGAGCAACCAATAAACAGTTTCGAAATAAGGACTATCTCTTACATCAAGAACCTCCATGGGGAACATGAAGAAATCCTTTGTTTATAGAGCAGCACTGCCTAAGTCTTTCCCAGAAGGCCCCTCAGTGCTGCCAGACTTACCACCACTGAGCTAAACTGGAGTTCCCCAGCCCCTGGCCCAGGCCTCCTCATTGCAGGCCCACAGAGGTTCCTGACTCCTTTTTGCAGTTTCCAGTGGCAACTGGATGCCCAGGAGTCAGAGAATCCTAGCTGAGGCCCACTACATCTTAGGCTGCATCTTCCCACCCCCTGAACAGTGAGTGTATCAGTGCTTTCTTTGAGCTCAGCATCTGATGGCAGCACAGGATGAATGCAGTCTAGCATGTCTGCACCCAGGGGTGTTCCCACATTCCGGAACCACAATAATCCTAGTATTCCGGACAGTAAAGACTAACTGGACCTAGAGACAGGTCACTATGAGTTGTCACTTGGAAGCTGGGAACTGTCCTTTGCAGAAGCAGCATGCGCTTCACTGCTGAGCCATCTCTCCAGACTTCTCATGTCTTTAAGGCTTTGTTTTCTCCTAATAGTGTTAAACTGGAAACCAAACTTTTAATATGTGACTGGGGTGGGGAGGGTTGCTCTAGAGCACTCAGTATATCTCAGAGCTAATCCCTTACCTATGTCTGTCTTATCTCATGTCATCTCACCCCATCTTACCATTTGTTTATTCATTCACTTATCCACTCACTCATCCATCCATTCATTCATTCATTCATTCATTCATTCATTCATTCATTCATTCATTCATTCATTCATTCATAGTGACTATATGTTTGGTGACCAGTCTTCTAGGCCCTGAATAATAGTTAGATCTTGTTGATACCAGCTATTTATTGTTTCTTCAGCACTTACACATTTTGTCGCCCCTTTCTAGCTTCTGATGTCCCTTCCTTCTATTGCTGGTCTATTCCAAATCTCCCTTTTAGTGCTCGTGGCTGAGCCTCACCTCTGTCACTCTCCCGGAACTGCCCTTTCTGAAATCTCCCTCTGTGCACATGTGTACATGCCCCCAGAAACCCTGTAAAATAACCATGCTCTCTCCTTATAGTCATCTGCCCATTCTGTTGCATGTGTGTATATGCACGTACACATGTGTGTTAGGTACCTGGACATGTTTGTGCACATGCATGTGGATACTAGAAGACAATTTTAGGTGTCAATATTCATCTCTTGTTTTGAGATGGCTTTTCTTGTTATACTGATTCAGCTAGGTTGGCTGGCCAGCCAGCCCCAGGAAGCCTCCTGCCTCCATTTCTCAGTGGCGGGATTAATTACACATCTCCAGGCCCAGCTTTTTGCTATAGTTCCATAGGCTTAAACTCCTGTCCTCATGTTTGCATGGAAAGCCCTCAATGACTGACCCACTGTGAACCATCACCATTCCTTCTGCGCTTTGATGGCCATCCATGTTCTACCCGGTGCCTCACTGTGGTCTCTCCCACATCCTTGCATAGGCTGGCCTTGCTTCCCTGCCCACTTTCCCTTATTCCGTTGCATCATCCCACATCACTGTAGCAGCCATTGCGTTGCAGTCCTTCCTTCTCTTCTTTCTGTATTTCTCACATCATGCGCTAGTGAGCACAATATTGGAGTTATACAATAAACCAAAGCCCCACACTCTGCTCTCATGAACTCCTTTATGGGAAAGATGGACCGTCATCAAGGAACTGTGAATATAAATGAGGCAGTTCATTTACGACCAGTGATGGTATGAGAACATGCAATGACTTTTCTTCCTACAAGAAGCGAGGCGCAGATTGATATTGAAGGAAGAGTATGAGTTCGTAGGTAGTTAAAGACAGTTAAAGGGGAAGGTTTTGGTGGAGACGATGGCGTACACAGAGCCTGGGCAGGAGAAGCCAGCGCATTGCTGAGTCAGGCTGGAGTGGCTGCCTCAGAAGAAGAGTGAGTAAAGCTGAGTGTGGCCAGGCAGACTGCACAGGGCCTGCTGGGTGAGCAAGTGTTCTGCTCTTTATCCCGTGAGCATTTGGGAAGTCACATGAATGGATTTTAATGTTGCCTTCAAATGTAGAGATCAGTCGGATGTGTAGTTCAATGGTAGCTCAGCCTACCAGCCGGCAAGAACAGAGGCAAAAGCTCACCCGAGTGTCTGTCAGTCTGGAGAGTACTGTTCTCTAGCTCCTGTCAGCTGTGGAATCGCTCTCTCCCTCAGAACAAAGAACCTCGTGGAATTCCCGAGGAATTGCTGTTGCTGAAGGCCGCTTCTCTAGTTTTTCTTCTATCAGTGAGGACGCAGGAGTCAGACTGCATGAGCCAACCGCTAAAGCCAGACACTGACCTGCCACAGATCTGTATCCAGAAGGGATCAAAGGGGCGTCCCTCCTAGAGGGGCATCCTTAAAAGCACCAGATCTTGGAGAACGCCTCAACCCTCTTTGACCTTCACAAGATGAGAAGCTGCCCCTTTTGCATTCAGACTGTGATACCACTGGTCCAGCTGGGGAATCTTAAGTCAGTCAGACATGTATGACATCATTTTTACCTTCAAGTGTAGGGGTTATGCACATGCATGGTGAGTACATGCATTTATGGTCATTAAGCTGTAACTGAGATATGCAATGGAGTTAGTGCTCGATTGTGAAGTATATTTTTCATTGTTCCCCCTTTCCCCATAGCTACATGGATGAGGGAGGAGTGCAGAGCCTTAATTCACTTTATCACTGTTTCTGTGATAAAATTCCCCGATACAAAGCAACTCAGGAGAGAGCAAGTTTATCTTACCTCGCTATTCTAGGTTACGGCCCTTCATAGCAGGGAAGTTAAGGCAGTAAGGAATTTAAAACAGCTATTCACAGCACATCCGGAGCCATGAGCAGAGCAAGAAATGAACACATGCCTTCCTGCCTGCTGCTCCGTTTGCTTTCTCCATACAACCCAGAACTTAAATTGGCACTGCCCACTTAGGGCTGTGTGCTCCTACATTGGTTAGCTTAATCAAAACCCGCTCCTAACCTTTGAAGCCACACATACCCACAGCCTAACTTGACTGTGACAATTGTCCCCATTGAAACTCTTCCAATGTGAGTCTAGATTGTGTCAAATTGACAAAGTGAGCTATTACACTTGGTAAATTTTGGCTAATATGTAATTTATTTCAAGAAATTTTACCTTTAAAGATTATGCAGAACCAGAAGGAAAAGACAAATGAACCGAGATGACATAGGGGAAAAATCCTAAATCAAGGAAGGACTTTGGTAGGCACTGCTAAGGTGTGGCACATGGAGAAGGAATGGCATTAGGAGATCATTTGAGAGGACAATGATAGTGGATAGACACCTTTGCTTCCAATTGTGGGGAAAGAGACGGAGAGTCTCAATAAAGAAGAGTTCATGGGAGTCTTTCTCTATATCTGGTGGACTAATTCTGCTTTGAGTTCCTTCTACAGTTTACCAAAGTTCTACACTGGTGTTCAAGGTCTTGCTTTTGCAGTTAGATGACTTCATGTGTTATATGGACAGAGAGGCAGAAGCGTGGCTCGAGGAAGCCCAGACACCCTGCTTTCCAAATCTCTGCTGATGTCTGGATTGTTTCTCTGCTTTGTTTCTGGCTAGATCTTAGGGTTGGCACGGAGCTTCGTAGGACTGCAGGGTATGAGTGGAACATCAGCAGAGCAATTTTAAATAAACACATCCATCAGCCCTTTCTGAGCTCAAAATAAAATTATAAGCTGTCAGAATGGGAAAGCTTTGCAGATTCATTTAGCATTTCACAAATGAGGAACCTGAGATATACTGAGGGCAGATCACGTGATGTCACAACACTTCTTGGAAAAAAAGCAAGATCTTAATATTCTTTATTTTCAGGGCAAAGAGATTTTCCCTTTTTTTGTGCTTCCCATGAGTTCTGCTCACATTCTTAGGCCTAGAGCCTTAGTGGCTGAATAAGAAACGCCTTGTGTCTGCTGAGATTCTTCTGGTTGTAAACCAATCATCAAACAAACAAATGCTTGTAGCTAACAGAAGCTTCAAGAGGAATTCATTAGAGAATTTACTGTGGGCGACACACATATGAATGTGACAAATCCTGAGCACTGAGTGAACAGGACCAGGCAGTTATGTTCTGGGAGGCCTATCTGTTGATTATCTTTAGCTGTTGAGCTTTGGGCATCCATTTTATTCATGGGGTTCTTTAAAAACTTTTCTTGCTCATTAAAATTAATAACCAGAAACATGTTGTAGAATCAAAACCACTATAATGGGGATGGGGACATGAGTCAGTAGGTAAAGTGCTTGCTGAGCCTGAGAACCTGAGTTCAAGTCCTCAGAAGCTAGAAGGAGTAACTAGCATGTCTTCATAACCCCAGTGCTCCTACAGAAAGATGGAAAATAGAGACAGGACAATCTCTAGAAGCTCACAGGTCACCTAGGCTATTATATGCAACAGCATTGAACAACAAAGAAGACCCCATCTCAAACAAGGTGAACGGCAAGGATTGCCACCCAAGGTGGTCTTCTGACCTCCACATGTGTGTGGAGCCTTAGGATTGCAGACCCAACACAACATAACACAACACAAAACAGCGCATTAAATGTGAAAAATTACAATGATTCTATTCAAAAATAAGTCAGAACTTGTGTGGGTAACAAGCACATCCAGCATCACACGGATTAAAATCAATGTTTATGGAGGCGGTATATGTGCCTTACAAAAATTCCTGTGTTTAAGCCTTGATTCACGGTGCTACCATGGTTGCTGCTGAAGGGCCTTTTGGAGACACATAGGACTTATGGGGGTCAGGAGAGTAGGAACCTCATGATAGAATTAGTGTTTCTGTAAGGAGGCAGAGAACTTTGTATTTCTTATTGTGGGAGAACATCTAATAAAGTGGCTATCGGATTCTATCAGCACCTTGATCTTGATCTCCATAGACCTATGGTGGATTAATGTCTGAAGTGAGCCACATGAAAGGGGTCATTTTTGCCTACTTAGCAGAGCCAATTTGCAGGTAAGGGGTGGTTAACTTTCTATTCTTACTTTGCTTGGCTTGGTTGGCATTTATGGCTGAGAGTGCTGGGAGCCTATGTGGGCAGTACAAACTGTTCAGGGAAGCATTTAGGGTGATGGATTTCTACAGAAGCCCTGTGCTCATCTCTCACTTTAAAGACTTTTATCTGTCTTTGATGCTACCTCAGTTCTGCTCCTGTTTCCTTTGAATGGAACTTTATGCAGAGGCTGGCCCATGTGGGGCTTCTCAGAACTTATTAAATGCTTTGCTGAGATAACTCGAGATGGGATTTCACCCAGTTTTTCCTCTATTAAACTTCAAAAGCCGGTCACCCAGCTTCTAGTTATAAAGCACATTTCCTACATTCCATGTCTCTGAGCAGCCAGGGTAAGGAACTTTGGCCAACTCTTGCCTGCTATATATTTCATGTATCCTTAACACCACTATAGAAAACAGGTTCTTACAAGTACAGACACAGAGGAGAGGTGAGCATCTAGATCTAGGATGAATCCAGGAGTTTCTGTGTTTGCACTGTGTACTGTGGCTGTGTACTACAATGCAATCCACCGAAGACCCACTAGGTACTTGTCTTGCATCTTTTGAAGGGGTATCTGTGCATCAAACCTTAATCAAACCATAATCACTTGCTTGGATTCTTCTGTAGATTCTGAGTGATCTTTCCTGTGAGAGGCATGACTCCTTTCCTGTATCCTAGTTCTAACCCTAGCCATCACTTTGAGCTGTGTTTGATTTCAGGGCTGACTGGTCTTTGGGAATTTAGTAATTTCAAGCTTGCAGCATTTATTAATTATAGAATTCTCCCATTCAGACAAATCTTCATTGGACATGACTGCTAGATCAGAAGAAGGGCACTTTAGAAAGATTTGACATTGTAGAGTTATGTGTCTCCTTAAGAGTTGGGACACATATACATGCTTCCTATCTTGGAGTTTTGCAGACATCAGTCACTTCCTTCCTTCCTTCCTTTGAAGTCCAGTTAGTAAAAGTAATAGAATCTTAAGATAATTCTTCTTTCTGTTAAGGCTCAGCAGTTTATGAAGATCTTTCCCCATGTAGTTTTCTTATTATTTTGGAAAGACAGAATAAGGGGGTGGGGGGTAGGCTTTAATATTATGATGTCTGTGGCCTGATACAAGGTTGAATTGCTTTATTTAGAAGACTGTAGTTCAGTCATGACTGACTCATTACATCTCTGTGTTGATGCTTTCCTTCTGTTAGTCTTGGATCATTAAGAATGAGAATCTCTCTTGTTACTGGGGGATGGACTGAGTAACAAACTTCCATTAAATAAGACCAAGAAAAGCACAGCTAGAAGATGAAGGATTAAAAAACCCCAGATTTTGTTTGGTGTTGGTTTTTAGAGATACATTTTCATGAAGTCCGATCCTGGCCTCAGGCTTGTAATGTAGCCAAGGCTGGCCTTGAATTCCTAATCTTTCTACATCCACTTCCCAAGCAGTGAGATAATAGATGCACACCAGTAGTTCTTAACGACATCATCAAACCCCTTTGTTCTGATATATCTAAGTCAGCCCTACCACGTTTACTTTCAGCTATCTTGGACAACATAGATCATGCTTATGAACTCTTTACTTTGAATTAACTTTTATTATTTGCATCCGAAAGAGTCCTGGTATAGCTTATAAGCATTTTATCATGGAAGCATTTTCCTCAAAAAATGTTTGTTTCAGTTACCTGTATAATTCATTTTTTTCTTGTCTTTGGATGCCAGCCAGTTTAGTGGTCTGGAGACTGGATAGAAGTAACACTCACCTTTTAGGTAGGGAAACAGGCAGGTGAATTTCAAAAAGATGAGGAGGCCTGCTACTTGACTTTGTAGGTAACGTACAGGTCAGTTACATTTAAATTTCAGATAACTGAATGAGGGCAGAATTTATGACCCCAAGTTTATTGTTCATCCAAAATTCAAATTTAAGTGTCACATATTTTTACCACAGAAACTTAAATCTCATAAAATGATTGTATTTTTTGAGTGTGTTTGTTGTGGTGTAGGTGTGAAATGTTCTTTTAGAGGCTCATGTGTTTGAAAGTATGGTCTCCCACTGGTGGCACTGTTTGGGAAGTTTGTAGAACCTTTAGCAGGTGAGCTTTGCTGGAGAAAGAAGGTCACTGGGGATTGGCCTGATATTTTGTAGCAAGGCTTGACTTTCTGTTCATTCTTCTTCTGTGCTACAAGCAGAACAGAACCAGACACCTGTTCGTGCTGCTATGCCTTTTCCACTGTGATGGAATGTGTTCTTGGAACTGTGAGGCAATCTGTCAAGCTAACTAGCTTAATGCATACCGTAATATTTGAGATTGCTAAAGTTAGGACATCATTGTCACTGAGTGTCTTTCAAACTTAACAGGGTATGTTAAGTTTTTATTGGTTGAATCTGGCTACCTTATGTACTCCCCACCCCAATTATTTGTTTGCTCCAGATGACCAAGTGCCTACCTTTTGGTTTGCAACAATTCATCCCATCATCTTGCTCCATAGTCAAAGAAGAAAGCCTGTGTTCAAGCTTCTTTGGGGCTGTTAGCAGAGGAGGGTGTCAGATTTCACAAGGGGGATATTTGGTAGCCTGTGTGGGTGGGGAAGGTAGTCCTGGTAGTCCTGGCATACTAATGATTTAGGTGGCTGGTTGGGCACTGAGAAGAAGCTTTATGTCTCTTTAACTCAGTCATTCGTATATGAAATAGAGAGATTTCACTTGCGTTCATTCTAGAAATAAAGAAACTGAGAGCCCCAAGGTGATTTGCTTTAAAGCCTCCAAGTTAGATTGAGTCTAAACCCATGCTTACAGTTTCTCGAGGAAGAGGATGGGGTCAGGTGTCTTCTTGTAGAGTGAATTCCAGGGCTCTCAGACAGAGGGTCAGAAAGAGAACGGCTGCATTTGGACCAGAGAACCTGCGATCCTTACTTTCTGCCCACATACAGTTGGGGGGAGTGGATATTTTGACCAATTTTCTCTTCTGTGCTTTTCCTTAGGATGTTAATTAAATCGAGACAGATGGTTCTCAAATGATGGAAAATGTACAAATTCATTCGTGATTAGAGAAATGGAAATGAAATCCCACAATGCTTCTTCTCATGTGTCAGATGAATAAAGATTAGGAAGTGGAACACGATATCCATTAGTAGGAAGGACGGGGTAGGCACACGTGCTGCTGGTAGGAAGCTACTGAACAGGTCACAAGTCAAGAACTTGGCAACACTACACACAGCTACCTGTATATCTGTACATTTATTCTGTGTGTGTGTGTGTGTGTGTGTGTGTGTGTGTATGTATGCATGCGTACTCGAGAGTATTCCCATAAACAAATGTGTGCATGCACATGTGTCCTGTGTACACATATGCACGTGTATTTGCTTGTTCTTGTACGCTTTTGTGGAGCTCAAAGGTAAATGTTAGGTATTTTATACTGTGACTTTCCACCCTAATTTTTTTATTTTTATTTCTTTCTTATTTATTTATTTTTATTTGATATTTTAAAATTTACATTTCAAATATTATCCCTTTTCTTGGTTTTCCCTTCAGGAACCCCCTAGCCCATCCCCCTTCCTCCTACTTCTATGAGGGTGCTCCCCTACCTACCCACCTGCTCCCTCCCACCTCCCCACCCGGACATTCCCCTACACTAGGGAATTGACCCTTGATAGGACCAAAGGCTTCTCCTCCCATTGATGCCCAACGCATCCTCTACTACATATGCAGCTGGAACCACGGGTCCATCCATGTGTGCTCTTTGGATGGTGGTTTAGTTCCTGGGAGCTCTGGTTGTTGATATTGTTGTAATTATGGGGTTGCAAACCCCTTTAGCTTCTTCAGTCCTTTCTCTAACTCCTCCATTAGGGACCCCATCCTCAGTTCTACGGATGGCTGTGAGCATCCACCTTTGTATTTGTCAGGCTCTGGCAGAGCCTTTCAGGAGGCAGCTATATCAGGTTCCTGTCAGCTTGCACTTCTTGACGTCCACAATATTGTCTGTCCACCCTAATTTTTAAGGAAGACTCTCTCACTGAACCTAGAAGTTCCCTATCTTGTATTGACTGGCTGATCAGTGACTGCCAGGGATTGGTCTATCTCTCTCCCATCCCTGTTCCAGAGATACAGGCATACACTGTGGTGCCTGGGTTTTATGTGGGAGTTGAGGCTCTGAACTTACATCTTCATGTTTACATAACAAGCACATTCCCCATAGAGATGACTTACTTTATCTATCTTTACTTATATTTTGACAAATCAAACACACTTGTAGATGTAGCTTGAAAGTATGAGCATTGATTTTTTTTTTTAATAGATCACGTTATGGTTTTTAGAAGTAAGACACCAACCCCTGGTTTAATTAATAACATTATACCAATGTTAATTTTCCACACATATAGTCTTATAATTGTTTTGTGCTTTAGTAAAATGCTAATATTCAGGCAAGCTGGGTGAAGAATCATTTGTTTACTCCATAATGTTTTTGCAAATTTAACGTTATGCCAAAAGTAAAAAGTTAAATAATAAAACAAAGCATATTTGCCCTCACCCAACGTGGGGCATGATTATAGTCACGGCTGCGAAAGCAATGAAGAAATAGTTACATAAATTCCATTTATTTAGATACAGTGCATTTTGGAGGGAGGGGTATAGTTGACCAGGGACTGGAGTTTGGGGAGTCCCCTAAATGGGAGAGTGGAGTGGAGAGGAAGCCAACAGTTATCCACACAATATTGCTGTAGCTTATTGTAGGGCAAACCTGCCTAGACAACTGGTTTAAAAGCGAGTCTGAGATGGATGTTCTTGGAAGCAGCTCCATTACTTTAAAGTCTCATCTTATGTGTTTGAAAGATTTCTTGTCCTTTTCTAAGTCACAGGTTATTTGGGTTATATATTCAAATGTCTGAACCATCAAAACAAAATGCAGTCTGTCTAGTTCTGTGGCATTTTCAGTCCTACTGTAAACAGAGAAGCTATGAAATACTTAATTTGAAGAATATGGTTTTTTTTCCTCCCACATTATTTGCACAAAATGCAATTCTCCTAGTTTTAAATATGTATAGTTGATAGATGGGTCAGGGTGTCCTCAGTCAGGGTGACTTAGGTGTTTTTATCATTCTTAATTCACACTTTATTGGAAAAGACAGATTACCTGTCTTTTATTGCCATTCTGAATTATTTTGCCAGAGCTGGGTTTTGGATTTCAGAGATAACTCACCAAAATATTAAATCCTTAATCCCATGGTGATAGGATGAATTAATGAGTGTCTGGGGGGTGTCTTTTCACTTGTAGAGTCTTTATACTGTGTCTTTAATGCTGGCCTCTATATGTCAGCTAAGACATAGGTAGGTCTGGGTAAGATGTTTCTCTCTGTGGTATGGGTATAACCCACAAGTTCTTCTTTTCTGCATTTCTTTTGAGCTAGATAATATATTAGTTAGGTTGATCAGCTGGTCACTTCTATAACCCTGCTGAGACTCAAGAAAGTTAAATGCCTTGGCCAAGGTCACATAGACAGTGGAGCTGGGGTGTGACTGTCAGCCTTCAAACCTGGGGAACTCTTTCCTATGCTTACTAGTCAACCCAGAGAGAACATCTTGCTCAACTTTGCCACTTAGCTAAAGTCTGCTATGAATGCTTTCCTTCATAAAGAAGTCACTCTGAAAGATGCCCCATCTGCCGGATCTTACAGATTGGTCCATGCAAGGAGCCGATAGCCAGCCTAGCCTTACCATCTGTGAACTTTAGAAACCCATGGCTTAGTACTCCACAGTGGGGAATGACAACCAAGGCTTCTCCCTGTTCATGCTTGAGGAAGGTTCTGTGTGTCTTTGAGGGAAATAAGAGAGGAAAAAAAAAAAAGAGAAAATAAAGAAAAAAGAAAAACACAGCTCAGGATCGCAGCAGCCTGTGATTTCTGCATTGTGGTCCCATTCCTTGGATAAGTGAATTTACTTCTTCATGTTTCTGTGATTTTTTTTTAATGAAGTGAGGATGGCAATACCTATCTCATAGACGTAGAGGAGAATTGAGTGATGTTATGTAGAAAATGCACCCAGTACACAGTAGGCATTGAGTAAACAGTTGTAATTATTCTGACAAGCATGAGTAATTCTCAACCTCTCATTGCCCTATCTGCTCCTTCCCAGAGCTCAGGCTATTTCCAACAGAGAACAAAGTTTCAAAGCATGCTACCCCTTGAAATAAATTTCACTTCTAAAAGACAGACACTCTACCAAGGAGAAAAATGGTAGCCGGCCCAGGCTTTTGTGCAGGTTTTATTTGTATGCATAACCAAGGGTGTCTTCTTTGTTTGGAAGATGAATTTCATTCTAATGGTGCCAGTGGAGCTTTCAAAATCTCATAATTGCCATTCCTCACATGCTTCATGCTGAGACAATAAAAGAATGTGCTGGACGGTTCAGATCGGATATGGAGATGGGTGTGCATTTAAAAACATTTCAGCTTCCCTGAGTCACCCTGGTCCGTACAGATATGCAGATGAGTTACATCGCAGAGTCAGCAGCACCAGCTGCTGGAACTGTAGATGGTGCAAAGGGCCAAGTCAGGCTTGAGGGTGGCTTCCTGGCCTTGTTGTTTGTTAGCTATTTCTATGAGGGGGTGTGTGTCCCAAGAACCCACGTTTGGTGTGCAAATGTGATCTTTCAGGTGGCAATGTTAAGAGGGTCAATAAATGTTTGCAAGGGAAGGAACCTTACACTGCTGGTGGGAATGTCAACAAGCCAAAAAGGCTCTCAAAATAAATCTGAAGCTAGAATTCTCGTATGACCTAGCTATATTGTTTCTGCATGCCATTGTTAGGGTTATTACTGCTACGAAGAAATACCATGACTAAAGCAAGTTGGGGAGGAAAGGGTTTATTTGGCTTACATTTCTACATCACAGTCCAGAACATTCTGCCCCACTCCCCAGGCTTCTGTATGATGCAAGAAAGCATTGACAGGAGGGGTAAGTGTTGCCCTTTTGGTTTCTAAAAACTAATCCATGGTCTCATAAGCACTACCTTTCTGTTTCCCAAGGGCGTGCTCACAAAATCTAATTACTGTATATTCATTATACATAGTGGTGGGTTTCACAGACACACTTTCATACTTGGATATTGTGTAATTTGACCAAGTTTACATCCCTACTCCCTTTATTCACAGTCACTCCTCACAGAGAGTCCTGCTTCTATTTTCATGTCCTAGATACCATATATAATTACATTTACCTACGTAAAAAGTCTCAGACTCAAAACAGAGAAAGAACATGCCATATTTGTCTTTCTGAGTCTCAATTTTTTAACATGATCATTTCTAGTTGCACCGATTTTCCTTCAGACAGCATAATTTTATTCTTTATCACGACTAAATAGAACTCCATTATATAGACGAACCAAAAATTTTCTTTCTCCATATTTCATTAACGGACACCTAGTCTAATTCCATAACTTGGCTATTGTGCACAATATATCAGTAGACATGCGTGGGCAATTACCTGTGAGCTATATTGATTAAGAGCCCTTTAGGTACACTTGCAGTGTGTTGGCTAGTTTTATATCAACTTAGCCCAAACTAGAGTCATCTGAGTAGAGGGATCCTGAGTTGAGAAAATGTTCCATGAAACTGAGCATTTCAGTAGGCCATTAGTAATTGATGTAGAAGGGCCCAGAGCAATGCAGGTGGGAATATCCTTAGGCTGGTGATCCTGAATTTTATAAGAAAGCAGACTGAGCAAGCCATGAGGAACAAGCCAGTAAGCAGCACTCCTACCTGGCCTCTGCATCAGCTCCTGTCTCCAGGTTCAAGCCCTGCTTGAAGTACTGTCCTGACTTCCATCCCCTTTCCATCTTTCCTATCTCCCCTTTTTCCTTTCCCCATTTTTTTCTTTTTATTTAGAATCTTCTGATAGAGAAATTTAAACTATAATGGTAATGTATTTGAAGGTTTAGGATATCAACTTAAATAAATGTCCATTGAACTCTATCAGAAGATTACAAAACAGTTAAAAAAAATCAGTATCTCAGGGTGTTGTGAATTTTTCCCCAAAGAAAAAAGCAGTTTACATAAAAAAGAAGACAAATTAAAACTTATTTATGTGTGTGTGTATGTGGTGTGCTGTTCTCAGTGAATGCATTTTCACAAGTGAGTGTGCACATGTGTGTACCTGTAAACATGTTTCTGTGTATGTGCCTTCAGGAGTATAGGTATCCATGTGGGACCGAGGTTGGCATTTTTCTTGATCACTCCATACATATTGAATGAAGAGCTTGCTGATCTGGTTGGTTTAGCTATCCATTCTTTGCTTCTCATCTATGGAACTTATACTTATCCACTTGTACATACACACTGAGATCCAAGCTCAGGTCTTCCCACTTTACACATTGAGTCATCTTCCAAGCTGAAAACTTATTTCTCCAGCATCAGTGGGAAACCAGAAGGTCACACTGGATAACTTTAACTTTTTGCAAAAAAAAGTGTTTTATATTTTTTTCAAAATCATGAAGACAATTTTAAGTCTAAAATCAACTCAATTTTTAGTGTATTCATTTTGTAGGGGACTACCAAAAGATATGTCCCATAAAGATGAACATATAAAATCACAAGGAAGCCAGAAATAAGTAAGATCCAGGAACCAGAATTGTTCAGAAAGAACACAGAAGCTGATACCAGTAAAGTTTTGGTAGGGAAAGCTCAGCATGTGATTCGGGTAGTAGGCAAGAGGGCACCAAAGTCAGGATGGAACAAGACACAGGCTCCTCAGAAGAGACGTCAAGGAGTGTGTGTTCACTCCTGTGCAATGGTGCATGTGTCTGTCAGCTTCTTCCCCTCTTTTCTAAAACACCTGGGAAAATCAACAGAAAGAAAGAAATGCCTGTTTGGCTTTTGGCTTTGGAAGTTTTAGTCCATGAGGTTGGTCCATGCTGCCTTCATTGCTGTTATGCCTGTAGTGAAAGAGATTGGAATTGATGGGAGGGTAAGAAAGCTGCTCACCTCTGGGTGACAGGGAGAGAACATGAAGAATTGGAAAGGGTCTCAGGTATCGCCCGCTATGCTAAGCATCAGTGAGCCCCTCCATCTAACTAGACCCACCTCTTGTAGCCTATTCAACTATGAACCCATCAACAGTTTAAGCCTCAACCTGGGAAGCAAACTTTCCATACCCAATATCTTCTGGAGGGCTACTTCATGTTTAAACCCCATTACACCATATATGAAAAAAAGCACATAGATATGGAGAAGAATATTTCTTCATGGTTGGAGCATATGGGGGAAACTGTATGGTAGATACTCTTAGAAAAACCTAAAGTAAATATTATTTTCCAGGAATTATATACAATTCTTAGGGAAATGAGCTGAGATCATGGTGCCTATCTGATCTGTGAATAACATTCTCATGCTTCTTATAATGTGAACACTGAATAATGATTTAACTGGAAATGTGACAACACATATTTGAAAACTGGACAATGTGTGTGTGCAGACATCCGCTGCTCATCTCATTAGAGATAAACTGTCAGATAACACCCAAACACCGCAGCGATCGGGATAGAGTGAGGGTGTTCTTCAGAAGTGTGGCTTAGAATGTATTAAGTGGCTCAGAACTGAAAGGAGTGGCCTCGATGCTGAGGGCTCAGGGCAGAAAAACCCAGGCAGAGGACAGAGTTTCTTTGTTTGCTTTAATTTTCTTTATTGTGCCTGTAAACATTCTTTTATTGACAACCACTGCCCCAGGATTTTATTGTGAGGTCCTAGAATGAAAAGACTGTCATTAACTCTATAATGCTGTTGCTAAAGATGACTGGCTTCTCATACAGTTGTTCTTACTAGGCTCATAGAGAAACATTTCTTTGATGGGGCCACGTGCTTCTCTCTCTCTGTCTCTCTCTCTGTCTCTCTCTGTCTCTCTCTGTCTCTCTCTGTCTCTCTCTCTGTCTCTCTCTCTGTCTCTCTCTCTGTCTCTCTCTGTCTCTCTCTGTCTCTCTCTCTCTCTCTCTCTCTCTCTCTTTCTCTCTCTCTCTCTCTCTTTCTCTCTCTCTCTCTCAGAAATCAGAAATCAGTTGTGAACAGAAGAACCTAAAAGGAGGCATTAACTGGCTGTGAGGTTGTCTTTGGTGAAAAGTGTCCTGCCCATGGAAAATCTGCAGAGTCAACAGGCCATGTTTCTTATGGAAATGCTGGTTATGTTATGACAACATGTCGAGACGCTTATGTGTCACTATACGTTTAGAAAGGAGAATCATCATCACCATGGCAGGGAACATGCTGACATGCAGGAAGGCATGGTGCTAGAATACTAGCTGACAGCTTTACATCTAGATCTTCAGGCAGCAGCTGCAGCAGCAGCAGCAGCAGCAGCAGCAGTAAGGGGGTGGAGGGGGAGACTTTTGAAACCTCAAAATCCACTTTCAGTGGCACACCTTCTTCAACAAAGCCACACTTCCTAATTCTTCCAAACAGTTCAGATGGGGACTAAGCGTGCAGATATATAAGCCTACGGGGCAGGGACATTCTCAGTGAAATCACCTCAGACACTTGAATGGGGCGTCATCAATACGTGGTGGCTTTGGTTCCAAAAAGGCTTTATGGACAGCTTGCCAATTAGGACGAATCCTGTTTACCTCTGAATGTTGATTACTGAGGGCTCAGGCATGTATTGCACCACTGACTAATTGAAAACCGTTTCCTGCTCTCTGCTGTTTCTCACCATAGACAAATGAAGATGCATCTGACGGACTCCTTGTTGTGGGTTTTGTGTCTTAGCTCAGCTCTTAATATTTGAAGCAGCCCATTCTTTCTTAGATGCCCTGAAGTAAGCTTTTCAGTCACAATGTCTTGCTCTCTCTATGAAAACTCCCTGCACTTTTCTAAGTGGCTGAATAAACGAATAGGTATTCATAAGTCTGGGCTGCAGCTGGCTGTTGGAACCACTAGAAATTTTTTTCCCCCCGTAAGCCCTCAGAAGAGCATCCAGAATGAGTATTGCTCATATTTTGCTTCTCTGCCAGAATTATCCTGTAAAGTTTTACAAGGTTTCAAAATCCCCCTTTTCTGCTGTGTGTGTGTGTATATGTGTGTGTGTGTGTGTGTGCACACACGTGCATTTAAAATGTATATGTTTGTGTGTAGGAGCTATGCAGACGTGTTTGCACACAAAGAGAGAAGCTCAATCTTGGGTTCTATTCCCTAGGATCTGTCTATCTTGTTTCATAAGTCAGGGTTTCTTGCTTCGACCCAGCATTTGCTATTAAGCTGCACTGTCTGTCTAGAGAGCCTTTAGGCTCCCAGCACAGGGGCTACATGTTCACAACATGATGCTTGGATTTTTAGTTAGGTGCTGGGATTGAATTCAGGTCCTCGAGCTTACATACCAAGCACTTTACCAACCAAGCAAGTCATCTCTCCACTCCCGCACTCCACTTTCCTTATTTTTTTTTTTGGTTAAAACAGCAACAGCAACAACAACAACTGTATTTGCAAATTCCTTTGGTACCATTGAGACAGAAGGCAAAGGGGTGCTTTGAGGACTTCAGTATGTAACAGATATAAACCATTTCCTGGTCCAGTACCTGGCTCCTTTGATAAAAGACATACTTGACATCTACTGCTGCTGAAGTCATGGCCCTGGTGCTTCGTGAACATGTATGAATCAAAACTAGATGGATGGTGTAAAGGAAGCCATGTCTAAAGGCTGTGAGTCCTCACAGCTGATGTGTTGGTTAGTTTCACCTCTGACACAAGCTAGAGGCATTTGGGAAGTGGGACTCTTTTTTTTTTTTTTTTTTTTTTAAAGAGAAATAAATGCTCATTTCACAGCTTTGTCATAATTTGCTAAGGAGACATGTACTGAGGACATTTAAATCCCTGGGGTGGCTGATGCTGAGACTTCCAAGCAGCAAGGATCAGATGCACCACCAGACTGGCCAGTTTTTCTTCACTTAGAGCCACTGCCTTTCTTGGGGCTGTTAGTCCTTATTTCATGCCAGATTTTTACAAGAGGCTCCCTGTTCTTCCAAATAAGTTCATGTCCGTATATACCGTATTTCAAAGAGAGCTCCCCAGAGATGTGCTGCCTGATCACAAGTTTCCATCCCAGGATCATCCCAGCTATATCCATGGCAAAGATGGCTTTTAGGGCACTGCCTGCTGTGAAGGTGAAAATGAGGAGGAAGATGATGGCGAGCCTCCCCTCCGGGATCTTCAGATGGCCAGAAGCGGTCCTGATTGCTCCTGATGCCCCAAGTTAAGGTCCGTATCTTCCTGTGGCAACGTTACACACATAACTGGCAAAACTGGAAACAGCCCCCGCAGACAGGCACACTGCCACTAACTGCTCTTGATCCAGAATGTTCACGAGTGCTGGACGAGAAGCTCAACAAGGCAGACATATTTGCTGCCATGTGGAATAAGGAGAAATGACTGAAGGTCGACAACATCGGAGAACAAAGAGAACCTTTGATGCTGGGTTGGATGTCAAGTATCTGATCGTGGTTCATGCAGGGAATCTCCACAAGGAGAGTTCGAGGGCACTCATAGATGCTGCCTGTCAGTCCGCTGGCCTGACAGCTATTCCAACACTTGTTAATCTCCTTCCGAGGTTCCCTTCCTTTTGTGGCTGTAAGCTATCCAACCAGTCAGCTTTTATGCAGTCATGAACCCTGGATTTCAGAGATTCACACTGCCAAGTAGTAGCTGACCCAAATGCACAGCCTGTGAACCCAATGGTGAAGAAAAATGGCGTCACAAGAGTTCTTCTAGAGTAGCGGAAGGATAAAAGATTGTTTCCTCCAGGGGCCGGATCAAGGCCTTTCTCATATCCTTCTCCACTTGACCCTGAGTTTGATCTTTGAGGTTCACCTTCCTCGGTGCTTTTGAAAATACATACACACACACACACACACACACACACACACACACACACACACACACATATATATATATAATTTTTTTTTTGTAGAAATAAGTTAAACCTGCGTCCTAGCAGCCACAGGGCCTTGGGTCGCAGAGAGCGCCCGGTAGCCGTCACGGAAGGGAGGTGACCACACCTAACCACAGCACCAGCCTCGCACTCAACCTCTCAACCTCATCTTCCCAATTTCTGCCCCACCAGGCCTCAGGAATTGGGACTCTTAATTGATAAAATGCTTCTAAAATTTGCTCCCGGGCAAATAAATATGTTGTGCATTTTGTGGATTGAAGATTGATGTGGGTGGTCCCAGTTCGTTAGAAGAGGTGCCATCCCTGGGCAGGTGTTCCTAGATTATGTAAGAAAGCAGGCTGAACAAGCTGGTAACCAGAACTCCCCCACGGCTTTTGCTTTCCGTTCCTGTCCCGACTTGTTTGGATCATAGCCCGTGCTGTGCATGTGTAAGTAATGTAAACCCTTTCCTTCCTAATTTGCTTATGGTTGTGGTGTTTTATAGAAACCCCAACTAGGACATTGAAGATTAACATTCAGAAGACTGGGTTTCTGTTCTAATTCTGTCATTTTTCTAGTTCTGTGACCATGATTTGTTTTCTCTAGGCCCCAGTTCCTTTATCTTCAAATAGGGCGAGTTCTAATGTTTTTTTGTCTTGACAGCAGTAAATAAAATATTACAAAGCACAGTTTATGTATATGTACTTTTAGTGCTAACCAAATAAGTAGTGCATGAAAATAATTTGTTATGGTGTCATTATGACAGTTTGATATTTTATTGTGTATCATCTAGTGCAAGAAATGAGAAATAATTTGGTATTCAAGTTTTCACAGCATCAGAAACAAAGTGATTCTACCTGTGTGCATGTGTGTGTGTGTGTGTGTGTGTGTGTGTGTGTGTGTGTGTTTGTGTGTGTGTGCTTATGTGTATGTATAATACAAATATAAAATATTCCCTACCTGGAATTTTTGAAAATAGAATTTTTTATGAAATATATTCTGATTACAGCCTTACCAAATACTTTCAATTCCTCCCTTTCCCTCACATCTAAGTCTATATTCTTTTTGTTCTTAGAAAACAAACAGGCATCTAAATAATGATAATAATAATAATAATAATAATAATAATAATAATAATAAATATATTATATATAATAAGATAAAACAAAACCAAACAAATTGGGAGAGAACAAAACAAACAAAAGAGCCAAAGAGAAAGCATAAAACACACATATAGATGCCCAGACCCACAGATCACCCAAACAAAAATCCCATAACAACTCAAAACTAGTAGTCAATATATTTTTTATATTATATTTGTATTAATAAATTATTATATATTAAATATTATATATTTGTATCATAATTATATATACACACATATATATATAACATATTTGCATCTATTATATGCAAACAACTTGTAAGGTATAAAAATGAAAGAAAGAAAAAAAGAGTGAAAAATAGAAAAGAAGGAAAAAGAAAAAAATGGGGGGAAAAGCCCTGACAAAACATTGGAAGATAGAACCCAAACACAAAGCAGCCCCTCTCCCAAACCTATAAACATGTCAGTGAGTGTGTTTTGTGTTGGACATCTACTGCTGGGCATGTGCAAACCTTGAGAATGGCTTATATCCCCAGTGAGACTTCGTTATAGAAAATAAACCTTTTGTTCATAAAGTAGCTGAAATTGGAGACAGTCTCTGGGTTACAGATGGAGGTTTTCTGTCTCCTCTCATCTCTGGGACTCCATGTGGTGTTGACCTGCACAAGCCTGTGCAAGTTGTCACAGTCTCTGTGAGTTCATATTGCATGGGCTGTGGTGTGTTTCGAAGGTCTTGTTTCTTTGGTGCCCTTCATTCCCTTTGGCTCTTACACTCTTTCTACTTCCTCTCCCCTGAACACCAAGGGGAGAAATTTGATGGAGATGTCCCATTCAGACTGAGTGTTCCGAGGTCTCTTACTCTCTGTGTGTTGTACAGCTGTGTGTCTCTGTATCTGTTCCCATCTGCTGCAGGAGGAAGCTTCTCTGATGATGTCTGAGCAAGACACTGATCTATGAGTATAGCAGGACATCATCAGGAATCAAATTTTGCTATGTTCCTTTAACATAACAGTATATTTAATGGAATAGTATTTGATTTTTCTTTAAGTTCATGGCCTATCTGGTCTCAGGCTCTTGTACATCTGAATTGTAGCAGGTATGGATTCCATCTCATGAAGTAGACCTTAAGAAAAATAAGCTATTGGTTGGTTACACCTTCAAACATTGTGCCACTATTGTACCAGCTCATCTTGCAGGCAGGTTGCCATTGTTGATTTAAGTGCTCCTGGGTTGGTGCTTACCTTTCTCCTTTGGTATAATACAGAATACCTTCTTTTACCATGAACACTGTTTTGTAGGGGTGAAGACTGCAGGTAGACACCAGCTTGACTTATTCATGTTCAATGAGTTGTATAGATGTTATCATCAGCAATAGGGCCTTACTAATGTGGAGAGCAACCAAGAGCCTTGGCAGTAGTCTGGGATGTTTGAGCATTCCTATAGGACCTCTTTGGCCAACAACTCAATTAGATAAAACTCATTACCCATATTTGGAGCTTCATTTCTTGTTGAGAACTGTTCAGTGGGTACTCTGTCTCCTCTGTTCTTTGGTGATGTCATTTAGATAGCCTTCACATACATATATATTAGGTTTCCATGGGACCCCCACCGTGGTCCATATTTTTATGTGCTGGGAAAATTTTGATTGAAGCAGAACTAGCACAAGTTACTGAGCATTTTTAGTTTCATTGATATTTCCTCTTAGAATTCCCACAGCACTTACTCTTCTGCTATTCAGCTAGCACTTAATTAAGCAAAGATGGGAAAGGATAGAAAGTGATTAACTTGGAAGTGTTCAGACCTCTTCCTCGCAGATGAAAATCTGCTGTTGGCAGCTAAGTTTGACACCCACCTCCCAATCTGCTGCCTGGAAGTTTTTCTTCACTCTAAAAATCTGTAGAGGGGAGTGGAGAGAGGTGGCAGGGAAGGGAGGGGAGTGAGAAAAGGTTGAAGGGACATTTCTTTAGGTAATTTGCAATGGAAGGGAGGGGGAAGGAGAGATAAAAGGGCAGAGAGAGATAGAGATAAAGAGAGATAGAGATAGATAGATAGATAGATAGAGAGAGAGAGAGAGAGAGAGAGAGAGAGAGAGAGAGAGAGAGAAAATGGGGGGTGGTTAAGATTTTGGATATTTGGAGGTTATTTGAGCTGGATCTTCTAGTACTGGTCTGAAATTGCAGCTACTTGACAGATTGAGGCAGAAGCATCTTAACATCAAGTCAGGGTGGACTACAGTGTGAATTCAAGGACAGCTTAGACAATTTAATAAGAATATTGCTGAGGATACAGTCCAATGTTAGAAAACTTGTCTAGCATATGCAAGAAATTAGCTTCAGCTGCTTAAGAATAAAGAGTGGAATCATTTGAAATGTTTTTCAGAGGTTGATGTTTCCCTTGGTTCTTCATAGGCCATGGACACTGTAGTCACAATTTTTAGCGCGTCGTGAGTATAAACCACTATATAACACTGGTTTGGTTTTGTTTTAATCCATGCAACTATTATTTTTCTTTTTCATGTCATCTCTTACCTGCCTATTCTTGTGCAGTGGAGGCTCCATTTCTAACCTGCAGAATGAATTCTGTGGATTACAATGTGGTCAGGTCTATTTATGTTTAACCTCTCTTTCCTTGTGACACAAATCCCTCAGCTCCTGGTATATCAGTTCAGTACACATACAGAGAAAATATGCAAAAGCCATTTGCTCTCCTGAATGCTTGGAAGGCTCTTGAAGTCCTTGAATATATCTTCTGAAATCCAGTGAACAGTATGGAATCTTTCTTGAGTTTGGAAGTATACTGCTCATGAGATGATGCTGGACAAGTGTGAATTGATGTTAGGGTGATACATGATTGGACAGTGAAGAGGTAGGCAGGGAAAAGGTGGAAAAATGGAAGAGGAGCAGGGATTTTGTGGGATAAATCAAGATGGAATTTGAAAAGGGTGATCTGGATCCAAATGGACTTAATTGGTGATAGGTAGCTATGAATATTTTAAGGGATTTTATAGGTCTTCTATCTCATATATAAGGGTAGTTTGTATCTTTGCTTATTGGATATAATCTTATTGTGTAGAGGATTTATGAATTAAGAACTTAATATATAAAACAACCATAAAATCTATATGGCTTTAGAGTCATGTTGGTGCTGGGCAATGGCCGAGATGGTCGTTTCCACCCTGGACAAAAGTAACAGGGCTGGCAGACTAAACCACCTGGAAGGCAATCTCCTGGAGAGTGTAGCTTGTGGACTGAGTGAAAGAGTGCATTTGGCTCCACACTAGAGTGGCATCCACAAAGTGATACCTTGGGGGAGCCATTAAAGGAATGAGTCATCATTTTTAATATTTACAGCAACAGTCAAGAATGAATTTTTATAGTTGTCTTAGGTCAGTGATGCTAACCAAACTGACAAAAGTCAGAAGTTAAATTCCATTGAGATCCAGCTGTCAGAAGGGCACCTCAATAACACTGAAGGAGCAGGAGCAGAAGAGTTCTAGCTTACAAAGAGCCGGATTTTATTTGTAATTATTTGAAAGTTTTAGCATAGCCAATCTCTTGCTTTTATCATTGTTCTCATTATTAATGTTTTTTAAAAATGTTCTTCCTTTTTACTGGTTAGATCATGTGCAGACATCTGTGTCTCAAAGCGGCTCCTTCTTCTTACCTTGCTGGTCTACTACAAGATGACATAGCGGCCTTTCACTAGCTCTTCTTTGGTTAGAGATTAAAGAGCAATTGTGTGCAAAATTGATTGGGCTGATATGAGGATACTTGGTGGTCATGTGAATAGCAGGTTCCTACTGCATCTGTGGAAAATTCAGTAGAAAGCCAGTTGGTTGGATACACAGGTTAGGCACAATGGACAGTCCTATGCCCAATAAGACTGGTGAACAACTCCATATCATGGTTTCTGGTCATGGGGAAAGAGGCCTAGAATGATAGGAACAAAGCATCTAAGGTGTGTCAGTTGCAAGGATTGTCGATATTGAGAGTTCTGAGTTGCTTTTCTAAGTTGTTTGTAGCCAAATACTATGACCTTCTTTATCTTCATCATAGTATTTCTCTTCTTTATCCTTCTTTCTACCATCTTTTCAATAAATGCAATTCCTTTTAGGAGGCTCTATCCCATAATTCAGTTCCTGCTCTGACTTCCTTCAATAATGAACAACACGATGGAAGTATAAGCCAATTTAACCCCTTTCTTCCCTTAATCCTTTGGTTGTCATGTTACATCATAGCAATAGCAACCCTAAGACACTGTTTTTAATACACCTGAATTCTCAGGCTAAGTACAAATATTTGGCACCAACAGGTATTAAGCAAGTATTTTAAATATGTATATATTTGTTTCTATAAACTATTTTATTTAATCAGCTTAGTTTCTTAAAGTGTATTTTCTGCTTTATAGCAGCCAGCAAGGATGCCTGCCAGTCTGTTCCCTGAGCATGACCATGTTCACAACGAATTGGTGACAAGTATGCAGGAAGGACTATTTGTATGTTGGCTGAGCTTATAGATGTGAATTCTATGTTTCTTCACATCATCTGCTGTGGGTCATTTGATTAGATGTTTTATTACATTACACTTATTAGGAAACAAAGATCTTAATAGTTATTTTCAACCAGAGAATAGACATAGAAATGCTTCAATTCAATTCCTAAATGTTTGCTTCTATGCAAACAGTTAAAGCGAGTTGTAGCATATCCCAACAGTGTGATGTGTTTTGGGTGCCTGTCCTACCACCTTCTATTAATATCATTCTAAACTTTGATTATGTAATTGGTCACACTATTAAATACTATTCCTTTAAAGGGACGTCTGTTAAGCTGTTTGAGCTCTAGATTTATATTTTGTTTAAAGATGCCATGAAAAGATGAAATCAAGGGATTATAGGGGAATGGTTTCAGCTAAAACATGCGAAAGTTATTTGCCTTTCACAAGAACATTTAAAAATTTTTCTAGGGATTTGAGATATATGGGAAACATGTGAAGTCATTAGGAGCAGAATGTAAGGCTTTATATTGCTCATTTTTAAGCTTCTGGAAATGAAACCTCTAAACTGTAGGATGAATGTGAAGAGGGGAGTTTTAGAAGTTCCTTATCAAGGAGTCAACTTATTTCAAATCCCATAGGAGGTGAGATAAAGGGCCCATGAAGAAACTTGAGATGGGCTTGCTTCCTAAAGAAGAGGAGCCTGGCTTCCTGCCCTTTCTCCTCAGTGTCTGCCAGACATCTTTCTGTGCCTGTCACAGATACTGGTAGCACTTGATTGTGCCTAGCTGAAGCAGCTCTCCTCTATATCTTCGTACCAACAGTCTCCTTGCTCTGTTCCAGACCTGCTATATGGTGGAATAATAACTTGCTCAAGCACAAGCCATCAGCTGTAATTTATTCAGAAAGAAAGTATTTCTCAAGAACCACTTACCTGTAATTTATTCACGGAGAAAGTATTTCTCAAGAACTTCTGATAATTGCTGCGAATCCAGTGCTTCTATGGTGTGGGCTCCGCTTACTGCTCATGAAAAGGTTTCCCTTTACACTCAGGCAAATAGCTAAGTCATATTTCTCCATCTACTTGAGGTCAGGTAAAACTACACGAGTGGATTCTGGTTAATAGGTTTGAGAAGAGTGATGTAGCCACTTCTGTTACTGTCTTCTAAATCAAACTTGTATTTTCTTCTTCTTTCATCATCATTAGATGAAAAACAAGGACACAAAAGAGAAATTCTAGGCCCTAGATGCTGGTTCCATCTCTAAATTAGAGAATCTGGCCCATGCTATAGAACCATTGGAGATAACTATTTACTCATTATGTGTGAGCTTCAAATGATCAGGAAACAAACTTCAATGTTGTCAAGTTATTGAGAGTTGAGAGTTTATTTGTTCCTGGAACAACTATTTCATGCACGAGATGGTCAGAGTTGTCAAGCTGACATAACCCAGAGTCACCTGTAAAGAGTCTCAGTGAGGGGTTGTTTGCATTGGGCTGACCTATGTTTGTGACTGTTGGAGAATTCTAATAATGAAGTTAATTGATGTGGGAAAACCCAGCCCACAGTGAGCAGCATGTTCTCTAGGCAGGTCTCCCAGACTGCTAAGAGTGGAGAAACCAATCTGAGTGCAAGTAAGTGAAATGGATGCATTCATTGCTCTCTGCAGTTGACTGTGGGTGTGGTGTGAAAAGCTATTGAAAATTTCTGCCTTGACTTTGCCACCATGATGGACTATAACCTGTAACTGGGAGCTAAGAAAACAAAACAAAGAACCCCTTTCTTCTATCGGTTGCCTTTTCTTGGCGTATTCTATCAAAGCCACAGAAATGAGACAAGGACAGTATAAAATAGGTATACTTAGTGTAAAGTTCAAAGAAGTAAGTTTTGGTGCTGTTAGATAGAAGATGAAACAGCTGAGGTATAGGTAATCATCTTCTATCTACAGCCCCCAAGTAGACAGGCTGGAGCTGTCCATCTAGATCCTCTCTTCTAGGAGTTAATATGTTACATAGAGAACTGTGGTTAAATGATTATAAATTACGAGGAGAAGAATGTCAAATTTGCAGTGAAGAGCAGGTATGGGATGAAGATAATTGTAGGGATGACAACTGGAAAGATCAAATGCATTCTTCTTCTTCTTCTTCTTATTTTATTGGATATTCTCTGTATTTACATTTCAAATGTTACCCTTTCTCTCCTCCCTTCCCCTTCCCCCTTCACTTGTTTTCTTGAAGGTGCTTCCTCTCCCAATTACTCTCTCTACATATGTGCCTTGGCATTCCCCTACACTGGAAAAACATGCCTTCACTAGACCAAAGGCCTCTTCTCTCATTGATGCCAGACTATGCTAACTTATACTACATATACAACTGGAGCCATGGGTCTCTTCTTGTGTGCGTAATGGTTGGCGTTTTAGTTCATGGGAGTTGTGGAGGGTTTGGTTGGGTAATAATGTTGTTCTTCTCATGAGGTTGCAAACCCTTTCAGCTCCTTCAGTCCTTTCTCTAGCACCTTCATTGGGGTCTGCACGTTCAGTCCGATGGTTAGCTGCAAGAATGCTTAGATATATCTGTATGACTCTGGCAGAGCCTTTGAAGAGGCATCCATATCTGGTTCCTGCCAGTAAGCACTTCTTGGCATAAGCAATAGTGCTTGGGTTCGGTGAATGCATATGAGATGGTTCCCCAAGTGAAGCAGTCTTTGGATGATCTTTTTTAAAATCCCTGCCCCTCTATTTGACCTTATATTTTCTTCTGTGAGTGTTTTGCTCTCTCTCTTCTGAGAAGGACTGAGTCATCCATATTTTGGCCATTTGTCTTTTTGAGCTTCATAGGGTCTATGAATTGTTTCTTGGGTATTCAGAGCTTTTGGGGCCAGTATCTGCTTATCAGTGAGTGCATACCATGTATGTTCTTTTGTGACTGGGTTACCTCACTCAGGATGATAGTCTCTAGTTCCATCCATTTGCCTAGGAATTTCATAAAGTCAGTGTTTCTAATAGTTGAGTAGTACACCATTGTGTAAATGTACCACAATATATATATATATATATATATATATATATATATATATATATATATATATTCCTCAGTTGAAGGACATCAGGGTTCTTTCCAGCTTCTGGCTATTATAAATAAGGCTGCTATGAACATGGTGGAGGAGCACGTGTCCTTGTTATATGTTGGAGTGTGTTTTGGGTATATGCACAGAAGTGGAATAGCTGGGTTTTTCAGGTAGTACTATGTCTAGTTTTCTGAGAAACTACCCAACTGGTTTCCAGCTGCAATTCCACCTCCAATGGTGGAGTGTTCCTCTTTCTCCATGTCCTTGCCAGCATCTTCTGTCACCTGAATTTTTTTTGATCTTAGCCATTCTGACTGGTGTGAGGTGGAATCTCAGGGTTGTTTTGATTTGCATTTCCCTGATGACTAAGGATGTTGAGCATTTCATTAGGTTTTTCTCGGCCATTCAGTATTCCTCAGTTGAGAATTTTTTGTTTAGCTCAATACCCCATTTTTCTATAGGATGATTTGATTCTCTTGATTCTAACTTCTTGAGTTCTTTGTATATATTGGATATTAGCCCTCTATCAGATGTAGGATTGGTAAAGATCTTTTTCCAATCTGTTGGCTGACATTTTGTCTTCTTGACATCCTTAGCCTTACAGAAGCTTTGCAATTTCATGAGGTCTCATTTGTCAATTCTCGATCATAGAGCATGTGCCACTGGAGTTCTGTTTAGGAAAATTTTCCCTGTGCCTATGTGTTCTAAGCTCTTCCCCCACTTTCTCTTCTAATAGTTTCCCTGTACCTGGTTTTATGTGGAGGTCTTGGATCCACTTGCACTTGAGCTTTGTACAAGGAGATAAGAAAGAATTGATTTGCACTCTTTTGCCTGTTGGCTGCCGGTTAAACTAACAGCATTTGTTGAAGAGGTTGTTCTTTTTTCATTTAATGTTTTTGTCTCGTTTTTCCAAGATTAAGTGACTATAGCTGTGTGGTTCATTTTTGGGTCTTCAATTCTGTTCTATTGATCTACCTGCCTATACCAATACCATGTAGTTTTGATCACAATTGATCTGTAATATATCTTGAGGTCAGGGATGGTTATTCCCCAGGAAATTCTTTTATTGTTGAGAATAGTTTTCTCTATCCTAGTTTTTTTTGTTATTCCAAATGGAATTGCAAATTGCTCTTTCCAACTCTATGAAGAATTGAGTTGGAATTATGATGGGGATTGCATTGAACCTGTAGATTGCTTTTGGCAAGATGGCCATTTTTACTATGTTGATCCTTCCAATTCATGAGCATGGGAGATCTTTCTACCTTCTGAGATCTTCTTCAATTTCCTTCTTCAGAGACATAAAGTTCTTGCCATACAGATCCTTCACTTTCTTATTTAGGATCACACCAAGGTATGTCATGTTGTTTGTGACTATTGTGAAGGGTGTCTTTTCTCTAATTTTTTTCTCCACATGTTTATCCTTTGAGTAGAGGAAGGCTACTGATATTTTATATTTAGCTTCTTTGCTCAAGTTATTTATCAGGTGTAGAAGTTCTCTGGTGGAATTTTTGGGGTCACTTAAGTGTACTATTATATCGTCTGCAAATAGTGATATTTTGAATTTGTTTCTTTCTGATTTATATTTATTTGTCTTTCTTTTGTTGTCTAATTGCTCCTGCCAGATCTTCTAGTACTATATTGAATAGGTAGGGGGAGAGTGGGTAGCCTTGTCTAGTCCCTGATTTTAGTGGGATTGCTTCAACTTTCTCAGCAGAGCAAATGCATTCTTTTGTACTTCCTGTAAATGCATTTGTATGGACAGAGGGGACTGGGCACAGATCTGGGCTGATGGAGCAGACATAGAGTTGATTGGAGTGGCAGTTGAGACTGGAGAGGGAAGAAGGCATCAGACCAGGCTGTCCTACAGTGCATCCTGGGAATCTAGACTTTTGAAGATGAATCTCATCCTAGAGCCGATCTGCAGTGCTGTAAGAAGTCAGTGCTAGAATCTAAGTCAGAGCTCTGTTTCTTTCATCAAGTAAATGTTGCTATTTTAAAAGGTCAGCTGAATGAGAAGCAAGCTTAGTGATGTAGTTGAGTCACATTTTGGCCCAGTCTACTTGTTTTGTCATGTTTTGAAAACAGGTTGTTTGTCTAGGGACCACTCTTAGAGTAACCGTCTTGCTGATAGTTTATTCTGCTCATGTGAAGGCTGTGTATTCAGAGTCTGGGAGACTCCATAATGTGAATGGTAAAGTAATTCTCAGGGCGTGTGAAGAAACCTAAGCTGGAGTGGGGTGGTATTATCCTGATGAGCAGCAAAGAATGATGCTAGATATATTAAGCACAGGAGGAGGGTATAAGGAAAACCATTGTTAGAACACAAATCCTGCTTATTAGCTGAGTGTCTTGGGAAACGGTAGCTTTGCTGACTGAAGAAGAGCCCACTGGAAGTGTAATACATATACTTAGTGTAAAGTTAAAGGAATAAAATTTGATGTTGTAGATAGAAGATGAAACAGCCTCCAGGTGGACAGGCTGGAGCTGTTCGTCTAGAATGGGAGTTTGAAATTTGGAAATGATTATGTAAGGACAAGAAGAATATAAGTAATTATACAGAGAAAAGGAATGTATCCTAGGGAAATACTCTGGGGACAGTAACATGAAGAGGATAAACAAGATCTCATGAGTTGGTTCTGACACTGTGAAGGAGCCAAGGATTCTGGGCATGCAGAAGGTCGGACACCTTAGAAATATTGAGACCACAGAATCTGTAGGACACCCAGGAAGACACCAACCAGATGCCTCCACTGGAGTTATGAAATAGGATGTCTGATAAACGCCAGGACAGAGGAGTGATGGGGGCAGCACCACACAAGTGGAATTTAAAAGCTTTGCAGGCCGACCACTAAGCTGGGAGGTGAGTCCCTTTCTTCTCTTAGTCCTCTCTCTGCAGGTCATCTGATCAAGGTCAATACAGATCCTTTGTTTCTAACCATCCAGTAATAAGATGCCACTGAATGTGTGATGGGCACGATGCTGGTCTCATAAAAATCCCATAAGGTACTGATACCGTGCTTTTTCTGAGGCTGAGAGTGCTTACGTGACATGCTAAGTTTAGATACATAGAGTCAATGAGTTTCTAAACTGAGAATTAAAAGCTCAGTTTGCCTCACAACAGAGCTGTGTTATTTCCCTTATTCTGTGCTATGCGATGCTTTTAAGGAGAAATAGTTCCAGGCCAGCGTGAATTGAATTTCAGTAGTAGATCATTTATAAGAGCCATCCTTGCTGCATGTTCATAAGCAATCTCCCTTAATAAAAAGTAGAATGTTCCTTTAGAGGAGCATAAACAAAATTCAGTGTGAAGTCCTTGAACTACTCTCATATGTGGTATAAATATATATAAAAAAAGAACAGGTTGATCGGTGAGTGATAGAGAAATATGGAACTTCTATACATACAGAAAAAAATCAATACTGGCATAAGAGTTTATGGAGGCAATACATTTTTCTGTTAAATGTCTCTGAAGATGAGGGTAGCAGTCGATAGGTAAAGGAACTCGGGGGCATGTAATTCTCATTTCGTACAGATAAGCTGATCTCTGCAGCCAATTATCTGATATAACAAGAGGGAGCTTGTTTTCCTCAAGGTGTCCTTTTGGGTGGATGGCAGGAATAAATGTTTTCAAAGTTGGCTAGCTTATTGGAGGGGGTTATTATTTATTATAAGGAGAGAATTTTCTGTCTGCTAACATTAAAAAAGAACCATGGAAGTAATTTACTTCACTCTTAGCATGTGCACAGTTTTTGTTCAACAGTCCTGCAATTTCAATTTCTCTCCCCACCCCTCTCTCTTTCTCCCTCTCTCCCTCCATCCCTTCCTCCCTCCCTCCATCCCTCCCTCCCCCTCCTCTGTGTGTATGAATAGGCACATGTGTGCATGGGTGTTTATGTGTGCTATGTGGTATAGCATACTCATGTGAGTACATATGTGCCCGTACATGTACATATGTTTTGGCGGTTTCTTCCATCACTTTCCTCCTTATTGCCTTGAAACAGTCTCTCATAGCACTGTTCAGTATTTCATCTGGGCTAGTTAGCCAGGAAGCTTTCCAGATCCACCTGTCTCTGCCCCCAACCCCACCCAGAAGCTCGGATTACAGGTATAAATAGCTATGTCAGGCTTAAATAATACATTTTGAGATTATCATATAATCATATCAGTTTATCCTTTCCTCCCTTCAAACCCATAAAGACTCACTACCATAGTTGCCTATGCCCAACATTTTCTGAGTGGCCTGGATATTAAACTCAGCTTCCTCATGCTTATTATATATCAAGCAATCTCTCCAGCCCCAGCCTTTTAATTGATTTATTTTTATGTTTCCAAATAGTCTCTTCAGATGAAATCTATGCTGTAAAGTGTTTTGATATCATCAAACTCAGATATTCCATTTGATAATCAATGAAGTGGGACGAAGGCAGGAACATAACCTGCTCACTAGTGCACAGTGTGTCTGGGGAACAAGCTCAAGGCCAAGACGGTTAGTTATGGTTTGTATAGAAAATGCTCACCACAAGTCCAGTGTCTGAACACTTAGTACCCAGCTGGTGACTCTGTTTTGGAAGGTGAGGTGGAGTCTACCTGGAGGAAGTAGGTCTCTAGAGGACATGTTTTGAGTTTTACAGCCCTGCCCAACTTCCTGTTCACTGTTTCCTGATTTGATAAGATGTGAACAGGCGCATCTGCACACCTGCCCCCGAACTTCCAGTCAAGGAGTTCATTTTTCATTTTATCTGCACTCAGAAACTAGGCAACGGGTCATTGGTCATCTATCCTGAGTGTAAGGTGTTCTGCTTGGGTAGCTGCTCCTGACTTGAGTCACTTTAAAGCCTCAGGTTAGCACCTCAGAGTGACACAGTGGGAGGCTAGATAAAGCCTCAGCAGGGAATTATGCTTCTGAAACTTGAGAAAAGGGGAGGGGGACTTGTCTCTGTTCTTTGTTCTCTGAACTTGTAAGACTCAGAGCCTGTGTTCATGTAGTGAAAAAAACTCGCTGCAGGTGTGCAGATAAATTCAGTCACAAATTGAGCAAGAAGTTATAACAGAAAATGCCTATGTACATATACATTCGTGACAATCAGCTGGCTTTAACTTTACCATTTGTTAGTAGCTTACAGGGTCATGGAAGCTGTCCTTGAAGTTTTGACAAACTCAGTCACTATTTTATCTCCAGGTTTTGCACCTGGGGTCCTGCAGTGTCTATCTTCTTTAGGACCTTCAGTTAATGGTTTCTGTAACCCCTTGGAATACGCCCGAAGTTTTAGAATTCAAAAGCAATTAAGCAGTCTTGTTATAAAAGGAACGTGAATGTCTCTGTGGGTGTTGCCATTTGGAAACAATGGTATCCCTTGCATGCTAGATGTTTCTGCAGAATAAACATTGACTCTGTAGACTATTTGAGTCTGGCGTCTTCCTTTAGTGATTTTTCAGACCTTTACATAGTCACTTCTACTGCCATGGCTTCCCTGTTATGGTCCTATTTCAGACCATGAGCCAAAATAAATCCAGCCTGTCTTATGTGGCTTCTTGTGAGGTACTTGGTCACAGTGGGGGTTTATCTTAGTTACTCTTACATTTTCCAGAAGGCCTAGAAGTGTGTGGTCCTCAGAGTGGCAGTAGAGAAAGAGACAGTATTTTAGCATTTAGGGTACCAAGGGCCACAGAAAAAAGCCTGAGACTGGTGTAGTGTTGGTTTTTCCTGCTCCAGTTCTACCACACTACAAAGTCTAGGGGCTACTCAGCTCCATCTCCAACTCATACCTGCTAGTACAACATGGGAGAAAGGCTGTTCCAAAAAGGTAGAAAGATGAGGCTCTTGGAAACTCTGCAGGTAGGCAGCTCGCTTCGGTACTGCTCTGTCCTGTCTTTAATTCTTACTCAGTTCTTGTTTAACACTGACTCAATGAATAAATTTATTTTGTAAGCACAGAGGCCAGATTCTCTGATTTGATTTCTTGCTTGGTATCTCCGTTAGTCAGGCTAATCTAGGCTTAAGCACAATAACAAGCAAATCCCCAATTCTCAGTAGCCTAACATATAAACATCTATTTCTCATTTATGATTTGGCAGCTAGTGAGGGCAGTTCCCTGTCAAGCCACAATTTAACGATCTCACTCTTTTGTCTCTTGTATCTTTGCCATTTGGAAAGTCTGCTGGTGTCCAGTCTTCACAAAGAGCACAAGTGAGCTGGAGGGTTTAGTACATCTCCTCCCCCCCCCCCCTCTCTCTCTATATATATATATAATTTTTCTTTAAAGGTAAGAATATTGGAGAATTTAGGAACATGAATAGATAGATTTAGTTAGCAGTATATAATTAACAGAGATGGCACACCTGTGTCTTCTAAATCTACATTTTAAAATCCCAAATAAGGTGTGATGGTTCACACCTGTAATCTCAGCATGGGGAAGATGCCAATGATATTCATACTAGCTAGGGCAATACTGTATAGTGTTAAAACTTTGTCTCAAATAGAATCAAAACAAAACAAAACAAAAAATAACCCAACCCAAATCAAACGAAAATGTGTTTAAAAAGTATGGCCTTTAAAAATGAAGGTTTTGCTTTTTTTTTTTTTTTTTTTTTTTTTCTTTGACTCACTGCCTTCATGTCTCTCTGGTGTGTTCATGTGCCACATTGCTGCTATTTTTGAACATCCCCCCCCCCTTGATACCAGAATCCAGCTTCTTCAGGCTTCCAATGTTAGCTGAAAGCAGTGGCTCTCCAGGAATCTTGTAGTCCTTCAGTACCAGACTGGGGAATGCTGGGGCAAAAGCCTCTTGGTGTGAGCAACTACTGGATTCTTAACTTTTCCACTGTGAAAACAGTCATTGTGAGACTACACAAACAAAATGGTATAATCCAATCTGCTAAGTTCCCTTTCTATATTAGAGAGAGAGGGAGAGAGAGGGAGAGGGAGAGGGAGAGGGAGAGAAAGAGAGAAAGGGAAGGAGGGAGGGAGGAAGGGAGATTTTCTTGTAAGTCAATGAATTAACAGACTCATCCATTAATTTAAGAGGCTATGATAGCCACGCCTGCTGACTCATGCCTGTTATTCTAGCACCAGGGAGCTAGAGTAGGAAGATTGCCAAATGTTTGAGGTTAGCCTGGCAAACCTTTCTCCAAAACAAAAATGACAAAACAGGAACCCCAAACTTCACCATCACCACCACCAACAAAACAAAATGAACACCCCAGTAACATGAACAAAGTAGAAATCAAAATGAAAGCTCAACCAACAATGATGGTGAGGTGAGGCTTACAGGAGATGGAGGCTTCGGGAGGTGAGTCCATCATGGCGAGGCAGCCTTCTCGGTGCCAGTGGTGTCTTTATGAGATGAGACAGGATAATACCTGCTTTCTTATGCTCTATACCAGAAGAACACAGCAAGAATGTTGCTATCTGCAAACCCATAAGAGGACTTTTATCAGGATAAAATCACCACCAAGCTTCCTCCCAGTCTTGGATGTCCAGCTCTTTAGAACTGTAGAGATGTAACTTCCCGCCTTTTAGACCATGTAGCATGCAGTATTTTTGCTATAGTAACCTAAACTAAAACACCTATACAGGGTTTTGTGACTGGTTCTTGCTTAGCTTGTATTGGTTGGAGTTCTCACTTATAGACTCTGCAGGACTCTGACTTGATTATTTTTTTCCTTTTTGAAAACCACACAAAATTTACAGATACTTTACCCTTTAAGAATCAGCCTCAGCCAATTATGTTTCTTACCAATGAATATTGTTTATATCCTTTCCTTGACCCTTCCCATTGTACATAAATACACATTGAACTAACATATATCAGTGATTTCCAAAAATGTGTAAGGCCTGTAATCACAGTCTTTTTTTTTTTTTTCTTTTTTTTTGTTTTAAAACTGAGATTGGAGGTATAAGCTTGAACAAGTTTTTCACTTGAGTGTGTGGAGTCCCTGTTGGGAACTAGTCTCATGTCTGTAAGTTAATAATTATTTCCAAGTTTGTATGCTGATGCACCAGCACTTGGGAGGTGGATCATGGATCAATGTGATTTTGGGGCCAGCCTGGTCTATATTGTGAGACTTTGTTTAATATATATATATATATATATATATATATATATATATATATATATATATATATACATATATACACATATATATGTCTCTAAAATCATTATCTTTATTTGATGATGAATAATGCACCCCAGAATTATCAGGTAGCAAGAAATAAGTGATATTTGGGGGAGAAATTATCATAAATGATTACCTTGTTTGTAAACTCGCTCATGGTGTCACTGTCACAGAGCTGTACCAAGCTGTTTTGAAGTCCTTTTCACCAGTTCAGCTGTTTCTTCTTTTTAAATATCAGGACTGCATGGCTTGTTGACTGTGGACATTCCCTCATAGGAGTGGTGGAGACAATCACGGAACCCTCACTGGAGTATTGAGTCACCCCTCTCGACCTGGTGTATGTAGTTCTGTTGTAATAGCACATGGGTTATGAAAGGACCTCATCCATGTGGCCACGGGGGAGTCATTTATGCTGGATGCAGACATTCTAGTATGCTTGCTTTAAGGTGACCCCCATTGCTCTGTATAAAGCCTAGTGAACTTACCTCATTATGAAGTTGGTTCTCTTGTAAGAAGAGTAGATGTTGTTTATGTCTCCCTTAGGAAGGGGATTCTAGCAACATAAATCAATAGTCAGGACTCCTATTTTCAGGGATCACTGGGGCAGCACTCACTACATTTCCTCCTTCATCTGCATCACAATAATGCTGGCCTCTTTTGTTTTCCTTCCTTTAAAAACAAAACAAAACAACAACCAAACAAACAAAGAACCAAAACCCCCAAACTAAAAAGAACAATAACAACAACAATATCTCAAAACCCAACAACAACAACAACACCCAAAATCAAAAACACTCCACCACCCAACATGCAGTCTTGTAAATAAGCTCACTTGATAGCACAGGATATTTCTGGTGGTTTAGCAAGATATAAGCGATTTTGTGGGGGTTTTAGATTATCTATACTTGGACTCTTGAGGACTTGGCTAGTCCCAGTGACTGCTCGGAGATGAGGTCACATGAGTTGTCTGACTGAGTAATAGAAAGCAGGGTGGCCTGACCCCAGCTGCCTGGCTACTCAATCTAGACTCAGCTCAAAAAAAACAGTTGTCCACTGGCCTTTCAACTCTGCTCCTTTCCCGTTATTTCTTCAGCCATTTATAGTCTAGTGTCTGGAAAGCACTAGGGCCAGGCTTGGCAGGACTTAAAGCAGATAAATCATTTGCAGAGAGTAAGAGCCTTGAAGCATGACCAGGAAAGGGAGTATGGACTCTCATTTACTGGTTATTTTCTCCAAAGCTATTATAAGTATGTATGTAACCTTTACGTCACTCTATTCATTAGAATTAGCTTCTCATATGAGAACAAACAAAAGTTGTTTGTGATTCTGTTTTGCTTTGTTTTAAGCCAGGGTCTCGTGTAGCCCAGGCTGGCTATAACATTGCTATTGAACCTAGGGTGACCACAAACTTCTGATTTTCTTGCTTTTATTTCCCAGCTGGTGAGACTGCCTATGTGTGCTGCTATACTTTGCTTCTCCTCGTGCTTCTGATTAGGATTATATTTAGTATATAGATGAATACATTAAGCCCTTACATCTTAACAATATCAGTCCTCCTGATCCAAGAATATGGGGGCTGCGTCCACTCACTCAGGCCATCTTTTGCTCTTAACAATGCTTTGTGGTTGACAGTAGACAGCACTTGCCTATCTCTTGTCACTTAAAAGAGGAAAATCTTGATACATCAGAACTCAAACTTCTGCAATAAATCGTGAGAGAATTGTCTGCTTCCAGATGGATTCAACAAAAGGCTCCTTACATACTCCCACCACCCTCATGGGAGAGGAGGCATTGCTACCCAGAGAGTGGGCTCCCACACTGCTAACAAGTGAGTCCTGCTGGGATTCACAGAACTTGCATATGTAAGCGACTTTCCCCAAGCCCACAGACTACAGGATCGAAAGGATACCAGTTATTTGTTTGTTTTTAGAGATTTGCTTCAGTTCATTGAAGGTAAAAACTCGTGTTCTTCAAACCCAGTATCTGGGCTTAAGCCATTAGGTTCTGGGAGGAAGAAGGCTAGAGTTGTTCACCATGACTAAGATCTAGGCTTTGCTGGGCCTGCGAACCATCACCAGAGTGGTGGCTTTTACAAGTTACTCTCCTTTGAAACAGAGCCATACTTCATGTGTGGGAAGAGAGCTGACTACATAAGTAAAGCATGACTTAGGAGTGGCTGCAGAGAGTCTCCAGCCCAGAGGGAAAGAGCAGAGAGGACCAAGCACTTTTTGTGGGCTTTTGATACCTACAAGTTAATAGTCACATCCCTGTTCACATTGCATCTACTTCAAATAGAAGGTTCCTCAGTTGCCAAGATGCGCACCCTCCTCTTGCCTAAACAGTCTCTTAAAGTCTTCCATTACGTACCAAATTGTCCACGTGTCTTTTTACGGCATGGAAATTCCTCTGGAGTTGGCTTCCAGATACTAGCAGACCTCACGCCCTTTGTGCCCTGTGCTCACCCTACTGTGCAATCATCCAAAAAGCATGCGGTTCTCATAAATGACAGATCTTTATTCTGCCTCGGCTACTGCAGTTCTCCTACTGCATGGCTTCGGCTCCCTGTCCTACTTGACTTACATTAAAAACAAACAAGCAAGCGACAAAACAGCCCTCAAAAAACCCAAAATAGATCTTCTGAGAATCTTTAGCAGTTTAATCTTCCTATCCCCCCTTTATCATGTCAACTCATATTATCTATCCAATGGATTCAGCTGCTGGAATAAAGTTTCTTTTCAAGAGTTTTAGTTTTTAATTGTGTCTATGTCTGCGAATGGGTTTGTACGCATGAATAATACAAGTGCGCATAGAGGCCAGAGCATACTGATTCCTTTGAATCTGGAGCCTCCTTACATAGGTGCTGGGCACCAACTCAGGTCCTTTGGAAGAACAACCTATTCTCACCACTGAGACCTTTTGATGGCCCCTTACAGAGGCCCCACCTCATTAGCTTTCTTTGGTCCTTATCTGTTCTCATTTGCATAACATTCTGTTGTCCTCACCCCCCCCCCTCTCTCTCTCTCTCTCTCTCTCTCTCTCTCTCTCTCTCTCTGTGTGTGTGTGTGTGTGTGTGTGTGTGTGTGTAAGTGAGTGAGTGAGAGACAGAGGGGGGACGGAGGGAGGGGGAGAGGGAGAGAAAAGAGAGTTAGATATAACCTGAAGGTTAGATGTAAAAATATATTAGTAAATACTGATTTCAGGGGAATAAATGTAAATGTATACTCATGTAATGCCCCCAGTGAGAGAGAGAGAGAGAGAGATTGATTTTGAGTTGGTTTTCCATAATTTAATAACCTGTATAAGAGGACATTACAGTCTTCTGTGGGTCTGAAGTCACATCCCTGAGACAGGCAGACCTTCTAAGTGCTGAAAGTGAAGCCTACTGTATAATCCTAGTCAGCACAAGGAAGACCACTAAAGGACAGGCACAGAGGTAAGAACATTCTCACAGTTCACTGAAAGCCTTTTCAGCTGATGTCATTCCAGAATGATGCTATGTGTAGAGTTTGTACTGCTTTCTACACATCTGCCAGATGCATTAGACACACGGAGCTATTTACAAAGTCCATAACATGCATATACAACTTCTCAGTTTTTATGAATAAATTTGCTTTTACTACTGCATAAGTAAATAAAATGTTATTAAAAAGGAACAAAGGAGACATATCTGTTTTAATCTGTACTTGAAGGGAATGTTAAAACTGTGCTGAGTTCGTCCCTTTGTTTGGGCTGGCTTCAGGTCCAGCAGCGGAAAACACACCATAGGTTCTCCTATTTGTCTGCACATTAAAACATTAATCTGGGTTAGTTTACTGGCATCTCGTAGTTCTTATTTTAATTTGAAGTAAGATAAAATGTAATACATCACAACCTTGTTTTTAGTAATGTATGGTTCTATAAATTTGATAAATGTGTGCACCTGTGTTACCACTGTTACAATCAAAACATAGAGCAAAACAGATATAAACAATCACATCCATCAGGTATTAGAAGGGCATAGATGGGGCTAGGGAGATGTCCTGGTTGGTAATGTGCTTGCTATGCAAGCATGAGAACTAATGTCCAATCAGGAGCTCCCAGCATCATAGACTTGCCCTATGCCGTAACACAGGCACCCACAATGTTTAGGTTTTGTGTGTACACACACACACACACACACACACACACACACACACACACACACACACACTTCCACGATTTGTGTGTGTGTATGTATACACAAATGCACACACACACACACACACACACACACACACACACACACACACACACAGTGTTCTGTGGGGACAATTACAAAAAAGAAAAAAAGTAACTAATGTGGTTCAGAGGCAAGTGACCTTAGGCTCTATTTGAGAAGATCACCTTTGGACATGCATAAAATAACTGGTTATCCTCTGCTCTGGTCCTAGATGTGTGGTTTTCAAGAATAAAATCAGCCTAAGCACTGTGTGCCATGGCCTGTGGTATGGCACAGGGCAAGGCTATGCTGCTGGTAGCTCCTGAGATATTACTTACTGCTTTTCCAGGCCAAGGAGAACTGCTTAATAGACTTCAGGCTTTTCTGTTGTACTTTCCTTTGCCTGACACCCCTTCCCCTGCCCCGTGGTACCTGGTATTTGTGTAGGAATTCATCCATTTTCTTCAGATTTTCCAGTTTTGTTGAGTATAGGCTTTTGTAGAAGTATCTGATGATTTCTTAATTTTCCTCAGTTTCTGTTGTTATGTTTCCACTTTCCTTTCTGTTTTTGTTAATTTGGATACTCTCTCTTTGCCCTCTAGTTAGGCTGGCTAAGGCTTTATTAATCTTGTTAATTTTCTCAAAGAACCAGCTCTTGGCTTTGTTGATTCTTTGAATGTTTCTTTTTGTTTCTATTTGGTCAATTTTTGCTCTGAGTTTGATTATTTCTTGCTGTCTATTCCTCTTGGGTGTATCTGCTTCCTTTTGTTCTAGAACTTTCAACTGTGCTGTCAGGTTGCTAGTGTATGATCTCTCTAGTTACTTTTTGGAAGCACTCAGAGCTATGAGCTTTCCTCTCAGTACTGCTTTCATTGTATCCCATAGGTTTGGGTATGCTGTGCTTTCATTTTCATTAAATTCTAGAAAACCCTTATTTTTTTTCTTTATTTCTTTTTTGATCATGTTATTGTTTAGTAGAGCATTGTTCAGCTTCCATGTGTATATGGGCTTTTTGTTGTCTTTGTTGTTATAATGCCCAGCCTTAGTCCCTGGTGATATGATAGGATGCATGGGTTTATTTCAAACTTCTTATATCTATTAAGGCTTGTTTTGTGACCGACTATATGGTCAATTTTGGAGAAGGTGCTGTGAGGTGCTGAGAAGAAGGTGTATTATTTTTAAGGATGAAATATTCTATAGATGTCTATTAATTCCAATTGTTTCATAATCTCAGCTAGTTTCACTGTGTCCTTGTTCAGTTTCTGCTTCCATGATCTGTCCATTGATGAGAGTGTGGTGTTGAGGTCTCCTACTATTATTGTTTGTGGTCAATGTATGTTTTTGAGCTTTAGTAGGGTTTCTTTTATGAATATAGGTGCTCTTGTATTTGGAGCATATTTGTTAAAGATTGAGAGTTAAAGATTGAGAGTTCCTCCTGATAAATTTTCTCTGTAATGAGTAAACACTGTCCTTCATTATCTTTTTTGATAACTTTTGGTTGAAAGTCTACTTTATTCGATGTTAGAATGGCTACTCCAGCTTGTTTCTTGGGTTGTTTGCTTGGAAGATTTTTTCCCAGCCTTTTCCTCTGAGATGGTGTCTGTCTTTGTCTCTGAGATGAGTTTCCTGTATCCAGTAAAATGCTGGATTCTTTTTATGTATCCAGTCTCATAGTCTATGTCTCTTTATTGGGGAATTGAGTACATTTATGTTAACAAATATTAAAGAATAGTGGTTGCTGTTTCTTGCTATTTTTGCTTTTAGAGGTAGAATTATGTCTGTGTGTCTTTCTTCTTTTGGTTTTCTTGCTTAGGTATTTTCTTGTTTTTTTTTTTTTTTTTTTTTTTTTTTTCCCCTAGGATGTAGTTTCCCTCCTTGTGTTGGGTTTTCCATCTATTATTCTTCGTAGGGTTGGATTTGTGGTCAGATATTGTACAAATTTAGTTTTGTCCTGGAATTTATTGGTCTCTCTATCTATGCTGATTGGGAGTTTTGCTAGGTATAGTAGCCTGGGCTAACATTTGAATTCTCTTAGGGTCTGTATGATGTCTGTCCAGGATCTTCTAGCTTTCATAGTCTCTGTTGAGAAGTTGGGTGTAATTCTGATTGATCTGCCTTTATATGTTACATGACCTTTCCCCCTGACTGGTTTTAGTGTTCTTTCTTTGTTTTCAATACTTGGCATTTTGACTATTATGTGTCGGGAAGAATTTCTTTTTTGGTCCAATCTATTTGGAGTTCTGTAGGCTTCTTTTATGCTCATGGTTATTTCATTCTTAAGGGTAGGGAAATTTTCTTCTAAGATTTTGTTGAATATATTTACTGTGCCTCTTAGTTGATATTCTTTACCCTCTTTTATTTCTATTATCCTTAGGTTTGGTCTTCTCATTGGATCCTGGATCTCCTGGACATTTTGAGTTAGGAGATTTTGGTTTTGCATCTTCTCTAAATGCTTTGTCTGTGTTTTCAGTGTTGTCTTCGGCCCCTGAGATTCTCTCTTCCATCTCTTGTAGTCTGTTGGTGATGCTTGGATCTGTGACTTCTGATTTCTTTTTTAGGTTTTCCATCTCCAGGGTTATCTCTTTTTGTGTTTTCGTTTTTGTTTCTCTTTCCATTTTCAATTCTTTCCTTTCTTTGGTTATGTTTTCCTGTTGTTCTTTGAGTTCTTTGATTGTTTTTTGTGTTTCCTCTTTAAAAGCTTCTATTTGTTTATGGTTGGCCTCCTGAACTTGTTTAAGGGAGTTATTCACGCTCTTCTCGAAGATCTCCATCATTGTTTTGCAGTATGATTTCAGGTCTGAGTCTTCTTTTTTTGGAGTGTTTGGCAATCCACTGTTTGCTGTGTTTGGAGAGCTGGGTTCTGATGTTGCCAGGTTGTCTTTGTATCCATTGCTTATGTTCTTTCGTTTTCCACTTGCCATCTTGTTGTCTGTGATTATACGTGGTTCTGTTGTCAGTGATTGGTACCTGTCTCTTCTGTGGACCTGAGGGCCCGTGGTCTCAGGAAGAAAACCACTTCTGTGTGTTCATCTTTTAGTGGGCAAACAGTGGGTTGTGGTAGCAGTGACTCAACTCTGTCTCTGTGGTCTCAGGTGTGGGAGCTCTTGTGAGGCTGTTCTGGTATCTCAGCCCTGTGCCCACAGGTCCTGAGTACTACTGGCAGGGACCTGGCTATTTCTCTAGGCCACAATGGACCCTTTTCCCGATGTCACAGTACTTTCTGCTCTCTGAGGACTCCCTATGTGCTCTCCTTGTGCCTATGTGTCAGACTCCTCTCTGGTCTAGGTGTATACGTGTCTGTATTTTGAACTTCAAGCACTGCCTTTCCCGGGCAAACCCCGGTTCCCACTGTCAAGGGCCTGTGCCTTACTGTGGGCCCGTGTTTCTAGACTTAGAGCCAGGGCTTTTCAGGCAGATCCCGATTCCCTATGCCAGAGGTCCAGCTCCAATGAACTGGAGGGTCACGTTTTCTGTGTGCTCCGCCTAGCCATCTCTGTACTTTGGTTACTCACAGGGCAGTCTTACCAGGCCTGTGTATCTGTATCTCCGCAGTTCCTGGTGCCAAAGGGCCTGAGCGTTTGGTCTGTACTCACGGGCTTTCTGGAAGAATCCCGAGCCCCTATGCCAGAGTTCCAGCTCCACTGATCTGGAGGGCTGCGTTTTCCGTGTGCTCTGCTTAGCCCTTTCTGCATTTTGGTTACTCACAGCGCATTCTCACCAGATCTGTGTTCCTGATTCAGGATAGTTTCTTTTTCTTTTTTTTTCAAAGATGTAAAAAAATATAATTGTGCCCTAAAGGGATAAAAGTGGACACATCTAATTACACACTAGAATAGCATATACTTAGTATATACACACACACAAACTATATTTAAAGCTGTGTACACTTATCTTTGTATTGCATGTATGTTTTCTTAAACCAGAAAACTTTATGTTAGACTACTTTTAACATAATGATGATAATTGCTCAAAAAAAGAAAGAAAGAAAGAGAGAAAACCAACTTTAATTCCAGGATTGATGGAAAGTGACTACGGTTTTCATTAAGTTTGTTAGTGTCTTCATTGTATGCTTGACCCATTTTCTTTTTTTTTTTTAATAAAACAACTTTATTTTACAAAACAAAGATAAATGTACAGATTTTAAACATTTTTTTGCTTAAAATTATACATTTTTTGTCAGTACTTTTTTTCAGTTTTTAACATAATTTTTACATAAAACTATATGAATATATTTTTTTAGTCAGTACTTGATTTTTTTCAAGGTTTGATTGTATGCCTTGAAAACTTAATAGTTACAATGAGCTATAGTACATGTAAAACAAAATGTAACATGGAAATAGTTAAAGTTTTCTTGTTTTGTAAATATTTTTTTTTTGTTTTATTTTGTTTTCTTTATTTCTTGGACTTCATACAGTCTGTGAGTTGTTTCTGGGGGAGTGCAAGCCTCTGGGGTTAGCATCCCACTATCAGTGACTGCATATTATGTCTGTTCTTTTGTGACTGGGTTATCTCACTCAGGATGATATTCTCTAGATGCAGCCATTTTCTTAAGAATTTGGTTAGGTCATTGTTTCTGGTGGCAGAGTAGTATTCCATTGTGTATATGTACCACAATTTTTGTACAGGGTAGTTTCTTAAGTTTATTATTGGTATGGGAGATCCCAGATCACTGTGGTCAGCGAGAGCCCTGGGCAGGTGGCCCTGGTTGTATAACTAGTGCTGAGCAAACCACAGGGAGCAAGCCAGTAATATCCTTCTATGGTCTCTGCTTCAGTTCTTGCCTCCAGGTTTCTGCCCCATTAGAGTTTCTATTTTGGCTTCTATCAATGATGGAACCATGGCTGGAACTATAACCTAAATAAACCTTCTTCCCCAAGTGGTCTTTAGTTACTAACTTACCTACAGCAATAGAAAGCAAACTAGAACAGTTAGACTTTCAGTAAAAATGCACTGAATGGATATAAAGTGAGTGGTCTTTTTTTATTGAAAAATTTTATTTTAAAAAACAAAGATAAATTTCCAAATTTTCAGCATTTTTGCATAAAAGTATATGAATATATTTTTTAAGTTTGTAATTAAGTATTTGTGGGTACATATACATATACATATGTATATATGTAACAATAATATAGGAAAAGAGGCTATTAATTTGAGGGGATAGGAGAGAAACTGGGAGGGGCTGTAGGGAAGAGAGGGGGATGTGATACAGTTCTATTTTATTAAAATATATTCTTTTTTTTCTTGAACTTCACACAGTCTGTGAGTTGTTTCTGGGGTGTTCAGAGCTTTCTGGGGTTAGAAATTATCAGTGACTGCATATTATGTCTGTTATTTTGTGACTGGGTTATCTCACTCAGGATAACATTCTCTAGATGCATCCATTTTTTTAAGAATTTGGTTAAGTCATTGTTTCTGATAGCTGAGTAGTACTCCATTGTTTAAATGTACCACAATTTTTGTATCCATTCATCTATTGAAGGATATCTGGGTTCTTTCCAGCTCTGGCTATTATAAATAGAGCTGCAATAAACATTGTGGGGCATGTATCTTTATTGTATGTTGGAGCGTCTCTGGGGTAAATGCCCAAAGTGGAATAACTGGGTCTTCAGGTAGTACTATGTCCATTTTTCTGAGGAACTGCCAGACTGATTTCAAGAGTGGTTGTATCAGTTTACAACCCCACCAACAGTGGAGAAGTGTTCCTCTTTCTCTGCAACCTCGACAGCATCTGTTGTCATCTGAGTTTTGGATCTTGGCCACTCTAACTGGTGGGAGGTGGAATCTCAGGGTTGTTTTGATTTGCATTTCCCTGATGGCTAAGGATGTTGAGCACTTCTTCAGATATTTCTCAGCCATTTGATATTCCTCAATTGAGAACTTTTTGTTTAACTCTGTACCCCATTTATTAATAGGATTGTTTGATTCTCTGGTGTCTAGGTTTTTGTACACAGTGGATATTAGGCCTCTATCTGATGTGGGGTTGGTAAAGATCTTTTCCCACTCTGTTGGCTGCAGTTTTGTTTTCTTGACAGTGTCTTTAGCCTTACAAAAACTGCAATCTCATTAAGTCCCATTTGTCAATTGTTGACCTTAGAGCTCGAGACACTGGTGTTTTGTTCAGGAAATTTTCTCCTGTGCCCATGAGTTCTAAGGTTTTTCCTACTTTCTCATCTAATAGTTTCAGTGTACCTAGTTTAATGTGGAGATCTTTGATCCACTTACATTTGAGTTTTGTACAAGGAGATAAGAAAGGGTCTATTTTCATTCTTCTGCATGCTGAATGCCAGTTGGACCAACACCATTTGTTGAATAGGCTGTCCTTTTTCCATTGAATGTTTATATCTCCTTTTTTAAAATCAGTTGACCATATATGTGAGGGCTCATTTCTGGATCTTCTATTTATTCCATTGATCCACGTGCCTATTTCTGTACCAGTACCATGCAGTTTTCAGCACAATTGCCTTGTAATATAGCTTGAGGTCAGAGATAGTGATTCCTGCAGATGTTTTCTTGTTGTTGAGGATGGATTTCGCTATTCTAGGTCTTTTGTCATTCCAGATGAAATTGCACATTGCTTTTTCCAATTCAATGAAGAACTGGGTTGGAATTTTGATGGGGATTGCATTGAATCTATAGATTGCTTTTGGTAGGATGGCCATTTTTAAAATGTTGATCCTTCCAATCCATGAGCATGGGAGATCATTTTCAGAGATCTTCCTTGTTTTCCTTCTTTAGAGTTTTGAAGTTATTGTCATACAGGTCCTTCACTTGCTTAGTTAGAGTCACACCAAGGTATTTCATAGTTTTTGTGACTATTGTGAAGGGTATCTTTTCTCTAATTTCTTTCCCCACTTGTTTGTCCTTTGAATATAGGAAGGCTACTGATTTGTTTGAGTTAATTTTATATCCAGCCACTTTGCTGAACTTGTTTATCAGCTGTAGGTGCTCTCTGGTGGAATTTGTGGGGTCACTTAGGTACACTATCATGTCATCTGAAAATAGTGATGTTTTTACTTTTTCCTTTCCTATTTGTATCCCATTGATTTCCTTTTGCTGTCTAATTGTTCCGGCCAGGGCTTCCAGTACTATGTTGAATAGGTAGGGGGACAGTGGGCAGCCTTGTCGAGTCCCTGAGTTTAGTGGGATTGCTTAAAGTTTCCCACCATTAAGTTTGAAGTTGCCTGTTGGTTTGCTATATATTGCTTTTATTATGTTTAAGTATGGACCTTGGAGTCCTGTTCTTTCTAGGACTTTTAACATGAAGGGGTGTTGAATTTTGTCAAATGCTTTCTCAGCATCTAGTGAGATGACCATGTGATTTTGTTCTTGGAGTTTGTTTATATGGTGGATTACAGTGATGGATTTCCTTATATTAAACCATCCGTGCATTCCAGGGATGAAGCCTACTTGGTCATGATGAATGATTGTTTTGATGTGTTCTTGGATTCGGTTTGCAAGTATTTTGTTGAGTATTTTTGCAACAATGTTCATAAATGACACTGGTCTGAAGTTCTCTTTCCTTGTAGAGTCTTTGTGTGATTTAGGTACGAGGGTTATTGTAGCCTCAAAAAATGAGTTGGGTAGTATTCTATCTGATTCTATCTTTTGGAATAGTTTGGAGAGTATTGGTGTTATATCCGCAATAAATGTCTGATAAAATTCTGCACTGAACCTGTCTGGTCCTGGGCTTTTTTTGGTTGGGGGGCTTTTGATGACTTCTTCTATTTCTTTAGGTGTTATAGGGTTATTTAGATGGTTTACTTGGTCCTGGTTTAACTTTAAGATCTTGTATCTGTCTAGGAATTCGTCCATTTCCTCCAGATTTTCCAATTTTGTGGAGTATAAGTTTTTGTAGTAGGATCTGATGATTTCTTGAATTTCCTCAGTTTCAGTTGTTATGTCGCCACTTTCCTTTCTGATTTTGTTAATTTGGATACTCTCTCTTTGCCCTCTAGTTAGTCTGGCTAGGGGTTTATCAATCTTGTTGATTTTCTCAAAGAACCAACTCTTGGTTTTGTTGATTTTTTCAATGGTTCTCTTTGTTTCTATTTGGTCTATTTCTGCCCTAATTTTGATTATTTCTTGCCATCTACTCTTCTTGGGTATATCTGCTTCCTTTTGTTCTAGGGCTTTTAGCTGTGCTGTCAGGTTGCTGATGTAAGCTCTCTCCAGTTTCTTTTTGGAAGCACTTAGGGCTATGAGTTTTCCTCTCAGTACTGCTTTTATTGCATCCCATAGGTTTTGGTATGTTGTGTTTTCGTTTTCGTTGAATTCTAGAAAGTCCTTAATTTCTTTCTTTATTTCTTCTTTGACCCTGCTATTGTTTAAAAGAGCTTTGTTTAGTTTCCATGTGTACGTAGGCTTTTTGTTGTCTTTGTTGTTGTTAAAGACCAGCCGTAGACCATGGTGATCTGAGAGGATGCATGGGAGTATTTCAATCTTCTTATATCGATTGAGGCTTGTTCTGTGTCCAATTATGTGGTCAATTTTCGAGAAGGTGCCATGGAGTGCTGAGAAGAAGGTGTATTCTTTTACTTTAGGATGATATGTTCTGTATATATCTATTAATTCTAGTGGGTTCAAAATCTCTGCTAGTTTTGCAGTGTCCTTGTTCAGTTTCAGTTTCCATGATCTGTCCATTGGTGAGAGTGGGGTATTAAAGTCTCCCACTATTATTGTGTGGGGTGAAATGTATTTTTTGAGCTTTAGTACGGTTTCTTTTATGAATGTGGGTGATTTTTTATTTTGAGCATATATGTTAAGAGTTGAGAGTTCCTCCTGACAGATTTTCCCAGTAATGAGTAAAAAGTGTCCTTCCTTATCTTTTTTGATAACTTTTGGTTGGAAATTTACTTTATTCGATATTAGAATAGCCACTCCAGCTTGCTTCTTGGGGCTGTTTGCTTGGAAGTTTTTTTCCAACCCTTTTACTCTGAGATAGTGTCTGTCTTTGTGTCTGAGATGAGTTTCCTGTATGCAGCAAAAGGCTGGATTTTGTTTATGTATCCAGTCTGATAGCCTATGTCTCTTTATTGGGGAGTTGAGTCCATTTATGTTAATAGATATCAAGGAATAGTTGTTTCTGTTTCCTGCCATTATTTCTTTTGTGGGTTGAGTTGTGTCTGTGTCTTTTTCTTCTTTTAGTTTTCTTGTTTAGGAGTTTTCTTGTTTTTACTAGGCTGTATTTTCCCTTATTGTATTGGGTTTTCCACCTATAATTCGTTGTAGTGCTGGGTTTGTGGTCAGATACTGTGTAAATTTTGATTTGTCTTGAAATATCTTCATCTCTTTATCTATGGTGATTGATAGTTTTGCTGTGTATAGCAGCTTGGGCTGACACTTGTGCTCTCTTATGGTCTGCATGATGTCTGTCCAGGCTCTTCTAGCTTTCATAGTCTCTGTTGAGAAATCGGGTGTGATTCTGATTGGCCTGCATTTATATGTTACCTGACCTTTTCCCCTTACTGTTTTTAGTACTCTTTCTTTGCTTTGGGTACTTGGTGTTTTGAATATTACGTGTCGGGAGGTATTTCTTTTCTGGTCCAACCTATTTGGAGTTCTGAAGGCTTCTTTTATGCTCGTGGTCATCTCATTCTTGAGGGTAGGGAAGTTTTCTTCTATGATTTTGTTGAAGATATTTACTGTGCCTCTTAGTTGATACTCTTCTCCCTCTTCTATTCCTATTATCCTTAGGTTCGGTCTTCTCATTGTGTCTTGTATTTCCTGGACATTTTGGGTTAGGAGCTTTTTGTTTTTTGCATCTTCTCTGGCTGTTTTGTCTATGTTTACAATGTTGTCTTCTGCCCCAGAGATTCTCCCTTCGATCTCTTGTAATCTATTGGAAATGCTTGCTTCTGTGACTCCAGATTTCTTTTTTTGGTGTTCTGCCTCTAGGGTTATCTCTTTTAGTGTTTTCTTTATTGTGTCAATTTTCGTTTTCATTTCCCTCTTCCATTCCTTCATTTCTTTGGTTCTGTTTTCCTCTAGTTCTTTTAGTTCTTTGAGTGTTTTTCTTGTTTTCTCTTTAAAAGCTTCTGAATCTTTTTGCTTTTTTTCCCGTTCTTGTTTAAGTATCTCTATCAGCATCTTGAGGTATGATTTCAGGTCTGTGTCTTCTTTTTCTGGAGTGTTTGGAATTCCGATGTTTGCTGTTATGGGAGAGCTGGGTTCTGGTGTTGCCAGGTTGTCTTGGTTTCCTTGGGATATACTCTTTCGCTTTCCTCTTGCCATTTTGTTGTTCGTGATATGTTCTCACCTTTCTCTTGTATCTGGTCTGTGTCCCTGGATCTCCACTGGTCCAGGTGGCAGATGGGCCCAGCCCTGTTCTATGCCTCAGAGTCGCCGGGTGGAAACAGAGGTTCCAACGTTCTGTTCCTGGTCCCTGGATCAGGCAGGTTGGAGGGTGCGCCCTGTGTGCGTACTCCGCAGAGATCTCTCTGTTCCCCGGCCGCCCAGATCTTCCACTCACCAGTCTCTTAACCTTAAGAGCTCTGTATATTGCTTTTATTATGTTTAGGTATGGGCCTTGTATTCCTGTTCTTTCCAAGAGTTTTAACATGAAGGGGTGTTGGATTTTTTCAAATGCTTTCTCAGCATCTAGTGAGATGACCATGTGGTTTTTTTCTTTGAGTTTATTTATATGGTGGATTACATTGATGTATTTCCTTATTTTAAACCATCCTTGCATCCCAGGGATACAGCCTACTTGATCATGGTGAATGATTGTTTTGATGTGTTCTTGGATTCGGTTTGCAAGTATTTTGTTGAGTATTTTTGCAACAATGTTCATAAATGACACTGGTCTGAAGTTCTCTTTCCTTTAGGGTCTTTGTGTGGTTTATGAATGAGGGTTATTGTAGCCTCAAAAATGAGTTAGGTAGTATTCCATCTGATTCTATTTTGTGGAATAGTTTGGAGAGTATTGGTATTATATTGTCAATAAATCTCTGATAAAACTCTGCACTGAACCCATCTGGACCTGGGCTTGTTTTGGTTGGGAGACTTTTGATGACTGCTTCTATTTGTTTAGGTGTTATGAGATTATTTAGATGATTTACCTGGTCCTGGTTTAACTTTGGTATATTGTATCTATCTAGGACTTCATCCATTTCCTCCAGATTTTCCAGCTTTGTTGAGTATAGGCTTTTGTAGTAGGATCTGATGATTTCTTGAATTTCCTCAGTTTCAGTTATTATTTCTCCACTTTCCTTTCTGATTGTGTTAATTTGGATACTCTTTGCCCTCTATTTAGTCTGGCTAAGGGTTTATCAATCTTGTTAATTTTTTCAAAGAACCAGCTCTTGGTTTTGTTGGTTCTTTGAATGGTTCTTTTTGTTTCTATTTGTTCTATTTCTGCCCTAAGTTTGATTATTTCTTGCTGTCTACTCCTCTTGGGTGTATCTGCTTCTTTTTTTCCTAGAGTTTCAACTGTGCTGTCACGTTGCTAGTGTATGCTCTTTCCATTTTCTTTTTGGAATCACTTAGAGCTATGAGTTTTCCTCCCAGTACTGCTTTCATTGCATCCCATAGATTTGGGTATGTCATTTTTCATTTTCATTGAATTCTAGAAAATTTTTACTTTCTTTCTTTATTTCTTTTTTGATCATGCTATTGTTTAATATAGCATTGTTCAGTTTCCATGTGTATATGGGCTTTTTGTTGTCTTTGTTTTTAGTAAAGACCAGCCTTAGACCATGGTGTTCTGAAAGGATGCATGAAAGTCCTTCGATCTTTTTATATTGATTGAGGCTCGTTCTGTGTTCAATTATGTGGTTAATTTTAAAAGGTCCTGTGAGGTGCTAAGAAGAAGGTGTATTCTTTTGTTTTAGGATGATATGTTCTGTAGATATATATTAATTCCAGTTGCTTCATAGTCTCTGCTAGTTTTACAGTGTCCTTGTTCACTTCCTTTTTCCATGATCTGTCCATTGGTGAGAGTGTTGTATTAAAGTCTCCTACTATTATTGTGTGTGGTGAAATGTATTTTTTGAGCTTTAGTAGGGTTTCTTTTATAAATATGGGTGCTTTTGTATTTGGAGCATATATGTTAAGGATTGAGAGTTCCTCCTGACAGATTTCCTCGGTAATGAGTAAAAAGTGTCCTTCCTTACCTTTTTGGATAACTTTTGGTTGAAAATCTACTTTATTCGATATTAGTATGGCTACTTCAGCTTGCTTCTTGGGGTCATTTGCTTGGAAGGTTTTTTTGTAACCTTTAACTCTGAGGTAGTGTCTGTCTTTGTCTCCGACATGAGTTTCCTGTATCCAGTAAAATGCTGGATTCTTTTTATGTATAGTAAAATATACAGTCTGATAGTCTATGTCTGTTTATTGGGGAGTTGAGTCCATTTATGTTAATAGATATAGAGGAATAGTGTTTGCTGTTTCCTGCTATTATTTCTTTGGTAGGTTAAATTGTGCCTGTGTGTCTTCCTTCTTTTGGTTTTCTTGCTTAGAAGCTTTCTTGTTTTTACTATGAGGAATTTCTTTTCTGGTCCAACCTATTTGGAGTTTTGTAGGCTTCTTTTATGCTTGTGGTCTTCTCATTCTTAAGGGTAGGGAAGTTTTCTTCCAGGATTTTGTTGAAGATATTTACTGTACCTCTTAGTTGATATTCTTCGCCCCCTTCTATTCCTATTATCCTTAGGTTTGGTCTTCTCATTGTGTCCTGGATCTCCTGGACCTTTTGGGTTAGGAGCTTTTTGGTTTTTGCCTCCTCTCTGAGTGTTTTGTCTATGCTTTCAATGTTGTCTTCGGCCCCTGAGATTCTCTCTTTTATCTCTTGTAGTTTGTTGGAAATGCTTGCATCTGTGACTCCTGATTTCATTTCAGATTTATATCTCTAGGGTTGTCTCTTTTAGTGTTTTTTTTTTATTGTTTCCATTTCTGTTTTAAATTTCTTCTTCCATTCCTTCATCTCTTTGGTTCTGTTTTCTTCTAGTTCTTTGAGTTCTTTGAGTGTTTTTCTTGTTTCTCTTTTAGAAGCTTCTAATTCTTTATTCTTTTCCTCCTGTTCTTGTTTAAGGATCTCTATCATCATCTTCAGGTAAAATTTCGGGTCTGAGTCTTCTTTTTCTGGAGTGTTTTGCATTCTTCTGTTTGTTGTGATGGGAGAGCTGGGTTCTAGTGTTGCCAGGTTGTCTTGGTTTCCCTGGAGTATGTTCTTTCGCTTTCCTCTTGCCATCTTGTTTTCAGTTATTGGTTCTCACCTTTCCCTTGTACCTGGCCTGTGCCCCTGGATCTCTGCTGTTCCTGGTGGTGGATGGTCCGAGTGCCTGTTGTGCACCCCAGAAGCTGTGGTCTGGGAACAGTGGGTTCGATGCTGAGTTACTGGGTCCCTGGATCAAGCCGGGGAGGTACACACTTTCAGCGTGCTCTGCTGAGATCTCTCTTGTGAGTGGTCTTTAATGGAAAATCCTACTATTCCATGCTCTTATGGGTGCCACACCATGCCCAGAATGGCTTCAAGACTTTGGACCTAATTGGGGTAGCACTGAAATGCAGGAAGAGCAAGTCACAGAGAAACACATTTGTAGCCTGTAATCTGCCAGATAATATCAGCTCAGAAATATTCAGCTGGATGGCCAGAAGGAAAGCAAAGATGAGAACTTTCAATAAATATTCAGGACGAGTATTCCTAGGTCTCATTAAGCCATAGGACACCAAAGAATTAATGCATTAATCATTAGATTCTAATCATGCTGTACTATTCAAACCTGCTCCCAGGCTTTCTATGTAGAAAAACTAGAGAACTTTTTTTTTCCTTCAGAAAAACCTCATAAGGAAGAATATGTTTTTTTCAGCCTTGCAGTTAATAGGTTAATGTAGTGAATGTAGGTTAAATAATGTAGCTGTGTAAACAAGTGTTTAAGTTGCTGCCAGTAAAGATGTTGGCTCTCCCTGAAGGGAACTTAGGTTTTAGGTCCTTTGGAAGCATCCATTTACAAATAATCAAGTTGATAATTACAGTATTTCTTGTTGTAGATCCCACTTGTTAATCACACTGTGCTACATTTTGCTGTAGGCACTTGTAAATAACACTGCTTTGCTTTCAAAGAATACTATAAATCATTACACAGTCTCCAAAGTTACTCAAAAGAGAGACAACTTAAGGTTCGTTTTTATTGCATGTATATGCATGTTTTGCCTGCCTGATGTGTATCCTATGCACACAGTGCCTGCAGAAGCCAGAGGAGGGTGTCAGAAGCAGTGCTACTGGAGTTATAGGTGGTTATGAACTGCCACGAGGGGGCTGGAAACTAATCCCGCATACTTGGTAACAACAACCGTTGCTTTTAACCACTGAGCCAACTCTCCAGCCCTGAGATTTTTTTTTTTTTTTAACATGGAGAAATAAAATGAGTTATTTTTCAATTTAAAGAATGAAATGAAAGAATTGGTTATGTGGTCATCTCTTTGTCACTAAAAGGAAGAGAGACCAGTCCAATTGTAAAGGCTAAGACCCAAGAAAAGCAACATAGCCAGAGAGAACTGAGTAGGATAAAATGATAAAAACTTCATTTACTCAGTCAGAAATATTCACCGAACACTTTCTGTTAGCTACTTCTTCAGAAGTTTTCTGTGCTAAATAATGACAAAATTTGTTCTTCCTGGTCTCCTGTCTATGTCTAGAAAATGGAGATGGCATTAAACACGTGGTCTCCAAGGCCCCACATGTCTGTGTCCCAAGTGTCCACCAGGTCACTGAAGAAGGAAGTGTTGTACAGCTGATGGCAATGTAGGAAGAGGTTGAGACTCAAGATTGCAATAGTTTGAGGCAGGTGCTTGTGTGGCTGGCATAAGGAATAAGATGAACTCTTAATTTTTTTGAAGGATGCATTGGATGGAGGAAGAATCGGACTGTACCATCATAAGGGTGGGCTGCCTTCAAAGTCATCAGTAAGAAAGAAGCGAGGTCAAATATCTGCTGCATGATACATTAAGAAAAACGTTTTCTTACAGTTCCAGGTTTGATGTTTTTTCTGTCTGCTGAACTTCAGCTCTCTATGGTCTACACTTTGATTATTTCTGTGCACAGCATAGAGAAGTTTCTAATGCTGAGCATAGGTTGTATGGAATAACGAATGTAAGGTGCTTAAAGTATCACAGGACATGGAGTAAATCCAAGAATTCCTTTATTTTTCTTGCTCAGATAAAGATGCCATGGTTTGGAATTTCCTATTGGAGGGACAAACTGTTTTCATACTCATTTGAAGTTATTCTCTCATAAGGATAATGGTGTTTTTTGTTCATGGTTTTATGATAATGGTTTTATGTTCATGATCCTGAACTGAAGCATACATTCCTGTACAGTGATTTCAAATATAGGCTTTTTAGACATTTTTGTCTTTGCACATTATTATTCCCTTTGGTAATGCTTTTTCAATTTGCTCCTGGAGTTTCCTTTTGAAGTGCCTGTACCTGATCATTCTCCTACTTAGCTCAAAATCACACAATTGCTTCCTAATGCTTACACCATAAAACCCTAGTCCACAACTTTACATTTTGCATCCCATGATTCAGACCCAAAGTTTTCAAGTCCCATGGCGCTCTTCATGCAGTGATTCTTAAAAAGCCAAAGTGTAATTAGATTCACCCTGAGTCCTGAGTCACCTGGGAACGTCCATCTTCCTACTCTAATACCCACAGTTTCTGAGTCAGTGATGGAGCCTGGAAACTTTAGGGATTTAACAAACACTCTGGTGATATCTATGTTACTGCCCTGAGATAATGCTTTAAGAATCATTGCTATAGAGCTTGGGAGATGGCTCAGTCATCAAAGTATAACACATGTAAGCATGAGGGCTGAGTTTCTTCCTCAACACTCACAAAGAAGCTGACTGTGGTGATAATTATCTGTAATTCCAATGTGGGGAGATTGAGACAGAAGGGTCCTGGAGACTCACTCGTCAGCCAAACTGGTGAACCCTAGGTCTAAGTGAATAATCATATCTCAAAAAAAAGTTGGATTGGTCCCAAGGAACAAAACCTGATGTTGACCTCTGACCTCCACATGTGCACAAGTGCACATACACACACCTGGGTGAGCACATACACATGTATCATGGTTGTATGCCCAATCTTTGTGGACACATACATAGTACATGCTTTGACATCCTGGCATTTTCTCATGCTCTCTATTTAGAGCTCTTCTATTTGTAGAGTTCCATTCATTACTCGAGATACTTTTCCTTTCTTAGGAAGCTTTCATTAGTCATTCGGAGTGAGGGAGGAAGCTCGCTCATGTTTATTGTCACAGCCTGCTGCTTGTCTTCTACATTCATATTTATGCCATCTCCCATCATTCTGGAGCTCACTGAGTATTTGCCTCCTCTCTCACTTAAATGTCAAACCCTTGAGGGAAAAAAGAACCATAATTCAGTATTCTTTGAATCTTTACAATGATTGAATCTCCCTGTGGTGTGATGAAGGTGACCCCTGTCACTACCCATCCCTTTATCCATTTGGTCTTAATCTTGGAAACCCCCAGAGGAGACGACAGTCTTCTGGGGATCATCTGCCTCTCCTTTTGTGCTCCTTAATGTCAGAAGTAATGGATTTTACAAGCCAGTTATAGAAAAAGTCACCAATGTTATATAGGAGCTGGTGGAAAGTGCTGGGTACCAGATTTCAAAGTTGCCTGTTTCACAAAGATGCTGTACCCCCATCTCAGTGAGTCAAGCTGTTGTCGGGAACATGCCAAAGTCAACTCTTGTAATGAGATGTTTGAGTTATTTTTAAAATACATAGTACCAGAAGCCATATCCTCTCTGTGGTTAGTCCTTTCTTGTACCAAATGTGTGGGGGTGTCGAGGTGTGGGGGTGGGGGAAGACCATGAAGATTCATAATGAAGCCAAATTGAGTGCTCAGTCTAGAAAAAGTTCCGCTCAAAGTATATTTCAGGGACTCTCATAGAATTAGTCTCTTTAAATACTCTGTCAGAGAATAATGTGAGCCCAACTTTTCCACATCCTGCTGTCGGCCAGCAAGAAGGTAACTCTCTCCTGCCTCAATGCCTCATTTCCACCTTTCCCTTGAATATCAGATCCTGTTTCTGGTCCTCTTCATTCCCATACCTCACATTATCTTTGGGGATCCCATTGTAGCCTTTTGCACCCTCTGTCACTTTTGTATCCAGCCTAGATTTTTTTTTTTTTTTAGAAATTAGACCTTTGGAGCCAATCATTTCTCTTTGGCTTCCCATCACTGCTTCCCATGTCTCTCAGTGTACCATCATTATTGTCTTGGTTCTTCAGCCCTTTGCAGAGAATCTGTTATAAGAATGAGCATAGACTCAACTGAATCTGAACAGCAAATTCCTCAACTCCACTTGTAGGGGCAGCACCCGTAGAAATGCTGACATGTATTCAATCAAGGACACATATAAGAAGGTAAACAGCCACATCATTTGTGAGGGTGCCAAGCTGGAAACCAGCCATAATTTATGTTGACGTTGAAGATTATAGAAATGTGGTTTATTTATATGGTAAAATATAATTTAACATCAATGACTGACAAAGTAAACTTAGTACTAGTGATAAATCACACAAGCATGAGGTTGAAATAAACTGCATCAGATACTTCAGGAACTCACACTGGATGTGTGTGTGTGCGTGTGTCCGAGATTAAATTAAAATTCATGTTCTAAACTGGAGCCATGGCTAATCCCAAAAGTTGTTCCTGCATGTAGGATATGTTCTTCTAGTGGGGTTGTATTGTCTGGTCTCAGTGGAAAAGGATGCACCTAGCCTTGTAGAGAGTCAATGTGCATGGGTGGGGGGGCGATATCCTGGGGGCATCTGCCCAGAGGAGAAGGGGAGGGGGAAGGATTATGGGAGGGGGTGACTGAGATAGGGCAGTGAGGGGGATTCTGGGAGGAGGCAGTGAATGTGATGTAAAGTGAATAAGCAAAATAAAAAAAAAATTAAAAGTCAAGTTCTCAAAGAATTTATGGATTGTTTTAAAATGAATCCCTCTTACCCAGTGTTTCTTTAAAAACCATATCCACAAGCTTTCAAAACCATTATCCCTACCCGATTTGCCCAAATTTTTGTAACCATGTTATTTCTAGAAACATACTTATCACTAATCTATGTTCTGTCCCACCATGTGTGTCTCTTCCAGGCATTTCAGATAGCCGGAATCATGCGATATGTAGATGTGGCCTTTTGTGTTTTGCTGCCTTTACCCAGCGTGTGCTAACACTCATGCATGGTGTAGTCTGCGGTTACAGCTTCGTTAGCCACTCACGCTCTCTGGTACATGTATGCACATTTAATTCGGTTTTTAAATTCACCATCGATTGATGATCAGTTGTTTCTACCTTTCAGACATTATAATGATATTGTGAACATTCATACATTCTATTTTATGTGGACCTATGCCTTTAATTCTCCTGGAACCATGTGTTTAAATATAGGAAGCTGAGTCATGTGACAACTTACCGAGGAACACTAAACCACATTCTCAAGTGGCTGCATAATTTTCTATCTCTACCAATTGTGCATAAGAAATTTAAATTTTTAAAGTTTTTACAACTTTTCCATTTTTTTTCAAGCTTATAATGATCCTAGTGAGTATGAAGTAGTTCTAATTGTATTTTTTGATCTGCATTTCCCTAAGGATTAATAACATTAGGTGTTTTCACAGGCTTACTAGGCCATTTGTATATTCTTGCATATGTATTTTAGTACATAGTTTTGCATAGAGATTTCAGTATGCCATGAATATTCATGTGCCCATGTGTATGCAGGACACTGTTTACCATGTTCATGAGGTGTCTGTATACTGAGTTTCTTGGGTGTCAATGTAAAAATGTACTGGTGTGAATTGTAGAAGTGGAGAAAGCTGACTAGCAATTTGGTAAAAAAAAAATATTTCCAACAAAGTTCTGTCAGCTCTTTCTCATAGCATGTTATGAGCATTGCTCCTCTTCAGGTGCTCTTGGTTAGGTGACAAGAGCCTTTTGTTCTTTTTTTGTTAAGTGTCCTTTGTGTGGGTTCCCAAATAGATGTGACTGTTTCTGAAGTCTTAGTCAGGGTTTTCTTGCTAGACACCATGACCACAGCAACTCTTAGAAAGAGTTGTGTAAAGTTATAAGATCTTGGAACTGCTAGTTTTATTCACTTCCTAGTGTAAGGCACACTGGTTGGTTGGCTGAATAACATTAGAAGCTTCTGTCAATATAACAAAACTGGGATTGAAGAGACAGCTCAGTGGTTCAGAGAACTGGCTGCTGTCCCAGAAGAACCAGGGTGGATTCCTAGAACACAAATAACCATTTTTAACTCTTATCCCAGGGGATCTAATGTCCTCTCTGTCCTCCACAGGACCTAGACACACATATCACTCACAGGCACATGTCCAGACTAAACACCTATGTACATAAAATTAATAAATAAGAAACATATATAACAGAACTCCAACTGGGCACGTGAAATTTTTGCTTAACAAAAGTTAAGAAATTACATTTATTTATACATTTGTTATTATTATTATTATTATAATCTCTGCACAAGTATACTGTGTCATATTTGTCAGTTCTCTCCTTTCATCATGTGGGTCTTGGAGATGGGATTCAGGTCATGAGACCTGGTGGACTCATTTTTATTTGTTGAGCCATCTTTCTAGCCTCTGAAGATTTTATTTAATTTACTTTATTTTATTTCATATTTTATTTCACTAAAATGTGTCATTGTATTTTTCTCTTTCTGAACAATTTATTTAGTTTTAGTTTTATACACAAGTATTTTGTCTGCTTGTGTCTAAATGCACGATGTCTGTGCAGTGCCTGAATAGGCTAGAAGACAATAGCAAATCTCCTGGAAGTGGACTTATGGATGGGTGGAAGCCATTGTGTGGGTGATGGACACTAAAAGCCACTTTTTACGTAAGTAGCAAGTGTTCTTTACTGCTGGACCACGAGACTCAGCTTCTACTTGTGTATTTTTTTCCTCTACATGGCATTAGAATGGCGGTTGTGCTTTGATTCACCCATAAGCATTGATGCTGTGTTGAATTCTATTATTATTCTCGATGTCAATGTATAAACAGAATCCAAATATTGTCTTTTTCTTCTCTCTGATGCAGACTTGGATTATAATTGGTCAAGGATGTCTTGCTGTTTTAGGGGTAGGTTCCAGATGTGCTGCTCTTTACAGTTCAGTGTTGATCAAGGCTGTTTCTTATGAAATTCAGGAAGGTAGAGTGGAAAGGGACCGGAAACTCGAATCCAGGTGGTTTTTGTGGAGACAAGGGCTACTGACAGGCTTGAAGGACTAGCTCCTTATTCATCGGCACATTCTAATAATGCCCGGCAAAACTGTCTTAAGGATTTACTTAAGGCTTAAGTAAAACAATGTAGATAAAGAGTGTGAGGCTATTTTGAAGACTGAGGAGATCAGTAAAAATTGTGACTCTTTCCCTTTCCTCTCTATCTTCAGGAGTTCAATAATCAAATGGTATTTAGCTAGTGATCCTTCCGTGCTTGCTATCTGACACACACTAGCCAGAAGTTGCTACGCGCGCGCACACATACACACACACACACACACACACACACACACACACACACACACACATTAAATACAGATTAAAGGTGGCACATGTTGTTTATGTAAGAGGATCTGAACCGAAACCAGAGCTATCTGACGCTACCTGTTCAAGAACTGGTAAATATTGGCATTGGAGAAAAGTCTAAAATAAAACTGGGGAGCACATCTCTTTAGATATTTCTGTCTGTTGCCTTCTGATACTGAACTGGACATGGCCCCCCCAGGCAAGCATTCTCCCTCTGCACTCACAGAAATATTCCTACTCTTTGGAGATTATCCTATTGGGAGCAGTTTTTCTCTGCCTAATCATGTAAACATCGTTGTGAATAATTTTTAAAAATTTCTCCACAATGTGCTACCTGCTAAAATTGCCAGGTATGCTGGTTAAACCAGGAAATAAAAACAAAATTAGCACATGTATTATTTCCACTCCTCCTTTAATATATAAACCCACAACGAAACACCCACACATCACAAAACAAAAATTGAAAGAAGCCATACAGCTTAAAATGTTGATCACATAAATTGATTAATGTCTAGGTAAGACCAATTCTGTAGAAAAGGTAAAAGACCCTTAACTGTCCACACCCCTGATGGAGTTTGTGGAGGATAAAGGTCAGAAGTTGAGGATGTCAGTTGTGAACCAGTATTTTCTAGACATGACAGGTCTGTTGCACAAATGAACTCACAGTGACTGTGACGGTGTGCACAAGTCTAGCACAAGATGAAGTCAACCCAAATCCCTGCAGGGATGGTGGAAGAAGTCATCAAGTCCTACCCCTAGCTTAGAAGCCATTGGCAAGTGATGGTTGCTGTAGGAGGAAGAGTAAGTGTTCTTCAGAGATGTGGTCTATGCTTTGGAGGATGTCCTACATTCCTGTACATGCAGGAAGCACTGAGAAGATTCAGTAGGTTTTTATGGTTTTTTTTTGTTTGTTTGTTTTGGTTTTGGTTTTGGTTTTAAAGAGAGAACATAGGAAGTTGGGAGAGATTTGTAATGGTGGGAGTTAGGGGAGGGACTTAAAGGGAATGGATAGGCTACATATTTGATCAAAACACACATGTATGAAAACCTCAAACAATAAACTGTTGGAAAGTTTTCACAATAAGGGCAATTCAGTTAAGTTGGAACAGAATTTCAATATTGGGGCAGACATGATAGATTTGTCATAAGCTGTTGGCACTCTTCACTGAGTGATTAGAGAGGGTGAACCAACAGACCAGGCAGGTTAAGAACACTGAAAATAACATACAATAAGGACACACACTCCAATGTGTTCATAGCAGCCCTATTTATAATAGCCAGAAGCTGGAAAGAACCCAGATGTCCTTCAGTAAATGAATGGATACAAAAATTGTGGTACATTTACACAATGGAGTACTACTCAGCTATCAGAAACAACGACTTTATGAAATTCCTAGGAAAATGGTTGCATCTAGAGAGTATAATCCTGAGTGAGGTAACACAGTCACAAAAGAACAGACATAATATGCAGCCACTGATAATTGGATACTAGCCCCAGAAAGCAAGTGTGGCAGCTCCAACGATGCTGAGTCAGAAGCCATTCTCAGAAAAAACAATGCCATAAGGAATGAACCAGGTCATACTGAAGCCTGGGGCAAAGCTGAGGCTTATCTCAAAAACAAATGACATTGACCAATGGCTTCACTGTAAAAACACACAGAAGAAGGACCTACCTGTAAAGGTAAGTACTGAGGGCCTTGTATAAAATGTCTACCATATGACCAAAGATTATAAGGTATGCAGCGAAGCAGGGAAACACCACAGTCAGCGAAGGCAGAAATGGCAATAGCCCAGATGACAAGTCAGACTGAGTCTCAAAGATATTGATGATGGAAAGACTGAAGAGTCCAGCAGAAGTAGTATAGAACCTGCTTTATGTGACCGCAACAACACAAAATTGTTGTAAAGAATAGGTTTAAAGCCAACTGGGGTTGCCAGGAACAAGATAAACAGTGTAAAAGCATAAAGAATCTGACAGATATCTGTAGGAGCCAAATAGTTCAAACAGAAAAAAAGACCGGAACTTGAAGAGAGACAAATTTTAAGTAGCTAAAATGAGATAGATTCAATGACAAGAATTAAAAATAGGATGAATATGATCAAAATACATGGTCTACATGTGTCACATTCTCAAATAATAAAAATAAAAATAGGTTATTGATGTCTATTGGGCAATAAGATAAATTTTACTTCATATGGTATTGGAATTCCAGGAGCAGAAAATAAAGAATAATGCAGAAGAAATATTGTAAAGCCAAACAAATGATCTAAAACTTTAAAAAGAAATAACAAAGAGCATTGCATTTAGATTTAAAAAGTCAGACCTAAGCTAGTGAAATACAAAGAAAGCTGCCCCTGAAATCAGTCTGGTGGTTCCTCAAAAAATTAGACATAGTATTGCCTCAGGACCCAACTATACCACTCCTGGACATATACCCAAAAGAAGCTCCAACATATAAGAAGGACACATGTTCCACCATGTCTACAGCAGTCTTATTTATAATAGCCAGAAGCTGGAAGGAACCCAGATGTCCTTCAACAAAGGAATGGATACAGAAATTGTGGTACATATACACAATGGAGTACTACTTAGCTATCAAAAACAATGACTTCATGAAATTACTAGGTAAATGGACAGAACTTCAAGCTATCATCCTGAGTGAGGTAACCCAGTCACAAAAAAAAAAAAAAAAAAAAAAAACCTCATGGTATGTACTCACTTAGAAGTGGATACTAACCCCAAAAGCTTAGAATACCCAAGAAACAATTCACAGACCTTATGAAGCTCAAAGAGAAGGAAGGCTAGAAGGTGGATGCCTCAGTCCTTCTTAGAAGGGAGAACAAAACACTTATGGGAAGAAATAAAGGGACAAAGAGAAGAACAGGGATTAGAGAAAAGATCATCCAGAGACTGCCTCACCTGGGAATACACCTCATATGCACCCAATAAACCCAAGCACTATTGCTGATGCCAAGTAGTGCTTACTGGCAGGAACCTGATATGGATGCCTCCTAGGAGCTCTGCCAGAGCCATACTGATACAGAGGAGAATGCTTGCAGCTAACCATTAGACTGAACACAAAGACCCCAGTGAAGGAGCTAGACAAAGGACTGAAGGAGGTCAAAGGGTCTGCAACCTTATGGAAAGAACAAAATGATCAACTAACAAAAACCCACCATATCTACCAGAGACAAAAACACCAACCAAAAAGTCCACACAGAGAAATCCATGGCTCCAGGTGCATATGCAGCAGAGGACAGCATTTTCTGACATCAGTGGGAGGAGAGGCCTTTGGTCCAGTGAAGGCTTGTTCTCCCAGAGTAGGGGAATGCTAAGGTGCTGAGGTGGGAGAAGGTTATTGGAAGAGGGAGCACCTTCATGGAGACAATGGGAGAACATGTGGTTGGGGGAAGGAGATAACATTTGAAATGTAGGTACAGAGAATATCCAATAAAAAATAAAACAAAAGAAAGCTGTCCATGGATACAGGATAAAAATGTGGGAAAATCACAGGAAAATAAATAATGCCAAATGTAATTAAAGCAACAGAGTATGCTGATATGTGTGACAGTGTCTTCTCACTAGGAAGGTTTCACACCCAAAGCACCTGGTGCAACTCTGAACGAGAAAAACTGGCAGCCTATGTCCAATAAAGGTGTCCTCTGAAATGGAGACAAACAGGCTTCCAAAATCCTTATGTCTAAAACAATCTCAAATGAAACACAGATAAAAATTGCCTCAGAATGATAAAAATTAGTCCAGATAAAGCTTTAGAACTAAAGTTAAGAATAAAATGCTTGGGCTGGAGAGATAACTTCGTGGTTAAGAGCACTTACTGCTCTTTGCAGAAGACCCAGGTTGGTTCCTAGTACCCACATGTGGCTCACAACCATCTGTAAGCCAGTTCCAAGGAATTGTATGCTTCTTTCTTGGGCTTCTACATGCAAGTAATACACATGCATGTATTCAGGCATACACACATACACATAAAATTAAATAACCTTTAAAAAGTATAAAGGGCTCCAAACTATCTAAGCAAATACAAAAGTTCTTTTTAAAAACTATCTTTAAAATGCTTTAGTCCCAGCAGTTAAAAATATTCATAGTAATGTGTTGTGGCATATGATATACAGAGAGGATGTATACAATAAGAATAATAAAATGCAGAAGAATAAAATAAAATATATAGTTGTAAGGCTCATTTACACTCATTTAAAAGTATAATTTTTCTTGAGAGTTAGCAGCAACAACTTAAAGATCTATGGTGAAATATCTAAGACGACTAAAAAATAAATCAAAAAGACATGTACCTAAGAAAATCAATATACACTTATGCTTCTGGCCAAACCAGAGTGATGAGATAGGATTTTCCCTCCCTTTGAAACAACAGATAAAACAGAACCTGGCAATATGCAAGTGCTCAGACACTGGGATTCAGGTGGTACGTGAGAGCCATGCATGAGATACAGGGGGAAGGGAGATCTGTGAGGACTTCGAACTTGAGGCTCTAGGCTGTTGCACGGAAGGATGCCCTCTGGAGACACTTGTCTCCTTGGGAACAGGTCATAGCTGATGTCTGAAGGTTGAACACACAGATTTATCTACATGAAGGAAAGACTTAGAGTTCCATGGGAAACTTAGAAGTGGAGACTGAATGGTAGGTAACCACCAGGGGCAGAAAAACGATCCAGGAAAGGTAAGGAATTCTCAAAGCCCACCCAGAGCTGTGAAGAAGTGACACCATCAGTAGCCAGAGTAGAGACGTCAGTGTTTCCAGAGCTGTGTAGGAGAGTTCTGATCTGTCTGCATTGGATATATGGCCCTAGAGTAGTGCTTCTCTACCTCTCTAATGCCGTGACCCTTTCATACAGCTTCTCATGGTGTGGCGATCCCAACCATAAAACCACTACTTCATAACTGTAATTTTCCTGTTATTACCAACTGTAATGTAAGTGCCTGATACACAGGATATGGAGTGTGTGATTCCCATAGGGGTCGCATCCCAGAGGTTGAGAAATGTTGCCTTAGTCTGTAGCCTGCTTTGTTCTGAGTGCTAAAGCTTCACGGCAAGTTTCAAAGGATCAAAGTGTTGCCAGAAAATTTCATCTCAAATGGGGCAGAAGAATAATTTTAAAATTAATGAATAGGTAGTATCCGATATAGTCAATTTCTCAACACTTGATATCCAATTAAAAATGGCCAGATGAAGAAGTTAAAAATTATATTTCAGAAGTGGGGGGGGGGGGAAGAAAATGTATATAGTTGAATTTGTAGGCAAGGACAGTTTTAAAAAGTAAGAGCAAAAGGAAATAAATGAATTTGAAAAAACCCCAGAGAGCAGACAAGTCCCTAAAGAAGACACATACATGAACAACTTAGTTCCTTTAGCTACAGATCATTGTGATCAATGTATTTGCCACCCAAATTTTTTGTTCAATATTGATATTATTGGGCATGTTTTGTCTGTGGCTGTGGCAAGACAGATGCAGTCTTTCCAGAGAAGTAGTGGGTTATAAGTAAACCATAATGTCCATCACACAGCAACATAAAGAGGCTTATAGCTGTAGCAGGTCCTCAGCAGCCACAGTGAGAGGAGATCTGACCTTTCTAGTTTCAGTGGTCAAAGGCTGAGATGTTGCTCAGTAGTAGGTTGCTTTCCTGGCACATTCAATACCTTGGGTTCCACCATAAGAACGGTGGCAAAGTAATGCAGCAAATTACGTGTCAGCAGGCCTTGTGGGCCACATGGTATAGCTTTTCTTCCACCAATGGGGCAGGCACAGTTATGGAAATGATCTTTTTAATTGGCCTACTGCAACCTCACATGCTGCAGAAGGGAAAGAATCTAGGTGGTTGAACCATTGGCTAATCTGCAGCCACACTGGGGAGTTGCAGACTCCATTCCAACTCCATGATCTAAAACCTAAAACCTATTGATCAACAAAGGAATAAAGTAAAGGCAAAAGGTCCAACAGTAAGATATCTGTTTTTTTCTTTGCATTACTATTATTATTATTGTTATTATTATTATCATTTTCCTTATTCACTTCATATTCCACTCACTGTGCTCCTCCCAGCTACCCCCTTCCACAATCCTTCCCCTCCCCCATCTTGGCCCCTTCTGAGTAGGTGAAGGTCCTCTGGGTATCTTCTCAACCCTGACACATCAAGTCTTTGTGGGTGGTATGAGGCTCACCCTCTCCTACTGACGCCAGATAAGGCAGCCTAGCTAGAAGAATATATTCTATGCACAGGCTTTGGGATAGCCCTTGCTTCTATTGTTCAGGATCCACATGAAAACCAAGCTACACATCTGGTACACAGGAGTGTGGGGCCTAGGTCCAGCACTTGAATGCTCCTTGGTTGGTGGTTCAATCTTTGAGAGCTCCAAGGACCCAGGTTAGTTGACTGTGCTGGTATCCTGTAGAGTTTCTATCCCCTTTGGGCCTGAAATCCTTCCTCTTATGCTTCCATAAGGGTTCCCAAGCTCCACCCACTGTTTGGCTATGGGTGTCTATAACTGTCTGAGTCAGCTGCTGGGTGGGACCTCTCAGAGGACCGCCATGCTAGACTCCTGTCTGCAAGCACAACAGTGTATCATTAATAGTGTTGGAGACTAGTGTTTGCCCATTGGATGGGTCTCAAATTTGTTGGCCATTTCCTCAGTCTTGGCTTCATTTCCCAGTCCTTACATTTCTTGTAGACAGGATATATATTGGGTCAAAACTGTTGTGGATGGGTTAGTGTCTATTGCTCCACTGGGGTTCCTGCCTAGCTACAGAAAGAAGATGGCCTCTTCAGGTTCTATATCCCCAATGCTGTGAGTCACAGCATAGGTCACCCCCATTGATATGATATGTATATGTTATGACTCTTCCTCCCAACTTGCTGAGGGATCCTGAGACATTTGGTACAGTGAGTAAGAAGAAGGGCCTGCAGCTGAGTCATGGTGATTCTCTCCCACATCTTGTGTGTATAGTGTTCTTTTCCTAAGCCCACATTAACTCTTTATTAAAACTTTTTTTTTTTTTTTTGTAAAATAAGCTCCATCTTTGCTCAAGAGGGAAGGGAAGAGGGAAGGGAGGAAGAGAGGGAGGAAGAGAGGGAGAGAGAGAGAGAGAGAGAGAGAGAGAGAGAGAGAGAGAGAGAGAGAGAGAGAGAGAGAGACAGAGACACAGAGAGACAGAGACAGAGAGAAAGAGAGGGGGACTCTTGGAAGAGTTTTAAGAATATAGAGAAATCTGAGAATTAGAGGACTGTTCTAGATTCCTTTCTGTGGTGGTTGTGATAAAATATGTCAATCAACAGCACATAGGGAAGGAGAAGCTTTACATGGCTCACAACTCTGTGTTAGTCTCAGGTCTGGCTACTCTCAGAGATGCCCCACCCCCAACCCCTCACACCAATTTCTGTTCTGTATCCCACCCCTCTCCCTATACCCCTCTCTCCACATGTGATCCCTATCACCCCTGTCTTTCCCTCTCCCATCCAGTCTCCTCCTCTGTCCTTCCTCCAATGACTATTTTGTTTCTCTTTCGGAGTGAGACTCACAATCCTCCCTTGGACCCTCCTTATTACTTAGTTTCTTTGGGACTCTGGATTATAGCATGTTGTCCTGTACTTTATGACTAATATCCACTTATGAGTGAGCGCAAACTAGTATAACCACTTTGGAAATCAATTTGGTGCTTTTTCAGAAAATTGGGAATAGCTCTATTCTAAGACCCAGCTATACTACTCCTGGGCATATACTCAGAACATACCCCACTAGACTACAAAGACACTTGCTCAACTATGTTCATAGCTCTGGAAACCTTGCTTGGGTTCTCCATCCTCAGAACAGCTTGCCTTGTAAAATCAGCAAATAACTTGTCATCTGCTTTCACTTCTGAAGTCACACCTGCCAGTGCTCAATAGTTAACCCTTTTGAAGTCAGAACATATAAACTTCTGGGCAAATGTAGCCACCTAAAGAAATCTATTTTAAGCGAAATCCAGTTTTATTTCCTTCAAGTATGCAAACTACCTCGAACATAATGAATAACATTGTCCTTAAGGACCTTGTTTTGGTGTATAGCCAAATAAGAGCCATAATTAGCACACCAATTGTGGTTAAAAAAAATAAGTGGCTTAAATGGCTACTCCCCCTCCCTCATCCTGTTTACATTATTAATTTAACTGACTGACACTTCAAAGAATACAAGGTGAATATCAAGCCACCAGCTTAAATTATATTCATGGACACAAGCAAATTAAACAAGAAAGTGTTTCTCTTATTATAATCTCCTGTGCTGTGTTTAGCAAGTGCATAATCATTGCATTTTGTCTTCCTAATAACCTTATGAAGTGAACTGGAAAGGTTTTATTTGCATTACACAGATGAAGGATTGGAGGTTTTAAAGTAGTAGGTTACTTCTCAAAGGCCTCACAGCAAGAGGTCATTTCATTCACGTGTTCTTTATGGTCCTTTGGAGATTTATTCTATTTTTATGATAGAGTATGGACTTCCTGGGTGGGGGGGCAGAAAGAGTTGCAGCCATGTTATATATCCTATGAAGCTGATAGATTGATTTAAACTCCTGGGGTTATGAAGAGGTGGAATGTTGCAAATCTAGAGACAAATTGTCTCCAGCCATCTCTAGACTCCCAAGTGGTCCTTATCTCCATTCTCTGTGTTTACACATCCTTCTGGAATATACAAACATACCCTTAGCTCCCATTAACCCAAAGGCTAAAAATGTTATTAGGTAGTATTTGAGGCCTGTATCAGAGCATTACCTGATTTGGTGTATCTATCTACCTGATATGCCCAAGAGTGAATTTGAAAACAAAAATCCTAGTTTAAAACTTTTCTGTTCTATTTTTGCAAAAACCTTATGAACTTGCTACCATGTGTTGGAACATGGTATTTGGAAGTAACACAATCCTGTGTTTCTCGCAATGGCCACTTATATTTGGCTCCAGAACAAATTATCCTTTGTTCCCTTTAATACCAGGGTGTATTTTTGGGTCAAGAATATAATCATGGGTTGAAAACTAAACTTGGACTCTATTAAGCATGTGAGGTGAATGATTTTCACTCACTCCTTGTCTTCCAGTTTCTCTTGCTGTGATGAAACACCAGGGCAAAAGCAACTTGGGGAAGAATGGTGTTACTGGTGTCAGTCAATCCTGCTCAAGTTGACATGATAATGGCAGTGGCACATTCCTTGCTCCCTGCCCCAATGTTTTGGGTTCCCAAATTGAAACACATACACATACAGCCTGACATTTTAATATGACTAAAACAGCTCAATTCCTGGGGCATTTCAAAACCTGGATATGGTTAATACCTTCCCTCTGATGTTACTGAGTTATTACTTACTAAAATCTATATTACAACGTTGCTGCCCTAAACCCAGTGGAGGAGAGCTGGGACTGCTCTTCCCCGGCTCTTACATGATTGCTATGCTCTCTCTTCTGCATTTCTCAGGTCTGGTCCTTACTCCTTTTCTGTTATGGTGCTTCTGTCTCTTTCTTCCTCCCTTGTTCCCCTTGCCCATGAATCCTAAAGTCCCACGTCTGTCTCCATGCCTAATCATTGGTCATGGGCAACTTTATTTACCAATCAAAAACATGTGGGAGCTGGGACCTTCATCATCTTACATGTGGATTCATGATGCAGTTTTGGGGGACTCAATTAATATAATATGAGCACTAGATCAAATTTTTATTTCCCCCTTTTTGTCCATTAAAAAAGCCTTTTCTCTCAGATATAAAATAAACATAGCTATAACAATTATGTAAGCTATATATTAGTGTGTGATATACACTAATAATGTCCAATTAATCAATTTTGTCAATTTAGGTACATTACTCTAATATCTATCCTAACTTAAAGAGTTTACAATTCTGTACTTAAATTATGTTTTAATTTTAACTTGCATTACCATATGAAAACCATCCTTTCAAATCTAGATTATTTTCCTTAATGCTAAGCAAGTTAAGTTTGATTCTGAGACCATAACTAGTTTTCAACCCCATCAGAGATCTAAGAATGAATTAAATATTATCTGAACATATAGGAAGCATAAAAACATAGCTTCTAAAACTTAAACAGTTTGTAAAGACAGCTGACACCTGAACAGTTCCTTATTCCTAAATACTTTGGAGGATCTGTCTTCAGATCCTTCTGGCCCAGATCTATCTGACAGACCTTATGGAATTATGAAGAAATTATGACAAAGCTTACCTTGTCTTAGCAGAACTAAGCTGTTGACTGTCCCGAATTGTGCATCCTTTCCTTTCCTGGACAGTAATTTGTGTCTATTGATGAATTAGAAAAAATTTGGCCCAGTGGCTACCTTTTCCCAATTGAAGCAACACTATATGGGGTTACGATGCTCATTATCTTCTTTGAACTGTGAAGTAAATGATTCTATTAATAATGAAATGACTTTTAAGTGTCTTACTTTGTGGATTTCTAATGCTTTTAAAGACTATATATCTATATAAAGTATATCTAAACTGTTAAACCTTGACTACTCTTAGCTATTTCTAATTGAATAATATTAAAAACACTTTATTATAATTAAATCAGAACCTAATATAACCATATGTTCACTATCTGGTCCTTAACTTGCATTACTTAGTCATTCTAAACAGTTTGCAAAGAAAACTATTAGAAGGACTGGATCTAAGTATAATGTTCTTAAACGAGTTGCATAGGCAAAATGCCTATCTGAGAGTAGCAATATTAATTTAAATTTTGTATCAATATACAAATAGTTATACGAATGATAACTTTAAATCTGTATTAATACATACTTTTTATGCCAATGTAGGAAATTATAACTTCAATTTTGAATTAAATATAAAGATTTTTACCAATGTTAGATCATTGCTATGCAATGCTTTGTTTAAGAATAAATTTAATAATATATCTCATATATTCAATTTCTCATATTACTCTACCTTCCCCTTCTATCTTCTTTCTTTAATATAGGAAAGAAAGGATAGAGAAGAGAAAAGACAGAAACCTTAAGTCTAAGCTTTCTATTTAGTTTATTTAGTTTCCTCCTTGTTCAAAATTATGACCATTTGCAGTTATGCTTAAAAGGACAACCTAGCCATAATTTACAAAATAACTATAACCAGAAACAACTTCTTCCTGCTGAAGAATATGTATACACACACACACACACACACACACACACACACACAATTGGTTAGACTTAAGAAAGTTAGCTTTAGCATCTCTTATCTATCTGTATGCTTAGAAAGTTAGGGCTTGACTGATGTTCTGACTGGATCTGTCTGAAAATCTACATAACCAAGTTCATGAGGAATCAGCAGCTATTCCTGAGGATGTTCTGGAAGCAAGTTTCTGGAAACAGCATCAGGAGACAGGGAGCTGGAACAACAGGTCACTTTAGCATTCCTGAGGATGAATCTTATCACAAATGCAAATTCTGCAATATATGGCTCTTACAACCAACATTTTAATATTGTTAAAATATTCGTATGGATTGTGCAAGGTGCACAGATCAGCTAAGGGTAGATTTTTTTCTCCTTGTTGAAGCAAGGCAAAAGACAGCTATACTTTTATAAGTTAATTTGATTAATAAACGCTTGTAATACATTTTCATTCATGCTATGTGAAAGACAACATGATGATTCTTAGGAATGCTGTAACCAGAAAGATTTAATGTCTAATGTTTGCTAAAGTGTTGGCGAGAGGCATTTTTATGTCAAAGCCAGTTACAGAGCTGTTCCCATGTAGAGGAATCAGAAAATCATGTTACCTGTCTTGTTTGATCTTCTCAATTTTTTTTTCTGTGTGTAACCAAAATCTTCAGGGGTCTTCCCCTAGAATGTCTAGTGCATATTACTTTGGAAGGGATCAAAACCCTATTCTTCTTTTCTATTTTCACAAATACAGAACATCTCTCACCAAATAGCATGTCCCTGGTCCAGCAACCCAAAATTATCAAAGGAATAGGTTAATTCAGATTAGCATCTGCCTTTCTTTTCAGCCTCTCTATTCTGACCTCTCACAGAGGATTTTTAATACCATAACCACCAAATCTATAACCATCTGCAGTTTGACAATTAAGACAATTCAAAGCAATTAAAGCAATCTAAACAATTATTATCCACGAGACAGTCTACTTCACTACCCTATGTCTTGTCCTTGTTCAAGGCCTATAGTTCTATCTGTCTGAGATAAGGTTTTTTTTCTCCCTACTCCCTGACTTGACCTACATGAGATTAAAGGCCTCAGTTTATTTATTCATCTATGCATACTTAAATTCTCTTTTCTGTAGAGATTAATATCTCTGTGAAGATATATATATATATCACCTTCCTCTTTATAAGAGTCAAATTAATATCCTTTCTTATTTAATTCAATTCCTTTTTACTTACTGTGTAAGCCTATTTCTAGGCTATTAATTTGTCATACAAGGCTAAGCAACTCCAGAATTCCTGTGAAACCCATGTTCAAAAAACCTAGCTGCTTGTTGTAGTATAGACCTTTCAAATTTTCTTTAGATCAGTTACTTTTATTTATTTTTTCTATCCTTAAAAACATTTAAATCAATTTGCATTTATTTATCTCTATTTTCTATCTTGGTCTTCCCTCTGTCCTCAAGGGGGCAGCTCTCCCTAAATGGAGCACAGAAATGAGTTTCCTCATAGGCTCAATGTTCTGATCAAGACTTCATTTTAGGAACAGCACAGAGACATAGACACACAAATTAAAGCTATAAACCATTAAGGCTAAGAAGGGATGTGCTCCACTTGTTTGCAAATGTTAGATGAGTGGGGATCTTGGGCTTCCAGGAAGGCTGAGGAAGAAATTTTACATTGTAGAGGAGGATGTCAGGAAGATGGTGGATTGTTCTGTTTACTCATGAAATAGCTCTTGAGGTGGATGATTGAAAATACCCTTCCTAGCTTTGATTTTTGAGGATTTCTTGTCTTCGCATTTTTTAAAAGTTGCATCAGAATTATAATTGTTGTATTTGCTGCATATGTGCTTTTGTTATTCTATCCATGAGTCAAATCTCTTTGTCTCTGTATTTCTGTCTCTGTCCTTTTCTATTTATATATCTGTCTCTCTGTCTCTGTCTCTGTCTCTGACTGTCTCTGTCTCTCTGTATGTCTCTGTCTCTCTCTCTGTGTTTGTGTATGTGTGTCTGTGTGTGTCTGTTTGTGCAAATCTCTTTTATACTCTGGTGAAAAAGACAGATTTTTTTTTTTTAGAAAACAATGTTTTTAAATGCATAAAAGAAAGATTGAGAATTATTATACAGAAATATAATTTTGCCTATAGATCTCTTGGGGACTTACTACTGCAGTCATAACTCTGGACAGCATCTTAAATGAGACTTGACAGTTCTAGTTCTCCATGCATTCACTCTGGGTAGTAGAGAAAAATAGGGTCTCAGAGACAGTTCCCACACACTGGTTCAGAGTCACTGAGGGAGCTCACATGCCACAGAGTCCCATAACACCAATCTTCCGCTGGCCGTCCTTCCAGCCACAAAATCCTGTGGACTTTTGTGTTTTGCTTCTTGATTCTCACTAAAAACACTCTGAACTTTCTAAGTTGAAAGTTATTTGGAGCAATTTTCTGACTTGTGATTCTCATCCAAAAAAGTAGACTATTCTAAATATTCAGCAATACCATCACCCCAAATGTATCTGCTTCATCAAGGTTATCCTAATATTAATTATTTATAAGGAGAATACTGACAAATTCTAATTGCAAATAAGTACAATTACTGTCGATTGCATAATTTATGATTCCATTTGTTAAACTAAGACAATGGGAGCTGATGAAAGACATTAAGTGGCCCCAAATTAAAGGAAATTTGGGTTCACAATATTGTTTACAGTGTTAATATAACTTAAAGTTCTTAGCTTCCTAAGACCCTTTGCTATACTGGGGATGTATGTAGCAGATAAATAGTGTTCACTTGGGCCTGTATCTGGCTGGGGTATATCAATCTGGGATTTCTGGAGACAAGTTGTTTAGCCAATGGTGTCTGGCCTTTTGCCTACATGAGAATCAGCTTCCACCATCTTTGTTTCTGTGGCTCATGTCCCAACTACCAGAACTTGGCTGCAGGACAGCGTGGCAGAACAGCGTTGTCTACTAGCTGCTTTAACACTTTGCTGAGAAAATGTGGACAAAAGAGCAAAGTTATTAGTAGGGGTGTGGTGTATTAGAAATGTTTTTCTTGGAAATGTAGCAAACATTTTTTCCCCTGGGTCAGATACTCACACAGGTAGCATCTTGGAGGTTAAGTGCAATTTCCGAAACGGCTTTCTGTTTACTTACAGCTCCCCATGAGAAAAAGACTCTAGTGTGAGAGCTTTATTCATAATATATTTCAAATAAGTCAATTAAAAAGAACAATGGTTAGGAGGGAAGCCATTGGTAGTATTCACAATGAGTCTAGTATGACTTCAGAAAAATTCACTGTAAAGGGCTGATCTACATTGCTTTAAAGAAAGAGAATAGTTTTTAAAGAATGTTTGGGCTTTGAATCTTGTAGCATCCTTCTCCAAAGATCAAATTCATTAAAACATAAAGGTCCAGAAATAATGGATTTTGCTATAACAGCATGTGTATCATGTTCTATGATTAATGAGCAAGATAATGGGTTTATTGACTACTGATTGTGTGTCATGTACTGCAGTGGACAAGTGACTGACCCATATTGGCCTCAGTCTTTCAGACATCCTAGCAGTAACAGATACATAAGGGAGAAAACTGAGAACTGCATACTTAGCTGTTATCTGAGGTCCAGACTGGACAAGGTGCTGTAGTCCACCAGGAATCTGTGGAGATACAGGAAAGCCAGCACAGTAAGGACCCTTGGTATTAGAGGAACATAGTGTAGAGGGGAGATACTTGCAAAAGAATATCTCATGACCTGTCTTGTGTGCTTATGGCTAGAGCAGGAGACTGTTTACAATCTGCTGTCACCTGAGCAGGAACAGACTCATGGGGAATAATTCTAAGTGGAGGAGAGCTTCCTTCTCCAAGCTTATGAACTCTCTCTGGCTAGTACTTTTGAAGGACTAGTTTAAATCCCATGTACAAATCTGAACTGTTAGAGGTCTTATTCAATTATGTAATTTGTTGGGAGAAAGTGACATGATCTAGACAAGAATGGAATGCTTGGAAAAATCAATAATCTAGATAAAAAGCTTCCATCTACTAAATTTTCAGTGTGCTTGGTCTGTTTTTTATTTCATTTTCTAACCTTAATTATCTTCGAGGCAGACATGACTGTTCCCTAAACACAGGGCTGGAGAGATACCACATAGATCTGGTGAAGGAGGCTTCACTTCTCTCTTCTGAGTTTGAAACTCAGAGCTTTGAAAGATGAAGGTGCAAGAAGATGGAGATGGTGGAGCCTGAGCTGTTCCCAAGCTTTCTGATAGTTGGACATTCACTGAGAGTAGAGTAGGGACTGGTTACTGGGGTATGCTTGAGAGCATTTTAGTAAGGGAGGTTGTGTGTCCTGGAGGAGGGGCTAAAATGGATTGCCCATTGTCTATGAGCTCTAAAAGCACTCCAAGGAATTTATGTTGGTTCAAACTAATATAAAGATCAGGTGTACTCGAGTTATGCCAACTTGACACAAGCTAGAGTCATCAGAGAAGAGGAAGTTGAGGAAATGCCTTCATAAGATCCAGCTATAGGGCATTTTTAAAATTAGTGATTGATAGGGTAGAGGGCGTAGCCCATTATGGGTGGTACCACCCCTGGGCTGATCATCCTGGGCTCTATAATAAAGCAGGTTGAGTAAACCTTGGGAAGCCAGCCAGTAAGTAGCACTCCTCCATGGCCTCTGCATCAACCTGTGTCTCCAGTTTCTTGTTTGAATTCATGTCCTGACTTCCTTCAGTGATGAACAATGATCTAGAAGTTTAAGTCAAATAAACCCCTCTCCAACTTGCCTTTTGGTTACAGTGTTTCATCAAAGCAATAAAAACTCTAATCAGGTAATCTATTTCAAGACCCCAACTGGGTGGATGGCTATGATTGGCATTTAGCTGTTGTTTGGCCATTCTTTTTCTTGTCTACAGGGATATGTAGGGATGCTTCTGGGACTTTAACAGACTGTTAGATCTTGAAAAGTTTATCAAGGTGCTACGGGTTTGTGTTCAGAGTTAGGAGACAGGATGGAGGATGTGACTTTGCATGATATCCCTTCCCTTTGCTTTGGTTTTCCCCCTGGGCGGCTAAGGATTGGATAGAATGGTATTGAAGTGTGCACATCATAATGGCTGCTGTTTCTGTTCTAGCACCAAGCTGCTTTATCAATGATGATTACCTCATCCCTGTTGTCTCTCACTATCTCATCACAAATGAAGGTTACCATCAAAAAATACTGACCTTTAATAACATTAAAGCCCAACTTGCCCTATAGGCATATTTTAGAGACTTCTGATGCTAGCTGTAGATATCAGAGGACACTAAGTACATGCATTGATAGATGCAGATGAATGGAACATTGAAACTCTTCTGAGGGCCTCTAGCATAAAGAACATAGCCTTTAGCATTTGACTGCTGGAATCAAGGAACACAAAGAGAACAGTTAACTGAGCTCTGTTTAATGCTTATTAGAGCTTGAATCAAAGAACTATATGTTCCTGTTTAATTGAAAAACAAAAAAGGCCAAGGATTTCCAGAGCAGAAAATACAGTGAGTATGACTTTGACCAGGTTAGAGTATCTGAGGTTGGAGAGAACTGTGGATGAATGTCTGGTCTCAGTTGGATAGTTAGTATTTATTTATGTGGTGCTTGTAAACAGAGAAATAATATAATTAAATTTTTTTTCTAGCAGTATCCCTTTAGACACTATTAGAGAATGAATTAGAGGGACAGTGACAGGTAATAGAGTGGCAGTGGGTTTGAATACAGCAAGGGAAAGACAAGCGAAGAGACACCTTTCAGGTCAGAATGCAAGAACAGATGAAGTGGCACTTTGTATGGATAATGTTCATGGGCAAGCCAGGCCAGACCGTGGCTCTCAAGCAGTGACCAGGGCTGGGATTCCAGAAGAGAAAATATGTGGCCTGAGGGACAGCTATGGTGGAATGGTGGTCTTGGGTTGTGGGCAACATGAGACTTCTTCCACCACAGATTGAATTCTAGTACTTTTTACGTTATTCTCTGAGCCCAGAGAGGGAGTTGGTCTTCTAGAAATTAATTGATAAGTTAAAGATAATTAAATATTAGTACCATTAATATTTAAAAAGTTAAAGAATTTTGATTTAAAGGCAGCTGTGTCTATGCTGGGATTGACTTCTGGTCAACATTTTGTGATTAGGATTCAAGTTGGTGATCAATTTGATAGGATCTGGAACCCCGTGAAAAGGATTATCATAATGGGATAATTGGCATGGGATATATGGCCATTGTGGGAGGTATCATCCACTGGGTTAGGGTTCTGGAAAGAATAAAATAGAGAAAACAAGCTGTACATTCTCCACTTCCTGATTTTTGACTGTGGATGCCTCTGTAACCACCTCATCATGATGGTGGTACCCTTCAACTGTGAGCCAAAACAAACCCCTAAGTTGCTTCTCTCAGGTAATTTGTCATAAAATTCCAGTGGTCTATAAGCTCTTCTCCTGATCCCCACTCAGTTGGTTCAGAAGGCTCATGTGACAGGTGAATGAGAGGAAGCAAAGGACCTTGGTTAGATAATGTGCCCTTCTGATACCCCTACAATTGCATGTCTCTTAGACCCCTCCATCTTCCGTAGTTTCATGCTATTCTTCCTTTCTGGGAGCCATGCACCCCATGCTGATAACATTTCCTCTAAAAACCTACTCTTTTAGCTTCTGTGATACTGTGTTAGCCTGGGAACTACCATTTCAGTTTCTCAGTTAAGTCTCAAAATCAGGCAACTCGTAGCTGGAGAGGTGGCTCAGTGGTTATGAGAGGTTCTTACAAAGGACCTGAACAATATTCATGACAGACACCTTTATCTCTAGGGCTTCATTAAATCCTCATCTTCTCTGGCTAACACCCACCCCTAAGCTTTCTCCTCATCCTCCTCTTCGAATTTCTTCATAGTTTCTGTGAACCAGGAAAGGAGACCTCAAAGTCTCCCTATGACCAGACTTTAGTGTACTAACTGAGGAGGGCAGAGCTCTGGTGTCTGAGTTCTCACTACAACTCACAATTGTTTCTTTTTCTAGGATTCATATTGGTGAGCAATCATTGTACAAATTACATGGTGCACATCTTTTCCAAATTTAAAAAAAATTTGTTGAGTTTTTGTAAGAAGAGAAAAGACGTAAACATATGTATTCTGTAGGAGTAAGTTTAAAGGTAGAATTTATTTTGGAAGAATTGTATTATGAACTATATTGGTCTGCTTAGGCAGCTGTAAGAAAGTACTATAGACTGTATGCCTCATAAAAACTGACATTTATTTCTCTTTATTTCCAGAGTCCAAGATTTTTGTCCTAGCTGGGTTGTTTTTACAAAGATCTTTCTTCTTGGCTCTAGATAGCTGTGTTTTCTTGGTCTCCTTGCTGAGGGTCTGTGTGCTCACATTCTCCTACTGGAATGAATGAGTAAAATGTTTTCCGTTTTAAAAATGAGAACATGACTTTAGATCCCGAATACTCACGTAAAAGAGAAATACAGCATGGTACCTGTGATCTCAGGTGGGAGGCAGGGGTGGGGGAATTAGGTAGATCCTAGGAGTTTTTGGCTAAAACAGCAAGCTCCATGTTCTTTGAGAGATCCTGTCTCAAAAATTAGAGTGGGGAGAGATAGAGAATGCCAGACATCAACTTGTGGCCTTCACAAGTACTTACTTGTACTTGTTGATTTACACACATCATGGGACACACACAAACATGTAGCACACACATAATTAAAAAAACACATTCTTCAAATATAATTTGATGTGTTAAGACTTCATCATATCGATCAGGGCAGGGCAGAATGTTCTAGTGACTATTGATAATTAACAAATTTCCATAAAAGGTAGCAGCTTAAATTGTTCACTTACTGAAGCTTACAAATTGCGAAGTGCACAGAGGGTCAAGTTGTCTTTATTCTCTCATGTAAGATTCCACATCAAACCCTCCCCGTAACTATAATAATCCACTCATGTGTCTTATAGATTAATTCAACATAGGGTCAAATAATAATTCAGCAAACACTGGGCATTTGTGTGTACCTATAAGGTGGTTCATACTGTGGACAGGAACGTCTGTCTTATTTGCACATCTATTATTTGGGAAAATAGTGGGCACTTCATATAAACTTGTTGGATAAATAAATAAATGTCAAACACTGGATCTAATATCTTCAGAAGCAGCACTCACAACAGTGGGGTCACTGGGAGAAAGAGATATATTATAGACCATAATGGTAGAACTTATAGACAGAGTGGTCACTTGTAGCATCGACTGGAAGAATGCTGGTTAACTATGACTGAGGAAGAAACAGGTTCCTCAGCGCCACCAAAGAGACATTCTGTAGGCGACACTCTTTCCCAGCTAGACAGGTGTGCTTGGAAAACACCATTCTGAGAGGCATTTCTTCTACACATTTTCCATGCACACCCATCTCTTACACAAATATCTTCTGACCCCAAAATCAGGAAGGTTAAAGTTTATATGACTTGTTGATTTCTACTGTGACTCACTTAGATATAGTAGGTCTTTTCATTCAAAGGTATTTCTGTTAAAATAAAAACAAAAAACAAAAACAGTCCAACACATTTTTTTTATCTGTGAGAGATTTTCCTAAACTGCATCTTAGTACCTAAAACCAGAACCATTGTGTGGAAATAAGAAGCTCTTTTGGGGCTAAAGACATGGGTCAGTTATTAAAATGAATTATTACTCTTCCAAAAAACCTGAGTTTGGTTCTGAACACCTTTGTTACAGGGCTCACATCTGCTTTTAATTCCAGGTCCATAGGACACAATGCCTGCTTTTGGTCTCTGCTGTACATATATGGTATACTGTTTCTGTCTGTCTGTTTGTCTCTGCCTGTCTGTCTCTCCCTCTCTTTTATACACACACACACACACACACACACACACACTGTCTGGCATGTATACCTAAATAACACACTGTCCATTGTGTTTTTAGGGACACATAAACATTAAACATCATTGTGTTTGTTTTTGAGAGTCTCCTTATGTAGGCTAAGATGGCCTTGTCCCTGTGACTATATTGTCATTTTAAGGAATGAGATTACAGGCATGAATCACAAGGCTTGGCATGGTGGTTATTTAATCTGCTTCATTGCTTCATTTAGAGTGTGTTGAGAAATTTGCCCATTTTGAAGAATTTTTCTGGTTCATGGAGAAACTTATGATCCCAGCCTTATATGCTGTTTTGAGCCGGGTATATTCTTTAGGCTTTGCTAAGCAAAGGGCTGGTGACAAATGCTGCATTTAGGGTGATTTCCTCAGAGCAACAACAGAAAGAGAGATGAATATTCTAGAGATGGTAGTAACAGAGGTTTCAGCTCTTGGAGGCCACACAATTGTGCTTGCAGTCAGTGTTGGCAGTACAGGTCACGTGTGCTGTGGGTACTGGGCACCTGTGCTTAGGGGTGCTGTGGAGACGTCAACGCTGTTGAGTTCTCTGGGCATTGTTCTTAGATAACAAGCTCTGGCCTGAGTTTTCTGCAGGCTGGGTATTCAGTGAGCTATGTTCTATTGTATACCATGGCTTCATTTCTGCTTACACCATCTAGAATGTAGGCTATTGAGTTACTAAGAGCAATGTAGAATCTAATTAGCTAGAGAATAATGATGGTAAAATGAGACATAAAAGCCTGGCACAAGGCATTTGGCAGAGTTAGCTCAAGGCCAGGGGTAGCTCTTCTTGTTCATTTTATGACTTGTTCTGTTCTGTCAACTTCTCTCCAGTACCATAGACTTGAATATGACCTTCTGACTGTATGCTTTAAACTAATAGTCTCAGTTCAGGCTGGCTTTGCCCTGTAGCAGGAGCTGGACAGTATCTGGGATCACTTTTGGTTGCACAACCAGAGACAGGGTTCTGTTGGCATCTAGAAATAAAGACTTCTAGTGTGCATTGTGTGACATATTGGACAGTTCCTACACCAGAGAAACTTTCAGTATTCTATCTGGGCACCTGTGCTTAGGGGTGCTATGGAGAACTGGTAAGTTTTATGGGCATTGTTCTAAGATGCCAAGCTCTGATAATATCAAATGGTTCTACAGACTGAGCAGTGAGAGGAAAAAATGGCTACCATTTTCCATTCCACAATATACTTTTAATCTTTGACAGGACAGACTGCAACCTGGAAAACTCCAGAGGCAGGATGATGAGGATCTTTATTCAGCCAAGAACTTTCAGGTTCCTGGGAAGCTTTTATAAGGCTATGGAAGGAGGAAATAGATTAATGCAAGGTTAAAAACTAGTTTTTTTTATTTTGTTTGTTATTTTGCATGTGTGTGTGTGTGTGTCTGTGTGTGTGTGTGTGTGTGTTTATGAGAGTATGTGTATGTTTGAAAGAGAAAGAAACATATGGAAAGAGTGAGGGAAAAGAGAGAAAGAGAGAAAGAGGGAGGGGAAGGGGAGGGGGAACAGGGAACGAGAGGGAGAGAATATTTATACGTAACACAATATATATGTACTTATGGAAGTCAGAGGACAGCTGGTGGAAATTGGTTTTCTGTGTCCTGAGGATTGAACTCAGAATGTCAGACTTGACCACACACATCTTTACCTAATGAGGCATTCAGCTGGCCCACGGGTTTTTATAATTATATTCCTAAAGTTACGTATTAAGAAACTAGAAAAAAGTAAACTATGAAGTCTCTCAGTTTCTGATTGAATGGGCAGTACTGTCAGGAAGTTCCCAATCATGGTGTGATTTTTGATAATGCTGTTTTAATTTCTAAATTTTTCTGTGCTAGGAGATCTTTGTACTTCCCTTACAGACTGTAAATTGATATTAAGCCCACCTGTAGCAGCAGTCTCTTAGAAGTTAGGTATTTTTATTAGGACACAGAAAATTGAAACATGAAACATCAAATAGACCATTTCTTTTAACCACAGATATGAGTTAGATGGAATGTCACATCACTTTCTCTCTATAATGACTTTAGTTCACTGTAGGAGGAAAAGGTCTCTGAGAGAAGGTGACAGTTGTGCCGGTGATGAGCTGTGGCCCTCATTAAGTTTTATCTTTCCCTGGCCTCAGCTCCTCCTCTGCAAGCTGATGGTATGGCTCAGATGACCTTCAAATCTTCCTAGATTCTGGGACTTTCAAGGATCTCCAAGCTTCTAGGGGGCTCAGCTCTGCCCAGCAGGAAGTGGTCTTATTACTGTGTTGGTGCCTCAATCGCAGAGTCTTGTCTTTAGATATCAGAATTACCTCCAGCTGACAAAGTGCTCCTGGAAATGTGTTTAGGAGAACCAGTTAGTTGGTTTTAGTCCGAGTACTCAGAAGCTATAGCTATTCTGGAGAAGACATCAAGGCCCCTGCACAGGGCTCACCTTTTCAGGTGGATTTTTTTTCTCCTGCTAAGGCTCTGCTTCTTCAGCACAGACACTTATATCCCAGCCTGAGCTTAAGTCTCTATAGATCTGTTTCCTTGGGCAGAGAAATGGTATGAGATTGATTTGCATGTATTTCTGGTTACACATTCTCTGTATTCATCTATGAGCTATAAGGTTACTTTTAAAAGAATAGGTTTTTTTTTTTTTTTTTAACTGTGTGGGGCTGTGTCTGTGTAAGTGTTTGTTTATGAATTTAGTGTCCATGTAGGCTGGAAGGAGGCATTAGATCTCCTGGAACTGTAGTTACAGGAAGTTGTGAGTCCCCAACATGGGTGCTGGGAATTGAACCTGTGTCTTCTGTAAGAGCAGGAAGCACTCTTAACCCTCAAGCTATCTCTCCAGTCATTATTTTGCATTTAATGTTAATATTCATGTTCTATTGTGAAACATTTATTTTTTTCAAAGATGTTCTTTATGAAAGTGTAAAAGTACAGAGATCACGAGAATGCTTCTGTACAAATATTCATGAGGTAAACCCTGCATCAGAGAAACCAGATTTTGGATACCCAGCATCAGGGAGCTTCCTATACAACTAATCTGTGCAAATGTATGACAAAATTAACTGACTGTGACCACAACTTCTGACACTGTCATTAAGCAGTTTGTAAACAGTGTAATCAAATCACATGCTCTAACTTCATTTAGTTTTTTATGGACTCAACTGTATTATGGCATCTAATAAGAGTTTTGAAGAATATGGCTTTCAATTTTATTCTTTAAAAATAGCATTTTAATATTAGTTATGTTTGTGTTTTGTTTGTTTTGTTCTATTTTTGCTTCCATGAACATCTTTGAATGTGTGCTTTGATGAATAGATGTAGCAATTCCCATTGTGAATCTCCTTATTGATCACATGACTGAATCATGAGAAGTGTTAGAATGCTTGAAATTGATTAATTCACCTCCATTCTCCTGGAAATGTGCTGGGATTTATACAGTGATACACATCTATGTTGAATTGACATTTAATAACCATACATTTTATAGGGTCTAGGTAAGGTTCTGTAATGTTATTATATAGAAAATGACTAAATCAGGACAATTAGAACACCAGTCGCTTCATTTATCGTTTCTTTGTGGTGGGGATATTCACAATCTTCTCTTCCAACTACACTTAGCCGTACATTATTATCACTAAAGCTCTCAACTGCACAGCAGAGCTTCAGAGCTCATCTTGTAGCCTCGACAAACTTCCTTGTGTTCCTCCTCATCCCCCAAGGCCTCTGTAACCACCATTCTCTCTATTTGTATGAGATTAACATGTTAAGACATGAGTGAGTTTATGTGGTGTCTACTTTTCTGTGCTCACATAATCTTCTTACTCAACAGATTTTCTCCACATTCACTTATTTATTCCCCCATAAAATGACAGCTTAGGTCTACTGAGAGAGATTTCAAAACTTTACGATGGAATCTTCCAATCACCAAGGTGTATTCATGTACATGTTAGTAGTTATCTATATATATTTTATTTAGTTAGTTTGTATGGGTGTGTCTGTGTGTGATCTGCACACATGCATATGGGTTCCCAAAGAAGGCACTCAATGAGGATGCCAGGAACTGAACTCTAGTCCTCTGCAGGAGCTCTATGCATTCAAACAACACTAAACCTGCTCCCTAGTTCTCTTTAATTGGTCTTTATGTTACAGGTTCAGTTTAGACATATTACATGAATGTTGGTTTACATCCTTTTGTTTTTTATTCTCATTGAAGATCCATTTTTTAATGTCTTTTTAATAATTCAAATTTCTAATCATTGCTAATATGTGGTGCACAATATACCTAATAGTTCTAATAGTTTATCTGTTGATGCTTACAGTTTTCCCTGTACACAATTGGTCACAGAACAGAGACTTGACTTACATCTTTGCCATGTCTTCTGGTTCTAGCCGCTTGTCTGCTTTACTGTGTACAGTAGGATCATCAGTAGAAAACTGTGGGAATGGTAGCAGTGGGAGTTTTTGTATCAGTTGCAGCCTGGGGAGAAAATTGTCACTATTTCCTGTTGAATGTGATGTTTGATGCTTTAGGTACTTCGACTTAAAAAAACCCCTCAGATCCTAGTAGTTTTATGAATATTTATAATCAAGGAAATAACCCAGTTTTTCTTGAAAAAATTTTGTGTGACCTTGACTTTTTTTGTATTACGTTATGGTAGCTTGAGAAATCTCTTTGTCTTACTCTGATAATAGGTGTGTAGTATTATTGCTATTCATTTCCTTAGAAGTGTTTAAAAAAAGCACCAGGAAGTTATCTGTTTAAAATTTAAAATATTATAGAAGAATATTTTATATTAAGTTTTCAGTTTTAAAATAAATAGACATCACTGAGTTTTCCTCTTTCTTCCTATAGCCACGTGGCCAGTGCTGGATGATTTTATGTCATCTTGACACAGGCTAGAATCATCTGAGAGGAGGGAGCCACAGTAAAAAAGATGGGGCTGTAGGCAAGCCTTAGGACGTTCTCTTTCTTAGTGACTGATGTGGAAGGCAAGTTCATTGGGAGTCGCCTTGGATGCTATAAGAAAGTAGAGTGAGCAAGTCACGAGGAACAAGCCAGTAAGCAGTACCCCTCCATGGCCTCTGCCTCCAGGTTCTTGCCGAGTTTGAGTTCCTGTCCTGACTTCTTTCAGTGAGAGACTATGATGTAGATGCCTAAGCCAAATGTCCTCTCTTTTCCTCAACTTGCTTTTTTGTCATGATGTTTCATCACAGCAATAGTAAAACCAAACTAAGACATGGCCAGTGTTCTTTTCAAGGATCTTTCCATTTCTTCCCAAATTTCAGATTTATTTCTATGTAATGACTTTTACTACACATTTTTTATTTATTAAATTTCTTCTTGTACAAATAGAGTAACTTATTTTTAAAAACTTCCCATGTTGGTGTTTTGTATTCTTTCATTTTTCTAATTATTTATCTAAGGGGCCATCTATTTTGTTAGTTTTTAGAAAAAAACCTTTGGGATTTCGCTATTATTTTGTTTTATATTTATTAATTTCTGTGACTTTTGTTATTTCTTATTCTCTATTCTCCTTACATTTGATTTTATGTCTTTTTTCTAACTTCTAGAGATGGATAATTAGACCACCCATTATTAGTTTGCTTTATTTCAATAGGCATAGTTATGGCTATAAATCCTGGCATTCTATAAGCCTTTCTATATTTTTATGAAATTATAATTTGACTCAAAATAGTTTTATAGTTTTGCAATTTCTTTTTGAACCGTGGCCTACTTAAAATGTGTTGCTAATAAGTGTTTTAACTTTTAGAATATTTATTTCTATATTTTGTTATTAATTTTTTGTTCTTCCTTCTTTTCTTCCTTTGTTCCTTCCTCCCCCCTTTCTCCTTTTCCCATACCCATTCTCTCTCTTGTGCTGGAGATCAAACACACAGCCTTATTATTGCCATCCAGTGTCTACCGTTAAGTCTCCACCCTGCCCCCTTGTGAGGCAGAACCTTGCTTCACAGCTGAAGATGGCCTTGATCACTCCAGGTCCCCACAGTCGATCTGTTTTTGCCTTCTGAGTGTTGAGATTATAGGATCATACTACTATGTCACAATCCATACTGATGTATACTTCACCTCTCTAATTTCATATGTAGATTAATGTCTATCTTTGAAATTCTTGTGGTTTGTTTTGTATTGTAAGTTAACACAGTGCCAAGTATAATAACAATATCTTTGCATCTGAAACAAGCGTTTACTGCAGATATGCACAAGATTTTAAATAGATTATTAGGATATATTTATTAACTAAGCTATCCAAATCTTCCATGGTTTCACTTTTTATTTTTGTCTGCCAGCATTCTTTACAGAAAAAAAAAATAGTTCCTAATTTCTGCAATTGCATTTTAAACAATGATTTGGATCAATATTGCTTTCTTTAAGATAATTGGTTTCACAGTTTGAGCGACTGTTATTTTGTGTACATGTGCATGTATGTATATGTATGTACATATGTAAGCACGTGCCTGTGTCTGTATGTATGCATTTGTGTATGTGCATGTGAGTGTATGTGAGTCTGTAATGGTTTGTGTTTGCATCTGTGGGACTAGCCATATGTATGTGTGTCTAATGTTTCTATTGCTGCAGGATGTGATTGGAAGAATGTTAAAAATACAATGTGAATATTGAAAAACATAGTTAGAAGCCCTACGCACTGCCCTTCACCAGGTTTGTGTGTTTTCTTTTTCGATGAACAGTAGAGATACCTGGAGAGTTCTTTCTGGGTCCTCCCCTTTTTCCACCTCTCCGCCATTACTCATAAACCCAACTAGACATTGTCACTTGCTTTCCCATTGGAAACTCAAGTGTCCACAGAAGTTTCTTTCCTAGAGTTTAAGGATACAGTTATAAATTTGTGAAAAGAGGGCTTAAATGTACTGAAAGGAGAGGAGGAAAAATTCTGTTATGCTATTTTTTCTAAAACACAAATTAGAATTCACAGTTGAATCTCCCTGATTTAAGAATTGGTTTATTTCAAACATCTTATGACATTATAAAGTTAAATGTGCTTAGCAGTCATTTTAAGAGGTCATTAGTACAGACAGAAAATAGTTACTTGGAAATTGATATACAATACAGAGATGCCATGTTTGGGAAGTGGAGATGTTACTGTCCCAGTGAACTGGGAGCATGTTGTAATTGTATGAAAAATATTCAATAAGACAGTGTCAGAATATTTTAAATTTCTCCACAGCACTGTATTACAGACAAATATGCAATGCTATAAGTAAGTTTTCATGGCACTAACTGAGGGAACTCTGTGTACAGTATTTATGTCTAGTAATAATGGAAAACTTCATTGGGCCTAAATTACTTGGGAAGAAAAGGCATTTTGCCAGGACAGGATCTTATTCTCCTGAAGGGACCACATTGTAATGGAGAGAGTGAGAGAGAGGGTCAAGGGGGCACTCCAAGTCGGTTCCTCAGATGCCCTGTGACTTGAGCAAATGACCTACTTTGTCTTGGCAGTAGGTCCCCATCTGTAAGAGCCAGGAGATGCTACTCAAAACTTGAATCTCCTGAGCTGAGAATCTTCACACACTAGTGAGAAAGCAAAGATGTCAGAGGAAATCCCCAGAATTCAAGTGCCTGAGATTCTAGAGAATGCTCTCCCAGCTTTCTAGTCTAATTCTGGGTGATCAGTTTAGTTGAGTACAAATGAGGCTTTTAATAGACTTGAGTGTATTTCAATCAAAGTTTTAACTCCACCAACATGAGCTGTGCTCATTCTTATTATGGTGAAGGATCTTGGGCTACTCTCAGATGGCCCGTCTCATCTCGCCATATTGTCAGGCAGATGTCTTGTTATCTTCTGGTAGAAGTGTCTATAGAGCATGCTCTTCTTCTCAGCCTCTTGCAGGTTTCTGGGTTAATGCATGAGATTCAGAGTTTCAGCAAAAGTCTTGAATGATACAAGAGCACTTGGGTGCTAGTACAGTAAGACCTGTCAACAGCTGGAAATTAGGGGTCAGACTTCAAAGTCAATAGGGAGCAGGAGATAACAGTTTCCAAAGGATTAAACAGAAGGTGGAATCTATAGTATGTTAAAGAAAGAGAGATAATATCAATATCTATAAAAAACTGTGCCAGCATGTGTGGTGGGAAAGCAATGTATACCTTCTGGGTAAAGGCATCATAAATGTAGCAGTCAGAGAATGAGCACCATATTGGAACATTCTGACTCTAATTTGTAGCCATACAGAGACCAGTACTTCCTCTTCATGGGTAAGCACCGCTCTTTTGGTCCAGTACCAATGTCACTTCCTCTGATTCAGTCCTACAATGCTGGTGACTTCAAGATCTATGTAAGACATCGAAAGCCTTGGGTATGTAATTCCTCCCCACCCCGTGACCCAGTGTTCTTGTTGCCCACTTATCTACTAGCAGACAATCTTCCAGCTCACTTATGCTAGAGAGCTGAGCACAGCCTCTCACCCTCCCGGAGACATGACCTTCCTTAGCATCTCTTCTTCTCCCTTGGAGCCTCTAATCTTTGAACCTTTATTTCACCCAGCCTGCCCATCTTTCCTCATCTGTCCACTCTGTTCCAAGTTGTTAGTCCTACCACTAGGACCCTCAATTCATATGCTTTTTAAATCATCTGTTGTCAAATCTAAAGATCCTCTTTAGCATCTATAGACTGTCCTCAGTTCCTTAAAGAGAAAGGAGAAATATATTCAATTTTCTATTTTCAGTGCACATTTAATTTTTAGGTATATTGGTGTGTATTTTATTCTTTCTTATATTCTGCCTTGCTTTAGGTACTTCCTTGTTGTGATAAAAGACCCTGAAAAAAGCAACTTAAGGGAGAAAAGCTTTTCTTTGCTTTTGTTTTCAGAGGAGTATAGTTCATCGTAATGGAGAAGGCATTATAGAAGGACAGGAAGGAACCTTGGAGCCACTTTACATCTACACTCTGGAAACAGTGAGGAAACAGGAAGTAATGCTGGGCTCTAAAACAGTTCCACTTCTGACTCAATGACCCACTTCATCTATCAAGGCTCTACTTATATGTCTCATAATCTTTTTATTAGTACCCAGTTGGGAACCAAGTGTTTAAACATTGGAGCCTATGGAGAAACAGTTCACGTACAAACATGTCTGAGCAGTTTTACTCTATGAACTTGGAAATTTCTTATACAAAGGGACAAGAGAGAAAAAGAAAGGGAGACAGGAAAGGCAGAAGAAATAAAGAGACATCCTTAATGTCAAGTTTCCTTATAGCTGCTACCTAAACTCATTATAAATGAATGGAGCTTGCTTATCATAGACATTTATTTACGTAACACTAGTTACTGTGCAAAGCCTTGTGAGTCAGAGTCTATTATGTAGCTCATTGTTCATTAGTCTGCAGCCCTTGAGAGACACTTTGTGATTGGAAGCAGTTAGGAAGATGCCAGACTTAACACTTACCATGGGAACAGCTCAACATCTAAGTGATACCTGAAAACCAGGGTGATATAGAGAAACGCCAAAGTGTGAGGCTGATGAACTAGCCTGGTAGTGGCAGACAGACAAGGCTTTGCAGACCAAACCATCTCCCCGAAGAACAGGAGTAAGGAGCCACTTATAAAAACTTCCTAGAGTTAAGGAACAGGATAGGCATCCAGAGCTGCTTCCTGATACAAACTTCTCACCAGCTCTATGAACTGTCTCAGTGGTTCACAGACACGGAGGGAAGCAGTGTGCTTGGGCGTGTGTTTGCATATGAGGGTACAATAAACTGACCATCCAGGGCACTGGCAGCCATGGTGAGCATTCCATTTAGCTTGTAGCTGCAGGAAGTTACGTTACTGAAGGACAAGATATCACACTGTAGGAATCTGGCCAGTCTGGGCTACACAGTGCCTGCTGGGTAGGTAGGTTGGGAGCATCTTGCTTTTCTGTTGGGTGTCATAGCTTGTTTTAAATGGAGGTACACAGACAGCTTGTAAACAAGAGTTTTGTTGAGAGAATGGGGCTGTGGGTGAAACTACAAAGACACTAATTCCCGAGCTTAGGGTGAAAGAGTTGTGTCTTGATTTTAGCTCCCTTACTCCTTGGCTGAGTGGCCTAAGAGAGCAGTCTGAGTCACCTGGCATACTGTCTCTTTGGGCTGACTTTATTTCCAGTGGCGAAGCTCCTAGTACAGTTCTTTAAACCCCAGTCCTTCCTGCTCTTTGTCCTTGCTGAAATGCTCATCTTCTACTGGCCTCAGAGATCTGAAGCAGTGATCGATCTGATTATTTACACAGACCCACAACACAACTGAGATTTTGGCTAATTGAGTGCACTGTTTTATTTGCTTTTGTAGGGCAGGGATAATGACTAACATTTTTTTCCCATGCTGTTTGCGAGAATTCTATAAAATTCTGTTGGTTACTATCTCACAAGGTGGGGGCTGGTGGGAGAATGGTAAAATGCCTTTTAGTCTGTTAATAAAAAAATTACACAGTTTATTAGGATTATCTCCCTTTGGAAGGACATAATATTGCTTCTGCTTAGGGTTATTGTTCAAGTCTTTTTTGTTTATGATATACAATAAATTGGATATAATTTTATGGCAGTTTTTAAGACAAACAGGGATTATTTTCTATTATGGTTGAACTAGAAGCAAACTGTTTCAAGTAAGAAAAAGTCACATTGCCAGTTCTGATCAGATGCTTGTCACTGCCTGAGCTTTGACAGGAAATAGTCCAGGAGACAAAATTTGAAATAACACCAAGGAGGTAGAAGCAATCCATGTGACTGTAGATGGTGCAAGTGAATCCTTCACAGCCTTACTTGGAAAATTAGCAGCCTAAAGTCTGCGTGTGCATGTGCATGTGTAGGGAGAGCAAAAGCTACAGTCTCGCTGCACTGTCAGGAGAATGGCCTGGCCTACATCCCATAGGTATCCTCTAATCCTGATTCCAGGATGGAGCAATGAAAACAATGGACAGCAGGTGTGTCTTCAGTCTTTGTTCTTTTTGCATATCCGTGGCATCTAGTGATTTCTTTGGACTCCTAACATTGTTATTTTATGAAACTGTTTAGTGCTGCTTGTAAATATATGTAGATTGGCTCTTAACTCCTCATATAGCAGCAAAGCCAGCTTGTTATGCAAATTAGAGGGCACAGTAATTTACCTTTTGCTTTTTCTTCCCTGAGGATCAGGAATATGTAAGCTCCTTATGGAGGAATAAACTTATCTCAGTGCAGTATCATGATTATTGGTGATAGCAGTGATAATGTAACTCGAGGTAACTATGAACAGTAGGGCTTGTTAAGCTTTTGATTTATGAGGTACTTAAGCCCCTGTTTAGGTCTTTTGAAACTTGACAGATAAGTCTGCCATACTGATGGGCTGCCCTGTCATAGACCCTAGTCTGATGAATGTTCCTCAGAAACTCAAGCCAGAGCCTGGGGATGTCTTAAAAGGATGATTCTCACGAGTTGACCCAAAGAAGCAGTCAGAGACTGTAGGTTCAAATTTTTGCTGAGATAAAATGTGTAGCTGGTATAGTATTTTGCTGTGGCTATCTATATCTTGTTAAGAATGGGATAACCATTTACATCATTATGTCTGACTACCTGAGTTTGTATAGCACATGGTATACCTAGAGTATGTTATTAGGCATGTTTTTATTTCTTTATTTGGATGAGCTTATATTGGAGTGGAAGGCAAATTTGTTTTGGAGCCGATGACAGCTGTCAGAATGTCTGTGCCATATGAAATATTGACTGAAAGCTCTTATGCTGGTTTGAGCTAGTTATTTTTGCTTAGTAAAGACTTCTGAAAATTATAGCAACCAAGGAAAAATAATCATTCTCAATATTTGCATGACTTAGTGCTTTATTGTTATGAACACAACTTCATATGATTTTATTCTTGCTGCTATGGTATTAAATAATTATAATTAGTTCTGATTTATATTTAGGAGGTAAATATACAGAATAGGGGCCATAAATATTTTTTAACATTTCTTGTCCTTCATTCCATAGCTAGTGTCCATAAGAGCTTGCTTTGTCCTGTGCTCTTCATGCACCAACATGTAGACTCTAACACTCAATGCCTGTCAGAATGGCCTCAGTGTCACAGAAACAGCTTAAGAAAGTTTAGGTAGTTAAGCTTAAATCGCTTGTGTTACTAAGCCAATCAGGGGATCAGACACTTATCGTCTAGCCTCTGTGTGTGTGTGTGTGTGTGTGTGTGTGTGTGTGTGTTTTCCTTCTTTCTTTAAAAAGAGAAAGAAGATATGGTCATGTTGGGAAGAGGAACAAAAGGACTAGTGACCAATACTTTCCCCAAGTCCATGAGGGTCCTGACATGAGATTTAGGTTTAAGAGGGCAAGAGGCCTACTGAACTAAACAGACCTTGTGAAAGTATGGTCCTACCCAGCATCATTGCCTGGGTTCAGTCTGGAATTTGGCTGACAAATTGTCAGACTGAGTGCAATTTCTTTTTAGGGGGAATGTTCTCCCTCTGGCTAGCTCCTGGAAGATAGAGGTTTACGGTAGGGGATTGTCTTAGTCAGGGTTTTTATTCCTGCACAAAACATCATGACCAAGAAGCAAGTTGGGGAGAAAAGGGTTTATTCAGCTTACACTTCCACATTGCTGTTCATCACCAAAGGAAGTACGACTGGCACTCAAGCAGGTCAGGAAGCAGAAGCTGCTGCCAAGCAGGTCAGGAAGCAGGAGCTGATGCAGAGGCCATGGAGGGATGCTGCTTATTGGCTTGCTTCCTTTGGCTTGATTTCTTTGGCTTGCTCAGCTTGCTTTCTTATAGAACCCAGGTCTACCAGCCCAGGGATGGCACTATCCACAATGATCTGGGCTTCCTCCTTGATGATTAGTTGAGAAAATGCCCTACAGCTGGATCTCATGAAAGCATTTTTTCAACTGAGGCTCCTTTCTCTATGATGACTCCAGCTTGTGTCAAGTTGACACACAAAAACAGCCAGTACAGGGAAGGAGTAAAAAGTTCTGGAAGGCGTCTGTGGTTTCTTGTATATACTCAGGATACAGAAACTTATTCAGATACACATGCATACACATAACAATAGAAATTGTTTTCAAAATAAAAGGAAGGAGAAAAAGTGTGATGTATACAACTTTCCCAGGACTTGCTTCCATCTTTTATAAAGTTGCCAATAATCATTTTGTGTTCTAAATAACCCTAATTGTGGCTTTGTGGGGCGGGGAAGAATAGCCCTTGAATTATTCATTTACATTATTTATCAGAATCTTCTTTCTCATTAGATTTATTTCTTTATTCCAGAGTCATCTCAGATTCATTCACCTCAACCATTACCTCACTCTCCAGTCAGATCATTGACCTTTATGTCACCACCAGTGTCTACTGGGTCTCCCATCATGAACTCTACCAGTAAAGCTCTTGAATCATTACCAGAACCTCTGCTCTAATTCTGATAGACCCTTGGCTCAATTAGCTGATTTGTTTTTGGCAAAGTATACATTAGTGTTACAAGCCTGAGACTAACTGATTTGTTGATAATTGCAAAGTGATATCTCTCTCTCCAATGTAGTGTTTTGTGTTTGAGGAATGTCCAAGTATCTATAGTGTGAAGATGATCAGTTATGCAATATGTCAATATGAACAGTTCAGCCTGTTTACTGTCTCAATGGTCACATGATACAGTCAGAGCACATGAAACAAATACATTATCTTCTATTTTTTATTGAATATTCTCTGCATTTACATTTCAGATTTTATCCCTTTTCCACAATCCTATCCCCCTTCCACCTCCTTTTCTCTCCAAAAAGGTGTTCCTTTTCCCATCCAACCTCTCCCACCTCAGCACTTTGATATTCCCATACACTAGGAAAATAAGCCTTCCTGGACCAAAGGCCTCTCCTCTCACTGATGTCAGAAAATCCTATCCTCTGCTGCATATGCACCCAGGGCAATGGGTCTTTCCATGTAAACTTATTGGTTGGTGTTTTAGTCCCAGGAAGCTGTGGTTGGTTTGGTTAGTTCATAATTTTGTTCTTCCCATGAAAGCAGACCCTTTCAGCTCCTTCAGTCCTTTCTTTAACTCCTTCATTGGGGTCCTTGTGTTCAGTCTGATGGTTAGCTGCAAGCATCCTCCTCTGTATCAGCATGGCTCTGGCAGGGCCTCTGAGGAGGCATCCATATCATGTTCTTGCCAGTAAGCACTACTTGGCATCAGCAATAGTGTTTGTCTTTATTGGGTACATATAGGTGGATCCCCAGGTGAGGCAGTCTCTGGATGATCTTTTCTCCAACCCCTGTTCCTCTATTTGTCCCTTTATTTTCTCCCTTGAGTGTTTTGTTCTTCCTTCTAAGAAAGACTGAGGCATCCATTTTCTGGCCTTCCTTCTCTTTGAGCCTCATAAGGTCTGTGAATTGTTTCTTGTGTATTCTGAGATTTTTGGGCTAGTATCCACTTCTAAGTGAATACATACCATGAGTTTTCTTTTGTGATTAGATTACCTCACTCAGGATGATAGATTCAAGTCCCATCCATTTGCCTGGGAATTTCATAAAGTCATTGTTTTTGATAGCTGAGTATATTACATTCTGTATATGTACCACAATTTCTGTATCTATTCCTTTATTGAAGGACATCTGGGTTCTTTTTAGCTTCTGGCTATTAAAAATAAGGCTGCTATTAACATGGTGGAGCATGTGTCCTTATTTAATGTTGGAGCATCTTTGGGATATATGCCTAAGAGTGGTATAGCTGTGTCCTCAGGAAGTACTATTTCCATTTTTCTGAAGAAGTACCAGACTGATTTCATGAGTAGTTGTACTTTAGTCAGTCTTTGGTAGGTTGGCTCTAAGCCTTTTTGGGTCTTTAGTTTCTATCTCATCACAGTGAAATCACATGGTAAAGAAAATCCTGATCTCATGGGTGTCAAGCAAACTATTGGAAGAATAGTCCAGGTACCATGAAGCACTTGAAGGCCACATCCCAAATGGTCTAAAGGTTTCCTAATAGCTCCTGCCTTTGCACAATATGACTTTCTGGGAACTAGCCTTTGACCACATAGATCACTGAAATCTAAGCTATTATGTAATTGTTCTAGTGAGAATGGCTTCCTTTGTCAATGGCCTCCTTGATAAGTATTTTTCATAAAATGTGATGGTGACCTATTAAATGGTATTCTGTCTTACAGAACAACCTCTACCCTTATAATAAGCAAATTGGTTAAATCATTTCAAGGGAGGTTGTGGTATGCATGTTGGGGGTGTGGTTCTTCAGGATCCCAGGTTAGTCAAAGGGGTTGGTAATGAGAATGAGGCCTTCTCTGAGGATCTTAGTGTTATGGCTTCTAGACAAAGGCCTTTTCCAATGGTCTTCATTGAAATGGCTCTCTTAAATAATCTTGTGTGTATCTTTATTCTGGGTGGACTTGTATTCATAAACTTTATTTGGGGCGTGCCAGGGTTATGTATGAACTTTGGAAAGTGGGAATGAGTTTTCAGGTAAATAAAAATTATTAGTTAAAATTTTAAAGTTCTGTGAATACTTCATTTACATGGAGAGCCATTCTGGGAATCCCAGGTACTTGTTGGGTAAGTTCTTATGGGTGTGAGTGAGTGAGTGTGTGTGTGTGTGTGTGTGTGTGTGTGTGTGTGTGTGTGTCTGTGTGTATGTCTCTCTGTGTGTGTCTCTCTGTGTGTGTGTCTGTGTGTTTGTGTCTGTGTGTGTGTGATGAGAGAGATTGAACTTATAGGTCTGCTATGGGCTACTCTACCTTTCTAAGGCAGAGGACATGGGAGTCTGAAAACCCCAACAAAGTCAGAGAAGAGGAAACCCTGCTGGGAAAGGGAGTCCTCCATTTTGTACTGAGCTCAGATGACTTGGCACTGAATCTCTGACTTTTCATATTTGTAATCAACCCACTCTCAAGAAGTGTTAACAATGTGCCCACATGTCAATGTAAACCAAATGAATGTGAAAATACCTTCAAACTGTGTATAGTTTTAAGAGCCTACGGATCTGGTAATTGTTTAGAGAAGTGGACCCAGAGTTAGATGCTGTCTTAGTCACTTTCTATTGCTGTGAAGGGACATGCATGGTCAAGGCAAGTGTTATATGAAAGAAAGCATTTATCTTGGGGTTTGCCTACAGTTTCAGAGGTTTAGTCCATTATCACCCTTGTCGGGAGCATGGTGGCAGGTGTTGGGGCAAACAAGGCCCTTTCACATTATCCCCAATAATGCCACATGTATTCAAACAAGGCCACACCTTCTAATCCCTTCAAGTAATGCCACTTCCTAGTGATGAAACACTCAAACATATGAGCCTCTGGAGAGTGCTCTTATTTATATCTCCACAGAAATAAACCTAGAAGGTTCTGCTATTCAGACAGGAACATTTGTGAAGTGCACACAGGTTCTTGGGATCTTGGTTCTGAATCTGTGAGATGCTGGGTATCTCTAATTCTGTTAATATTCAGGTTAATATTCTATAAAATGAGCAAAATGAAGGAAATCTGCACAGGAGATATTTATGACTTCTTGCTTTATTTTTTCCTTCTCTTTTTCTTTTTTCCACCTCCCTTCCTTTTTCCTCCCTTCCTCCCTTCTCCTTTCTTTCATCTTTTTTTCTTTTCTTCCTTCTAATTATTATGTTTTCTGGGATAAATTCCACATTTTTTCACTTCAGTGGGCCAAGTAATCTGAGCAGATTGACTCTCCCCCTGGGGTATATTAAATAAACAGATGGCTAGTCAGATATGTCGATCATCAAATATTTTTAGAGATCAAAAGTCAGTTTCTTTAAAGAATTCTTAAATCTTAAAAGAATGATTTTTTAAAACCAGCCAGCAAATATGAGAAGGACTTGCTCAGGATGCTACAGACCACATTTTAACTAGATTTGCTGAACACTTTAATTAAATTATCTTATTAATTATGAGTGTTTGCCTGTAGGTGAACTCTGCGAGCCTGGGATGAGTTCAAATTGCTCCTTTTCATCCCTAAGCGGCCGTTATCTGTTCTTCTGCCAAAGGGAACTTTCCAAGTTCACCTCACCCTGCTTTGGGTTGGATGTCTCCAGTAATGTGTTAGAATGAGTTAGCTCTCTTCTCTTACACTGCTCTGTGTCCCTGCTGACACATGACAGAACTTGCAGGCTCTCTGGTAGGGAAGGTTGCAGAAAGCTTTTAGAGTTTTGTTCCTGGTTCTTATAAACTCCTGGTGTGGAATTCCCCCATACTTCCTGTGTATCTTGTTTTTATGTTTCCCCCACCTCTACTTTCTGCACTCAGGCTGCACTTGCCTATCTCAAGAATTTTATGGTGGCCCCCCATCTCTCCTTACTCCCTTCCCTATTTTCTCTCTCCATCTCCTCACAATTACATATAGATTGCAAGATTAAACATTGTATCCTGGAGTAGATGCCATAATAGTTGATTTCCACACCTTGAGTGTCTCCCCTTCTTTGGTCTCTGAAAGACGAACATTATAGAGTATTCTGTTCTCACAACTCTGATAGCAAGATCAAAGCACACTTCTATAGACTGAATTTTGTGCCCATCCCCCTTCCTCAATCAACATGCTGAAGTATGCATGATGGGCTAGCCTGTGGGATATTAGGTGGTCACTAACTGACAGGAGCAAGTTCCTGTGAATGGGATTAGCATCTGTATAAATTTTCTCATCACTTTGTAACCAAATACAATGAGAAGCAAGTATAAGGAGGATGGGTTTCTCTGGGCTCAGGTCTGAAGGGACACAGTCCTATCATAACAGAGAAGACATGGGAGTATGTGTCTTTATAGCCATGACAGGGTGCATCCTAACACTCTTTACTTGCTCACTCCTCAGATGGACAGGATGTAAAAAACAGACAGGGCCAAGATGTAAACCTCAAGGTCCTTTTCCAAGTGACTTATGACCTTCAGTAGGAATGAACTCCTTAGAGATTTTACAACTGTTTCAGTTTCACCATCTTGGCAAACTGTTCAAATCTATGAACTTGCCAGGTATATTTTACATCGAAACCACAGCAGCGTCAATGACAGGGACACCAGAGTTCTCCTTTGCTCTTTCCAATGTGTGACGACACAGAGAGAAATCATAAACTGAGAAGGAGTCTTCAGAAGACAATAAATATCTCTCTGCCTTGGTCTTAGAATCCCCACCTTTTAGAAATGTGAGAAATAAATTTCCATTGTTTATAAATCACCTAGTCTATGACATTTTGTTATGTAACCGAAGAATTAGATATATCCAAGTCACTCTTTCAGAGTCATGACAGGAAACAGAGAGCCACTTGAGAGATTAATGACTACAATGTTTATAGATAGCTGACTGGTATTAGGGGTGGTGAAAAATGAGGTATTTGCAACAGTGTGAACCCTGGGCAAAAAGACAAAAGCCATCACAACAAGGTTCAAAGACAAAGAAAATGTCAATTCCACAAGCCAGGACACCTGAAAGGACTTTTGGCTCTGGAGTGAACAGCTACTCACACAGTAGCCCAACAGGGAGGGGGCTGGGAAGAAGAAACACTCGATCTCTCCAGGCATTTGATCTCTCTGAACCCAGAAGCCAGCTAGCTGGCAGTGAGGTCCAAACATGTGTTAAAAAGGTTGCACTGGGCACATATATCAGAGTAAAAAGTGGCCTGTACATTAGAAGCTGTAGGCAGAGCCTCATTGGCACAGATTTTTCTTGGAATCTATGGGGTATTGGTTCTAAAGCTTTGATCTAGTTTCCATTCTGTTTCTGTAATCCAACACTCTGACCAAAAGCAACTTGGGGAAGAAAGAGTTTATTTAGCTTAGATTTCCAGGTCACAGTCCATACATAGGAACTTGAAGGCAGAACCCATGGAGGAATGCTCAGTATTGTCTCATGCCTAGTGTCTTAGTTAGGGATTCTATTGCTGGGAAAAGACATCATGACCATGACAACTCTTATAAAGGACAAAATTTAAATGTGGCTGACTTACCGTTTGGAGGATTAGAACGTTATATTATCAACATGGTAAAAAGATTGATAGCATGCAGGCAGACAGGGTTCTTAAGAAGGAGCTGAGAATTGGACATTCAGACCTACAGGCAGAAGAAAGTGAACTGACTTGAATTTCTGAGACCTCAAAGGCCATTCCCTAGTGATGACTTTCTCAAACAAAGCCACGCCTACTCCAACAAGGCCACACACTTGCTATTTCCTATGGACCAACTGTTCAAACATATGAGTCTATGAGAGACACTCCAAACCACCACAGCTAGCTTCTTCTACAACCCTGAACCCTGCACAGAATATAGTGTTAACCACAGAATGCTCCCCTCCAAGTTCACAGATCAAGTTGATATAATTACTCTGAAAAGACTCCCTTTTCTCTCCTCAGGTAGTTCTAGGTGGTGTCAAGCTGACAGTTAAAGCAATTTAGACAGACTTAAATGTAGGAGATCCAAATCCAATAGGTAGCCAACGCACCCACAAAATGTCATAGTCGTTACATTTAGTGTGTACCCATTCCCCAGAATGCTTTAAAATACCTCCAGGTTATTTATAGAACCTAAGACAGTACAACTATTATAGAGAAAGTTGTCTTCTTTTTGTTATCTATGGAACAATGACAAGAAAGCATATAGACATTTTTAATGTAGACAATTAAGACCCTTTTTGGTCCATGATTGGCTGAATCTATGCTTTAAATTGTAGAGGTTTGCAGTTTCAATGGTGTTTGGTCCTTTTCAAAACATCCCCCTCTCATTCTGTGCAAGTTCACATTTGATACTTTGTCGTGACTAAGACTTCGAAAAACTCCAAGACTGAATAGGAAGAAAACAAGAAAGTCCTGCTTTTCTTCTTTATAAAAACCTCGCTGTCACCCTATACTATTGTTGACCTTTCTTCAAATCATTAAGAGGGCTTTCCTTTGGAAAATCAGGAAAAGAAAGTAAATTGATACTCCCAAGGTTTACAACAAATTGCCGCCTGCCAACTCAGAATATCCTCTATGAGCAATCCTTTACTCTGGCCATCCTAGCAGGGAATCAGAACTAAATTTTATAAACCACCTTGAGCTTCCTGGGAGAGTGGTCTTGAATGCAAACTCTCTATGTGGATGGAATGAGACAAGTCACTTCTATGCTTTCAGAACACCTGCCTACTGCTGCAGCTCCATCTCAGACATGGGCCACTGGGCTGAAAGACTTAATGTAGCTACTCATCTGGGTGAGAATCCGGAAGAAGACACGCTAGCTGCAGGGTGCACACAGCTGTGGTGCTGGGTGGCTTTTCCCCTCCTCCTCGGTCTCCATGTCTCTTTCCCAGCTGCTCCCTTCTCCTCCTTCCTCCCCAAAGAATAAACTTCTGAAAACAAAGACATTAATGCATGATTTCAAGCATTCTGAATACTTATTTTCAGAAATTTCTATGATTTTAATTTAATCTGCAGTGAATTCAGTTTCAAGCTGTTTATTTCCAAAGACTCATCCTATTAAAGTTCTTTTTCATTGCCAGCTTGTCTTGATTTTGCTCTTGATGTGTGTTTGTTTTTTAGGCGTTCTTTCACTTCCTTCCCTGTGTCCGTCATTCCCTATTCAGAAACTTGATGCTTCCTGCTGTCTGCACTCCAGTCTGCTGCCTTTCAAGGCAAAGAGGCATCTAAAAATGGGATACGGAGGACATCACTTTCAGACATACTGAGCATCTTCCCAAATTTCCTATATTTCCAAACCAGTGGCTGAGACAGAGAAGGCTTTGAATGAGAGACCAAAAGAACAGAACCATTGTCTTATGATCAAGATGTAGATCATGACAACTACACTGTATAGCACAATATGTCCGGTTTTAGGTTTACCAAGCTCTGACCAGCAGGTCTTGGTAACTACATCAATGCATTACTTTGTCTTCTAAACCGTGGGAGTTTGATGTAGAATGAACATGCTCATGGCAACACAGTTCGTTCTGTGATCAATAAACTGAAACCCACTGATGTTTTCAGAGAGTGAAGCAGTTTCAAGTTATGATAAAAATATATGGTAATACACATAGTCTTGAAGTCTCCTGGAAGGAGGTAATAGATATTTTTATTACCTAGTTATAAAATAGCCCAGCTGTTTGATCAGTGAGCTTTACTCTGTTTTCAAAACCGTCTATATCTTCAGAGTGCAACCCATCCCAGTTGTTACTTCTGAGTAATGGCTGAGTTGGTGGCATTGAGGGGGCTATAAACCACACTCTCTGTGCCAGTTCCCAAGCTAAGAACTTGTCATATGGAGCTACAGTAGGGAATCTCAGTGAGAGATGAGAACCCTTTGGTAGCAAAGGGTATGAAATTTGGAATTCTGTGTTTCTTTGAACTATTGGTCTGAAATCAGTTTTCAGCTAATTGACCAGAATTCATTTCTACTCCTGGTCGCTATGTCCTCCCCAACACTTCACATGGATTTGTACTGAGAGGTAAAGAGAAAAGCAGTGTTCTTACCACTTTGGACATTGTTGTGAATACTGATGTATGCGTAATAAATGCCATTTTCTCTATTTGTTCTTCTACTGTAGCCCAAGGCTTGTTTATATGTTGACTCTTCATCTTTGACAAGCCAATATGCCCTTTCTCATTATCCCCTCAAATTATATGTATAAGGTTGATACCCATGAACTTTTCTTTTATAAATATCGTAGAGGCAATTGTTGGAATGTAGAGTCCAAACGTTTTTGGAAAGGTCACTACAATTAGCACCGTGTCTTCACTATTTTCTCATTTCTGTGGGAAAACACTCTGATGAAAGCCACTTAAGTGAAAAGGGATGATTTATTTTGGCTTACAGTTCTAGTGGGATATAGATCATGATGGGAAACGGTGTCATAGGACAACAGGCAGAGAAGGCTTGATGACAAGATACTGTGACTGTTCTCAAAAAGCAGAAAGTGAACAGGAAATGGGGCTGGATGATAAAAGCTTCAACAACCCTTCTAACACAGTGTTTCTCAGCCTTCTTAATAGGACTTTTAATAGAGTTCCTCATGTTGTGGTGACCCCCAAACATAAAATTATTTTTGTTGCTGATTCATCACTGTAATTTTGCTTCTGTTATGAATTGTAATATAAATGTCTGATATGTAGGATCTCTGATATACAAAAGGCAAAGAGGTAAAGACCCACAGTTTGAGACTGGCTATTCTAACAGGGCTTCAGCTCTTTAAAGGTTACATAAGCTTCTCAAACAGCACCACCAGCTAGAGACTAAGTGTTCAAATACAAGTCTACATCATAACACACTGTCTAATCAAATGAAACTGAACAGGGCTACATGCAGCTAAATCTTAATTCACAAGTCAGTTTTTATTTATTTTAAAGTTTTAATTTTGGAACCTAGTTCTGTTCCACGGATCCCCCTTTTTTGTGGAAGTTTCCTGTGGTCTAATGCTACCTCCAATGTGTATTTTTAGGGTTCCATCCTGAATTCTAATAAAATACCTGACATATAGCCATCATTGTTTTCATTTTTTCTGGTTGTAAATTGTAGGACTGCTTATTTCTATGATTCATCCCAAATTGGACAGGGCTTCTTTGTTCTCAGTTCTTTGTTAACTCGGATTCTGTCAATCACAAGAGGTGTGGGCAAAGCAATCTGAACCTCTTTTAAGTATTTGCAGATGCATTTAGAGTTATGATTATTAATTAATAATTTTTATTAATTTAAAAATCAGGTGGTGTGTTCATGCATTTATTCTGTTTTTCTTTTTTAAATCTACATCACCAGTGGGTTTACAATTCTAAATGTTATTCCTCTACTGGCATAAAAATAATTATGTGTTTGCTTTCCATCACTATAACAAAACACCAGGAAAAAAAGTTTAGTTTGAATTATAGTTTTAGAACTTTAATTCATGCTCAGGTAGAGCCATTACTTTCCCTGTTTTGGTGAGGTACAGGGATGGTAATGACAGGAAGCTCAGGCTGTGGAACAAACTTCACCATGAAACCAAAGGAGGCTAAAGGAGGAAAAAAGGACAGTGATATTATTTGAAAAGCCAACCTTTTTCCAAGACTCATAGTAGATTATAAAGCTCCCTGTTGTGAATTTGCATCATCAGGAATGCAAACCTGGGGACCATGTCTTTAACATAGAGCCTTTTGGGGGGAACTTTGAAGATCCAAACTAGAGCAATTCCTGGTTTATTTCTCATGTTATTTGACTTCATAATCATGGATCATTCCATAGCCTGCCACATTCATCATCATTTGTGCTAATTCTGAAATACCCATGTCTCTCGGTATCGCCATTTCATGTGGTGCCTCTTCGTGCTTATATTCTGGTTTACATGTGGAACGAAAATATATTAGGACCTGAATAGTTCAATAGTCTCAGTAGAACTCTGCCACCTTCGTGTTACTATGACACTAGCCAAATGATTATAGGAGAACATTTGGGGCTAGTCAGTCATCATACCTGCTGAATGTCTCATGAAGGTCGGCATGTCACATATGAGGTTTGAGATTTAAGAATTCACTGATTCAGAGACAGGACGGAAGGTGGAGATTAATAAGCTTTAGGACTGAGTAGCTATTCTACATGGTAGAGTGAGAAAGGGAGGAGCTAAGTTACAAACGTAGACCCTTCCAGTCTTCTAGGGTACTACCCATAAATTATTCTGCTGCTGTTTTTGTCAAGCTACCTCTTAGATATGTTCACAGCATCATGCAGCCTTCATTCATTGCTTAGGAAAGTGGGGAACATGTGTCATTAGTGGGGTTAATGACTTTGTGTCTCTCTCATCCCCCTGACAGATGCTCCAGGATCCATTCCATTATTTCATTCCCCTAATAAGACAGTAATTGGCAGTCTATTAGAAGCTTGGTGTATATTTGTTCCATAATTGAACAAATGAATGGAAAGGGAGGATAGAAGATAGTTCCTTAGAGTAAATGCTTTTATGTCTGAGCCCTCTAATACTGAAGAATTTACTACAAATAGTCTTGCTCTTTTGCTCCAGGCTTTTACTTCCATCAAGAAGTCAAAGAAGCTCCTTACAGAGAAAGAGTTAGAGTTAGAGATAGAGATAGAGATACAGAGAAATAGAGAGAGACTGAGAGAGAGAGGGCATGAGATATTGAAATAGGGAGATGGGGAGATTGATAGATGATAGATAAATGATAAAGAGATAAAGTGTGTGTTATTGTACATGTTCTTTCTTCAGGTAGAGAGGATGTATCAAAAGTCCTAAGCAGATAGAAACCTGTCAGGCAGTCTTCTCCCCCTGGGCATTCATTGCATAGGTGTTAACTCAAATGAAAGGGTGTGCTCTGCAGGCTTAGTATTTTTCTTCCGTGTTCTGGCCCATGGTCCAGTGTGGAGCTAAAGAGTATTAGAAACTTCCTGGTTGACCCATTGTAAGTCACATCAAATAGCTTTTGTTGCTAATAAAGATGACATTTGATCTTCATATATATGGTTTATTTTTTTCCTCAGTTGAACTTTTATTTTTCTCCTGAACATGGTCTCATCCAGCTCAGAATGGCCTCAAATTTGCTTTGTAGCTGAGGATAAATTTGAACATTTGATTCTTTTGCCTCTACCACATAAGCGCTAGCATTACAGGTATGTGCTGTCAGGCTGTGTTTTAGGAGTCATTGGGGATTGAAACCAGAGCTTCATGCATTTTAGGCAAGCTTTGTATCATCTGATCTATACATCCTCAGCCTTTTGCTATTTCTGTAATTAATTCTGAAGCTGGACACGAGGCACTTGTTGGATTACATAAAGTGTCAACATGACCTATGCATAGCCGGGATCTAGGAAAAATCAACACAGATGTATTCTTTAGGGCACAAAAAGAATTAAAAGAGAATTAAAAAAGGAACAGAGCACATTTCTGAGATCAAATAGATCCCTTCAGCCCCCTGAAACTTAGGGAATCATGCCATGTATAGGGTGCAGAGGGTTTTTCAATTTCTCAGAATAAGTCTTTGAATTTCAAGTTTAAGGAGTGCTACTAAGTCTTGAATTCACTTGAAAGCTAGCACTTAGGATTCCCTTTTATCTTATACCTTACTCTTAAACGATTAAAAAAAAAAAAAACCAAAAAACCTTCTATGGCCTTTAAAACCCAGTTGCACTCACTACTCTCTTTCAAGCAATCTAGCTGTCCTCTCCTGCCTGGGAGAATTTGCTCCCTGTGGTCTCCAGGGTACCTGGAGTCTGGCTCAATTTTTGGTTCTCAGAAACATGAGTCTGGCTCAATCTTTGGTTCTCAGAAACATGACCATGAACACATGAAATCCTTGTCAAACTGTGTCATGTTAGTGTGTTTGTTGGCCGTTTTAAGACACTTTTCTTGGGTAGAGATGAACAAATGTCTGTTTACAGTTGATACGGAACCAATGACAGACTGAAAAATCCACCAACCCACCAAAGTCTAATCTGGTGAACTAATGAGTTTTATTGGGGTTCGCAAGAATGTGGGTGAAGGGTTACTGATAGAAACAGAAATGATCCAGAGATGGTGGCATCACTAAAACTCACCCCAATGCATGAAAATCTGAAACCTGGTGAGCACTGTACAACCTACAGGCAGCACAAGTGGAGAACTTTTTTGTAAGTGGCTCAGTTGGGCTGAGCCTTTTCTAGGAAGTGTGGCTGGCCTCTGCTCCTTTTAGGAAGCTTGTCTTATCTGAGAGACAGCTATCTTTACAATTTATATAAGTGCTGGAAGGGCTGGGTTTAGTTTATTTGATCTTGGAGCTTCTTGAAGCTATTGACATTCCCGAGTTTTAAGGACCATCTCTAAAGGATAGAATGTCTTACCTCCTTTGAGAACATCCCAAATCTTAAAGAGCTTCCCTATAGGATGTGATGTTTTCTCTCAGAGGAAATCATTGTAGAACTCTGGCATATCATGGTAGAACTTGGATCACACCTAGACTCTTATCATGATTTAGGATCTACATCCATGCTCTTGGAGATTTAGTAATAAAAATAGAAAACGGAGCTGGTGATGTAGGTCAGTGCTGGTGTTCACACCTAGCATGTGTAAAGTGCAGGCTCCATCCCAGCTACCACAAAAACTAAACGAAGTAAAATATCCATTTTCCTACCACTGCAACCAACAAAACAAGAACAAAAGTCTCCTGTGAAAGAGCGTGTCCAAGATTCATATGTAAACTTTCCAATTTCTTGTTCTCAGCTCCTAACATTCACAGTGCAACCTCTCTTGACACACACCAAAACTTGGGATATTAGATTTTTTTTCTATATATAAGAGACACACCTGTGCTGAGGATCACCTGCGTACACAGGTGTGAACTTTTGATTCCATGATGTGATGGTTAATTAAGCTTGGCTGTCAAGTTGCCTAGATCTGGAATCAATGAAGGGACAATCCTTCAGTCATACCTGTGGAAGCTTTTCATCATTAAGATATTTGAAGTTAGAAGTATCATGCTAAATGTGGGTAGTACCTTATTCATTTGCTCAGAAGCTTATATTGAGGAGGAGACTTCATGTATATAGCTTCTGACAGTTGTAGGAGACACAACCTCACAGAAAACTCCCTGTTCCTTTAATTTTTAGTCTTTCACCCATCTTCTGTAATGTTCTCTGAGCCATAGATGCAAGAGTTGTACACATTATCTGTTTAGACTGGAGTCTACTGCTCTATGTTTTCTTTCATTGGTTGTGGTTTCCTATAATAATTTCCTTCTGTTTCAAACAGAAATTTTTTTGAAGAGATGTGAGGACTGCACTTACCTGTGGGTATACCGATACATATTTAAAATGTACATAGGGCTTATACTGATTTAGTAAAGTGGTGTTAGTAAGTTTTCCTTCAAGATCTGTAATTTCACTAGCCTTGGGGAGTTGGCTGTGTTTCCAGGACCAGACATGATTTCCCTCTTGTAGAAGGTCTTAAGTCCAATTGTAGAGCTGTTGGTTACCACCAACGTATGTATGCCCCTACTGAACCCGGTTAGTCATTATGCTATGCTGGCTATTGTTGTGGATTGCATCACAGCGGAGTGAGGACTTTTGGGTGCTTTCCTCATTTAGAACCTTGCACTATGCCTTCTACTACCATGAATAAAAACTGTTACTCTGAGAAGAAGCATTCAGGTCAGTTCCGGCTCAGGGCCTCCGAGCCCTATCTTTAATACATGTTATATTCAGCAGAAAGGACTTACCTGCTACCTTTGAGGTGGGAGGCAACCAAGGGTAATGGTACAACAGAGTTGTGGAGACCAGCCCTAACAGCTATGTTCGCAATGCAACTCATGCACTTATGGCTCAGACAATTGTAATGTTTTGTGTATCTCTTGGGTAACCCTTACTCAAAACATGGGTTCACATGCCTGATGGGTTTTTAATCAGTTTGTGGCTCTTGGAAAAAGCATTATTATTTGATAAAATTTCATTTAATCTATATATTAATATACTGATTTATTTGTATTATATGTATTTTTAGATAGTTAATAGCATTAATCTTATAACTTTTTCAGACATCTTTACTTTTATTTTCTCTCCTCCTTCTGTATTAATCACCCTCCTTAATTAGAGCGCCCAGATGTTCTCATTTCCCCTTCATATTGCTGTACCCTACTATTCTCTTCTCTAAGCTCCCCTTCTGTGATGGGGGTATTTTGTTTTTTCTGGCTTCTGAAGTAACTAGAGGGTGTGCATTCTCACTTGAAGAGTTGGAACTGGAAGCCTCAGAGGATCATGACCATGTGCTGTTTGTGTTTCTTTAGAAACACCTATTAAAGGCCCCATCATTTTACATTTGTGCAATTCTGAGGGTTAAACTTTTAATTCCCAAGCCTTTGGGTGGTACTAGGATCTAAGTCCTTGCAAAAACAAGAAGTTGGCAAAAAGAAATCATGGTGTCTTAGAAAATGAGTTGGGGGCAGGGATTCTTAAAGACCTTGTTGAAATGTTTTGTTTTTTGGGGAGTTGTTACTAGATGTTCCCAACCTTTCCTGATTATTCCAGTCAAATTATCTACTGCAAGCCAAATTCATGACATTTGAAACACACAGAGCAATCATCTAGAGCCGGCCTATGGGAGCCATGTACACCTCTTAGCAACTGCCAAGCTTCAGTCTCCCATTAAGAAATGCTTCTAGGTCTAAAGGCATTATACTAATACACACATTCCAGTCTCTGGACCAAAACCCAGTTCTATTCTAATGTAACTGCTCAGCCAAATAACACAAATGAAAAGCTGGCTGTAAGCGAGCAGATGAGAGCCAAGGTAAGATTTTGGGACTTAGTGATGGCCAACAGAACTCTAAAGACTTTTAACTGTGCAAGAAATACCATATCTGCTTCAGCCACACAGGAGCAATGAATTTAGATCCTTCAGCTTAATGACAAGGGCTTGTGAGACCCAGCCACAGATCTAGTAGTTGCCCTGGGAATGATGCTTAGACTTTCTCTCTGTTTGCTTGTTTGTTTGTTTCTTTGTTTTTCTTTCTTAGAGGGCAACCTATGGATGGATCTTCATTTACAGGGCAAAGCAACCAGATTGGAGACACAACAATAAAGATTGAATTATGATCCGGCACAAAGCCAAGGACAGAATTATGTTCTTCCATCAGCAACTGATACATCTTGATGAAGATCTCCTTCCTTTTAGACTGAAGCAGCTGCTAGTCTACAACCACTGCAGGACAATAATAATTGCCTGTGTTATTAGTCCCCACTAACTAACGACTCTTGAAAATCCAGGGTCCATGTCCAAGGATTTCCATAATGTCTTACTTAAGTCTCACAAATGTTCTACCCTGTGAGAAAAGTGCCATCTTTACTCCAATTTTATATGTGAAGAAACCAGGATTCAGACATGTAAGTGACTCATTTCCCATTTGAACAAATTGCTCAAGAAAATAAAAAGAAATTAGGCAAATAAACGGAGAGGAATACAGCTGACAGTTACAGGACTTGTCATTATGCGAATTGGAAATTGAAGGTCTAGGTCGGAATTTGATGGTTCTGTAGGTTTGGGCAAGTCACTCAATTTCTGCAAGGTTCAGCTGATAGCATTGCACATGTCAGTCCTATTCCACTGAATGTGATGGAGAGATGTTTTTCAAATATGTGTGGGAGGATGACTAGAGCAGTTGGGGTCATTGGAATAATCCCAATTCATGGTATATGAGTATTAATGTCAATGAAGAATTTCAATAGTTATAAAAACGCAACTGAAATGTGAAGAGGAGTTACTGGGAAGAAGGGATTCAGCAGGAGAGGGAGTGGGGATGAGGGGCCAAAGGGTGGAAATGCCTGAATCTCATTAGGTACATGCCAGGAAGTAAGTAAACAATTCTATGATTAAAAAGTCACTGCTTTTTACTAGTATTATTATGAGATAATGTTTCTTTGCTTACAAATACAAATAACTTAGTTTGTAGCTCCCTCCAGGGTCAAGCCATTATCTTAAAGTTATGATTCTTTTGTAAGATGCTCAGAGGTTTGAGTACAAAGGGTTTGAAGAAGAGCATTCTCTTCTCAGGTTAGGGACAGTGTTAGTGAACGACCAGTGCCTCCGCTTATTTCCCACCATCTTATTGTCTTCATTCCTGCATCTGTATTGTTCTTGTACAGCACAACCGAGCCCCAGTTGTGTGTGCTCAATACAAAGCAAAAGTAACACGAAAACCTGGGAATGCGCTGGGAAAATCTGAGGGCCTGTCAGGTGTCCCAGGCTCACAGTGACAAAGTTCTTGTTTTTGCTTAGAACTGACCCTGGCATCAGACCATAGGACTGTCCCAACTTCCCAAGGAATAAATGTTTATTTTTTCCTAAGCTAGACAGAAATATTTTACAACAGCCACAGTTTTTTTCTTTAACTCAGTAAGCACAGATTTCTTCTTCCTTTATTGGTTTTCCCACCCACTTTCCCCCAGTGCACTGATTTCTAATGTCGAGACTTCTTGGCAAAGTTCTTCCTCGTATGGTGACCCTCAACCACAAAATTATTTTTGTTGTTACTTCATAACTGCAATTTTTTGATTCTTATGAACCATAATATAATGTACTGTAACATAAACACCAGGGTTTTCCAATGATCTTAGGTGACCTTGCCAAGTGTTCTCGGCCCACAGATTGAGAACTATTATTGTGGTTACACTGCAGCAGCAGGTAAGAGTTTTTTAATCTCGTTGATATTCTCTAAGCGTCCTGATTAACATCTGGAGTGATTCTAGGGATTATTATAGTGGTATAACTTCCTGGGACTGTGCGTGAGATCTGAATGCCATGGAAGTTGGGTCCTGAAGATGGGCATACTTCCTATTCTCCTCCTAGACCCGTGGTGTGGAAGTGAGCAGCTCACGCCTGCAGCTTTCTTGGAAGGCCATTCAATTCTGATGTTGAATTGAATCCTAGTTATCATGTCTTTCTTCTTCTTCAAATGCAGCAGTTTTATGGTTTTTCATTTATATTATTCAGCTGTGTCAGTGAAGGAGTTGCCCTTCGAAATAAATCTTCAAGCTCACATCCCTCATTTTGAAAAGCTGCAGGCCAGAGAGAGGACAGCTGTTGGCTGAGCTTGGAGGCAGCTTGTCGGTACTAGGGCTAGGACAGAAGCCTGGGCTACTTATGCATCGTTGTAAGAAGTGTGTCTTATACTGTCTTTAGTGAGTCTGAAAAAAAGAGCAGTGTATGCTTCAGTTGCCTATTGACAGCCAGAGAAATGAAAAGTCATCGGCACACCCAATAACGACAATTTTATCAGTACCTTCATCTTCACTTTAGGGTGAGGGGAACTGATTGTTTTTTTTTTTTTTGGGGGGGGGTTGATTTTTTGTTTTGTTTTGTTTTGTTTTGTTTTGTTTCACTTTTCGTTGCCTGATCTGATGGATTAGTGTTCTCGGACTTAAATAACACCCACATTAGTAAATAACTTTGTAGCTCAGAAGTTTAGACTGCATCTGAGCAGGCTAAAATCAAAGTGTAGGCACAGTGTATTCCATTCCCAGAGGTTTCTGGCACCTTGGTGTTTTTCTTATACAAGGTCCTATGCAGGCCTATACATGGCATAGTTGTTTTTCTTTTCTTTTCCAGCTTCCAGATTCCTTGCAAATTCCTTGGCTTGCAGCTGCTTCCTCCCCACTGCATTCTTCATTTGTCGCCTTCATTTGTCACCGATCCTTCATTTGTCACCTCTATCTCTAACCTTAGCTGGCAAAGACTCAGTCCTTTCTTGGTCTTCCATAATGAGATGCAGCCCAGCAGATAGCCCAGCATAACCTCTCCAGCCTCAGGATTTGCAACTTCTGGTGCTCATTCTGTTTCTCCATCTAGGATAATGTGTAAGAGCCTAGAGTACAGATGCACTTGAGATTGTCATTCTTCAATGCAGCATGTCACCTCCTGTTCCCAAAACGATGTCTCCCTCTTATACAGAATCCAGGCTATAACTTTTCAAGTCTCAGTCTGAAATACGAGATGGACGAGCAGGCCATTGTATGGATCTGTTGAGTACAGGCCACAATTTTACTTCAACGTGGTGTGTGATTTTCTTACCTACTGGCCTGGATTCTTCAAGTCATAAGGTTAAGCTGTGAAGCCAGGAGACATGCCTATCACCTAGCACCCCTGAAATGTTCATTAAGCAAATGAAGGTTGAAGAAAACAAGGCCCTTATGGAAGCACTGAAGTGTAAATCAGTTTAAGATGACATTTCCTCCTGTTTCCCAAAGCTTGAATTCTTAAGGTTTTATATTACCAAGATCACCAGATTGCCCTACAAGGTAAACTGACCAAGCCCCTCACATTTCATCTAGCTTTCAATTACTCCTAGGTGACTTTTCAGACATTTCCCATAGGCTAGCAACTGATGAATTCAATTTTGGGTTTAAACAGACCTATTAAACTTATAGCTTGCCAGGTATTTGCTATACCCCTACACCCTGTGTGTAAGCCTACCTTTTATTTTTGCCTGTGAAATAGTTCTCTATAGTTTCTGTATAAAGAAGCAATTCTAACATTATCCAATTATAATTATTTGCATTTTCCTTAATTGTATCACAACAAATTTGCCAATTTATTTCTTAATACGAAAATTAATTTTGCTTGGATTTTAAAAAGATCTTTGTTTGTACGATGTAACTATTAGTTCGAAACTCTAAAGTCATTTCAGAAAACAACAACAACAACAATGACAACAACAATACCCAATAACTAGGAGGTAGAGAAATGGACAGTGTCACCACCACACTTGGGAGGCTGGCTGTGGAATCATGGCTTCCTTCAATTGGCTGTACCTCACTCCCACAGGACACCTTAGGAAGCTTCATCAAGAACAGAGGTTTAAATAGCCATGTGGCTCAACTGCTTTACAGTGAACAGATTTCAGAACCCGAAATAAAGGGACTGAGAACAAAGAGTGGTACTGCTTGCTTTTAAACATGAACTCTAACTAGGAAAGAGGAATGGCCCTCAATGTGGAGACAAGGCATCTTTTTTAAAGGCTGAAACTTCTGTTACAAACAGAATTCCATTAGCATAAAGAAGAAACAGGCTGTTAGGAGTCCCTTGAACAACTCTGAGCAGCAAATAGGAAAAATGGTGGTTAAACCGTCTTTTTAAAATTAGGAAGCTCCACTCCACTGCAAATTATGTTGATTATTATGTCTAAAGAACTCCGAATGCTAGAATTTTGTCAGGGGAATTATTCAGGTTGAATTATTTATTGGCAAGAGACATTTACTGTTCCTTATGCTTGAATGACAGTTTTAACATATTGACATAAAATAGGCCAAGAGAGGTACATGCAAAGAAAGAATGGGGAAGTTTGTTTAATGCAACAGAAAAATGTAGGTATTTGAAGTACTCACAAAATTTCTGCTCTAATGGTGTGTCTAAGTAAGGGTTGACTGTGGAAATGTTTGCTCAACTATGCTTTTGAATCACAGAGCTTGCTTCAAATGAGGAGAAAACCCGGCAGACACTTTTTGTCTAATTTCCCATTAACTAAGTAAAGATGATGGGCGACCCTCTTAATTTGGTCTCTCATAATAACAATACCATATTTCTGATGGATTAAATAATAAAGATGTATTTCTGAAGCTGTGAAATTTAAAATTAAGGTGCTGAGGCTTCTATTCCTTGTTTGGAATGATTACCTTTTTATTGTATTCACACACACACACACACACACATGCACACACACTGAGAGAGAAAAAGAGAGAGAGAGACAGACAGAGACAGAGAGAGAGAGAGAGAGAGAGAGAGAGAGAGAGAGAATGATTTAGAATAAATCTCTTACAGAGTCACATGCAGATATTTGCACCCAACCAGTGCACAGAAGCTGCTGAACCCTGTGTTTGAGTTTAGGTAAAGGCAGAAAGAAGCTGAGGAGAAGTGTTAGAGGAGACTGCTGCCAGAGGACCAGCAGTCTCAACTAATCTGGACCCTGGAAAACTGGGCCACTAACCAGTCAGCATACACCAGCTGATATGAGGCCTCTAACACATACACAGCAGAGACTGCGTTGTCTGGGTTCAGTCAGAGAAGATGCATCTAATCCTCAAGAGACTAGAGGCCCCAGGAAGTTTAGAGTTCTGGTGGGGTGGTGGTTTGGGGGGGTGGGTGGGGGAGTGGAGATGGAGGCAGGGAGGAGACTTGGAATGTGGAATAGTCAGAGGGGTGGAGCAGGAGGGAAATAAAATCTGAAGTGTAGACAAGCAAACAAACAAACAAAAAGATTAAGTAAAAACAAGGAATATAATTTTTTTTCTCAAGTCTCTTTCTATAGCTCTGATCCAACTCACTGGGACCCTAGCCTCATGATATAATTATATACCATTGTGGTTTGAGTGTGAAATATTCTCCATAGACTTATGAATCTGAATAGTTAATCCCCAGATGTTGACACTGGTAAGGCTGTAGAACCTTTAAGAGGTAGCGTTTCACTGAAAGCAGGTCAATGAAGTTGCACCTTGTATAGCCCTGCCTAGCTCTTGTTCACCCACGGCTTCTTGAGCCCTGATGCAAGGTGAACATCTGACTCCCATTCTTTTTTATTTTTAACATTTCAAATGTTATCTCCTTTACCCCCACTCCCATCTCCCCTCCCCTTTCCCTTGCCTCCATGAAGATGCTCCCTTTCCTAACCACACTCTTCCACCTCCGTGCTTTGGCATTCCCCTACATTGGAAAAAGCTCCTTTACTAGACCAAAGGCCTCTTCTCTCATTGATAACAGATAATGCTAACCTCTGCTGCATATGCAACCAGAGCCATGGGTCTCTCCATGTGTACTCATTGGTTGGTGTTTTTGTCCCTGGGATCTGTGGAATTTTGATTTGTTGATAATGTTGCTCTTCCCATGAAGTTGCAAACCTTTTCAGCTCCTTCAGTCCTTTCTCTAACTCCTTCATTGGGGTTTCTTGGTTCAGTCCAATGGTTAGCTACAAACATGCTCAGCTATATCAGTATGGTTCTGTCAGAGCCTTTGAGAAGGCATCCTTATCAGGCTCCTGCCAGTAAGCACTTCTTGGCATCAGCAATAGTGCTTGGGTTTAGTGGCTGCATATGGGATGGATCCCCAGGTGAAGCAGTCTCTGGATAATCTTTTCTTCAATCCTTACTCCTCTAAGTTAGACTCCAGAGAATCAAATAATCCTACTGAAAAATGGGGTATAGACATAAACAAAGAATTCTCAACAGAAGAATATTGTATGGCTCAGAAGCACCTAAAGAATTGTTCAACATCCCTAGTCATAAGGGAAGTGCAAAGCAAAACAACCCTGAGATTCCACATCACACCAGTCAGAATGCTTAAGAGCAAAAACTAAGGTGACAGCAGATGCTGTGAAGAATGTGGAGAAAGAAGAACACTCCTTCATCCTGGATGGGATTGCAAGATGGTAAAACCACTCTGGAATCAGTCCAATCAGAAAATTGAACGTAGTACTACCTGAGGACCCAGCTTTACCACTCCTTCGCATATACCCAAAAGATGGTCCATCATCTAACAAAGACACATGCTCCACTATGTTTATAGCAGCCTTGTTTATAATAACCAGAACCTGGAAAGAACCCAGATGTCCTTCAACAGAGGAATGGATACAGAAATTTTGGTATATTCACACAATGGAGTACTACTCAGTTATTAGAAACAATGATTTAATGAAATTGCAAGGCAAATGGATGGAACTAGAAGCTATCATCCTGGGTGAGGTAACCCAGTCACAAAAGAACACTCATGGCATGTACTCACTTATAAGTGAATACTAGCCTCAGAAGCTCTGAAGGCCCATGAAACAATTTATAGACCATATGAAGCTTAATATGGGTTAGGCACTCAAACACTGTTAGCAGATGTCAGTGGGCTAATTTGATGGGAGTTGGGGAAGGTAAAAGAATGTTAGCAGTGTTGCTAAGGCTCTTGAGATTTCATAGGAAATCAGGACTCTTCTGGGAACTAGACTATAGACCATTTTGGATATATTCTAGCAAAGATCTGGATATGACTCTATTCAAGAAGCCAATGTCCTGAGAGCTTGAATGATGTTGTATTTAAAAATAAAGGATTATGGTTTGGAATAGGGCTAATTTTTAAGGCAGGATAGCATTCAGGCTGTGGAATGTTATTGTTTACCATTTTGATTCAGATATACCATAAAGGAGACTGCATTGGAAAGGAAAATTCTTCAGTTTGTTAAAGAAAAAAGTTCATGAAAGTTTAAACTTGTAGCCAAAAGAGTATGCTGAAGAAGTGTCTTTAACTGTTAGAGATGAATTTATTCTGTATGTGGAAGACTGTGAGAGGTGCCTGAGGGTAGGATCCCTTATTCACTGATGCCTCTAACTTGTGATGCAAATTTTCTTGAAAGGAGAAAGTCTGAACTAAGAATGAGGGGCTTCCTTACTCAAAATAAACTGATAAGGAAAGCATTTTCAGATTCAGTAACCAAAGCACACCCACAGACGCAACTACTGCTTTGGTCCACTGGGGCCAGGTATCTTTCAAAGCTGCCAAAACTTGGCAGCATCATCTACATAGTGAAGTTGCAGGTATGAAAGATGGAAGACTGAAGGCACTGTGAAGTCATGCTTTGTGGTTTCAGAGAGCTAATGGGGCCAGGTATATGTGGTAAGGTTTGATTCTTTGCTGAGACACTGAGAGGCTATTATGTGGAATTGTAAAGATAAAGATTAAGCTATAGTGGTTACCTAGAAGCATCTGCCTAGGAAAGTTAAATAATTACAGTGGAGCTGGCCCCAAAGAGAGGTTATGTGTTCTAGAAACATCAGAGCTGAAGGAGTAGGGCTACCCAAGCTCTTTGGAGTCTGGGAGATTTCCATATGTAGGACATGGAATTGTAGATTTGGTGTCTGAATTGCTGGGTTTGGTCTTGCTTTGTTCTGGTATTTCCTTGTGTAGATAGTCTTCTTTTTTGGTATGGGAAGGTTTAATCTGTGACATGACATATTAGAATTATGTGATTTGTGTTTTTATTTTGCAGGATCTCACAGTTAAGAGAATCCTTTGACTTCCAGGAGAGATTTTGGACTTTTGAAAAGTGTTGCCATTGCTCCAAACTATGGGGATGCTTGATATTGGGATGAATGTATTTTGCATTATGAGATAGACTAGGGGCAGAATATTGTGGTTTGAGTATTAAATATTCTTCATGGTCTCCTGTATTTGACCACTTGTTTTCAGTTGGTGATGCTGTTTTAGAAAGATGTGGAACCTTTAAAAAGTAGACATTCTTTGAAGGAAATGGATCATTGTGGGTAGGACTTGAAGCTTTCATACCTTTGTCCATTTTATTTTCACTTTCAAACTTCTGCTAGTACCTTCTACCATGATGGAATATATTCCATTGAACCACAAGGCTGAATAAATCCATTCTCTTTTAAATTGGGCCTCATCAGCTCATAACAGTGAGAATAATAACTATATTCTCATTGCCCTAGTCTGGGTTAACTGGCAACTTTTTATGGCTGACAGTCACCTGAGAAGAAAGTGTAAATGAAGGGGTTATCCAGCCTGGAGTGGTCTGTGGCCATGTCTTTGGGAGATTGTTTGGTAGTTAGTATAGGAGCACCTAGCCCCCTATGGGAGCATCATTACCTGGGCAGGTGGCTCTGGCTGTTTAAAGAAGCTAGCTGAGTCTGAGCCTGATCCTGAGCACATGGTTCAGTGAACCAGCAAGCTCCATTGTTCTTGTTTGAATTTATCCTCTGGGATCCCTCAGTTTTGGACAATGACTGAGAAGTGTTATCCACATAAATACTATCTTCCCCTAAGTTGCTTTTGGTCAGAGCAGAAGGGAAACTAGATACATAACAAAAGCTTCCTTTTTAGATTCCATCATTTTGAGGATTTTTGGTGAGTAGGTGGGGGACACGAACGTGATGTATTCTCAGCTCATGGCAGTGCACATCTAGAGAACTGAGTGAGGTGCTTTAAAGTTACTGTTTCTACAGAATGTCGGTATTTCAACTCTTTGGTGAATGAAAAGTCATTTACAACTTGGAATTCTTTGTCTTCTTCCTTCTCTTCTTCTCTTTTTAATCTGTAGATTTACTTATTTTTACTTTACATGTATGTTTTCCCTGCATGTATATAGTTGCACATATACATATACACATACATGTACATATACATATGCATGCATATCATATGCCTGATATCTACAGAGGTCAGAACAGAAGATAGGCTTCTTTAGACCTGGAGTTATGGCTAGTTGTGAAGCTCCCTGTGGGTGCTGGGTCTTCTGCAAGAGCAGCCAATCATCTTACTCCTGCCCTTTTCCTTCTCTTCTTGAAAGGAAGGATGATGGACTTTCCTCTAATTCTGTTTGGCACAGCTCATTTTGTCCTTGCTTGGGAGCTTAGGACGTGGAATAGAAATGCTACTACCTCTCTCTAGGCTTGGGGTGAATGGCCATCTGTTATCTTCTGCAGTTGCCTACCTACTGGCCTTTTCATTCATGCTCTCACTTAGAATTCAGAGCGACTATTTTAGAATATGTGTCAGAATGCTATTGGCCTGCTCAATACTATCCAAATCTTTTCCTGGCCAAATCCAAAAACCTTGACTTGATCTCTAAGACATGTATACTTGACCTCTGGCTACCTCTTCAATGTCATGTCCTGTAATCTGCCTTCACTTTTCCAACCACCCCATGTTTTAGAACTAACAAGTGAGGTCTGCATTGGGTATTCTCTGTTGCCTCCCACAGATCCATGTCTTATGTTATCACAGTATCTGTGTCTCTGTTCAAATGTCTCCACCGAGAAAAACTAAACCAAACCAAACCAAACCAAACCAAACCAAACCAAACTAAACCAAACCAAAGACAAACCTACAAAACCACAATTGTGGATAAATTCATTTCTTCTCCAAATTCATGTGTCAAAAGCTGCAGCCTCACAAGCTCCATAGTAGATTGTATTTGGAGATAAAGTATTTAATGCTATATCTCCAACTTTACGGACTGCCAGAAAATGCATCTCTGTTGTTCAGCTCACCAGTACATTGTATGTTGTTACAGCATCTCCATCAGACTAATAGTCACAATCTGACTGTTCAATCTATAGTATATTTTCTGTTGACCTAATATTATTTTCCCTCAAAGTACTTACTATATAACATTGTATCATATACTTACTTTTTTGTTTTGCTTCAAGTCTCAGTTATTATTAAATGCAATAGTCATAAGGGCTTTCCTATGTCTACTATTAAGCCCTGGGCAGTGTCTGGTGCATAACACTATTCAATAATCATTCAGTACTATATGAGTGATATTTCTTGCTTCCCTTGTGTTTCTTCACCCCTTGTTAATCTCTGCAAACCCTTCTTTGACTGCTGTAGCCTCTCCTGATTTTCTTGACCCTCTTATCTACAGAAAGTGCACAGTTTCACTCACCCATGTGGTCACTCAACCCTCAGTATTTCTTGACTGTTCCACAATGATGTATCTAGTCATTATTTTTCTCTATCAACGAAAAGTTGGCCCAAAGAGGAGTTTTGTACTTGGTCATAAGTACTATGCACTTATAGCTAAAGACTTTCTTTGGCACTTGAATTGCTCAGTCTGTCTGATCTTTATCCTGCTGAGTGAGGCTGAGACAGAGGTTCTCAGACAAATGCAGCTGACATTTGTCCAGTCCAGGAGTCATAAGGTACAAAAGAAAGCACTGATCAATATCTTTCCCTGCTTCTATTGAAAACTTGCAATTTTGATGCTTTGAAGACTGCATTCAGTCTAATAGCAGAGTGCAGATGTCACTCTCAGAACTGGTCCATCTGTGAACCTTGCCAGATTAAGATGATGTGGATGACTGGGTTATTTCTTATAATGGAATCTTGGGTAAATGCCAAAAGTTGTTGTCAAATCTCTAGTATAGCCTCCAAAGCCCTCTTCAGACTATTTGCAAGCCTCTTCTATGTGAAGTTGGCTATTCCACCTTCAGCTCTCTGAGTCTTTTCTCCTTGGTTATATGAAAAGCAGCGTATTGAAGTCAGATATTGCCTTCCCTGTGACTACAAATTGCTCTCATCCATCATCCATTTGATGTTTCCCATTCATTCTCAGTGGCAAGGAAAGACACTAACTAGTAATATATAGTTGCAATGCCTAGGAGCAATGTTTAGTTTTCAGCATGGAATAACTTACCTGGTGCATACAACAATTCTGTGACATAGGTATGACAATTATCTTCACTTTATAGATGAAACAAGGGTCTTGATGACACCATTGGTTCCTTATGAAACCTCTCTTCTTTATCAAGCACTTGCTTGCTTCCTTCATCACCAACATATGTATGTCACTTAGCTCATATGGTCTTTTAGAACTGCTCTAAATATAGATGTCTGACTCAGGATTCTGGCCTACGATCTTAATATCAAGAATTACACCTTAATAAATCTTTACCCATTAATTAGCTTTGAATAAACATACATTTTAATGAACTGCCTGCTGCACTGATTTGAATTGACTAAGAAGGTTTACTAATGAACTCATACTTTGGTGCATAGGAGAAACACTGATCCAATTGTAAGCGGGGGGGGGGGGGGCGTAGAGTAGGTGTTGTTATGAATTGTTCCAACATAAAGGTTTTTCTTTCACAAACAGCTGAGCTGTCATTGTTACTCTTTTGTGGTAGTAGAGTCTTGGCATGGTCTTTTGGATTACAGTGGATATGGACTCACTTGGGAGAATAATGCCCTTGTCATATGCTAGACTCTGGGTTGGTGGTATAATTCCTCTCTATTTCTCTCTCCCTCCTTCTCTCTTATTCCTCCTCTCCTTCTTTTCTTTCTCCTATTCCTTGTTCTGTCTTCTAATGTAAGCAAATAGGAAATAATATGAGTAGAGTAGGCTTTCTCTCTAAGCAGTTTTATTTGTCCTTGGTTTCTGATCTTTTCTAACAGTAATATGTGTGCCAGGGTACAAAATGCAAATAGTTGTGTGTAGTATTTAACATCCTGTGGGCATGCACATTCCATCTCTTCAACAGTGTCGAGAAGTCCCTTAGGCCAGAGATTCAGCCTTATTCTTCATTTGAAGATCACATTTGGATGCACAGCCTGGACAGAAGGGCAGCTTGAAACAGACCCACATTCTTGTTTACTGACTCAGGGGCACTGGAATAAGTACAGTGGGGTCAGATGACTGAGCACATAATGAGAAAAGTACACTACAGATAGATGCTAGAGCACACTATAAATAAAAAGATGAGCATTGCAGAGCAGTGCTTTGGAGAGTCCAATATAGTGTCTTAATGGTCACTCCAGACTTTCCCCACCAACTACAGACTGAGGCTTTAGAATATCAAGTGATGGCTCAAGTTGTTCAACTAATGAGTTTCAGTAGCGAGGTTTGAAACTGTATTTTAAAAACTAATCTCTGCTTTTCATAGTGCTACACTCAATTATTAAATATTATAGAACCGACAGCTAGCTCAGTTACAGAACAGAGTGTGGAGCACCCTGGAATCCCATCTTGGCTTTCCAGTTTTGTCTACAGAGTCTTTTTCAGCTAGGTTCTATTTTCCTCTGTCCTCAGCTTTGCCAATGTGCAAAGCCATTTACAATGAATTAAGTTGATCCTGTATAATACATTTGCAGTTGCCAAAGGAGATTCCCTCCAAGCATATTAGTTTTCTCATGTCCTTTTTTAGTCCTAGATTTTAGGTCTTCTATCCTCAAGAACAGTGATTGTGGCTATTAGCATTATTGTACAGAAGGTATCAGAATGTTCCATCATCACAGAGAGGTGGATTCTCCATTATGTTCTGTTAACAAAGACCTAGGCTTTGGCCAAAATCTGTAAGCTGCTTTAAGTCAGTGATGGGAACTTACTTCTTGATATGCTGAATTTATAAGCAGACATTATCACTATTGAGACACTATCTTCCACAGGAGCCTGGGTTGCTGCAATTATGTTCCATGAAAAAGAAATGACAAATCCCAAAAAGCCTGTGAACACAATTTGATATTGTGTTTTGTCCAAGAACACCTTCGTATCATTATGTGAAATAAGAAAACTCATTGTATGTCTGAGTTTCAAGTCCTGCTTTATTACTAGGAGCCTCTGGGGGATTACAGAATTTCTTTGGTGTTCCTGGCCTGTGTGCCACCTTGCTTAATTCTTCTATCTGTAAAATGTAACCAGAGCCTTTATGGTGTGGGAACAAAAGATGTGATGCATAAAAACATCAAAGCGTGGGGCCTGGGAACTTTCCTTTTCCATAATCAGCATGTTCTCAAACACAAACCTTGAAAGCATTCCCAAAGTAGTCTGGAGGCAGAGATAGTGCCATGTATATGTGGAGGTGGTAATATATTAGCAGAGAGAAGCCTAGCTTCGCTGACATTACTCAACAAAGGCGTAGAGAAATAAAGAAGCAAACTTTGGCTTCTAGGTGAGTTAACAGCAGTTTCATCCTTGCAGAAATTCAGTCCACTAAAGGCAGTTAGCTCAGTAGTCCCACTTGAGTGGGCGTCCTGAATTCTGCTAAGACACTGTAAGAGTGTGTTGGGTCTAACAATGAGTCAGAAACTACTACAAAACAAAACCAAAAAAAACATTAGAATAATAATTTTTTTATTAAATACTCTCTGAATTTACATTTCAAATGTTATTGCCTTCTTTACCCTCTCCCATTCCCCCTCCCCTCCACTTGTCTCTATGAACGTGTACCCTCTCCCAATCACACTCTCCACCTCATTGCCTTGGCAATCTTTTACATAGATAAAATGTGCCTTCAATGGACCAAATGCCACTTCTCACATTGTTGCCAGACACTGCTATCTTCAGCAACTTATGCAACTGGAGCCATGAGAGCTCAATGGTTGGTGTTTTAGTTCATGGGAGTTGTGGAGGGCTTGGTTGATAATGTTGTTCTTTCCATGAGGTTGCAGCCCATTTCATCTCCTTTAGTCCTTTCTTTAGCAGCTTCATTGGGGTCCCCATGTTCAGTCTGATGGTTAGCTGCAAGCATGCTCAGCTCTATCTCTATGACTCTGGTAGAACCCCTGAGGAAGTATCTATATCTTCTTCTTGTCTGTAAGTACTTCTTGGCATCAGAAAAGTGCTTGGGTTGGGTGGCTGCATATGTGGTGGATCCCAAGGTGAGGCAGCCTCTAAATAATCTTTTCTTCAATCCCTGTTCCTCTATTTGACCTTGTATTTCTTCCCATGAGTGTTTTGTTCTCCCTTATAAGAAGGAAGGATGCCTCCACATTTTGGCTCTCCTTTATGAGTTTCATAAAGTTTTTGAATTGTTTCTTGGGCATTCAGAGCTTTCTGAGGCTAGTATCCACTTATCAGTGAGTACATACTATGTGCGTTCTTTTGTGACTGGGTTACCTCAGTCAAGATGATAGTTTCTAATTCCATCCATGTGCCTAGGAATTTCATAAAGTAATTGTTTCTAATAGCTGACTAGTACTCCATTATGTAAATGTACCACACTTCTGTATCCATTTTTCTGTTGATGGACATCTGGGTTATTTCCAGCTTCTGGCTATTATAAATAAGGCTGTTATGAACATGATGGAGCATTTGTCCATGTTATATGTTGAAGCATCATTTGGGTATATGCCCAGGAGTGGAATAACTGGGTCTTCAGGTACTACTATGTCCAATTTTCTGAGGAAATGCCAGACTGATTTTCACCAACAATGGAGGAGTTTTCCTCATTCTCCACATCCTTGCCAGCATTTGCTGTCATCTAAGTTTTTAATCTTAGCCATTTTCTTTTGCATGCTGAATCAACATCGTTTCTAGAAGAGGCTGTCCTTTTTTCCATTGAATATTTTTAGCTACTTTGTCATAGATGAAATGACCATAGGTGTATGGGTTTATTTCTGGGTCTTCAATTCTGTCTCATTGATCTACCTGCCTACCTTTGTACCAATGATACCACGCAGTTTTTATCATGATTGATCTGTAATATAGCTTGAGGTCAGGGATGGTGATTCCTCTGGAAGTTCTTTTATTGCTGAGAATAGTTTTTATTATCCTAAGTTTTTTGTTATTCCAAATGAATTTGCAAATTGTTCTTTCTAGTACTATTAAGATTTGAGTTACAATTTTGATAGAGATTGCATTGAATTTGCAGATTGCTTTTGGCCAGATGGCCATATTTACAGTGTTGATCATTTCAATCCATGTGCATGGGCAATCTTTTTATCTTCTGAGATCTTCTTCAATTTCCTTCTTCAGAAACTGAAGTTCTTGTCATACAGATCTTTCAGATACTTGGTTAGGGTCAGACCAAGGCATTTCATATTTTTTGTGACTATTGTGAAGGATGTCTTTCCCCTAATTTTTTCCTCAGCATGTTTATCCTTTGAGTAGAGAAAAGCTCCTGATTTGTTTGAGTTAATAATTGTTTATCAAGACAGTTGGCTAAAGTTATTTACCAGCTGTAAAAGTTCTTTGGTGGAAGTTTGGGGGCCACTTAAGTATACTATCATATTATCTGGAAAGAGTGATATTTTGACTTCTACCTTTCTGACTTGTATCCCTTTGACAAATTTTTGCTGTCTAATTGCTCTTGTCAGGACTTTCAGTACTATATTGAATAGGGAGAGTGGGCAGCCTTGTCTAGTCTCTGATTTTAGTGGGATTGCTTCAAGTTTCTCGCCATCTAGTTTGATGTTGGCTATTCGTTTGCTGTACATTGCTCTTACTATGATTAGGTATGGGCCTTGAATTCATGATATTTCCAATACTTTTAACATGAAAGGATGTTGACTTTTTTCAAATTCTTTTTCAGCATCTAGTGAGATTATCATGTGGTTTTTTTTCTTTGAGTTTGTTTACGTGGTAGATTACCTTGATGAATTTAGGTATATTAAAGCATCCCTGCACCCCTGGGATGAAGCCTACTTGATCATGGTGAATAATGATTTTGATGTTTTCTTGGATTAGGTTTACAAGCAATTATTGTATATTTTTGCATCTATATTCCCAAGGGAAATTGGTCTGATTTTTTTTTTGTTTGTTTGTAGGGTCTTTGTGTGGTTTAGGTATGAGCATAATTGTGGCTTCAAAGAATGAGTTGCACAGTGTTTCTTCTGTTTGTATTTTATGGAATAGTTTGAAGAATATTGGTATTATGTTTTCTATGAAAGTCTGATAGAATTCTTCACTGAATCCATCTGGTCCTGGACTTTCTTTGCTTTGGAAGGTTTTGATGATTGTTTCTATTTCTTTAGGTGTTATAGGACTGTTTAGATAATTTATCTGATCTTAATTTAACTTTGGTACGTGGTAACTGTCAAGAAATTTGCCCATCTCCTCTAGAATTTCCAGTTTTGTTGAGCATAGGCTGTTGTAGTAGGATCTGATGATTTTTTGAATTTTCTTAGCTTTTGTTGTTATGTCTCCCTTTTCATTTCTGATTTTGTCAATTTGGATACTCTTTCTGTACTCTGTAGCTAGTCTGGCTAAGGGTTTATCGATCTTTTTGATTTTCTGAAAGAACCAGCACCTGGTTCTCTTGATTCTTTGTATAGTTCTTTTTATTTCTATTTGATTCATTTTAGCTCTGAGTTTAATTATTTCCTGCCATCTCCTCCCCTTGGGTGTATCTGCTACTTTTCTGTTCTAGAGCTTTCAGGTGTGCTGTCAAGCTGCTAGTGTATCTCTCCAGTTTCTTTTTCGAGGCGCTCAGAATTATGAGCTTTCCTTTTAGTACTGCTTTCATTGCATCCCATAATTTGGGGCACGTTTTGCCTTCATTTTGGTTTATACTGTAAATTTCTTAATTTCTTCTTTATTTCTGTCTTGACCATGTTATTGAGTAGAACATTGTCTTTTATGTGTATGTAGGCTTTTTGTTGTTTTTGTTGTTATTAACGATCAGCCTTACTGTTTTGATAGGATGCATAGGAGTATTTCAATCTTCTTGTCTCTGTTAAGGTCTTTTTTGTGACCAACTATATGGTCAGTTTGGGACAAGGTACCGTGAGGTGCTGAGAAGGTATATTCTTTTGTTTTAGGATGAAATGTTCTATAGATGTCTCTTAAATCCAATTGGTTCATAACCTCTGTTAGTTTCACAGTGTCTCTGTTTAGTTTCTGCTTCCATGATTTGTCTATTGATGAGAGTGGGGTGTTCCAGTCTCTCAATATTATTGTGTGTGGTATAATATATACTTTGAAGTTTACTAGGATTTCTTTTATGAATGTGCGTTCTCTTGCATTTGGAGCATAGATGTTCAAGATTGAGAGTTCATCATGATAGATTTTTCCTGAAATGTGTAAAAAGTGTCCTTTCTTATCTTTTTTGATAACTTTTGGTTGAAAAATCTATTTTTTTGATATTAGAATTGCTATTTCAGCTTCTTTCTTGGACCATTTGCTTAGAATGTTTTGTCCCAGCCTTTTATTCTGAGTAGTGTCTGCCTTTGTCTCTGAGGTGAGTTTCTTGTACGCAGCAAAAATGCTGGATCCTTTTTACATATATAGTTTGATAATCTTTGTCTTTTTATTGGGGTAATTGAGTCCATTGATGTTAACAGATATTAAGGAATAGTGATTGTTGTTTCCTATTATTTTTGTTGTTAGATGTAGAATTATGTTAGTGTATCTTTCTTCTTTTGGTTTTCTTGCATAGTTATTTTATTGCTTTTTTAGGGTGTAGTTTCCCTTTTTGCTTTGAGTTTTCCATCTATCATCCTTTGTAGGGCTGGATTTGTGGACAGATATCATGTAAATTTGGTTTGGTCCTGGAATATCTTGGTATCTCCATCTATGGTGATTGAAAGTTTTTCTGGACATAGTAACCTGGGTTTATATTTGTGCTCTCTCAGAGTCTGTATGATATCTTTTCAGGATCTTCTAGCTTTCATAGTTTCTGTTGAGAAGTCAGGTATAATTCTCATTTGTCTGCCTTTATATATTATGTGTCCTTTTTACCTTACTGCTTTTAGTATTCTTTCTTTGTTTTGAACATTTGTTGTTTTGATTATTATGTGTTGGGAGAAGTTTTGTTTTGTTTTGTTTTTTTTGCTGGTCCAATCTATTTAGAGTTTTATAGGTTTCTTATATGTTCATGGTCATCTAATTCTTATGGTTTGGGAAGTTTTCTTCCATGATTTTGTTGATTTACTGGTCCTTTTAGTTGGGAGTTTTCGCTGTCTTCTATTCCTGTTATTTTTAGGTTTGGTCTTCTTATTGTGTCCTGAATATTCTGGATGTTTTGGGGTAGGACCTTTTTGATTTTTGCATTTTCTGTGACTGCTGTGTGAATGTTTTCTATGCTATCTTATTTTCCTGAGATCTTCTCTCCCATCTCCTGTAGTCTGATGGTGATGCTTGCATATATGACTCCTAATTTCTTTTTTATGTTTTATACCTCCAGGGTTTTTTCCTTTTGTGATTTATTGTTATTGTTTCCATTTTCAATTCCTTCACCTATTAGGTTATGTTTTCCTATAGCTCTTTGAGTGATTTTTTTGTTTCTTCTTTAAGGGCTTCTACTTGTTTATGTGTGTTCTCCTCGTTGTACTCTAATTTTTTAAGGGAGTTATTTAGTTGCTTCTCAAGGACCTCCAGCACCATCATGAAGTATTATTTTAAGTCTATATCTTGTCTTTCAGGTGTTTTGGAAAATCCATTACTTGCTGTGGTGGGAGAACTAGGTTCTGATTTCTCCAAGTTTTCTTGGTTTTCATTGCTTAGGTTCTTCTGCTTTTCTTGCCATTTTTTTATCTCTGATGTTAGGTGATCTTGTCTCTGACTGGAGCTTTTTCCATATGTGGGTCTGAAGGCCCGTGGGCTCAGGAGGGAGATTGCTTCTGGGTGTTCCGTTCTTTGCAGTCAGGCAGTGAATTCTCATGGTATTGACTTGGCTATGTCTCTGTGGGCTCTGGTGGGAGAGTGCTTCTGAGACTCTTCAGGGTGCTTAGCAGTCTGCTGGTAGGCCCTAAGTTCTGATGGTGGTGACCTGACTTTCTGTCTAGGCCAGAATAGACCTGTTCCCAGAGAGAACCACTCTACCTGTGCTCTAAAAGTTTCTGTTGGTCCCTCCCTAGATAGTTAGTCGGGGGCTCAGGTGAGAAAGTACTTGTGAGGCTCTTCTGTGTGCTCAGGTGTCTGTGGGCAGACCCTGAGTCCTGATGGTATTGATCTAACTCTCTCTCTGGACTGGAACGGACCCATTCTCTTAGAGTTACAATTCTTGTATGGACAGAAGAAGCCCTTCAGGAAAAATGAGGGGCTCTGTGTTAACACAAGAAAGCCAGTACCCTAATATCAAACATTCTAGTCAGCTGTTTGGTGGATTGCAATGACTCTGCCTTTTCTGGATTCTGGCCATGGGGCTGGTATCTAGCATATGTTGGGCAAGAGACAAAATAATTAATCTTGGTTTTGTATTCAGTAACCTGAGATTTCACTAATCTGGATTTTTATGTTCTTGTTTTTACTGCAAGATACTGAAGTGGGAAATTACCAAAGTTTCTTCCATTACTGAATTTCAGTGATCTGACAATATTCTCTATTGGGACCACATGAAGTATTCGTCAACATTTCCTAACAAGAACCCCATTGGTGACTATCCAGGTGGCTGTCTGGGAAGGATGACAAGATCATACTTTTTACCCCCTCTCCTCTTTATTTCCTTTATTTACCAGTACTCAACCCTTTTATATATACCCCCTTTCAATTCCTCTTAATTACAAAGTGTAACTCTCTTCATCCTTTCCCATCCTTCTTTCTAAGCAGAAACCATTATAAAGAATATACTCACTCCTCTCTATCAAACTCAGAATCTCACCTGCATGCTCTAGGTCCCCATCTTCTCACAACAGAAGTTTCTTTCTGCTTTTCAGGACCATTACCCCACTATTGCTTTGCAGATCAAACCTTCACATTTCTGTAAAATGTCTCTCTGAGTCATCTTTTATATATTCTTCCTTTTTTCTTGGGTGAACCTTCCCATCAACATTTCCACAAGCTAAAGCTTTGTCCATCTTAACACAATCCAATAGTCCATGAAAAGTGTCTTGCTTAGGAGTCTAATTTGGTAGACCTTCTGTTTATCAAAACAGGCACTCTATTCAGTTCCTCTCACCATGTACACAGTTCTCTTTCCTAGTCAGAAATGGCTTTTTTTTTTTTTTTTTTTTTTTTTTTTTTTTTTTTTTTTTTTGGAGAATGAACTAAGCACATTGCTCCCATCTCTTTACTTGTTGCTTGCTCTGCAATGCATAACAGTTTCTCTTTCATTTCTTGGATTAACTGAACCTGCATTTGCTGACTCATTGTGGTCACCTATGCTGTCTCCGGTAGGGTGTCTATTACTGTGATAAAACACCATGACCACGAGGAAAAGATTCATTTGGCTTACACTTCTACATCACAGTTCATGATCAAGGAAAGTGAGGACCAAAACTCAAACAGGGTAAGAACCTGGAGGCAGGGGCTGATGTAGAGACCATAGGGAGATGCTATTTACAGATTGCTTCACATGATTTCCTCAGCCGCCTTTCTTATAGAACTCGGCACCAGCTGTGATGGTCTCACTTCTCCCTCCTCAAGCTTTACAGGCTTGCCAACAGCCCAGTCCTATGGAGGCATTTTCTCAACTGAGGATTCCATGTATCAGACAATTCCTGACATAAACTAATCGACACACACGCTGTTAATGACATAGCTGCCACTGGGCAGTGACTATTGCTAAATCCATATGGTGACAGTCAGCCTTTGTTTATTTTCTAATAGAAACATTGGATAGTCTGGATTCTATCTACCTGGCCCTATCCATTAAAAGCAAGCCCTATTTTGCCTTTAACTATCAAAACCACTCAGAAGATTTCTCTGTGCCCACCCTTTGCATCTCTCACTTTCTCTTCTGCTCTCACTGCTTCCCATGTTCTCCAACTGTTGTTTTCCTCTGATGCTGTACTTCAAGGTCATGGATCAGCCCCGACTCTCTATGTCTAAAGCCACGTTCTATTTTTATATCTCTTTGATTTCTCAGGACCCAACGCTCTCCTCCTATTTCTCGGGCTTCTCAATGGTAGCCAAATAGACTAAGCACTTTTTCTTTTAGGCTTCCATGAGGAATTTGTTCTATTTTCCGCCTGGATAATTGTCCTTTCTGTCCTCAGCCTGATGGATTTATCTTCTCAGTCTGCGTTTTGTCATCCAGTCTCATATTTTATATGATGGTCAGCAGGGGAAAAATCCATCAGATTAATACACCTGGCTCTGACCTTTGACTTATAACCAACTGAACAACCGACTTCCGTATTTAATAAGACAATTTGTACTTAATGTGAAGATGTATTTGTTCATAAATTCCCTTTTTCCTTGGCCGGGCATCTTTCTCAAAACTATGCCCTGCTGTTGTGGTAATCTTTTCAACTGGAACAAGCTCTTAGGTGAAAACACAACTCAGTAATTATGAATACAACCTGGGCGCCTAGATTGGGCAGATTTACCACTACACTATTCTATTCCCCAGCTCTGAGACCCCTTATAACTTGAGGTTTCTCCATGCCACATGTTCCACATCCGTCTTCTTCTCCTGCTTCCTCCGACCTCCCTCCAAGACCCTCTCTGTCCTCCTCCCTTCCCCTGCACAATCACCGGCACTCTCCTTTATTTAACAAATTAAAATGGGAAGGTTCTGGTGAAGTCCTGAGTATGTGACTAGGCATCACTTCTTGGACAAGTAGAATTAGCATCAAAATACAAACAGCTTCAGGACTATCTACACCCTGCTAGTAACTTGTGTGTCAAGGTCAGCCTTGATTTTCCTCCCCTATTATGCCTTGTTAAGTCCAATCATGTATAATTGGTTATCTCTTACCATTCCCACTGCTATGGCATCTTTACCAGGGTTTCAAAGCCCCTAGATAAATGACTGTATGAGCAATTTAGTGATTATTTAACCTCTGCACTTGCTACAGCTCATGTACTTTTCATATGCTTTCCAGTAATTTTTTTTAATACAATTTTTAAATTACTTTTTTTTCATGATGGCACGCGCCATCACAGCACTTAAGAGGTAAACACACATATGAACTCACAGAGGTAGGGGTGCATTCACAGGATCTTCACAGGTTCAAGGCAGATAGGGTCCTAGCACTGAGATGAGCAAGGGAAAATGGTCCCCTCTTTCTAACTCAGAATCTATCTCCAATTGAGAACTACTCACAAAAATTTAGTTTTCTTCAAGGAGTCTCCCTGGGTATACAAACCACACTTAATGTGTGCCCTATTTCAGCAGTAGTCAACTCACCAATACCTTTGAAGCATTTTCTTTTTTAAACCATAGTGCCTTGTCTGGGCATTGTTGTTTTAATCTCACAGGTCCTTTGCTTACATATTATAGATTTTTGTTTTATGTTTTTATGGAGTTTCTGTATGTTGGAGCTTGTGTGTGTGTGTGTGTGTGTGTGTGTGTGTGTATGTGTTTGTGTACGAATGTTTCTTGTATTTTTTTGTTGGGCTCCATTTTTAATGTTTGTTTACTTTGGAGGGGATCTTCTGGTTGTTTGTTTTCATTTTATCTTTCTATTTTTTCAGATGCCTGCTTGTTGTCCAATGTCAGAGAGAGGGGGAGGGGTGGTTGATGAGGAGGATCTGGGCGGTGTTGGGGAAGGGAAAACAAGAAAAGAATTAATCATATAAAAATGCATTTTTTTCAATAAAAATGATAAACACAGGACGATTAGGAGTTCAAAGTCATCCTCACCTATACAAACCAGTGCAAATAAAATTAGAGGTGCATGCTCTTGCTGCCGCCATCTGATTTCCCTGGCACCAAGAGAACATGTTACCATGGACTAAAATGTCTAAAACTGTGAGCCAAAATAAATTGTTAGCATTTTAAAATGATTTTTTTCTCTTGTTTTTTGTCACAGTAGTGAGAACTGACCAACATGTATACTCTTTCTTCCCACACTGACAAAGCACTCCAGTTTCACCTAGACCCCATGAAATGTCTCAGCCTATTACCTTACTTTGCTGACTCCTTATTCATTCTGTTCTTTATCCATCCTGGCTCTGGAAGTGTCCAGGAAGGTGAAGCTGGCAGGTCAGGAAGCTGGGTTAAGAGAGGAGAGGAAAAAACACACTGAGCTTCTTGAATTTTGCAGTGTGGCTGCAGCTCCCCTTGTACCAGACCAGTTGCCAGCATCGCTCTTGCTGAGTGCTTATCTGGCAGAGAGGACTTAATTAGTACAGAGAGCAAGACGAGGCTTCATTCCCCCAGGCAAGGATGTTGTCTAAGTGAGGGAGCCATTGTGTGTGCCCAGAAATGCTAGACCCTTCAGAGGACTGCCAAGTCTGGAGGCCAATAGTCACCTAGTCTAATTTCCTCAGTCTAAGCAAAAGGAAATTATGCTGCATGCTTCTAGTTAGTAGGAAATGATGATATATCATTGGTAGTATTCTGAGTTTCAATTGTGGTCTAACCCATGCATGGGTACATGCAACCCTGCAGCTCTGTTAATCCTAAACTGATTCTAAGCTATGCTGCAAAGCAGGGTGGTGCATTTTGGCCAGAGTTGGTCAAGAGATCTTCAAGCCACTTTTAAAACCACTTTTGAGTGTCTAGAGTGGTTGAGAAATCAGCATTTTATTTTGCTGTTTAAAAGTTATTATTGTCAACAACTCTATTACAGAATGCTTAAGGTACAAAGCTGGGAAGATGCCTCAGTCAATAAAGTGCATGGGGAGCTGAGTTCAAACCCACAGCATTAACGCAAAAACTGAGCATAGCATCCTTTACCTTTGATGCCAGCACCAGGGGTTGGTGGACAATTGGAATTTCCTGGAGTTCACTGACCAGACTGCCTACCTGAGTTGATAAACTCCAGGTCCAGTGAGAGAACCTGCTTCAGAAAAAAAAAGTCAAGAACGAACAATGTGGATGCCTAAAGTCGGCTTCAGCTCCCCACATGCAGCCATGAACACATAAATGACAAATGTATTATATATACAGACACAATTTAGTAATGTATAATGCACAGTTTGCTATCTTAATATTTTTAAAGGCAAGCATTATTTTATCATAATTGAATTATTTACTCTGAGTGTGCACATGCATGCATGGACATAAGTAGAGGTCAGAGGACAACTTTTAGGAGGAACTTCTTTCCTCCTGCTATCATGTAGGTTCCAGTGTTAATCTCAGGGTGCTATGGTTGAGTACCAAGTGCCTTTATCCCTAAGATATTGCACTGGCCCTATCTTAAATATTTTAAAATAAACAACCATCACTACCATCCATCTTTGGAGTTATTTTCATCTTGTAACTCGGAATATTTATTTATATGCAGCACTGTGGATTGAAATCAGACTTTATGCATGCTAGTAAGATGATGTACCATTAAACTACATCCTTAGCAAAAACCCATTACACATTAGACACTAACACCCCATTTTTATTGGATATTCTCTGTAGTTACATTTCAGATGTTATCCCCTTTTCCTCAATCCCATCTTTTGTCCCACTCCCATTGCCTCCATAAAGGTGCTCCCTCTCCCAGCCACCCTCCCCAACCCAGTACTTTGGCATTATCCTACACTGGGAAAAGGAGCCTTCATGGGACCAAATGCCTCTTCTCTCATCGATTCCAGACAATGCTATCCTCTGCTGCATAGGCATCTGGAGCCATGAGTCTATGCAAACTCAGTGGTTGGTCTTTTAGTCCCTGGGAACTGTGGTGGGTTTGGTTAGTTAACAATTCTGTTCTTCCTGTGGGGATGCTAACCCTTTCAGCTTCTTCAGTTCTTTCTCTAGTTCCTTTATTGGGGTCCCCATGTTCAGTTTGATGGTTAGCTGCAAACATCCTCCTCTGTATCACTATGGCTCTGGTAGAGCCTCTGAGGAAGCACCCATATAACGTTCTTGCCAGTAAGCACTACTTGGCATCAAACCAGTATGTGGGTTTAGTAACATCCCACTTTTACTCTTTCTTGGCAACCACCATTCTATCTCTTGTGCCTATAAATCTTACTAGCCCATGCATGTTATATGATGTTTGTCCTTTTATGTCCTTGTATTTTTTTTATCACTTAATACTTCCCCACTTAAGGCTGCTAACATTCTATTGTATCTGTCTTCAACATTCTGCTTATCCACTCTCCTGACTTGTTTGAATCTCTTGGCTCTTACACAAAATGTTGCCATGAAAAGAAGTTTACACATTTAGACAACAGTTAACCGATAAACTGGAAATACTTCAAGGTGAACATCTATTCAATTCACTGCTTATAGAATGTCAGTAAATGTGCCCAGAATACTTTCATTAGCTTACAGTCAGATAGCATCATGCAGCAAGACTGTTTTATGATAAAATGCTGACTATCTGTTGTAACTTTCTGAATACTGTATCTAACACGAAAGGCAGAATGATCATGCGTGTCATTTTCACACCACTGTTGAGTTGAATGATTTTAAGTTAAACTCTTATGAAGTCAGGGACCACCTGTTTAAAGTGCTTCTTCAAGATGCTGTTAGCTTATTTTGACATCTGGGATTGTCGTACAGATGCTGCTCAGCCTATACTCCGAGGAGCACATGACACAGTGGGATGACCAGGCCATGAGCAGATCTGAACTCTGGTTCTGTGACCTGTGCTCTGTGTCCCCAGGCAGTGAGATGACTAGACATTCCTGAAAAGGATCTGTTTGAATGAGAGCCTTTAATGTCCCCTATCTAAGTGAAAATGCCAGGATGGAAGTTGTCCCCACAGGCTGCATTAGTACTTTGTATCTGAAGTACTATTTGTCAAAGAGTTGTAGAAAGTGTGTTGCAATCAGAACCAAGATTGGCTCCTTATCAGGCAACAAAAATGTTATTATTTTGCAAATCATAACTAACAGAAGTTCTTCTTAGCTGGTGCCAGCCACAGGTAGAAAATTGTACATGTATTCTCTTATTGATCCCCGCTGTAGCCATGTACCTAGGACTCTTGTGTACAGTGGTAGGTGGTCCTATTAATGAAGGAAGGGGCAACTCTGGGTAAAGCTGGTGAAAGCAAAGTTGAACACCACTGTTGGGCACACACACACACACACACACACACACACACACACACAGAGAGAGAGAGAGAGAGAGAGAGAGAGAGAGAGAGAGACAGAGACAGAGACAGAGACAGAGACATACAGAGATAGAGAGACAGACAGAGAGAGACAGAGAGACAGAGAGAGAGATAGAGAGACAGAGAGGTAGGGAGGGAGGGGAAGAGGAGAGGGGGAAGGAGAGGAAGAAAAAGGAGAGCTTTGTCCTTTATAAGGACAAGGCAGTGAAGGCTTCCTGGGAGGAAAGGGCATCCTTGGGCATGCTGTAGACATTTCACCACAGTTGAGCATGATGGTGCAATGGGCAGGGCATCACTTCCCCGAATGTTTGTTTTTCTGTCTTTTCTGCCCACCCCAACCTATTTTTCTGATAATTTCCTGTATGTCCTTGATGGAGAAGTAGAAGGATGTTCTGACCTGCAGGACAGCACTCCATTCTGTGGGAAGACATAGCTTGAGGAGGATTGCCCATTGAGAAGCTCTCCCGTGTTAGCTTCAGCTGAATTCTCTTTCAGCCCTGGATGACAGAGCCTAGAAATAGCCAATTTTCTGTGTAGTCTGAAAGACTAAAGATTTTAGTCAGGTCTTTTTTCCCTATGAATGAGATATACTGGTTCTTGGGGGAAAAAGAGGGAATTCATATGTTCTCAGCAAAACCAAACCAAACCAAACCAAACCAAACCAAGCCAAGCCAAGCCAATCCAATCCAATCCAAGCCAAGCCAAGCCAAGCCAAGCCAAGCCAAGCCAAGCCAGGACAAGCCAAGCCAAGTCAAGACAATCCAAGACAAGCCAAACCAAACCAAACCAAACCAAACCAAACCAAACCAAACCAAACCAAACCTAACCAAACCAAATCAAACCAAACTAACCAACTAAGACTCCCCTCCAAAAAAACCCCCCAAAACCACCAGCACTACCACCACCACCACCAACAACAACAACAATAACAATCACTTCTCTTCTGTTTATCCAAGTGGATCCTGTAGCTAACAGGAGATAAGATGTTTACAGACAGAGGGGCTCTGTTTTAAAGAATTATTTTGTATTTCCAGGTACATGGTTATTTCTATCTGAGGGCTTTTCTGGGTGTTAGATACAGAAAGACAAGCAAGACAATGTTTAGGTTGTAGTTTTACGAATTCAGTTACAATTTAGCACAAGTCAAACATTGGAATTCACAGATGTATTAGTTTTTTTCTTCTCTCTCTCTCTCCTCACCACCTCTCTTACTGTGACAAGAATACCTGGCAAAAATCAATTTCAGGGAAGGCTTTATTTTAGTTCTAGGCTTGAGGGTACAGTTCTTCATGGCAGGAAAGACGTGGGTGTAGGAACTTCAGGTGGTTGGTTACATTAAATCTTCAGCCAGGAAGCCAAGAGAGATGCTGGTGTTTAATTCACTTTTCCCCTTTTATTCCATTCAGGAAGCTGAGTCACTGGGTAGTGCCAGCCTTGCTCAGTATGGGTCTCCCACTTCCATTGAGTTTCTTGGAAATGCCCTCAAAGACTTGCCTATCTCCTAGATGACTCTAAATCTAGTTAGTCAAGTTGAACATCAGGATTAACTAAGATGGGGACCTAGCTTAGTTGGTAAAGCATCCAAAGGGAAGACATGAGATGAGTTTGATACTGAATATCCATCAGTGGGCAGGGAGGGGTTGGATACAAGAAGATCCCTGTCACTGGTCAGCCAACACAACTATATGGTAAGCCTGTGGACAGTAAGAAATTCTTCCTGTCTTAAAAAACAAGGTAGATGTCTCCTGAGACATGCCATTGAGGTTGACCCTTGACCTCAGCACCCACCCCCTACATGTGCACACAGAAACATACAAACATACAGAACAGAGATCACAGAATGTGGAAATTTGTTCTACTTCCCATGTTTGGAAGTTTTGCTGTTGAAGAGAGCCTCTCCTCTATGTGAAACTGTACGCAGTGCTTCAAACCTCACAACCTCTTGACTTGGGCTTTCTTCCTGACAAGTATTGCTCTGACTCCCAAGGCCCCTCCGGGAGACGTTTAGCAATCGGAAATATCAGTGAAGGTACACAGACAAGGTCCTGTTATTGGTTCCTATGAGCACATCAATATAGATGAGTACCATTCAAAGGATTGTACTGGACCAAACAGAAAGCTTAAAGCACAAATATGAGGTCTTAAAGCAATGTTAGCCAACAGCTGTTGAATGATGCTGCCAATCAATGATGGTGCACATCTTTTCTCAGCTCTCTCCCTGGGTTCTAGGCTCCTATATAGAATGGCTAGTCACATTCCCAGATTGCAGAATGCCATGAGGCAGTAGAGATAGCTAGTATATTAGTCAGGGTTCTACAGAGGAATAGAACCAACAGAATAAATATATATTAAAGAGGCAATTTACTAGATTGGATTGCACAGTATGCTGTGGACAGTCCAACAATGGCTGCCAGCACACTGGGGAGGCAGGGGACCAGTTTCTGCTGTGTTCACAATGCCGGATGCTTCAGCATTTCCAATCTAGTTATGAAGGCCTGGGAGATTTTGGGAAAGTGACTAAATCTTGATTCCATGTTGCAAGGTAGAAAACACTGGGTTCTTATGTCAGTAGGAGAAGCAGCCACAACAGTGGCAGTGGTGGTGACAGCAGCAGGGTAAGCGGATTTGAAGCAGCATAGATAAATTCACCTGTGGGTTTAAAAGACAAGCAGGCCAAAAGCTAAAGTCTTTCCTATGAACATCCTATGACCATTGACAAAGACGTCCTCTCATTTAGAGCGAGTCTTCCTGCTTCTATTGGACTAATCCACAATATTCCTCACAGGTATACTCAGATCCTTGCCTCCTTACTGGTTCTGGGTTTAGACAAGTTGACAACCAAAATCACCGCCCCCCATAACTGGCTGTTTCACATCTAAAGGCTAGGTGAAGAAAAGGTCCCAGCTTCTCTGGCTCTCTCCTGTCTCTGTCAGCATAGTTATCAGTCTCTTCCCCTATTAGTTATCAACAGGGTGAATGAGCCATATTGGTCCTTATGACAGGGGACTGCATCCCTACCCATGCTGTATTTTTTGTCACTAATACAGGGCAGACACAACTTAGTCTTCCAGTGGCCATCAGAACCGCTGTGCATGTGACCACGGGGTCTTCTGATGTGGCATGATGTCACTACCCCAGGATACTTTGCTAGCTCTGACTCACACTCGGATGACTTTACGTGTTAGCCTTATAAGACTGGGTGGATAATACTGGGAGTGCATTACAGCAGTGGCCCATTTAGATCTGTTTGAAACAGCCTTCAAGTGAGTGTTTGTAAGAGTGATTATTTATTTTTAGCAGAAATGAAGGATAGATGCAATACCAGGGTCATGTTTTCCTGCCTTCATCAGTAAGTGGAGCAGGTCAATTAGCCAGGTCCCCAGGCAGACTTTGGATTCTCACCACACAGCAGTCAGTCCCTGGCACTGCCAGCATGAGGGACTTGCAAATTATTAATCTGGTTTGTCCTCCTTAGTGAGCTGGGTTGAATGCTAAATGGGAGTGGGCGTGGGTGTGGGTTGGCAAATAAATTGAGCACAGGGTTAGTGACTGTTCCAGGTGACTTTGGGGGGAAAATGGACACATTTTTGAGCCCCAATTCTGCCACTTGCATGTCAAGTGGTTCTTAAAATATCTACCGAATCATAGTGTTTAATAGGCTCAAATAATATTTCTGAGAAAATATGTCAAACTAGTTCACACCAAAGTGTTTATGACTCATAAATCCCCCATTCCTCCTGTTTTTTAATGAAATCAGAAATACTACTTTTCTCAGAGTTTCTGGATTCAGGTGTCAGGCTTAGCCACTTGGGCCTCACTCTATCTAATGCTCAAAATAGCCAGCTAAGTGAGGAGTTGTCAGTTCTCAGTCACTGTCAGAGGAAGATTGGGCGCTCACTGTGTTTGATCCAGCCCCAGAATTTGCTGTTAAGAGTTCTGTGTTGAAGCCCCAGCATGAGCATTTCAAACATGATTAGGGGTGGTGTGCAGGAGGCCTGCACCCTGAGAACCCTACTCTTATCTCAGCTTACAGATGAAGATTTTGGGAAATAAGGAAGTAGGAATGTTAATGGATGGAAAGTTTTTTTGTACTCGGAAAACTTTGTCATGACCTGCTGCATTTCTTAAAAAAAAAAAAAAAAAAAAAAAGGTTTAAAAGAAAAAGAAGAGTCTAGTGATAAAACTCACTTTGGCCATTCATGAGTTTTCTATATTCATTATGGAGAATCTTTAGTTTTCTAGAGGTCACACATCTGGCTTTCATTTATGACCCATGTCTGTATTTAAACTTGAAACACTTTCTAAACAAGGAAAACCATTAGAATTTGCAGGATAAATTTTGCACAGAAACCTCAATTAGGAAAGTCTTGAGCTGGGAACTCTTCATGTCAGGCAATGGTTTAAGTCCTAGCTCAGCAGTTTATTAAGCATGTGACATGTAATAAGGTACTTCTCTTTATTGATATCCCATCTATAAAATGGGCATGGAAGGTTTTAGATGTCAGTGTTGTCTGGAGATAGACTACAGATAACAGCTCACAGAGGTAACACATGGTACCATGTGATTTTATGAGAATTCTCAGAACTGAAATTCTGAATTGTCTGACCAAGACTTGAGTGCAAAATGTCACACAGTGGCAAGAGCAGAGATGAGTTAAAGAAGGTAAGGGCAGAAAGACCACTAAATGGAGTTCAAGAGCAGAGTGGAGGTTAATGTTAGATAGCCTGACTCTGGTTATGAACATAGACTAGGGCATTTATTGAATGGAGTGAGTTTCTCATGACACTTAGTGGGTAAAATGATGAACTGGATTGATGTGTTGCCAAGGGCTTCCAGGACTTTAGCCTGAGGGTACACAATAATGTGGCAAATTGGTAGTTGAAGCCAACTGTTCTGTCCCCCACTGATCATGGGGTCAAGAAGAGTGGCTCTTGAGTTTTTGTCATCTCTTGTAGTGTGACAAATTACAGGGAGCTGAGTTGTTCTTCAGGAAACAGTTTCAATTCTGAGTCAATATGAGATTAGACCCTTGCTCAGTCGTTTACTTGCTGTGCTGTTTTTAAGAAGCTCTGTAATGTCTCTGAGAAAACACTCCCTTACTAACAGGCATAGCAAAATCCATGTTTCCAGGGTGCCATTAAGATTTAGATAATCAATGAAGGTCAAGAATATAGTACAATCTCCGGGAATGAGGATGCATTCATAGTCAGTTGTTCCCTCTTCATGATCATGGTAAGTGATTTCCATGACAGATAGACAAAACTAAAAGTGATACTTTTCAAATTCTGGCTCTGTGGCTTTCTATCAATTCATGGTACGTTTGCTTTACAGACCGAAGCCAATTAACAGACATGGAAGGCAGGCTATCTACCATAGAGCATGCAGGAAATGCACTATGTCTGGAGGGGTTGTAACAGGAAAGCAGGGGTTCTTGAATAGTGTACCTAACATGTTTGTTCTGGGTGAGTACAGCTGTGGCAGAGACAGGGCAACACTATTGCGTATTCTTAACTCAAGTCTCTGTAAAGATATTCTAATGCACAGCAAAAGGATTTTTGTAACTATAATGAAGACAGCAGGGCTTAATATAGGGAGATTATCCGTGTGGGTCTAATCTAATCACATAAGCCTTTAAAACCACAAGAGTTCTTTCAGGCTGGAATAAGACAATGTGTAAGAAGTTAGGGAAATTCAAAGTGTGTTCTTGGTGACTTTGAAAATGAAAGGGGGTCCATGCTATTTTCCCTGTAATAAACTAGGCTGTACCCGGGGAGACGGTTTAGTTGATAAAGTATTTTCTTACATGTGTGAGGACCTGAGTTTAACCCCACAGAACTCATAAATGAAGGCTAGAGGTGATTGCCACATACTTGTAGTCCCTGTGCTGGTGAGATGACTGAGAGAGATCTATCCCTGGAGCTCTCTTGCCAGCTAGTTTACTCTACTTGGCAAATTCCTTGCCAGTGAGAGACCCTGCTTCAAATAAATAGGAGATGGTGCCTGAGGAAGGATACCCAAAGTTATCCTCAACCTCCATATGAACTCACACATGCACACTGCTCGCCAACACAAGGTAAACCAGGTAGTTATCATACATTTTGTGTGTGTGTATGTGTGTGTGTGTGTGTGTGTGTGTGTGTGTGTTTTGGAAGACATCTTCTCTCAGCCGTAATTACTGCATCATTACAATGAAGCCACAGAAAATATACAGATGGAAGTGAGTGTCTATGTTCTAGTAAAATTTTATTTACAGAAGCAGATGGCTGGGTAGAGCTGGCCCATTGCAAAACTTGTCAATTTTCATAAGTGTTGCTGAGAAGCTCATTCAGCTCATGGTCTTTGTTATAAGCATGTGGCAGGAAGGTGACAGAGAAGAATGCCACCATCATGCTCATCCACCATGAGTGCATACAGGAGGCATGATTTGTCACAAATGATCTTGAATTTCATCATTTGCTTGAAGCAGCATTTGTTAGGCTTCTCCATAGGAGAGGTCTTCTTCTTTCTCCTCTTTATACTTCTTATTCTCTTCTCCCTTCTCCTTTTCCTTCTCTTCCTCTGCTTGTTCTTCTTCTCTTCCTCCTACGCCCTTGCCCCACCTCCTCTTCTTCTTTATTTCTTTTAATCTGTCCTGTGTACCAGAGAATAAAATCATCACTATGCACAAGACACATTTAAGGACTGGTGGGTGATTGTATTATTGTTTCTTTTCTTTTCCTCCTCTCTCAACCCTTCTTTTCACTTAGACAAGATAGCATATAACTAAGGTTAGTTTTGACCTCACTAGCAGGGGCTGTTCTTAAACTCCTGCTCCTCCTGCTCCTGTTGCTCCTGTCTCCCAAGTGCCGAGCTTATATTCATGCTTGACTCCAGGGATGACCCATTTTATTTTTCTTCCTGTATTAGTTACTATCCTCGTTGCTATTACCAACTCTGTGCACATAATGCGTTAAGGCAGGAGGGGCTTCTCTTGTCTCTCAGTTTGAAGACATAGCTTATCAAGGTGGAAAAGACACAAAGGCAGGAGTGTGAGGCTGTTGGTCATACTGTTCCAATAGTCAGGAAGGAGTGAGAAATGAACACTGATGATACTCAGTTAATTTCCACCTTCTTGTTAAATCAAGAATTGCAGTCCATGGGACTGTGCTGCCTGCATTCAGGATGGATCTTGCTTAGTTACGTTTCTCTTTTGTCTTCTAAATGGCTTGTCAAGTTGACAATAGTGATTAAATACCATACTATACTCCAAAAGAATACAATTTTTACACATTTATTTGAAGAATTTCAGCTGTTTTTCTTTTTTATTAATTGATATAATAATTTATTTATATCACTATGTATACATGGATGCTTATTTTATATTGAGATTCTCATTCAGTGCTATCTTGTTACTCAAATTATACTAGTTCTTTGGTAAACGTTTGGATGTTATAAATGTGTTAAATTTGAAGCGTTTTTTACTTCCTTTTGCCTAACTACTGAGAAGGCTGAATGGTTTTCCTATCTTTACGGGATGCCTGAATTTTGTTTGCTATTAGGTATCTACTCTTTGCTACTGTCTGCTATTTTCATAAGTTTTTTCCTTATTATTTTTCATAAGTTTTTTTATATAACCGATGTGTTAATCATTGTTAAATAGTTAAATAGTCTCATTGTAGTCAGAGTTATAACCTCTTCAATGATGCCATTTGATTATTGGAAGTTTATTTAATTTTAGATTCATTTATTTAATATTTTTCTTTACATTTTATTCATCTCACTTTTGTTTTGGGAAAATTCTTTCTATAATAAGATCAAAATTCAATTCTCTTACAATGTCTTCTAAATCTTTTACAACTAAGAATTCCTCAATTAGGAACAGACTTTTATTATTGTGTGAGATGGGGATCAAATTTCAACTATTTTCCTATCTAGAGAATCCAATACTTTAGGGTACAGTATTAAACTGGCTTCCATTTCTTTATTGACGGCCAATTCTAACTTTGCCATTAAACAAACATATGCTTTTTTATTTTGTTCATAAACTATTACCATTTTTCTCAATTCCTAAGATTTTTTTTTTCTTCTTTTCATTTGAAAGCCAAGTTTTATCACTGGTAGGGTAGACCACCCCAGTACTCTTTAGGTGTGCCTGCTGATCATTCATGTTTAATTTAGAGATTTTTTAAAGTACATCACAAAGTTCTATCTGGATTGTTATGGCTAATACACTGAATCCTTGCATATATTTGTGGAGAATTGGCAAGAATATGGAATGATCTTTTCCAATGATGTTATGTAACTCTTTTAATTATCTTTTGCTGTTTGCCTTCAATCTCTTCCAGTAACATTCCGGATCTTGTATAATTTATTACATTTAGTCTTAGTGTCAGAGATTTTCTCGTTGCTATTGTTATTCTAAAGGGACACTTTCTAAAATTTAAATTTGTATGCATTTGTTGTTGGCATGTAGGAACAGGACTAATTTTTATAGTTAGCACGTTTATTAAGACCTCAAAATGATTCACATGAATTACCTATAGACATTTTTTTTTGGACCTTGAAGATCTGTGATTTTCAAGGACTATGTTATATTTCAGTTTCCTCTGGCTTTTAAACTCCTCTTTCCTTTGTTACCTCCAGGCATTAGCTAGGACTTGCAGCACAAGCCTAAGTAGACGGGTTCAAAGACTTTCCTCTTTGACTTATTCCTGGTAGTGTTATCAGAGTGCTGCAGAAATGAGTTTTTTTCCTTTGAGACTGCTGCTAATGGACTCTCTCCCTCTTAGATCTATGGAGATGTGACTTAGCAATGTTGTTTTAGGAAATATGGGCTTATAAGGTAACTGGTCTGCTATACCAACCAAGGAGTGCTTTTGTTTCTTAAGGCATGGCAGGTCTATCCCATTTAACTTAAATATGGGTTTACACTGGAATACTTAGAGAATTTTCTTACAAAACAATAACATTAAAAATAGCAGATCTGCCACACAGGTGCAGAACACTTTACCTCTTTGGTGACATTATTGAGGTTCCTAACTTAGAATGCTGCATATGCAATGAGAGGGCTCAAATAACTCTGCCAATGTGTCTTCTACAAGGATGGCATAAATCAGCTTAACAGGACTGCCCTATTTTTCAGAAAAAATAATCGGGGCAGAAAATGGAATTGATAGGATGTCAGTGTTAAAGGTCTCACAAAATCTCTAGTTCTGCCATAGTCCCACATTCTTGAGAGAAGTTTCTAGAAGGTGGGAGCCATAACTGTGAAGGGTCTGAGGCTGTCCCGCACTGTCTGCTGCTGATCACTATCCATCTTTGAGCTGCCTTTATGATTTGAAAGAAGTTTATATGTTTCCAAAGGCTCGGGAGTGGTAGCCATCTTTTTCTTGAATACCTTAAACTTGAGTGTAGGACAATGCCTCTAAAAGTAACTTGGTTCAAAACCAGATAAGGTCATAAAATGACTTTAAGCATTTTATAACCTTTTAAGCAAGCTGATATTTTCCTGACATCTTAAATGTATTTTTCTTTTTCAAAAGTCTCTGTTTACAATGAATGTTCTAGTTTTAGAAGGTTCCTGTAGTGCCGAGGATATCTCTGGCCTGCATCTTGTTCTGGAGGGATGTGTGAGGCAGGGACTATTCCGCTGCTTCTTGCTGTTTCCTGTTTCTGGCTGATGAATTCATCCTTATCCTTCAAACAGCAGCCTCAGTTCACTTTCTCAGACTTAGCTGTTCCTTTGTTAGGCGGGCACCCTATAGTTCCTGCAGCTTTAGCTACTATTGTTTCAGTCTGCTTTGCATATGAATTCTATCTGCATGTTTGACTTCATTCCACATCCTACTAAAAACCTAGGGGTAAGGTTAGTATCTCATTTCCTCCCCCCATGGAACCTAAATTATTGTTTCCAACTTAAAAACTATAAAAGTTGCCTTTCTGTATCCCCTAAATGACAGATGGTCACTAGTCACCAGTTATTTTCAGTATAAGTGTATCTATTAAATTATTTTGCCAGATAACTTACATTGAGTGTCACGTCAGTACACAGCCCTGTTTAAGATGGCGTGAGCTGTCAGTGGCGCAGACTCATTAAGTCTCCTTTCTCATGCCGCTTATATTCTCTCAGATAAGAATGAATGGGTTAGAAAATTGGTACCCAAAGAGGATTTGAAAAAATAAATCAAAGCTCCCAGCTAGTAGCTAATGCATCTCCCCTGCTTTATCATCTCAAAACAGCTTTTTCAAGGTGCAGGTGGGATGCATCAACCAAAGGCATCCAGGCCGGCTTAAAGATAATCAGCCAGGGAGCCTATACCCAGAGCCTTTCACAAACGGGCAACGGGCACCCAGTGTCATTCATTTCAGGGCACTGTTCTGTGACTCCTGTCACAATACTAGAAGCACTGCCTTATAATCTTGTCATGTTGACAGTGCTGTATGGGGCGGCCCTTATTGTGTCTCAGTCCCACAGTGGGAACTTTGGGTTTGTGCTACAGAGGGGGGGGGGAGCATTTAAGCCTCAAATGGTAGAAGCACGAGACATGACTGCTTACTCTCAAAAATCAGGGTTTCTGTGTGCGATTTAATCGCTGGCAAGTTCAGAGCCTGGGATGCCTAAAATAGAGCTATTATTTCAAAATGTTTTGAAATGATGGACTAAATTTGTCCAAGTAATAACTTCTGTAATCTAGAGCAGTGGTTTTTGGACTTTATTTTTAGGAGAGATACTTTTGATTGGAATGAAATCTTATGCAAAGGCCAAAGTTGTAAGCCAAATTAGCTCAAATATTTTTCAAGCACCCACCAGATGCCACATCCTATACTGGAGATTTTTGTGCACAGCAGTGAGTCAAAGAAGACAAAGTATGGTTTTCAAAGAGTTTGTATTCAATGTAACTCAGGAAGAACAGAAATAGCAATGACCACAGCCATATGCCAGGGACCAAAAAAATTGGACAATAGGAATAGTTTACCAGGGCTGGAATTCTGTCAAATGTTAACTGATTAGGAAAGGCTTCTTTGATAAGTTAGTGTTTAAATGGTGATTGAGGACAAGTAAAAGAGTGCGGGGGCTTTGGGATAGCAGGGGAGGAAGCACAGAGGCAAGTGCAAAGTCTATGTACAGAGTTTGAAGAATAGCAGGCCATTCCATACCTGTAGATGGAGGGCATCCTGGGATGGGGGTGTCTGCAGAGGCAGTGAGACTCTGAAGAATACTGTCCTAAGAATGGAGTCCACAGAGATGGCTCTGTCAGGGAGTCCTTGTATTGCAAGCACAACGCCCTGAATTCAGACCCAAGCACCTAGAGAAAAAAATCCTGGTGCAGACTGGAGAAGTAGCTCAGCACTTGGAAGAGTGTGCCACAAAGTCTGGATCCCTAAATTTCATTCCTGTGACCCACATGGTAAAAGGAAAGAATCAAGTCCCGAAGTAGTCTTTGTACATCCACTTGACGCTGTGGCATTTTAACAATCAGCTTTCTACCATTGCTCTACCACATTTCACGTTGCAATAAACAAAAATATATTGAAAAAAATTTAAAGCTGGGTGCATGCTGGTAACCTCGGTTGGGGAGTGGAGACAGAAAGATGCCTAGGGCTCTCTGGCCTACTAGGCTAGCAAACTGGTAAGCTCCTTGTTTAGTGAAAGAACACATCTCAAAGACAAAAAAGAGAAAAGAATAGAAAAAAAGGAAGGAAGAGAGAAAGAGAGAGAGAGAGAGAGAGAGAGAGAGAGAGAGAGAGAGAGAGAGAGGGAGATATTTGGAGAATAGCTGAGGAAGATATTTGACATGGACCTCTGGCCTCTGCATGGATGAACATGTACATGTGCTCATACACATCAAACACACACACACACACACACACACACACACACACACACACACACACACACAACCCTCAGACTATTAACGAATTTTGAACAACATGGCATTATCTGACTTACATTTTTGCTTGTGCCTCTGGAAGTACAGACTGCCTATCTGTGCTCACTGGAAGAGTGCACACGTGCAAATGCAGGTAGCCCGGAAGGCATCATGATTGGAGCTTGAGAAATACCTGTGCTGACTGCTGCTCTATAAATTAAGGAGGAGGGCAATCAGGCAAGAGCAGGGATGGAGAACTAGCTGGAGCTAGGAGGAAGAAAGTGATTGGACCAAAGAGCTCTTGAGTAGTATGGGAGAGTAAGTGGAGTTGGAAATGAGAAAGATTGCCTGGCAGTACAAAGTGCTGCTCATGAATTAATCATCTGTAAACCCAAATTTTAATGGAGCCTGGCCAGAGGGCAGTGTGCTTTTCTCCAGCCTGAATTTAGGATTGGTGGACATACTTTTCCTCATTATTCTTGTATGGAATCAGGAAGAAGGAAGAAAGGAAGATATAGTGTATGGCTCCACAGCCATCCCATCTCCTAGTTCTACCCTGGAAGGGCAGAAATAATTCAAGCTGATAGAGCAGCAATATTTTAAAGTAAAGGTTTTACAAAAAGGCTTTAGGGGTCTTAGTACCTGACTCAGGTGATTCAGTACTTGCTGTGCATTCATAAGGGACCCTGAGTTTACACAGGCAGCATCCATGTGAAATCGGGGTGTGGTGTGGCTCCATAATTCCATTGCTTGGATAGGATGGTGGAGAAAGGACAATTCCAGGAGCTCACTGCTTACTCCAAATTGGTGAGCTTCAGGTTAAGTGAAAGATTCTGTCTTAAAAACTAATGAGGTCTCTGGACTACACATAAACACATAACACACACACACACACACACACACACACACACACACACACACACACTTTAGACAAATGCATATTCAGCATCACCTCTATTCCTATTGGTCCATTTCCTTGCCAGATGCAATCTTTTGATCCGTTCATTCTATTGCCATTCATGTGCATTGAGCCTCTACCAGCAGCTGTCTGATCTTGGTGTTGGATCTCTCACAGTTGGCTCCATGAACTTTTGTCACCAATCTTTGTGCTGTCTGTATGTGTAGACTTCTTAAGCTTGTTGGCCCCAGACTTTTGCTCCACTCAGTGTGTTAAGCGCTGGATGACATTTGGTTCCATCAGTCACAAACATGGCACTAGATTGAAGTAAGATGGTAGAGGCTACTGTGCAGAATGTTCCTGGGGGAGAAGAAAGAATCTGGAACTTATCAGATTCCTCTCCCACTTCCTTTCGGTACCCCTCTTCTAAGGCTTTAGTCTTATTCTAGCCCCATTCAGATCTGTTCGAAATCATTCTCTTATGCTGAACATACAGCTTGTAGGTCCACATGGCGGGATGTTCTTTCCTGATTTGTCTCTTTCTGTTGCTTTTATTCTTGTACCTTCCCAGACTCAGATTGAACTTCGGCTGGATGTAGCTGCTCATTTGCGTTTTCTGTCTTTCTGAGACCCAAGCATTTCAAAGAGCAGCTAAGCCAGGTCCACTGATATCAGTCTTTGTCTGAGCTGTGCGTACTATTTATTGCTGAGATAGAGTGAGTGATGCCCAGACTTGAATACGTTCTTTTCTTCTCTGCTGAAACCAAGGAGGAAATAGAAAGCCTAGACCATGGAAAAGCTGTCACCATCCCATGGTATCTAGGTATAATTTTCTTACCACAAAGTGGGAAATGCTCTTGGCATTCACCTTCTGGGGTGGTAGTGAGTACTAGACTTGATAAACACAGCCTACGTGTGTGTGTGTGTGTGTGTGTGTGTGTGTGTGTGTGTGTGGTATGAATTTGTGCAATAGACCCTTAGTATACATCTGGTATTATTAGTATGTAGTCCATCTCTCTGTGCTTCCTAACTGACTTCCCTCTGTAGGTCAAATAGCTTGGAAGAGTTTCCATTTGCTCTTGTTAATGTTGTGTGTATTTCAAGTCAATATGCTCCTGGCTCAGTAAAGCCCCTAGCTAGAGGCAGTTTTTCACCTCTGCGGTTGAGACATGCCTTTGCTGTCTCAACAACATTGTCTAGTGTATAACGAACTTCCATACTGTCCCTTGACGGTCTCTCGGAGCTGATGTTGCCACATACGGGGTTACAGGAGGTACACTCTAGCGGGTGCCCTCTACACTTGGTCCAGCCCCTTTCCCAACTTTCAGTGTATTGCTATCCACTGCCATATGGTGGCGCACTTGCTCACAGACGTCTTATGAGATCAGTGTTTTATTCTCACTTTAAAAGTAAGGAAATTGGGTCTTAAAGCATTTTTTAGATCTAAAAATACAAAGAAAATGGCCTTACAATAAGTCGCGACTGCTCCTCCTAGTCTGTGTGCTTTGTCAGTTGTCAGGAAATTACCCTGGACGGAAGCAAACAATCCCTTTCAAACTGTTTGCCTTTGTTGGATCTTCTCCTCCACCCCCACAGCAAGAAATGGAAAATCCAATAACTAATAAAGAGCACCGTAAAGTCTGTTCCCTTTGTCGAAAGGATTTAATCACGGGGGTGAACTCCACAAATATTTGTGCAGTCAAGAAGAGTGTGAGTCAGCTGCTGGTGCTTCCACACCCTGAGGCTCCTCACAGGCGGGGAGGCTTGTGGAGGTCTGGACAGGTTGCAACCCGGTGGTGGGAACAAGCGAACAAAAACTCAGTTTATTTCAGCTCGGTCCTGAATGAGGCACCTACTGATGTGAGGCCGAGGTGTGTGCAGCCCAGAACTGTGTCCACACATATCTACAGGGGTGCAGATGGAGGCTCAGGCAGTCCCCTGGTAGCCCATTCCCAATGGGAATGGCTGTCTGCACACGCAAAACCTATATCTTCATAGTCCTTTCTCCTTTCCTCAAAGTCTTACAGTTAAGTCTAGCAATACAGAGCTGCTGGTTTCCCCTTCTGTGGGTTCCACTGTGCGGCCTCTTTCCAGTTAGCCACTTTAAGTATGCTTTCTAAAATAGGCGGGAACCGTCTTCGTCCAACACAATTGCCCCCAACATCAGCCTCAACCATAGCCACAACCAAGAACATTACTAAACTTTAGCAAAGTATGAAAAGTCCCCATAGCCCATATCAGATCAAGCCCCTCCTCATATGCCACTTTTCCCACTCTACAGAGCTATACCTTACTGCCTGCTTGCACCCTAGTGGTTGTGTGCAGCTCTGACAGTGCACCCCATTGCCCGCCTGCACTGGAGTGACTGCCTCTCCCTCCATCATCCTTCTGTCTTCTTTGCTTCTTCCAGGCTTCTTTCCCTTGTTTCTCCTGCAACAGCCTTTCCTCTCTTGCTCGCTACAGCCATTGGCATTTTCCTCTTCTTTGTTGTGCAGATTTTATTCAGAGAGACAACAGTCTCTCATGATACACTTTGTTTTCATGTGACAGCTTTAAAACTGTTTTCAAATGTCCTATCAGGATATTCTTAGATGCATGTCAGGGTCGGGTCTTGTGTATTTCTCTTCTCTGGCAGACTGCAAACGTCTTGATGATCAGAGACACTATTTGCATACTGTGGACTCCCACATGAAAGCCATCATGAGCCCAGTAAAGGTAAATTGAATTTCTGAATAATTTACACTCACGTATTCCAGGATGACAGGTGAGGTTATCCGCGTGTGTTTGTACATTGCCTGCTGCTGAGAGATACCGAGGCACCCACTTTCAGTATTGCTCTTTAGAGATGACTAGACTCAAGGCAGCCAGGTCCTCGCTAAGAATTATGCTGGCAGGCAACCAGATCCAGCAGAGACCAGCAGGCATCCTCGCCAGCTTGTACCCAATGTCTCTTTGTCTGGCTTTGTTCCCAGGAGAATCCCAAGGCTGAGGTGGAGACTGGGAAACTCAGAGATTCACAAAGTAAATAGACACTTAGGACAAAAAACTAGGAGGATGTGGCATATAGACTAATGCTGCTGGGACAAGTTAGAGCTCCAAATCAGAAGGGCCATGTGACCCTAGAAGGGTAGACAGAGAAAAACAAGTTCCTGCAGAAGGTAGTACATAGCCCTTAGAGTAGTCCTCCCTTGACTATTTTATTCTGTGATACAGATGCCTGATGATGGCTTGTGAGCACTATAGCGAACAGGATGAAGGGTCCTCAGAACCCAGTGAAAGAACCCAACAGCGTAACTGCATCGGATGTGCCAAGAGAATTGAAATGTAAGCTTTGAAGAGATATATGCTTTTATGGTGAATAGCAGAATTGTTTACAACATCACACAGAAGCATCCTAAATGTCTGCTGAAGGGTAGATAAAGAAACGGTACTAGAGGCTGATGACAGAATCTTATTCTAGCATAAAAACAAAGAACTCCTCTAACTCAAAGCAGCATAGGTACACCTGATGGGCTAAGTATGCTAAAAGGAGAGAGCTAGTCTGGAGAAATGTTTCAGGATCACACACATGCCATCAGAAGTAGTCACACCCAGAAGCAAAGGTTTACAATATTGAAAGGGATCTGTTGTGAGAGAACGGTGTCCAAAGTAACACAAGTTTTGCAGGGGCTATGAGGCTGAACTAAGAATAGGGTTGGGCACATTCATGAGTCACAGGTCATAATATCAAATGAGTTGATCTTTATGAACACGTTGCAAGAAAAACTCAGCCTGGTAGTGGTGCAAAGCTGTAACCCCAGTACATGGGAAATCGAGTCAGGGAGATATAGAATTTGATTCCAATCTAGTCTCTGCCAATAAGAAGCAAACCTAAACCCCAAAACCAAATAGAAGATATCACAGGCAAAGGAGATGTCTAGGTCACCTATACTGTCTATAGGTTGAACTTGCTGAATCTGTCAGTTTAAAAATTTGTAAGGATTTTTTTTGTGTGTGTGTATGTAAGTGTACATGAGTCCTCATGCCTGCAGTGTACATATATGTGTTGGTGTGTTTGCTCATATGTTGTGGAGTTTAGAACCAATGTCAAGGATATACCATAATTAACCCACATCCAGATTACTTTTAGGAATAGGATTTTTCACTGAGTGTGAAGCTTACTGATTTGACCAGGCTGACTGACTAATGAGCTCCTCCAACCTTTCTATCTTTGTCCCTTAAGTGCTGGGGTCACAGGTATAGGACATTTTATATGGGTGATTAGGATGTCTTCCTGCTTGAGAGTCAGGACTTTACTGACTAAGCCATCTTTCCAGCCACTGTAAGGCTTTAAAACACTGAAATTTTTAGATTTTTGCTCAGGGTCATTAGTCATTTCAGTTGAGCCATGGTGCTCTGGATCATAACTCAGCCACTTAGGGGTCATTCTTGCTTTAAATCTTGTAGTCACCTCTAGTGGGACCTGCTGTACAGCTAGAGTTGATTTACATTGTAACCTGGCTCCTGATGTCCTGGGAAGTAACTGCAGCCACAGACCTGGGGAGAATTTGATTGGCTGCTAAAGTTCATGATTCTTGCATGTAACAAATTTATGAACTTTAACGTCATAAGTCAGGGAGCAGCGAAGGCTACTTTGGGAGAGCTTACCTGGGCAATGGGTTCTCTCATTTAGCTGTTTCGATTCTGGAATCAAACTCTGGCATCTTTACCCACTAAGCTGTTTTTCTGGCTCAAGAAATAAATTTGTGTTCATTTAACCTTATTCAATTGCAAGTATTCTATCATGGTAGTACACAGCACACTAACACACACACACCAGGGAGTGAATGTTGGTGGATCCAGTGAATACAAATCTTCCTCTGGAAATGTGATGCTCAGAGATGCAGGAGCAGTGAGAAGATAAGCTCATGCTGCTTGCTTTGGTTGGTCCTATTTTGACCAAGCCCTGGTCACTGTCTCCTGGGCCTTAGGATTGTTTTCTGTATTCAGCCTTAGGTAAGGAAGCTGCAGCCCAGGATCCACTGTCTAAGACAATCATTCTCCACAGCTTACATCTTGCCTCTACTTATCCTCCTTATTCTGTTCGCATGTCCTTTTTCTAGGTCATTTGAAAGGCTGTTTCTGCAGTGTCAGGTCCACTATGCCTTCTCCAACAGTTGCTTCTTTGTAAACTACTCTCTAGCTTGAAGTTTACTGAAATGTTAGAGTGCATTGTGAAATAAAAGGCCAGGCTACATTTCTGTCATCTCCATTAACTCAATGGCAAAACTTTTAGTGTCTTTATACTTATGAGTCTGTGAACATATGTTCACGTGTTTAAGTCAGATATCAACAGTGGGTGGGCATCATTTCTTAGTTGCTTTGAGTTTTTGAGACAGGGTTTCTCACTTACTAAGTAGGCTAGTGTGACTGGCTAGGGTTCTCCCAGCATCTGCTTTCAAGGGCTGAGATTATAAACACACAGTGTGATGCTTAGCTGTTGATTTTTTTCTATAAGTCTGGGAACTAAACTCAGGTCTTTATGTCCATACAATAAGTTGAAGTTATCTATTCAGATCCTGCAGAAAATTTGAGGTACCGTTGCTAGCCCTATGAGAAGAAAGGAGACTCTAAGGTTCACAGAGAGTCACTGACATCATTCATTCTTGCAGACAGTGTTCCCCACCTGCTCCGGTGTAGCCTTCCATGTGCTGATTCCTGGCCTTGGATAGTATTGGAGATCCAAGCTGAACAAAACAAAGCAAAACACAACACAACACAACTTGCTATCAAATGGTCAGGGTCCAGTGCAGGCCAGGCTCATCTCTCAGCCATGTCATTGGAGTTTTCCATCAAGTTCTGTCATGTGACAAGTGCTAGCACACTAGATTTCTCCATGGAGCTAACAGGCAGTTTTGAGTGCAGAACTAGGTCCATTTCTCTGCTGGTAAAATATGGACTTAGCCAGGTTAATTGGCTTTTTAGAGATCTCAAAGTAGCTGATTCTAATCTACTGCCTCTTAGTCCTACCTCTTTCTAACTCCCTTAGCTGACCAACTGTAAGGGTAGCCCTTTCCACCAAGAACTTGATCTCTAGTCATAGCCACATCTCTCTGAGAAGTCAGCCCAGAGGAACAAGACTGTAGCTTCTGTGACAGGATGGGTTACAGCAGGTAGGACTCTTTGGGTTTCTTTTGTTCTAATGACAAGGGTCCATGCAAAACACCCAAATTGAGCATTGTGTTAGAGTGTCACAAATGGAGGAACATCTGGGTTTGTTTTCCCCCAGCTTCTGTCTATTATAAATTAGGTTGCCATGAGCATGTCCTTGTTATATGTTGGAGCATCTCTTGAGTTATATGCCCAGTAGTGGTATAGCTGAATCATCAGGTAGAACTCTTTCCAGTTTTCTGAGGAAAAGCCAGACGGATTTCCAGAGTGGTCATACCATCTCGCAAAATCACCAACAATGGAGGAATGTTCCTCTTTCCACATCATCACCCGCATCTGCTGTCACCTGAGGCTTGGTCTTAGCCATTCTGACTGGTGCAAGGTGGAATCTCAAGATCATTTTGATTTGCATTCCCTAGATGACTACGGATGTTGAACATTTCATTAAGTGCTTCTCAGCCATTTGAGATACCTCAGCTAGCACCCAGAATTCTCTGAATGTTTTTGGGGGGGTTGTATTGTTTTGTTTGGTGTAAAGTTGAAACTGGGGAAGCACATGCTAAGACATGATGCCCTGTGGTATAAGGTATCGAAATGATGGTGCTTTAGTGAAGCCTTGGAAGAGACTGTGGAGGGCATTTTCATTTCTAACGGAGGGCAAGGATTGTGAGTTCCCTTCAAAATCAAGCAAAGGACTCTTTCCCTTCACTTTTTTGATAATATTGTCAACATATAGAAAAATCACTCCCAAGATTTTTAAAAGAAAAAAAAAACATTTTCCTACAATATAACCAACTATGATTTTGAAAGCTACCCAAAGTATAAATATGGGTTGGAAAAATAGCTTAGTTGCTAATCTGTTTGCCATGCAAGCTTGAGCATGTGGCTTCAATCCCCAGTACCTACACTGAAGGGCAAGCACAACCCTGCTCTCCTGTAATCCCAATGCAGGAGCAGTGGGAACAGGAAGATCATTAGGCTTCTCAGTGAGCTCTAAATTCAGAGAGACCCTGTCATTACAACTGTGGACCATGAGGAGGAAAATACCACACTGACCTCTGGCTTCCACTCACACCCACATGCACCAGTCCATCTATCCACACACACCAATCCATATCTACCCACAGCAATCCGTGTCTACCCAGCTACATGAGTCTGTATCTACCCACCCTCCACCTAACTCATACCCACTCCCACTCATGTCCATCTACACACTCCCATTCTCTCCAACCCCCACATCTCTCCAGCACACACACAGAATGGAACTCCAACACAGAAGCCAAAGCATTATGCAGATGCAGAACTCGGTGTATTAGAATATTAGTTTCAAGTGAAAAGTAAAGGACTGAGTCATTCAGCAAAGTTTACTTGGGGACGAAATTCTTTAATTTTTTTCAAAAGTGAGTTAATTTACCATTCTGGGGAACTTTGAATTTTCTCATTTACAAAATCAGGACACTCTTACTAATGCCAGAGAACTCTTTCAGGACAATGGTGAAGCATGCATTTATTTTTTTAATTGCCTCTGGGATAGGTCTGTGCACAGATGGTCTTGAAAAAAAATAGTGTTTTGAACTGAATTCACCTATTTTTTCCCCTCCCTATCTGGATTCCCATGAGTAGTGGACACAGATAGCACTTGCTTTGTTCCTTGCAGCTATCTAGGAGTTCTTTAAGATGAATGGGTGAAGGAACTCCTACGTACACATTCATTATATTTATATTGACAACCTATAAATGAATGTTTATGCAAATATGCTAGCTAGTTATGTATTGTGACAGTCTCTAGAAATAAATCATGGGTGCCTGGATTTCACTTCAGTGCTGCTAAATCTTTGTGAGCTCTGGCCTGAGGCTCAGCTGATGCTCCGAAGCTTCTGCACCTTGAATGTTAGAAATTTTGCATCTTCCTTGGCCTAGGGTAGCACAGAGCACAAACAAACAACTCATAACTGTTTATACTTCCTGCCTCAGAAAGCTGGCGTCAGAGTGGTTCTTGGAACCATCTTGGCAGAACATGAAATTTTTCAATGGTCTTTTATTGCCTCCAGGGAGCTTCCATTCTGGAAACTTCCACCACACACCAGAGGCTTTCAGAGGATTAAATGGAAGAAGTAAAGCTAAATTCTCTCAGTAATTTTATGGGGGCAAATTGGTGAAAACTATTTATGTATGTTACTTTCAGGCTTAAAAATCTTCAAAAGTTTATAATATTCAAAAAATTGAGAATCTTAACCTGGCAGCCTTATCTCCTTCTATCTTGAGACAGTTATGGACCAGACATTGAAGAGTGTTATAAAGCCTTATTCTTTATGAAAGGCCATTAACCTTAGCTTCAGTGATCAAAGGCCCTTTGGGGTGAAGAGTTTTCTCAGTACCATATTTAATTATGTCTCATCTGTAGTAAGTGCTGTGAGCGAGAGAGTCAGATGGCTGAGAGAACTTGTCACTGTACCCGGCTGACAGTGAAGTACACTGCATCATGCATGTTGAACATGAAGAATATCAGTCATTATCAAGGAAGCAATTTAAAGCAACTCTGAGTGTTAAGCATTGGAATGATGTTATTAGTATCTGTTACAATTTACAAGTGAATAGGAAGAAGAAACTCAGTGGCCCAGAAACTCATTTGAATGTGATGGAGTGGTCCAGAGGGAAAGGCGGCAACTGGGATAAAGGTGTTAATGATGGAGAGGGAAGGATGATACTTGTAAAAGTGAAAGGGAGCAGAATTGCTATTAATGAAGCCTTTATCTCTGCAGTCAACTTCTCTGTTTACGTCTTTGTTTCATTTATATAAATTACATCATTTACCTTATATGAGACTTTGTTAAGGAAAAAAAAAAACACTTTTGTGTCATAACAACAACACAATTGTGCTGTTGTTGTTTCTTTTGGAGATAGAATCTTTCTAAGCAGCCCAGGGTGGCTTAAAAGTTCTGAGGCTATAGGTCTGCTTCACTTTCTGGGTCATGATTTATTTTTTACCCAGAAATAGCTAAGCATATTGAGTCACATTTGTAACCCCAATACTTAAGACTAAAGGAGGAGAGTAGTATCAGCTTGCGCTACAGAAAAAGTTTAAGGCTAACCCAGACTGAGGTCTGGGCCCATTTTTTTTTTTTTTGAATATAAACAGTTTCCTCGCCCCAATTCAACAACCAGCCTGCCATGGTAGCACAAGGCTTGCTAGGGTCCAAATGCTACAGGGCCAATACCTTGCAGAGCCTTTAGTTTGGGTTTTTCTACTGGGTGTCCAGAAACATACTTTTAGTATAATGTCTCAGTTTTCTTTTTTTTTTTTTTAATAAACTTTATTTTACGAAAAAAGATAAATGTACAGATTTTAAGCATTTTTTTTGCATAAAATTATACAATACATTTTTGTCAGTACTTTTTTTTCAGATTTTAAAATAATTTTTACATAAAACTATATGAATATATTTTTTAGTCAGTACTTGATTTTTTAAAGGTTTGATAGCATGCGTTGAAAACTTAATAGTTACAATGAGCATAAAGTACATGTAAAACAAAATGTAACATGGAAATGGTCAAAGTTTTCTTGGTGTAAAGACTTTTTGGTTTTGTTTTGTTTTGTTTTCTTTATTTCTTGGAATTCATACAGTCTGTGAGTTGTTTCTGGGGCAGTGCGAGCCTATGGGGTTAGCAACCCACAATCAGTGACTGCATATTATGTCTGTTTTTTGTGACTGGGTTATCTCACTCAGGATGATATTCTCTAGATGCAGCCATTTTCTTAAGCATCTGGTCAAGTCATTGTTTCTGGTGGCTGAGTAGTATTCCATTGTGTAAATGTACCACAATTTTTGTATCCATTCATCTTCTGAAGGACATCTGGGTTCTTTCCAGCTTCTGGCTATTATAAATAGAGCTGCTATGAACATTGTGGTGCATATATCTTTGTTGTGTACTACGGTGTCTCTGGGGTATATGCCCAGAAGTGGAATAGCTGGGTCTTCAGGTACTTTATGTCCAATTTTCAGAGGTATCGCCAGACTGATTTCCAGAGTGGTTGTATTAGTTTGCAACCCCACCAGAAGTGGAGAAGTGATTCTCTTTCTCCGCAACCTCGCCAGCATCTGTTGTCATCTGAGTTTTGGATCTTGGCCAATCTGACTGGTGTGAGGTGGAATCTCAGGGTTGTTTTGATTTGCATTTCCCTGATGGCTTAGGATGTCGAGCACTTCCTCAGATAATTCTCAGCCATTCGATATTCCTCAACTGAGAACATTTTGTTTAGCTCTGTACCCCATTTTTTAATAGGGTTATTTGATTCTCTGGTGTCTAGCTTTTTGTGTTCTTTGTATACCTTAGATATTAGGCCTTTATCTGATGTGGAGTTGGTAAAGATCTTTTCCCATTCGGTTGGCTGCCATTTTGTTTTCTTGACAATGTCCTTAGCCTTACAGAAACTTTGCAATCTCATTAAGTCCCATTTGTTAATCTTTGACCTTAGAGCTTGAGCCATTGGTGTTTTGTTCAGAAAATTTTTTCCTGTGCCTATGTGTTCTAAGGTTTTCCCTACTTTCTCATCTAATAGTTTCAGTGTATCTGGTTTAATGTGGAGATCTTTGATCCACTTACACTTGAGCTTTGTACAAGGAGATAAGAAAGGGTCTATTTTCATTCTTTTGAATGCTGAGTGCCAGTTGGACCAGCACCATTTGTTGAATAGGATGTCCTTTTTCCATTGAATGTTGACGGCTCCTTTGTCAAAAATCAGGTGACCATATACATGAGGGCTCATTTCTGGATCTTCTATTCTATTCCATTGATCCACATGCTTATTTCTGTACCAGTACCATGCAGTTTTCAGCACAATTGCCTTGTAATATAGCTTGAGGTCAGGGATAGTGATTCCTGCAGATGTTTTCTTGTTGTTGAGGATGGATTTAGCTAATCTAGGTCTTTTGTTGTTCCATATGAAATTGCAAATTGATCTTTCCAATTCCACGAAGAACTGGGTTGGAATTTTGATAGGGATTGCATTGAATCTGTAGATTGCTTTTGGTAGAATGACCATTTTTAAGATGTTGATTTTTGCAATCCATGAGCATGGGAGATCTTTCCATTTTCTGAGATCCTCCTCAATTTCCTTCTTTAGAGGTTTGAAGTTCTCACCGTACAGGTCCTTCACTTGTTTAGTTAGGGTCACACCAAGGTATTTCATAGTTTTTGTGACGATTGTGAAGGGTACCTTTTCCCTAATTTTTTTCTCCACATGTTTGTCTTTCGAGTATAGGAAGGCTACTGATTTGTTTGAGTTCATTTTGTATCCGGCCACTTTGCTGAACTTGTTTATCAGCTGTAGGAGTTCTCTGGTGGAATTTTTGAAGTCACTCAAGTACACTATCATGTCATCGGCAAAGAGTGATGTTTTATCTCTTCCTTTCTGATTTGTATCCCCTTGATCTTTTGCTGTCTAATTGCTCCAGCCAGGACTTCCAGAACTATGTTGAATGGGTAGGGGGAGAGGGGGCAGCCTTTTCGAGTCCCTGATTTTAGTGGGATTGCTTCAAGTTTTCCACCGTTAAGTTTGATGTTGGCTGTTGGTTTGCTGTATATTGCTTTTATTATGTTTAAGTATGGACCTTGGATTCCTGTTCTTTCCAGGACTTTTAACATGAAGGGGTGTTGGATTTTGTCAAATGCTTTCTCAGCATCTAGTGAGATGACCATGTGATTTTGATCTTTGAGTTTGTTTATATGGTGGATTACGTTGATGGATTTCCGGATATTAAACCATCCCTGCATCCCAGGGATGAAGCCTACTTGGTCATGATGAAAGATCGTTTTGATGTGTTCTTGGATTCAGTTTGGAAGGATTTTGTTGAGTATTTTTGCATCAATGTTCATAAATGAGATTGGTCTTAAGTTCTCTTTCCTTGCAGGGTCTTTGTGTGGTTTAGGTATGAGGGTTATTGTAGCCTCAAAAAATGAGTTGGGTAGTATTCCATCTGATTCTATCTTTTGGAATAGTTTGGAGAGTATTGCTGTTATATCTGCAATAAATGTCTGATAAATTCTGCACTGAACCCATCTGGACCTGGGCTTTTTTTGGTTGGGAGGCTTTTGATGACTTCTTCTATTTCTTTAGGTGTTATAGGGTTATTTAGATTGTTTACTTGGTCCTGGTTTAACTTTAGGATCTTGTATCTGTCTAGGAATTCATCCATTTCCTCCAGATTTTCCAGTTTTGTGGAGTATAAGTTTTTGCAGCAGGATCTGATGATTTCTTGAATTTCCTCACTTTCAGTTGTTATGTCTGCACTTTCCGTTCTGATTTTGTTAATTTGTATACTCTCTCTTTGCCTTCTAGTTAGTCTGGCTAAGGGTTTATCAATCTTGTTGATTTTCTCAAAGAACAAAACTGATTATTTTTTTCAATGCTTCTTTTTGTTTCTACTTGGTCTAATTCTGTCCTAATTTTGATTATTTCTTGCCGTCTACTCTTCTTGGGTATATCTGCTTCCTTTTGTTCTAGGGCTTATATCTGTGCTGTCAGGTTGCTGATGTAAGGTCTCTCCAGTTTCTTTTTGGAAGCACTTAGGGCTATGAGTTTTCCTCTCAGTACTGCTTTCATTGCATCCCATAGGTTAGGGTATGTTGTGTCTTCGTTTCATTGAATTCTAGAAAATCCTTAATTTCTTTCTTTGTTACTTCTTTGACCCTGCTATTGTTTAACAGAGCGTTGTTTAGTTTCCATGTGTATGTGGGCTTTTTGTTGTCTTTGTTGTTGTTAAAGACCAGCCGTAGACCATGGTGATCTGAGAGGATGCATGAAAGTATTTCAATCTTCTTATATCGATTGAGGCTTGTTCTGTGTCCAATTATGTGGTCAATTTTTGAGAATGTGCCATGGGGTGCTGAGAAGAAGGTGTATTCTTTTACTTTAGGATGATATTTTCTGTATATATCTATTAATTCTAGTTGGTTCAAAGTCTCTGCTAGTTTTGCAGTGTCCTTGTTCAGTTTCTGTTTCCATGATCTGTCCATTGGTGAGAGTGGGATATTAAAGTCTCCCACTATTCTTGTGTGGGGTGAAATGTATTTTTTGAGCTTTAGTAGGGTTTCTTTTATGAATGTGGGTGCTTTTTTATTTGGAGCATATATGTTAAGGATTGAGAGTTTTTCCTGACAGATTTCCCCGGTAATGAGTAAAAAGTGTCCTTCCTTATCTTTTTTGATAACTTTTGGTTGGAAATTTACTTTATATGATATTAGAATAGCCACACCAGCTTGCTTCTTGGGGCTGTTTGCTTGGGAATTTTTTTCCTACCCTTTTCCTCTGAGATAGTGTCTGTCTTTGTCTCTGAGACGAGTTTCCTGTATGCAGCAAAATGCTGGATTTTGTTTATGTATCCTGTCTGATAGCCTATGTTTCTTTATTGGGGATTTGAGTCCATTTATGTTAATAGATATCAAGGAATAGTTGTTTCTGTTTCCTGCCGTTATTGCTTTTGTGGGTTGAGTTGTGTCTGTGTCTTTTTCTTCTTTTAGTTTTTTTGTTTAGGAGTTTTCTTGTTTTTACTAGGCTGTATTTTCCCTCATTGTATTGGATTTTCCACCTATAATTCGTTGTAGTGCTGGGTTTGTGGTCAGATATTGTGTAAATTTTGATTTGTCTTGAAATATCTTCATCTCTCCATGTATGGTGATTGATAGTTTTGCTGGGTATAGCAGGTTGGGCTGGCACTTGTGCTCTCTTCGGGTGTGCATGATATCTCTCCAGGCTCTTCTAGCTTTCATAGTCTCTGTTGAGAAATCGGGTGTGATTCTGATTGGCCTGCCTTTATATGTTACCTGACCTTTCCCCCTTACTTCTTTTAGTATTCTTTCTTTGCTTTGGGCACTTGGTGTTTTTACTATTATGTGTTGGGAGGTATTTCTTTTCTGGTCCAACCTATTTGGAGTTCTGAAGGCTTCTTTTATGCCCGTGGTCATCTCATTCTTGAGGGTAGGGAAGTTTTCTTCTACGATTTTGTTGAAGATATTTACTGTGCCTCTTCTATTCCTATTATCCTTAGTTTCAGTCTTCTCATTGTGTCCTGGATTTCCTGGACATTTTGGATTAGGAGCTTTTTTTTTTTGCATCTTCTCTGGCTGTTGTCTATGTTTACAATGTTGTCTCTGCCCCCGAGATTCTCTCTTTGATCTCTTGTAATCTATTGAAAATACTTGCTTCTGTGACTCCTGATTTTTTTTTTTTAGGTGTTCTATCTCTAGAGTTATCTCTTTTAGTGTTTTCTTTATTGTGTCAATTTCTGTTTTAAATTCCCTCTTCCATTCCTTCGTCTCTTTGGTTCTGTTTTCCTCTAGTTCTTTGAGTTGAGTGTTTTTCTTGTTTCCTCTTTAAAAGCTTCTGAATCTTTTTACTTTTCCTCTCGTTTTGTTTAAGTATCTCTATCAGCATCTTTAGGTATGATTTCAGGTCTGTGTCTTCTTTTTCTGGAGTGTTTGGCATTCCAATGTTTGCTGTTATGGGTGAGCTGGGTTCTGGTGTTGCCAGGTTGTCTTGGTTTCCTTGGGATATACTTTTTCACTTTCCTCTTGCCATTTTGTTGTCATTGATATGTTCTCACCTTTCCCTTGTATCTGGTCTGTGTCCCTGGATCTCCACTGGTCCAGGTGGCAGATGGGCCGAGCCCTATTCTATGCCTCAGAGTCGCCATGTGGGAACAGAAGTTCCAAAGTTCTGTTCCTGGTCCCTGGATCAGGCAGGTCGGAGGGTGCGCTTGGTTTGTGCACTCCGCAGAGATCTTTCTTCTCCCTGGCTGCCTAGATCTCCTACTCACCAGTTTTTCAATCTTTAGGAGCTGGCAGTTCGCATGGCATATGGGCCGGGCTCTGTTCTGCACCCTATGTCTCAGTTTTCTTTTCTGTATATGTCTTTATACTATATAAACTATAGATTTCAATATTTTTAGGTTTTGAGGAGGCTGATTTTACATTTGCAGGTGTATTACAAATACTCCAAAAGACAACTTCTGCTATTGTTTGGAGATATCTGCATTTGCCAAAACAAAAGAAAATGAGAAGTAGAAATTATTTTCTACTTCTATAAATTAGTATATAAAAGATCCAAGCAGTGGGATTAAAGAGATGGCTCATTGGTTAAGAGCACGTGCCTGACAGTTCAGTTTTCTCCAACCACTTAGAGATATACAACCATCAATGACTCCAGTTGCAGGAAGTCTGATAGTTCTGTCTTCCACAGATACCAGGCACATACTGTACAGAGACATACATGCAAGTAGACATTCATACATATAAAGATTAGACAAATTTGTTTCTAAAGACCTTGGGAAGTTAAAGACCAAATAGACAAGTTTCCATTAATGTAACTGATTTGTACCAATGGAAAGCTATTGATTATTATAATAGTGCAAGCCATTAACAATTTGAGCTGGGCGGTGGTGGCACGTCTTTAGTTCCAGCACTCAGGAGACAGAAGCATGCAGATCTCTGTGAGTTCAAGGCTAGCCTCATCTACAGAGCCTCATCTACAGAGTTATAAGACAGCCAGTACTACACTGAAAGGCCCTGTCTAAAAAACCAACAATAAAAACTGTGAAGTTTGGGTTTCAAGATGTTAATCTTTCCCCAGCTCGGTACTTTCAATCAGGCTTGCCAAGTGGCTCCCACTCTTCTAACACAAGAATTTTTTTTTCTCTAGTCATTCTATCCTGGTCTCTGGGCTATGCAGCATTTGATTCCTGGACATGTCAGACTTGTGGTGCCTCTCATGATGTGGGCCACAAGTTGGACCAGTCTTGCGCTGGTGACTCCTACAATTTCTGTGCTACCATTACCCCAGCATATCTTACAGGCAGAATTGTAGGAGCCAGAGGAGTCTAGGACACCATGAAAACACAGCCCCCATCTCATAGGGATTCCTTGAGAATGAATTGACAATCACAAGTCTTGCACAGATCTGAGCTAGGTCCTCTGTGTATATGATGTGGTTGTGTAGCTTGGTGTTCTTGTGGGACTCTTAACAGTGAGAATAAGGATATCTCTGGCTCTTTTGTCTGTGCTTAGAATCCTTTTCCGCCTACTGAGTTGCCTTATCTAGCATTGATATGAGAATGTCTTATTGTCTTAGTTTGGGTTTTATTGCTGAGAAAGAATACCATGACCAAGGCAACTCTTATGAAGGCAAATATTTAACTGTGGCTGCCTTACAGCTTCAGAGGATTAGTACATTATCCGCATGTCAGGAAGCATGGCAGTATTCAGACAGACATGGTACTGGAAGAGCAGAGAGTTCTTTATCTTTTTTTTTTAAACAACTTTATTTTAAAAAACAAAGATAAATTAACAAATTTTAAGCACTTTTGCATAAAAGTATACAAATACATTTTTTTCAGTGCTTGCCTTTTTTTTCCCCAAAGGTTTGATAGTGTGCATTAAGGTCTTACTAGTTACAATGAGCAAAAAGTACATGTAAAACAGGATGTAACCTGGAATTAGACAAAATTTTCTTGGTGTGTAAGGATTGAGCATAATGGTTTTTCCTTTTCTTTTCTTTTCTTTTCTTTTCTTTTCTTTTCTTTTCTTTTCTTTTCTTTTTCTTGAACTTCACATAGTCTGTGAGTTGTTTCTGGGGGTGTTCAGAGCTTTCTGGGGTTAGCATCCCACTATCAGTGACTGCATATTATGTCTGTTCTTTTGTGACTAGGTTATCTCACTCAGGATGATATTCTCTAGATGCAACCATTTTCCTAAGAATTTCGTTAAGTCATTGTTTCTGATAGCTGAATAGTACTCAATTGTATAAATGTATCACAATTTTTGTATCCATTCATCTACTGAAGAACATCTGGGTTTTTTCCAGCATCTGGCTATTAAAAATAGAGCTGCTATGAACATTGTGGTGTATGTGTCTTTGTTGTATATTGGAGTGTCTCTGAGGTATATGCCCAGAAGTGGAGTAACTGGGTCTTCAGGTAGTACTATGTCCAATTTTCTGAGGAATCGCCCAACTGATTTCCAGAGTGGTTGTATCAGTTTACAACCCCACCAACAGTGGAGAAGTGTTCCTCTTTCTCCACATCCTCGACAGCATCTGTTGTCATCTGAGTTTTAGATCTTGGCCTATCTGACTGGTGTGAGGTGGAATCTCAGGGTTGTTTTGATTTGCATTTCCCTGATGGCTAAGGATGTCAAGCACTTCCTTAGATGTTTCTCAGCCATTCCATATTCCTCAATTGAGAACTTTTTGTTTAGCTCTGTACCCCATTTTTTAATAGGGTGTTTGATTCTCTGGTGTCTAGCTTTTTGAGTTCTTTGTATAACTTGGATATTAGGCTTCTATCTGATGTGGGGTTGTTAAAGATCTTTTCTTACTCTGTTGGCTGCTGTTTTGTTTTCTTGACAGTGTCCTTAGCTTTACAGAAACTTTGCAATCTCATTAAGTCCCATTTGTTAATCTTTGACCTTAGAGCTTGAGCCATTGTTGTTTTTTTTCAGGAAAATTTATCCTGTGACTATGTGTTCTAAGGTTTTCCCTACTTTCTCATCTAATAGTTTCAGTGTACCTGGTTTAATGTGGAGATCTTTGATCCACTTACACTTGAGCTTTGTACAAGAGAATTCTTTATCTTGATTGGAAGGCAGCCAGAAGGAGGCTCTGGCTAACTCCACTTCAGTGCTGTTCCATTGTTCTTCATTGGTCATACCATGGTACTGGCATTTCCAATATGGTGAGGTCTTTCACTGCAACTAGGCTGTACTTTCATCAATAGCCTCTTATAGACTCCCTTCATGGTGCCAAACCCCAGCTTCTTTGCATGACCTCTTCGGTCCTGGCCCTAAAACTGCCATTGAGGATGCACTTTACCAATGGCCTTTTCTGGTCTCTCATGTTGCCAAACCTCAGCTGTTCTCCGTGATTCTTTTATGCCTTCAAAATCATGCCAGGTTTGGTTGATACCCTGGGAGGTCTTTTTTTTTTAAATGGAAACAGAGAAAAGCTTGTTAAGGAAATACTTTTAAGGGAAATATGAAGTGGACAAATCTAGTTTCTTTGGAGACTCAGTTATTTCATGTGATGTTTTGCTAAAGCAGACAGGTGAGAAGATGTTTTGCTGAAGCAGACACATGAAAGAATTTGTGATGTTTAGAAAGAATATAAATGTAACCCAACAGACAGAGTGATGTGGGTATTGCATTGGTTCACCTTGCACTGGGACACTGATCTTTGCTTGTTGAGACTTTGCAAAGAGTAACTCTCCAAAGAACTTCACATAAAGTCCTGGCTGTTTTTTGGGGGGTTCTGCAGAAGAGTGCTGAATTTAGCCATGACTACTGATTCATGTTTGCTGTTTGCTAATTAGACTGGACTGCTGGTACTGATTGTTTCAGATGTTTTAGATGGGACTGCTGGTATCCTGACAACAAAGATGGGGATCTCCCCAAAGAACTACTTCTACATAGGTCCACACTTCTGCTTCCTATTATCCTTTCTTTCCTCTACCTCTGGTAGGTGGGCTTGAAGGGAGGTTGAACCATTAAAGAACCCTACTTAAAGTGGGTTTAAAAAATTTCAAGCCTACAAGGGGTGGGTATAGAAGAGAAGTGAGATCAGGGAGCACTGGGAGGAGTAGAGGGAGGAGAAAATGCATTTGAGACTTGACATATGAGAAATAAATAAGAAGAAAGAAACCAAAAGGATCATTTCCTCTCCATTTTTCTCCCCTCCTTCTCTCTCTTCTTCTCCTTTCTACCCCTTCCCTTTTTATTTTCTCTGCACCCTCTCTTCTCCTTTGTCACCTCCTCTTTCCTCTTTTCTCTGTTTTCAATACAAGATCACTGTTAGTGGTTTCCAACTGAAGAATAGCAATCCCATATCTGGGGAGGAAAGGAGAGATATTTCAGAGCCAGGACACTACAATACAGTCTGGACCAGCCTTTGCTTTTTTTTTTTTTTTTTTTTACTGGCTTGTAACCTTGGACAAAAACTCCACACTCCTCAAGCTGAGTTTCAAAGTTTTCATTTATAGCCAAAACCCACAATGTCAATATGGTGGCTTTTGTTTGTTCTGCCTGCTCAGGTTGTTTGGAGAAAGAGCTGTGCATATGACCTGTAAGGTGCTCTGCAGACATAACAGGGTGTTACTGATGCTACCATGTTTTTCATTTTCTGTTAAGATTTAGTACCCCTTCCCTTCAGCCTAGAGAAATCTTAGGTGATCACCGCTCTCTACATTAGTTATTGCTATTTTTTTATTATTTTTTTTATTCAGGTACTTCTTTGATTGCTAATATAAATTCCAGCATAGGCCAGCACTTGGCTAAAAATCTATGCTCTTGAGTTTGCCCTCTCAGCATTGTAGAACTGTCTCTGGAAAAAATACAGACTCTTAAGTATGAATTTAAAGCTTAGATCTCAAATGTTCCAGCTATAAGGCTATAAATAACATTATATGCTTGCCAAATGGTTCCTAGTCTCCTGACACAAGAGTTCTCTGTCCTCTCCTCTCCTCTCCCCTCCTCTCATCTCCTTTCCTCTTCTTTCTTCTCCTCTCTCCTATAATTTATTGAAACCCTGTGTTCTCCAGTGCATTTTTCTTTAAATGAAAGGGATGAATATTTTACCTTGTTGCAGCTTTTTTCAGTTTGCAACTACCTCAGCGCCTTTGATACAACTCTTGTGCTGAGATCCTCTTCTTTGCTCTCTCCATGGCTGCTTCTTTTTCACTGACCAACATTTAAAATACTGCTTCTTTAGAGGAGCATCCCCTTAACAATTTTAGCAACCCAGTTCCCACTCTTGTACCACCAATGTTCTGAAAAGGCTCATTACTTACTTCTCCCTATTGTTTTCCCCGTAGTTCTAGAGTGTTTACCATTAGATAATGCCCGTTGCTAGAGTAATGTCCACCGAGTAATGAATGAATGGAGAATTGTCATAAGGATTAAAGGGAATAGCCAATTGAAGACAATGTAAAAACAGATCGGCAAAGATGAAACACTCCAGACAATTAACTTCTTCTCTTTCCTTTAGCTCTGTTCAATGCAAACAATTTTCAAAAGTTGTCCAAGATAAGAATGGGAAGTCCAAGTAATTAATTGACATAATTTTTCTCTAATGACAACGAAGGTGATCACTGAGAAAAAGGAGGTAGCTTATGTTAATTGGTTCAGTCATCTTTGACTTGGTCTTTTAAATCAGAGAAAACAAATTATTATTATGTATAAGGGAATTCGCTCTAACAGCTGAGTTTCTCTGTGTTTAGGGTTATATTTCACTCTTGACAAAACATTATTTTCTAAATCTATAAAAATAAGATGAAAGAATTTTCTTCAATATTGCACCACTGCTAAAAATATCACTTAAACAAATACTACCTTTGCCCCCCAAACTATGTGACTGGTTCTGCTCCTCTTGGGAAAATAATCATTCACATGTATGAGTGACTCAGAAGGAAACATTTTCACTAAATTCATGCTTTTTCAATTGGGTTTTTAAAAGCATGCCCAGTGAGACAGCCCTGTGGTTGATGTTGTACAACCTGAGAGGGACTCATACAGGAACAGAGAGAACAAATGTAAATCACTTCCGCTGACTTTGAAAGCACCTGCTCTGTGGCTGGCTCTGCCGTCGAAAACCCAGAGAGGAGCAAAAAACTACTGTTGCTAGAAACATACAAATCAGCAAGACAGGAAGTCGGGGAGCGAAGGTTTGTTCTCTTAGACACAGGTGGTACCAGAGAGACAGCATGGCATACAGAAGGCACAGAGGCTGGAGAATCAACTTACAGGGTGCTTTTACAGACCTAGAAAGGAGTCATACAGATGTGATTTTCTGCAAAAAACAATGAACTCCCAAACATTTTAAAAATAGGCCCATGGGATGAGATCAAAATTTTATACTACCATTTTTTCCTCCTGAAATCTCATCTAGCGATTAGGAGGTTCGGGTTGCAGGTGACGGAGAGTTTTGCTCACATTAGATGAAGCAGGAGATGGGTGGCTCAGGCAGATGGAAGTCCTACTGGTGAGCTTGACTCCCGACATGCCTTTGGCCTTTGTTTCTCTCCACTGATGAACTCTAACAAGAGCTATGCGAGGCTGACCCTCAGCAAAGTCCTTGGTCATGATCAGATGATGGCTGCTTGTGTTCTGGGCATTGTGTCCCCATTCTTTACATTTCAATCCATAGAGCTCAGAGACTGAATCACCAACCAAAGAACACACATGGGCTAGAATGAGACTCTGGCACATATGTAGCAGACATGCAGCTTAATTTCCATGTAGGCCCCACAACAACTGGAGTGAAGGCTCTTTCTAAAGCTGTAGCCTAACTATGGTATCCATTTTCTAACAAGGCTGCCTTGTCTGAATTCAGTGGGAGAGGATACTCTGGTGAGGGAATTACCAGGGGGAAACACCACTGTTTCATAAGAGAAGGGGAGGGGAGACAGAGAGAGGGTCATTGTGAGGGAGGACCAGGAAGGCGGGCAGCATTTGAGGCTTAAATAAAAATAAATAAATACGCTCCTTGCTACTCCCTGTTCCACAGACAGCCGTGTCTTCTCCTGCAGTGCCAGCCTTGTCCTTTAGACAAGATGGTGAAGGTCAGTGTGAAAGGATTTAGCCATATTGGGATTCTGGTTACCAGGGCTGCCTTCTGCTCAGAATCTGGCAAAGTGGTTATTGTCTCCATCAATGACCCCTTTGTTGACTTCAATTACATTGTCTACATGTTCCAGTATGTCTCTACCCATGGCAAATTCAATGGCACAGTCAAGGCTGAGAATGGGAAGCTTGTCATCAGTGAGAAACTCATCACCATCTTCGAGAAGCGAGATCCCACTAACATCAAATGGGGTGATGCTGGTGCTGAGTATATCGTAGAGTCTACTGGTGTCTTCACCACCATGGAGAAGGCTGGGGACTACTTGAAGGGTGGGGCCAAAAGGGTTATCATCTCCACCTCTTCCACAGATGCCCCCATGTTTGTGAATGGTTTGAACCATGAGAAAAGTGAAAACTCCCTCAAGATTGTCAGCAATGCATCCTGCACCACTAACTGCTCTCTTTCCTACATGTCAAGTTGGGAGTCAAGTGTCACATATTCTGCGATTCCTTCACCACTTTTCCTGAATACAGATACAAGTTCTGTTCCTTTATAACATAAATTGTCTCTGTCAAATGTTCACTGACTGCATTGTCTTGGACATCCTTTGCTCTCCTCTTTGTACATTGGATCCATGAGCCCCATGGAAAAGGGCAGTGTCTTATTTATCTTTATATTTGTAAGACTAGCTCAGAGAATGCTACATAGATATTGGGGAATATGAACATTAGCAGCCTTAGGAGAGTTGGCATATACACACGAGTTTTCACTTTTTTCAGTACAATTTATTTTAACAATCATGCACATGGGGAGTGTTTTCAAGTGCATGCAGAGTTATTTTTCAAACTGACTCCGCTATTTAAAAAGATAAATCAGGGCGATGGGCCAAGATCAGGTCTGGAAATACCAAGTTCAGATGTGGTCTTTCCATTATCTCCAGCCATCTTGGTTTTCTCATCAATAAAATGAGGCTTGAGAAAAAGTGGGTGGTTTTAGACTGATCACTTGGGTTCCTCTTTTTGTCAAGAAGCATTAGGATTTCTGGGAACTCTAAAAGTGGTTTGTATCCCAAATTTCTCCTTAGGATTTAAGAATTCACACATCGATTTTAGGGCTGGCAGCTGACAAATGACTGAGCCCTCCACGGGTGTGACATTTACTTGCTCTAATGGCTCACCCACCCTACTTCTGGACAGCTCTTTTCTTTAGAAGTTCCCTACTCTGTGCTACCCTCCACTTCCTCTTACCACTTTGTTCCTTGATCTTTCTAAGCCCCCTATTCACAAGAATAAGTCAATTCCATTTGTGTCCATGACAGCTTTCCAGAGCTTCCCCAAGTCTCATGTTTTTCAGATTAAACAGCCTAAGCTCCTTTAAGCATGCCTCACATACTGAAGATACCAACCCCCTGCTATTTTAGACTCAGTCATTGTACTTAGAGCATCATGTCTTATTGCTCTTCTGTCAAAACCCCTCTGGGAGATTAAATGTCCAGAGATGTCTCATGCAGGGTTATCCCAGGGCTCCATGGCTTCCCCAAAGCTGGCGCTGGACTTCTCTTAATACCTAAGGGCTCTGACAGTTACAGTTTAATCCCAGACTCCTGTTGGCTCAAGATAATGACTGCAGTCAGTTGATATTAGAAATATTTCACAACTCAATAACTTTAAAAAATTATTTATATTCCAAATGATGTCCCCCTCCTGGTCCTTCCTGAAAGAGTTTCTTCTTCCATAACTCCTCTCCTTGGCCTCTGAGAGGGCAGCCCTCTCCGAGTTTCCCCTCCTTTGATACATCAAGTCTGAGGATTAGTTGTATCCTCTCCCACTGGGACCAGATATGGCAGCTCTCTGCTAAATATGTGCTGGGGACCTCAGACCAACCTGTATATGCTCTTTGGTGGTCAATCGGTCTCTGTGGGCTCCCAGGGTTTCAGGTTAGTTGATACTATTGGTCTTCCTGTGAAGTTGCCATCTTCCTAAGGGCCTTCAATCCTTCCTCTAACTCTTTCATAGAGGGTCCCCAACTTACATCCTGCATTGTCTCCTGGGAGCCTCACATACCTTGGGTCTCTGGGACTTCCAAGGGAATTCCCACAACCCCCACCCTAGGCAGATGCATATTTCATTCATTTTTTTTGGATCTCTTCCCACCTTTCTCTATCTAACCCTGCCCTCCCTCCATTCTCCTTCCCCTTTCCTCTCTCACCCAGGTTCCTCCCTTCTTCTGCCTTCCATAACTATTTTATTTCCCCTTTTAAGTGGGAATGAAGCATTCTCACTTGGGCCTTCCTTCTTGTTTAACTTCTTTGGGTATGTGGGGTGTATCATGGGTATTCTGAATGCCTTGTCTAATATTCGTGTTTCAGTGAGGATATACCATGCTGTCCTTTTGAGTTTGGGTTACCTCACTCAGGATGAAAACATTGTCTCACTCTGATCTCTGGCTCTTGAAATTGTTCTTTGCCCTGGGGAAGAAGTGGTATTGACATCCCATTTTCGGATGAGCACTACAATAGCACTTACTCTCTGTCCTGTGATCAGGTGTGCATTTCCATGTTAACCACTGTTCAATGCACAAAGACACATCTCTGATGAGGTCTGAGAGTTGCACTCATCCACGAGTAGAGAGACGATCACTCAGAGAGCAGTCTGGAGGAAAACTGAGCAGCATAAGAGTAGGAGGCTTGTCCCTGGAGCCTGGGAGCTGCATCGCCCTCCCAGCACATATTTATACAATTCATAGTTTCCAACCCTTACGTGGACCTATCCTTATCTATTTATGTTGTTCTCAGTCCTAATGACTACAGTTTAGGGAAAGTCACTACAGAAATGAACTCTGGTTTGGTATTGAAGCTGTATGGTCCTTCCTTAGTACTACACAATCTACTCCTTGATCTCATCAACAAAGCTGAATGTAGGCTGGATTGAAAACTCGTCTAATTACCTTCTCTGCTGCCTCCATCTTCCCCAAAGCAGTGGAATCTCTCCAACTATTCTTTAAGATTTTTTTCTGTAATGGTTTCCAACCTATTATTGCCCTTGGAAGCACTGCTGTTTTTCCCTCATGAAGAGGAGCTGCTAGTATACACATGTTGTTTTGAATTTTATCATGTCCATTTTGCTCAAGATATTTTAAAATTAATTTTAATTTCAAGACAGTCCAGTGTAGTCCTTTTGTTTTTCGACTTTATGACCTTGTAGTCTGTTGGCCCACATGACTTTCTCAAAACTCTGAAAGTTTTATTTTTTTTCTATAAAGATTACCTACCAAGCAGAGTCCTATGGCTTATAACTGGAGACCTGCTTCCAAACTGGCACCCAACTATTTTGAACTCCTTGGCAGCTGAGTTGACGATTCCAAAGCACTATTAGGAAACCCTTTATTGCTTCATTTTCCATCTCCTTAGTTGACAGTAGCATGCATGAATGCTAGCTACTGTTTAAGGTTTGACTTAGGAAAAGATTCTTATGGTTCAATTTCATTTATATGATGTTAGAACTGCCCTGGCATAACAGAGAACACTGACTCAAGGAAATCAGGAGACAAGATCCCAGTATAGGCTTGGGGTATATGTTGAGGCAGAATCACTGGGAAAGCAGGTTTAAATTGATACTTTAAAGGGTGAATGAGAATTGTTAGGAGGCAAGAAAAAGTGTTAGGCAATGATTCTCAACCTTCTTAACACTGTCACACTTTAAAACAGTTCCTCTTGTTGTGGTGATCCCACCAACCATAAATATATTTCATTGCTACTTTATAACTGTAATTTTGCTCCTGTTATGAATCATAATATAAACATCTGATGTACGGGATATCTGATATGTGACCTCTTCTGGGGTTTCAGCCCACAGGTTGAAAACCACCAGTGTAGAGGGAATGGGAACTGCCAGAGTGCTCCTTGATCTTTGCTAAGACACAGGTATGTTATAGATTCTGCTATGCAGTAGGAATTTAATATATGAGGAGTAGATTTTACCTGATAGGTGTTTAACAGATTAGCGAAGTGAATTTCAAACAGCAGATTTATGAAGTTGAACATCTTCCTGTATCAAAAGCATTTGAGGAGGCTCTTTCTAGTTCCTGAGAACTTGAGTAAAGAGGCCTTACAGGAAAACTATGCCAGTTAAAGGCAAATAAAAGCAGCAAATGGGAAGGCTGAAGATGTAACTCAGTTGCTAGGGTGCTTGTCTATCAGCATGAGGACCTAGAATTGATCGCCAGCATCCCGTAAAATGGGTATGATGGTGCCTGCCTAGAATTCTAGATACTGGATGATGGAGGCAGAAGAATCAAAGGCTTAAGGTCATTCTTTACAACAAAGCCAGCCTTGGATATGTACGAATCTGTCTCAACAAACAAACAAACAAACAAACAAACAAACACCAAGAGACAATTCGAGTAATTATTCTTTGCAAGCAACAAGAAAAGGCTACATCAAGAGTCTTAGAGATTATGAGTTTCCTTGATGTAAACCAAACTCTTGATCTTATATATCACACTCAGTAGGGTGGACATAACACCTGCCAAGTTTGGCTACAGATGCTGAGTGACTTGTCTTTCCCCTCTACATCTCAGACTTTCTGAATAGACTAAGGATGAGCGGATGCAGGTCCTACTCCCAAGCCCTGCTACATCTTAGATTCTCCACAGAAAGTTGTCTTGACTACACAGTTTGACCAGGGGAAGGGGGTGGAAATAAGTCTTACTATTGCTTTCTATCTGGTGGTTACTGGGGAATACTGAGAAGCCCTGTCCCCATGGCCCCTCAAGTTCGTCCAGTGACAGTCAGTTCTGCGAGATTTGGTGTTAGATGAAGATTAACCATTTAGTTCCGTCTACATAGAAATTTTCCTATTTATTTATTTAGAATCCAGATACTGAACTTGTCTCTGGGAGCATCAGGATAAATTAAACATTCTCAGAATAATCTAAATGCATAGAAAACATCGTAAAACACCAGGCAGATAGCAAAATACAACAGCCAGATAGGCTAAAGATGGTAGAAAAGTGTCAGTTTGAGGCAGAAGTCATGGAAGCAGAGAGTTTCAAACTGTGAACATGAACTTGATAAAGAGATATAGACAGCCATATAATAGCATTCAAAGTGCTGTCTCTGCTATTACTTCTGGAATGTGCTATTACCAAACATGCTATTTCTCAAAAGCATTTCACTCTTGGGTATTGGGACAAATATATGGTTCTTGAATATAATGCATCTCAAAGAATTATTTCCTAACTTGTCAGCAACAAGAAAGTCATATTTCTGTGCTTAAAAGAATGAGTTTAAAATTATATGGTGAAAGAAGATTCAAAGAACCCCGCCCAAATGGATAGAAACTCCATGATAAAAAGGTACATTCAGGAGCAAGTTGTCGAATATTAAATGGTGCCGGGAAAAGACATACTTGCTGTATTTTTTGAAGTCTGAAAATATAGCTTTATATACTTTATGGAGCTCAAAGCATTTGAATAAAAATGACATATCTCTAGGCTTAGAAATTCTATAGCTGTGGCTTACTTCTATATTTCAAGGACTAACACTGATGGAAAAGGAGATTGAGAAGGCACCCCAACATTAGGGCAAACAATTTGTTGTTCTGTGTGTGCTGGGTCAGATGCCAAGAGGGAGGGAGGGAGGGAGACAAAGAGAGCAGAGAGGGAAAGAGGGAGGGGAGAGGGAGAGAGATTTTCTTTTAGGATAAGAAAGTAAATCTTAAAATGTATGACACAAAATTTTCTCTAGTGATTACTAGTTATATTCTTTGTAATCTTTCTTACCTGTTTCTTTCTAAATCAAATCAAGGATCTCTCAGAATTCAAATTACAGGGCCTTCTTTTTTTATCAAATATTTTATTTATTTACATTTCAAATATTATCCCCTTTCCCATTTTCTTCTCCACTACCCCATATCCCATCCCCCTCCCCTGTTTTTATGAGGGTACTCCTCAATTCTTCTTAAGAGCAACATTCACTAACTTAAGTTGCTTTGGCATAGCTTAAAAAAACATGGCTTAGCTAGAACTTCACTGGTAGAATTTATAAAGTATTTTTACAATACTGGAGGTTACATTTTCTACCAGTTGGGCATAATTTAAAATTTTCTTTGCTTTTATTGTTGTTTTTAGTTGTTGTTGTTTATGTCTGAAAGATTTAAAGTCATTGTGTCATGAATTGTATTATAAAATGGATAAGAAAGCTCCAGGTATTTGGGGAAAGTCTTTAAAAATAAAACAGTGTTTATGCCTTAACATTTTCTCAGCAATATGTTTCTTTATCTCTCACTGAACATGTTTTTGTTTATTGTTTCACACAATGAAAAATATTAATATTCACCCGAAATTTTCTCAGAAAAGCTCCAGGAGCTTTTTAAAGGAACAACAAACACAATACTGAGTTAGACCCCAAATTAAAAGGTCAAAAAAAATAGGCTTGGTGAAATATTTTCCATACTAAATGAGTTGTTGTTTTCCATTTGGAAAAATGGATCAGAAAGAAAAAAAACTTGCTTATAATATTTTCTGAGAATTATGTTCAGTTTTCTTACAACGGGTGTTCCCCGGTTCATTTCTGAGGCTTCAATGCTGTGTGTGCATCTTCATTTCCAGTAGACGGAAGTCATCCATAGAGAACTTCCATGGGAGAATGTGTTATTCCTTTCAAGAATGTTCCCCATGGGCTCCTGTGTTTGAACACTTGGTCCCAGCACGTGGTGATTTTTGGGTTTAGTAATGATGTGTAACCAGAAGAAGTGCACAGACTCGAGATAGACCTTTGGACTTTAGCTCTGATGTCTGGGTTGCTTCTGCTTCCTGGTTTGCCCAGATGTTAGCAAGGACCCTTCCACAGCTACTGCCACAGCTGTGAGCTCCCCTACGATAAAGCCAAGTGGCCAACTTCCTCCAAAAGTTGTTTCTTGTCAGGTGTTCTGTCAGGGCGAGGAGAAAAGTAACACATGACAAAGGTCCCCTTGTTTTTAGTCATTCCTTGAATTTGTCCCTGTCTTCACTTCCCTGCCTTCCCCCATTCCTTGTGTAACATGGCTACTGTATAACTCCCTCACTCTTACACTCTAGTTGAATATTGAGCATACATTTCTGTATGTTAAATCCCTTTACCATGTTTTGCGATTTCATGTCTATTTGCAGGGTCTTTGTTAGGTTTCTCTTTCTGTGATATGATACTATGCTAAATGCAACTTGGGAAAAAAAGTATCTACTTGTCTTACACTTCAGGCCACAGTCAACCAGGAAGGGAAGTCAGGGCCGGAACTAAGACAAGAATCTAGAGGTAAGATCTAAACCACAGTCTGTGGAGGTATGCTACTTATTGGCTTGTTCCTGGTGGCTTGTTTCTTATAGCACTCAGGGCCAGTGGTTCAGGGGTAGTAACACCCACAATTGACTGGGTATTTCCATATAATCATCAATTAAGAATATGCCCTAGAGACTTCCTTGGACAATAATATGGAGACATTTTCTCAATTAAGATTCCCAGACATGCCTAGGTCTGTGAAAAATTTACAAAAACAGACCACCACAGTTATTCATTCCATATCCCCTCCTATCATGGACTCCTTCGACAGCTGTGGGAACCAAGGTCACCTTCATGCTTCCTCCCCTGTTACTGCTCATTTCTCTCTCTTCCATGCCAGGGTACCCATGCTTTTACTCCCAGCCCACTGTGGTCTCTGGCTTCCCCTTCTTTATTCTTTTTTATATTCACAATTTTAATTATCATGTATCATGTCCCAAATGCCCATTTTGATTATAGTTAAAGGGTGAAGACTATGTAAAGGTGGTAGACATTTTTCTAAATTATATTCTTGACAAATTAAACTGTCACTATGACTTGCTAATATGTTTTGAATGATTAAAATTTTCTTTTATTTATTAATTATTATTCACTTGAGAATAATTTCATGCTTGTGGAAGGTTGCAAGAGTGCTACAGGGAATTCTTGCATAAAAGACTTCACTCTGAATTCTTTAATGTTGTCATTTTATGTCATCCATTTCTGTCTTCACACTCATACATGATATTTTTTCTGAAGCATTTAGAAGTAGGTTGAAGATATAACTTTCTTTATGACTAAATGTATTTTCTAAAAACAATTAGTAATTCTCTTATGCAGCTATGGTACAGTAATCAAAATCATTTGCTTTTACTTTTAAAAACCAAGGTAATGCACAAATGTGTTGAAAATATGCTAATACAAAAGTGCTTAGAATAAAAACAAGCCTTGCTATATTCCTAGGACCGAGATACATTAAACATTCATTGTTTCTGTCTGTTATAATTTTCGTGAGTTTTGTTCCTAATTCTAAATGATCACTTATTCTGCTTCTGATAAGCATTTGTACAGTTGTTTATCTATGTCTGCCCCTAGTTTTATATCAGACATACATTTTATTTAAACAATATTTAGTTGCCTTTTGTTAGAAAATATAGACAATTTAGAAATGCAAATATCAACATTTCAATAAGCTTATATATATGTATGTATATGTTTTTTATTTATTCTCCCTGAAGTTTGCTAGTTTAGTCTTTTACTTGATGTGCCAGTATCTAATGAAAACAGAATAGAAACAGAGTAAATATGTAGTAACATTTTTACCTTAATTTTTTCCATGAAGATCCAATAATGAATTGGGATTGTACATTTCCTGTCCAATCAGTAGTTAACAGAAAAGATTTTCAACATCTACATCTAATGCTTCTTTTATTCCTATTTTCTTGTTTTTACTAATATCTATATTTTATGATAAACTTTATTTATTTATTTCTTCCATCACTGATCATTTCCCTAAGTGCAGAATGTGCCTACTCCCTATAAAGATGGATACGCGGAAGCCCACTGTCTTCCTGTTCACATATGCACAGGTAGGTAAAATTTGTCAAGTCCTGTTGACAGTCATTATCTTGGGAGATTCTTCTTTGATACTTGGGTGGATGACACATTTCAGGTGTTTCACATCATCATTGTTTCAACTTTTACTGTTGGTAGAGAATCTTCTCTGGCTTTTATTGAAAGTCTACATTAAAATAGGCTTCTACATACCTTGACATTAGCATTTTTAAATGACTTTATGTTGCCCTTGTACTTGCTGGGTATAGATTCAAGGTTCTATGTCATTCTGAGAGCTGTGAAGGCATAGATCTGCTTCATCATTTCTGACAAGGTACTTAGAGACAGACACTGTCATTTTTATGTGATTTATTGTTTCTGAGAGCACAAATGAGCACCTAATTATGATCATATGTTTGAAATTTCACAAAGATGTGTTGAGAATGGATCTTTAAAAACTATAATCTACCCTTTGTTGTGTTGTTTTAATCTTAAGACTTTATTTTTATTTTAGTAATAATTTTCTTTTTTTAATTGGATATTCTCTGTGTTTGCATTTCAGATGGTATCCCCTTTTCTCCAATACCAACCCTCCTCTCCCTCCCATTGCCTCCATGAAGGTGCTCCTTCTCCCAGCCACCCTCTCCCACCTCAGCACTTTGACATTCCTCTACACTGGGAAAAATAGCCTTCCTGGACCAAAGGACTCTCTTCCCATTAATGTCAGAAAAATCTTATCTTCTGCTGCAGATGCACCTGGGGTAACTCATTGGTTGGTGATTTAGTCCCTGGAAGCTGTACTGGGTCTGATTAGTTAATATTGTTGTTCTTCTCATGGGGTTTCAGACACTTTCAGCTCCTTCAGTCCTTTCTGTAGCTCTTTCATTGGGGTCCCTGCGTTCAGCCCAATGGAGCTGCAAGCATCCACCTCTGTATCAGTATCATTCTGGCAAAGCCTTTGAGGAGGCATCCATATCAGATTCCTGCCAGTAAGCACTAGTTAATTTTCTACATTTGGTATTTTCCTGTTCTTTCAAGATTTTTATCAGTCATACTTTGGACCGTTCTGGTGATTTGTGTTCTATATACATGTTTAAGTGGGAATTTTCCTTATATCTGGATTATGTGTGGCAAAAAATAGATGTGCTATAAGAGCTGGAAGGTCAGGGTGAGCTAGTGGCCACTGTTCCCTGAGGATGGCTGTGGTTTACTAGTAGTGACACTGAAGATCAAAAAGATAGTGCATTCTAGCCCATCCACACTTTTTTCCTGATGTGTCTGCATCTCCTATTATCTATCCCTCTTACCATAGCAACCTCAAACTCACTGGCGCACAGCAAACACACAGCAGCAGATCAGTGTAAACATTGCTGAGAAGTTTCTAATTGGTCCAACTTCTGAGAGACCTATGCAGTGTAGTGTCAAAGCATAGACAGGCTCCCCCGGTAGACCGGCTGGCTGTTGATTGATTTGACTCTCAAACTTTTCTTTTAGAACCTTCCACTACAACCTCTTTCCCAGAGATTACAAAGTTTAACACCTGTGATAGACTTCTATCCCGCAACTTATCATATTTTTGCCTTTACCCTAATGAAGCCATTAGTGATCACAACCTCCTAAAGTAATCTTTTATGGCTCTAGTATTCCTACTCAATGAGATAGCTCATAAAACACAGACAGCTTGAAGTACTCTGCCATACTCAGTGACCCTGGTAACCAATTGTTGTATCCAGGTACAGAGGATTCACTGAGGACCCAGAAGTACATTTTGTTATTTCTTTTAAAGCACATCTTAGAACCAGATTAATGGCTAATATGAGGTATTACTGTTTTACAACTTTTCTTGAGGAAGCATGAATGAACATCTATTTGTTCCAGATAGGAAACCAATGACAGAACAAAGAAATGGCTACCCAAGTCCATCTTACTGAACCATTGAGATAATAACTACAGTTGTATGATTGAAAGGCTAAGAGTATGGTGACTTGAAGGCCATTTTGTTTCTGGATAGTCCACCCCAGTCTAGGTACCAACTCTAAAATATTGTATCCTTTGCTCTCCTTATAGGACTTTAGGTTAGCATGTCCACTCAGAGTATCTTCTCTGCTCAATAAATTTTTAGTGCTTATATAACCTTAAGATGGAGTCTTTAGTACCATGTGAGTTTCAGCAGTAGCCTTCTGAAGCTTATACAGTTATTTGTTTGTTTGATTGTTTGGTCTTCCTAAATCTTAGAGGATGTGCCTTTAGTAGGGTATGCTTCCATTAGGGGAAAATGGCTACACATCTGTTTATGCAACATCAATGCAAGGCTCTGTGTCTATGTGCATGCATGTGTGGCTGTATTTATGGATATTTAGATGGGCATGCAACAAACATTTTACAAACATTAGAGGGTCAGTAGACATATCTTTTTGACTTTGGTACTAAGATGAAAACACTTCCAAGGAGGAAAGATCTGAGTTATTGATGCTGTTAGTGGTCCTTGACTTTGTAAGTTTTTTTGTACACTGTGGCCACCTAATTCTATCTGTTCTCAACAGGCAAACCCTCCCATCTTCCCTTACTAATGTAAGAGCTCTTCAAGTGCTTCTAGTCCTCTCGAGTCTAGGAAAAAGATGCTGGCTAGTCACTGTTTTTTTCTCATGGATCCCTGGCAAAGAGATGGAATGCGTGCAGCTGTGTTTTTCAGCATTCTGGAGACAGGGTGGGGCGGGGAGTAAATATGGGATGTGAAACAGTCAGAGAGTAGACTGGGAGGGGAATAAAATCTAAAGTATAAAAATAAAAATAAATAAATTAATTAAAAAAGAATGTTTCTGTGTTTGCATGCGTGCATTAGTATCAAATTACAGCTGTGAGAAGGTGGTTACTGGAGGCTTGTAAATCATCTCCACTCACGTCGGAGCTTGAGAGCTGTGCCCCAGAAGAAGGATGTTTTTCTAATGGCAGTGCACTAAATCTTGGGCTTCTGAGTGTCCATCTGGTGCATTTTTAACTCACTAGCGTGAAGGTTTGCCCTTATTAAGCTGGGAGATCTTGACCGAATCTTTGAAGGGCTCCAAATCGTTGTATTTATTTGTTAAATAAAGATGGAGGCTTCCAGGAATTATGCAATAGCACCCAGATTCCATCTTAGCACTCAGAAGTACTCAGCATCTTAGTGTTATGAGGACATGCAATCATAATATGCCTAGAGCCGACTCAGAGTCTCTGCAGTGTAACAATATAAACCATCCATTCTTCACAACACTCAAATGTGCTTATCAGCTTCCAGACTATGAATAGCCCAAGTTGTGTCAGCATAAAGGGGGAAAAGAGACCAACACAGCAAAACCAAATTTCTAGTCAGCCAATCCAGCTCTGCAAGCTGCTTGCTTTTTATGGAGGCTTTGTTTTTAGTCTCACAAGGAGGGGAATAAAGGACTTTTCTCTTTTTATTTCACATATTTCAGGGACAAAAAGACTTGAGTGGGAAGAAGAAGGAGAGACAGAAGAGTGGGAATAGGTAACTTGGAAGACAGCTTGTGTTCCTGAACATAAACTTACTCTAGGCCTGATTAAAGGAAAGATGGGAGACATAATTCTACCTCTAAAAGCAAAAATAGCAGGGAATAGCCACCACTATTCTTTCATATCTGTTAAAATAAATGGAATCAATTCCCCAATAAAGAGACATTGACTATCAGACTGGATACATAAGCAGAACCTAGCATTTTACTGTGTACAGGAAACTCATCTCAGAGACAAAGACAGAAACTAACTCAGAGTAAAAGGCTGGGAAATAAACCTTCTAAGCAAATGGTCCCAAGAAACAAACTGGATTAGCCATTCTAATATCCAATAAAATAGATTTTCAACCAAAAGTTATCAAAAAAGATAAGGAAGGACACTTTTTACTCATTACAGGGAAATTTTATCAGGAGGAATTCTCAATCTTTAACAAATATGCTCCAAATACAAGAAGAGCACCTATATTCATAAAAGAAACCATACTAAAGCTCAAAACATACATTGCACCACAAAAATAATAGTGGGAGACTTCAACACCCACTCTCATCAATAAACAGATTATGGAAGCAAAAACTGAACAAGGACACAGTGAAACAAGCAGAGGTTATGAAACAATTGGAATTAATAGACATCTACAGAACATTTCACCCTAAAACAAAAGAATACACCTTCGTCTCAGCACCCCACAGAACCTTCTCCAAAATTGACCACATAGTTGGTCACAAAACAAGACTCAATAGATATAAGAAGACTGAAAAACTCCCATACATCCTATCAGGCTACCAAGGACTAAGGCTGGTCTTTAAAAACAACAAACACAACAAAAAGCTCATATACACATAGAAGCTGAACAATGCTCTACTCAACAATGGTATGGTCAAAGAAGAAATAAAGAAATTAAGGATTTTCTATAATTTAATGAAAATAAAAACACAACATACACAAACCTATAGGAAGCAATGAAAGCTGTACTAAGAGGAAAACTCATAGCTCTGAATGCTTCCAGAAAGTAACTGAAGAGAGAATACACTAGCAACCTGACAGCACAGTTGAAAACTCTAGAACAAAAGGGAACAGATACACCCAAGAGGAGTAGACAGCAAGAAATAATCAAATTCAGAGCAGAAATTAACTAAATAGAAACAAAAAGAACCATTCAAAGAATCAACAAAACCAAGAGCTGGTTCTTTGAGAAAATTAACAAGATTGACAAACCCTTAGCCAGACTAATGGGAGGGTAAAGAGAGTGTATCCAAATTAACAAAATCAGAAATGAAAGTAGAGACATAACAACTAAAACTGAGGAAAATCAAGAAATCATCAGATTCTAATACAAAAGCCTATATTCAACAAAGCTGGAAAATCTGGAGAAAATGGATGTATTCCTAGACAGATATCAGATACCAAAGTTAAACCAGGACCAGGTAGGGCATCTAAATAATCCCATAACACCTAAAGAAATAGAAAAAAAAAAAAAAAAAAAAAGATCAGGACCAGAAGGGTTCAGTGCAGAATTCTATCAGACATTTATTCATGACCTAATACCAAACTATTCCACAAAATAGAATCAGATGGAACACTACTCAGCTCATTTTTGTGAAGCCACAATACACTTCATTCCTAAAGCACAAAACGACCCTACAAGGATAGAGAACTTCAGACAAATCTCACTTATGAACATTGAGGCAAAAATACTCAACAAAATCCAAGAACATATCAAAACAATCGTTCACCATGATCAAGTAGGCTTCAAACCTGGGATGCAGGGATCGTTTAATATACGGAAATCCAACAACATAATTCACAATATAAACAAACTAAAAGAAAAAAAACCACATGGTCATCTCACTAGATGCTGAGAAAGCATTTGACAAAATTCAACACTCCTTCATGTTAAAAGTCTTGGAAAGAACAGGAATCTAAGGCTCATACCTAAACATAATAAAAGCAATATACACCAAACCAATAGCCAACATCAAACTTAATGGTGAGAAACTTGAAACAATCTCACTAAAATCAGGGACAAGTCAAGACTGCCCCCTCTCCCTACCTATTCAACATAGTATTGGAAGTCCTGGCTGGAGCAATTGGACAGCAAAAGGAAATCAAAGGGATATAATTCAGAAAGGAAGAAGTAAAAAATATCACTATTTGCAGATGACATGATAATATACTTAAGTGACCCCCAAAATTCCACCAGAGAACATATACAGCTGATAAACAACTTTGGCAAAGTTGCTTAACTCAAGCAAATCCTTCCTCTACTCAAAGGACAAACATGCGGAGAAAGAACTTAGGGAAAAAATACCCTTCACAATAGTCACAAAAAATATGAAATACCTTGGTGTGACCCTAACTAAGCAAGTGAAGGAACTGAATGACAAGAACTTCAAATCTCTGAAGAAGGAAATTGAAGATGATCTCTGACGAGGGAAAGATCTCCCGTGCTCATCGATTGGAAGGATCAACACTGTAAAATTGGCCACCTTACCAAAAGCAATCTACAGATTCAATGCAATTCCCATCAAAATTTCAACCTACTTCTTCATAGAGTTGCAAAGAGCAATGTGTAAATTCAACTGGAATAACAAAAAACCTAGAATATCGAAATCTATCCTCAACAACAAGGAAACTTCTGCAGGAATCATTATTCCTGACCTCAAGCTATATTACAAGGCAATTGTGTTAAAAACTCCATGGTACTGGTACAGAGATAGGCATGTTGATCAATGGAACAGAATAGAAGATCCAGAAACTAACCCTCACACATATGGTCACTTGATTTTTGACAAAAGAACTATAAACATTCAATGGAAAAGGTACAGCCTCTTCAATAAATTGTGTTGTTCAACTCACACTCACCATGCAGAAGAATGAAAATAGACCCTTTCTTATCTTCTTGCACAAAAGCTCAAGTGCAAGTGGATCAAAGATCTCCACATTAAACCATGTGCACTGAAACTATTAGAAGAGAAAGCATGGAAAATCTTAGAACACATAGGAGCAGGGGAAAATTTCCTGAACAGAACACTAATGGCTTGTGCTCTAAGGTCAAACATTGAGATATGGGTCTTCATGAGACTGCAGTCTCTGTAAAGCTAAGCACACTGTCAAGAAAACAAAATGGAAGCAAACAGATTGGGAAAAGATCTTCACCAACCCCACATCTGATAGAGGTTTAATATCCAATGTTTACAAAGAACTGAAGAAGATAAACACCTGAGAATCACTCAATCCTATTAAAAATGTGGTGGAAAACTAATCAAAAAATTCTCGATTGAGGAATATTGAGTGGCTGAGCAGCATCTAAGGAAATGCTCAACATCTTTAGTCATCAGAAAAATGCAAATCAAAACAACCCTGAGACTCTACCTCACACCATTCAGAATGGCTAAGATAAAATCTCAGATGACAGCAGATGCTGGCGAGGATGTGGAGAAAGAGCAACACTCCTCCACTGTTAGTGGGGTTGTAAACTGGTACAACCACTCTGGAAATCAGTCTAGCAGTTCTTCAGAATGTTGGACATAGTCCTACCTGAAGACCCAGTTATTTTACTTCTGGAAATATACCCCAGAGATGCTCCAACATACAAAAAGGACACATGCACCACAATGTTTGTAGCAGCCTTATTTATAATAGCCAGAAGCTGCAAAGAACCCAGATCTCCTTCAGTAGATAAATAGATACAAAAATTGTGGTATATTTACACAATGGAATACTACTCAGCTATTAGAAGCAATGACTTTATGAAATTTCCAGGAAAATGATGGAATATCATCCTGAGTGAGGTAACCCAGTCACAGAAGAACAGACATTATATGCAGTCACTGATTATTGGATACTAGCCCCAGAAAGCTCCGAATACCCCCGAATCAACTCATAGGCCCTTTGAAGCTCAAAACAAAACAAAACAAAACAACAACAACAACAACAAAAAAAACGAAAACAACAAAAAAAACCCCACAAAGGTCAAAAAGTAAAAACCTCAGTCCTTCTGAGAAAAATAATAAGTGTATAGCACCCTCTTAGAATGTGGTACTCCTGGACCTTAAATCATTAATAATCCAGGAGCTAAGAATTGTGGCATTTTTTGCTATTTAAAAATCATTATGTTTAAACTGTACACACCAAGAAAATTCTGACTGTTTCCATGTTATGTTCTGTTCTGCATGTACTTTATGCTTATGGTAACTTGTAGATTTCAATGCATACTATCAAACTTCTAAAAGAATTAAGTACTGACAAATACATATTCATATAGTGTTACACCAAAATGCCTTTAAAAATCCATACATGTATCTCTCTTTTTTAAAAATAAAGTTTAAAGTAATTAAAAAAAGGAACGATGGGGAGACAAGAACCTGGCAAAGGAACTCTGATGGATGACCAGCGTCATTGGAAGAGTGAGCCCCAGTTTTTTTGGGGTACCTGTGACAAGATGTTTAGGTCTAATCGGTCCAAGAATTTATCCTCAGCAACCAATTTCATATGGACAAGTGATTGTTCACCAGGGAAGAAACTGAAGAAGCCATCTGTTGCTCTACAAAGCAATTTTAGCCCATGTCACACACCGACTCACATTGCTGTCACAAGAAAATTTTATTCTCCCTTTTAGTTCAGGGCCGAACCTGAGGCCTGCCAGCAAATGGGAAGAACCTGTATGGATACCTAGAAATATTCCTCACCGTGTTTAGTCAGGAGTGGTGTTCTTCATCTTTATAATCCAAATGCTAGGAAAAGTAACGCTCTTAAAGACTTGTCACTTACTGAAGAAAAGATTTATCAGTTCAATAGGAATGGCATCTGTTACTGAATGACAGGTTGACCCATGGACCCCAGTGTTATCCAAGTCCTAGGTGCTGCTATCTGAAAATGATGCCTGGATGTCGTAGACATATTTTATTAAGGTTATAAAGGTAGGGAGAAAATTCCAGGTTACTCAGCTGGGTTCTTAATGGCAGCACAATGTCTTCCCAAGAGTGAAGCAGAGAGGAATTTGAATACAACAGACACACTCTGGAGCTGAAATTCAGTGCTGCACTGTCAGCCTTGATAATGTGAGTAGCAACCAGAGCCAGGTAAGGTCCACAGCCTGGCAGCTGGAAAAGGCAAAGAAGAGGCTGCTCCCCTTTGGAAACTCCACAAGGCTCACACCTACGGCTTCTTTGATTTCTGTTCCATAAAACACATATTAGATTCCTGGCAGAACATGGATTGATAGTTTACCATGTTATGGAAATTCCCTACAGTGGCCATGGGAAGCACATGTCCAGAGGAAGATCGACTTTTAGGCTACAAGGAATGTCTCACGTTCTTTGCGATCTAAGTGCAGAATAATTATGTCTTCCATTATGTCTCAGGTTAGTCATCAAGTATCTCCAGAAGAGAAAGATGCCGCTTGGGGGTGGGAGGAGGTAGGTCTCTGGCTATGGTTTTTGTCACTGAATCTGAACACTTGTCTGGGTTTGAGTGGTTCAGAATTTGCAAGGCGACAGGTGTGTGTGTGTGTGTGTGTGTGTGTGTGTGTGTGTGTGTGTGTGTGCGCGCGCACACGCGCGCACATGTGCGAATATTTGTGTGCTTATGGGGAATATCACAGTGAAGAAATTTAGAGAATAGATGACTGTAGGATTTGAATTTCACTGCTCCTTATCTATATGGTAGAACTTGCTCACTCTCTCTCCTTTGCTTTTGGATAGAAATTAACTCAGTCGGGTAAAGGGTAGAAAGTGAGTACCACTCAGACATTTTGAGCAGTAGTGTTACATACATGGGCACATAGGTGTTTGAAACAATCTGTATACATTAAGATGCACAACCTTACTCCAAGTAGTTCACCTCTTCTATCATCTGGAGTGGCTGCCTCCATACTGAAAAGCCACATAGATTTTTTTCATAGATTTCCTGGATCTCAATAAAGAACCTTTTCCACTTCACCATATCAATATATTTTGTAATGAGGAACATTGTGATGGAGATATCTTTCTCATCTCTCTCTAATATATTATTTGGTTTACTCAAACAGACAGACATCTATTGCTTCTGTGAGGAAATAATTAAATACATTAAAGAGAGGAAAGGTTACTTATTCCAAATAGAAAGTGTAGATTTTTAAGGCTTTGGAAAATTTGTTTTAGAGACAAAGACTTGTATATGTGAAGCTGGCTTCCAATTTACTGTTGTGCAGGGCTGCCCTCCAAGACAAATTGTAGCAACTTCATGATGCAAAAGCTCATCACAGCTGTGCTTGTTGACTGCTCTCCTTTAAAGAGGGGTGGACAGGGCTAGGAGACCTTCATCTGAATATCCAGCCCCTCCTCCCAGCCAACTGTATGCCCAATTTGGATGTGATCTCAGGGAAAAACTAGAAGCATATATGCTTGGAAGGACTAGGTATGGGCTCCATCTATACCATAGATGTAGTGTAGACCTCAAAATGGGCTGCTTTAAGAGCACACAAGCTTTTCTGGTAGCTCCTCACCCACTGCTCTGTAAGGAAGCCTATTAACTCATCAGTTTTCCAGGGTAAACTTCCGTAGAATTGTACCTGGGCATGTAACTGAAACCTTAGTAAGATAGATAGAAGTTTATATTTGCTGTGAGGAAGGAATTTTAGCACACTTGCTATGTAGCAGAGGGTGACATGGAACTTTTTTTTTTTTAGTTTTAAAAATTAATTTATTCTTTGGTAATTTCATACATGTACATAATGCATTCTTCTCTTATTTACTTCCAACCAACCTCCTTTCTTCTACCAAATATCTGTCCCACTCTCTTATATTTATTTATTCATTTATTTTTCTTTGAAAATTCATGTGGGCATGGGGAGGGAGCTATCCATTGGGAATAAGTTTCACCAGTGACAACATTACAGAAGAGAGCTGATTAAAATTTTAATGCACCACATTTTTATCTTGTCTGTTCATCAGTTGGACATTTATGTTGATTCTATTTGCTAGCTATTAAAGATGGATCAACAAAGAACATGTATGTACACATGTGTATGTCTGTGGTAGTATATAAAATTCTTTATGTATACGACCAGGAGTGGTATAGCTGCAATGACTTTAAACTTCTGATCCTTCTGCCTCTACCCCTAAAGCTGAAATTTTGTCTAATACCACCATACCTCGTGTATTTGGTGCTAGAGATTAAGCCCAGGGCTTTGCTCATGTAACACAGGCCTCCTGCCATCTGAGTTAAACTCCCGTTTCTTCTAAACATTTTGAGAGAGAAGACAGCGCTGCAGCTCCTCGTGTGCCCTTGGCTGCAGCGTCCTCACACCCCTCTTCACACCGATCCTTACCAGGCTCTTCAGCTTAGGTTTGGTTATGTCTCACTTGCTAGGGAAGAAGCTAAGATTTGAGAAGTGATGCTAGTGTTTTTCAGACTTCAGTGAGTATTAGAATCCCATGGAGGAGGGGTTTAAATACAACTGCTGGTTTCCACCCTGGAGTCCTGAATTCTTCATGTCTGACGTGAGGCCCTCAAATTTTTTTTTTATTTCTAGAAGATTCTCTGACAACACTTACGTTCCTGGTCCCTGGTCTGGGCATCACGCTTTGCTTTCACAGCTTCTTCGAAGACAGAGTGTAGAGCAATTTGAACCCTAATTATACTATATCAGGATTCCCTCTTTGGATCTGTCTTCAGGTTCTCATGTAGCTTGGCTACTCCCAGCCAGAGAAGAATGTGAGCAGCATTATCTGGCTTGGAACACATTCTATCTCCTGCTCTATGGGACCTCAGCCACCGTGGCCAAGGGAGAGTCGAGAGCACCTGTTGCATCATGGACAGGAGAGGGAAGATTGCGTTCTGCTGAGTTTAGTAGTTGCCAAGAATTAGAGTTCCACCCTCTTCCTTAATTTCCCCTTTATTTATTGGAAACAAAATAGAGCTTTTTTATTTTTAACTTTGTTTTCCTATCCATTTATTATTTATTATGCTCAAATGAAATGGCAAAACCAACTGGAGACCACATTTGTATGGATCTTTGGCTATAGAGAATTTAAGAGCTCTGCTTTCTTGGAACTAAATACTCATGATAAATTTAAATCTCACTGTATACTGAAATATTGGGCATGGCTTGGGTTAGAACTGATCCTGCATACCTTTGAAAATTTACTTAAAGCTCTGTTCCTACTACTAAACAAGCTCACTGACAAAAATTTAGAAAATACAGTCACACATGGCTCATGGTTACTATATTAAATGGTGCAGGCCTGATAGTTATTCTGAAAATGGGAAGATGAAGTAAGAAAGTGAAAGTAATGGAAAGGTGGAGAGAGTCAGAAGATGGAGATCAAATATCTCTGGCAGTTGACCTCAGGATGGATGTGAGTGCCTAAAATGAATAGGAAAGAAACATAGGTTTTGAAGCCCAAGCAGGAAAAGACATGGAACAGTCCTGGTGTTTTCCACAAGTTTGGGGGAATAGGGTTACCTAGATCCTGACACTTAATGTGAGCTCAGACTTAAGCCTTGCTGAATGAAGAGGAGGTGCCAAGTTAAGTGGATAGAGTATACATGAGAGAAAGATTTGGGCCAGGAGTCAGAGACAACAGACTACACTGCACTACTCTCTGTTTATGAACAGGTTCCCTGGGACATCGCCACTCAGTCCCATGGTATAGTCTTTATAGCTCCTAGTTTGAATAGCTGCAACCAATCTTGGAATCTACAAAAGGGTTATATTACTCTCCTTGTCTCGATCTTTTTGTTTAGTGTATGTGTGTATGTGTGTGTGTGTGTTTGTGTGTATGTGTGTGTGTGAGAGAGAGAGAGAGAGACAAAGAGAGAGAGAGACAGAGAGAGAGACAGAGAGAGAGCAAACACATGCATGCATATGTGCATATGTGTAAATGTGCATGTACATGAATCTAAATGTGTGCATGTGTATGTATGTGTATATATGTATGTGTGCATGCACATGTATGAGTGTATGTGTGTGTGTGTGTAAGCGTGCATGTGAGTCAGTAGATAATTTTCAGGAACTTTCCTCTTTGATCTTATTCAGACGGTCTCGGCTGCTCTGTACTCTTTGGGATAGTTGGCTTTAAAGCTTCTGGGTGACCCTCTTATCTACACCTCCAATGTCACTGTAGGAATACTTGGGGCATAAATGTGAGTTAACACGTGCATCTAGTTTATCTAGCTTTCTGTGGCCTCCAGGACAGAACTTAGATCATCAGCTTGGAAGGCAAGTGCTTTTACCTTCTGAGCTATCTCAGTGGCTCCTGTCTGGTTCTTCTCTTCTGTGGTTTCCATGAGCCACAGAGGGGAGAATTGGTTTTCTAATGGGGAAAAGAGGATGAGGAAAACCTTGGAACAATTCCATGCCATGGGAATTTGCCAGTAGCTTTAGCAGTTTAAGACCTACTCTAACTTTCATCACTGCACAGGTTTCTTCATAGTACATTCTCCAGTCTTCTCAGACGTTGATAACCAACAGGCTCACTATGTGGAGGGTGTGTCACCAGCAGGCTCACTATTTGGAACGTGTGTCACTATATAGGCATCACTATTTGTACAGCCTAGTAGTGACTCTCAAAGCTATGTGAAGTTTGAGTGTGGGGTGGTTTCTCCTCTAAGAACAAGAAAAGGTGATCTGGCTTCTCATTCAGCTTTGTTTACAATGATAATCTGCTTCAGACAAAAAATTTCTCCTTCTAGTTCTAATACCTGGTATTTTGGTTAAAGATTTTCACTCATCAGAAGAGGCATAATTCCATGGTTCTCCTCTCCGTTGGATACGGTAACAAATGGTTGGATAAGATGGTATGCATTAGATCCATTGCTTATTTTTACTTCTACTTCTCTTTTTGTCTCAGTTTTCTCCTTTACAATAATAGTCATAATAAAATAGTGTCATCTACTAATTGATATTAATAGCTCCCCCCAGAGGCAGAAGAGCATAGTAAACAAGGGTTTGAATCCTGACACTTTTTTATTATCTTGTGACATTGGGTGAAGTACTGAAAATCTGTTGGTCTTAATTTTTTTATTCATCAAACTAGACTATGTTTTGTAATTAAATGAAGAAATGATCATGGCAGGCTTAAAACTGTGTCTTTATATAAGAAATGCCATTTATAGTCTGTTGAAATTAATAATATATAATATATAAAATGTAAAATATAATACTAGGTTTTTTATATTTTCCAGAATTCCTCATAGCTAACAAGGCTTAGTTCCTATTGCATATTGTCTTTAAACACTAGCAATGATTTTGCAGGGAAGTTGTTAGTGTAGCAAATCTAATACCTGAAGCAACAGATGCAGAGAGTTGGAATTGCTCAGTCTGACACAGCTGGTGAGCAAAGGAGCCAGAATCACTCCCAGGCTTCTGATGGCAAGCAGCCCCTGCCAGGTTTAAAGCCCTGGATTTGATCACTTGTTGCCAAGTGTAGGTAATCTAGACAAATGGTCAGCAGGGATTGCTTCACAGGGAACATATACACATGATAGGTGAGGCTTTTGTATGTATTCACAGCTTGGTTAAAACGTATATTAAAAAGTTAGCGGACGCAGGCTAAATCAAGCAGTTTATTGCAAATTTGAGATTGGGGTAGAGAAGAGCTATTAGCTGTTTTGTTATTTTCCAATCAGTGCATTTGAAGATTCCACATCATTCCTAGCAACCCATCTCTCTGGTACAGTCCAGCAAAGAGCTTGTCACATTCTTTTTTGGGTTGTGCCACTTCAGGCTAATGTCACATCTCACCACAAGGAGAAGGAATATGTGCTGTCACTCCTCATGAAGATGCTTTTTCAGAATCTGTTTGTGTTGAAATAATATTGAGCTTCTTACCATGGTGGTTTTCTAATACCATTTCTTTAAGGCCAACTTCACCATCACCTGACACATTCATTGTGTTGTGCTGACCACTGACTGTATGTGACTCTCTTTAAGGTTGGTGGTGATCCTTAATGTAGGTGGTGACCTCTTTCATAGATTAACAATGTGAAAGAGCATTTACTTTCTGGCCATATTAAATTTGCTGTTTTGAATTTTATGTCATAAATGGAGAATAATACATTTTTTTACCACTGCCCTCCTAGCTTATGACTTCTCTTTCAGTGTTGTTCCTCTTCTGTCTCTACACATGGACACTGGAAAAGTAGATGAGGGGATTGGAGGAAGAACATGAAGAGGGTCTTTTAATGCATGAAATTAACATCCCTTTTGTGGACTTAGGAAACTAATTGGGAAGCTAATAATGGTGTGACTCCATCATTCTGGGGCAAGAGGGGAAGCTCTCCAAGGGTCAGCACTGGATGAATCCTTCAAAATATTTGAACAGGGCACTCAGAGGGACTGAACAGAATGTAAAATGGAGACTATGCAAAGAATGGGGAACCCCATGACTTCAAGTAAAGGGAACACACTTGGCACAACCTTGTGGAGGGTTCATGGCACCATTGGCATCTCTACTCCTGAGTGCTCTGAGTGACAGGCAGCTATGTGAGAGATGCTATAATGCTCACATATTTGACTCAGGTGAACCCCAAAGTGTGAATGATTGCTGATTTGAGACTCTAAATTCAATGTCTGGTATGAGAGAATCACTTTAAAACAGTGTCTTGGAAATATCTTAGCAGCTTAATATCATGAAAAGATTATAGCCCGTGTTGTCCAACAATCTGCTTGTCAGAATCTTCTCATGGAACTAGAGCTGAGTCAAGGCATCTCAGTAGACTTTATAGATGCAAGTCTCAGAGTGCTCCATGTACTTACTTGGCCTAAAAAATGAAGCAAAGCAGATGTTAAATATTTTGTTTAAAGGATCAGGTATTAAGTATTTTAGAGTAATATCTCTGATACGATTCCCCAATTCTTTTGCTGTTTTGATATTATGTAAAAGCTGCCATTCGTAATTATAAATTAAGGAGTGGAGTAATGTTTTTTGAAAGATTTATTTATAAAAATCATACTTGTCTGTCTGTGCATGTTTCTCAATTCCCGAGAACAGAATTGTAGGGTGTCCAGGGAGGAACAACTAGAAACTGACTACTGCTCTGAGCTGATTTAAAAAATAAATAAAAAGATAAAAGGGTAAAGCAGAGGGGAAACAGTAGTTTTCATAAGCTGTGGGATACAGAAGAAAGCATTCAGTGCTGAAAATAGACTAGTGTGAGAAAGAACAGGGTAAAGGCAGAAAAAACAAGTATGTTAGTGCAGTTGGAGTAGAGGACGAAGGAAGTCGCTAACGGGCTTCTTGGTTGCTGAGACTTTCTTGGGAACATTGAAGGAGAAAATATCTGTAAAAGATGTGTTTTCCCCTCAGATTATACAAATGTCAGCACATTGTTTACTTACTTAAAGATCTGCTATGCTGTGCTATCATATACCACTGTGTTTTTATTTATTTATTTTCTCATTTATGTCTTGGAGAACCACTGTGGGTGTTTTTAGTAATTTTTATCTTTGGAGCAAAGTTAAGTGGTAAGATCTACATTCCTTAAAAGGTTACCTGGTGTTCAGTAGAGGACAGTTCAGAGTGTCTGAGATGAGAGGAACAGTGGCTGATGGCTGCTCCAGCTCCAGTCTTGTGATTGATAGATGATGAGAAACTGCACCAGGGCAGCAACCGTGGAGGACAAGGTTAGACTAACTCTATAGCTGTGAGGTAAGCTGCCTTTATTTGATGGCATTTTGGTCTGGGCAGAATTGAAGTACAAGTAAGTAACTTCAGTAAGGACCAGCTGTTTTATTTTGGGGGGGGTGCTATTAGGTAGACTTTGAAACTGTGTGTTAGAGGAGTCTGAAACTGTTCAGTTATATTCTGGCAAAAAGAGAAAATCCACAAGACAAAAATAGACAAAGTGTAAATATGCCTGAGAGAATAGTGTTTGAAAGAAGCAGTGGCCAATACCTAAGGCACTAGACTGAGGTTACAGCAATCACCAGCTTCCCGGGGCATGAAAAACACCATCAGTTTCTCAGGCACAAAGAGTACTGCTTTAGATAGATTCATGTAAGTCCTCTGCACTTGGCCTTTCTGATCCAAGGTGCACAGGGTTTCCCCCTAACCTTGAATATGCTCTGGAAGAAATACCTGGAAATAACCTTTGCTTTATTGTAATAGTAAAGGACATGTCAGAAGGAGGAGTTGGCTCAAGTCTAGGCACATTTTAAGCCATGTAGCCAGTGGCAGATGTATATGGGAAAGTCTGCCTCTGTTGCAGAAAAATCATGAATATTCAAAACCTTTGGAGAGAGTATTTATGAATATTCAAAGTCTTCTTTATAAAATGATTGTATGCACTTACATTTCTTGCTCCTCTACCTACAGAGTAGTCTGTTTTGTTTCTCTGCTATAAAATGCTTTCTCTTCAGCCCACATCTGAATCTTTGATGCAAGATACAGAGGACCCACATAGTCTGTCGCAGTTTTATTTTATTTTTTAATGAAGTTGGGTATAAACATGGAATAGAGAGGACATGGCATATTTTTACCATGACAGGTTATGCTCCTGATGACTGTGAAGAACAGGACGTCGAGAGAGGAATAGGCATGTCAATTTTAAATCTCTGCCTTTATCTGCTTACTGAGTATGGACAGACTTCTGAAGATTGATTCTTCTACAGGTCAGCAATGTTGACTTTTCAAGTGAGCAAGTATTTGTCTTGACCAGTGAAATGTATCAAAATGAACAAACAAACAAACAAACAAAAACAACTTTACTCTCTATGTTCAGATCGCATAGTGTGTTTGAAGTAAGATTTGATTCAGCGGGATGAATGACCATCTTCCCCTTCCCAGATCACATCAATCCATTTCCTTTATTCATAACATATGATTATATTAATTATTTTTTTTCTGGCTGCTGTGATCAAATACTTGACAAAAACAGCTAAAAGGTGAAAGAGTTTATTTGGGCTTACAAAGTGACAAAAAAAAAAAAAAAAAAAAAAAAAAAAAAGGTTCATCAAAGAGGGAAAAGTCCATGCAGGACCTGAAGTGGCTGGGCACATTTACATCAGTAGCCAGGAAACAGCACTAATGGTAGGCTTAGCCTTTTTTCAGAGCCTACTTTAATAATGATTCTTAAATGCTTTATTCACTCTTCTAGCCATACCCGCCCCCCCAGAGGTAGTGGAAAGAAAATGTTAATGGGGCAAAGGGGGATGTTGACCTGTTTAGAAGTAATTCCTTGGGGGCAATTCCAATCTTTATTTTCAGGATATTAGCAGTTCAGTTTTGTTCACACAAATCATCAGCAACAGTTTTTTTGTTTTTTTTCTTATCCAGAAGAAACCTCAAGGCTCTGACAATTTTCCCGAGTCAGCAGAAATGGAAAGAAGCTATCAGAATATCACTGAAAAGTTCTTTGGTATGTTTATCTCTGCAGAGTCATGGCAAATGATGATCAGTAAAGAAGGCAAGGTAAACCAATGCCACAGCATTGTCAGCAAAGACCAGTATCAGCAAAGCCCAATGAAGACCAGCAAAGGGTGGCAAGGCGAACGAACGAATGCCACAGCATCATCCACTCTGCTGGGTTATACTTGTACCCTTAACAAACATCATGTGTCCTCTCAAACATCTGCTGTTCCTAGAAAACATCCTTCCATATGTCTGCTTCAGCAAAATTTCCTCTCATAAGATAGACTACAGAAAAACATCACATGACACAACTGAGTCTCCAAAGAAACCAGAAATGTCCACTTCAACAGACAGGAAAGGGTGCGTGGATATTATATCTCACGATCTACCCTCAGTGACTCACATCCTCCAGCCAGGCCTTATCCCCTAGTGGTTTAATAGCCTTTTAAAACACCAATAACATCTGTAGAAACTAAGTTATTTATTTTTTAAAAAAACTTTTCTTTTTAAAAAATTAGTTATTTTATTTGCTTTATCTTTTAATATCAGCTCCCATATTTTCAGTACCCTTTTACACAGATCCTCTCCCATTCCTCCCTCCTCATCTCCCGTACACTATACTCTCTCTACCCCTCTTCCCTGGTACATTAAGCACCTTGTAGCTTTAGGTTCATCCTCTTCCACTGAAGTCAGACAAACTTCACCAGTTAAAGGACAAGGATCTACAGGCAGGCAGACAGTCAGGGACTGCCTCTGCTCCAGTTGTTGGGGGACCCACATGAAGACCTAGCTGTACACCTGTTACATATGTACAGGAAGCCTAGGTCTAGCCTGTGCTTACACTTTGGTATTTCAATCTCTGAGGGTCTCAAAAGGTCTAGGTTAGTTGCCTCTGTTGGTCTTCCTGTGGAGGCTTTGTCTTCTTCAGATCTCTCAATCTTTCCCTCAACTCTTCCATAGGACATCTTGAGCTCCATCTAATGTTTGGTTGTAGGTCACTATATGCTTTCCATTGGCTGCTGATAAGATCCTCTCGGAGGACAGTTATGCTAGACTCCTTTCTGCAAACATAATGGAATATCATTAATAATGTCAGGGGTTGGTTTTTGCTCATGGGATGGGTCTCAATTTGGGACCATCATTTGTTGGTCATACCATATTCTCTAACTTTGTCCCTGTACATCTTATAGGCACACATTTAGTCAAAGGTTTTGTGGATGGGTTACTGTCCTTGTCACTCCACTAAATATCACTCTACATCATTTAAAATAGTAAAAGTAAATATTTGGTCTACTTCTAAGTGAACATATATCATGTTTGTCCTTTTGGGTATAGGTTACTACACTCAGGATGACATATTCTAGGGAACCAAGTTTCTGACACACGCTTCCTTGGGAGAGACTTTTCCCTTAAACCATGATGGTGGTTAAGAGTAGGGCTTTGAATACAGAGACCTAGGTTCTTATCTTCCATGTGTCATGTACCTTCAACAAGTGATTCAATTACTGTGCTTCACTTCCTCAAAATGTAACATTTGAGGAATTAATTACCTTTTTCAAAGACTGAGTATAATGTTTAAACAAGGTGATATATGTGCAGCACTTGAAGTACTGACTAACCAATAAGAAGCACTGTGTAAACATTATGTCAGGGTACCAAAGGCTGCAGGACAGATGGGTTCCAACTCATGGGGCTTCTGACTCCACCGGTTGCCTTCCTTTTCTGGGTTGCTACTGTTGTGCCTAACATTTATTTAGTCTCTGGAATAGAACAAAGAGCAGATACTTCAGAGGCCTTTTGCAGGGGATATTTGAATTTTCAATTGCTAGTCTTTGCGTGTCAGATTTAGTATTTATGTCATTCAAGTGTCTTTTGGCCCCTCTTATTGATTAATGTAAGCAAATGATAAATTTCTCCTAAATAACCAGCAAGTAAAAAATGTGACTCACTTCTTGGCCAGACCCAAGCCCAGCTGGGCTGATGTAGTTCTGTGTGTCACTGATGGGCATTACAAGAGTGACTGGGGTGATGGAGACACACAGTTTTAGTGACAAATGCAATTATGACTTATTTTTTGAGATATTTTGTTTGAAATGAATATCAGATCCTAAATACAAACACAGAATCATCAAGCTGTGTAGAGATATAAGGAATGGCATTTTAAAGGAGAGAGATAGAAAGACAGATAGACAGAGACAGACACACAAACACACACACACAGAGAGAGAGAGAAAGAGAGAGAGAGAGAGAGAGAGAGAGAGAGAGAGAGAGAGGGAGGGAGGGAGGGAGGGAGGGAGGGAGGGAGAGAGAGAGAGAGAGAGAGAGAGAGAGAGAGAGAGAGAGAGAGAGAGAGAGAGAGAAACTATGCATACTCTCTAAGCATTTGAAATATACCATGTGGTCTGTTAAATAAATAAAACTGACTTAGCATTCATGTTCCAAAGATCCAATTCTGTACTATCTCCAAAAATAAATAAATAATTAAAAACCATAACAAAAGAGTAGAAGATCCCTTCTCAGGACTCATTTGCCTTTGTGAATGAGTGTGAATGTGGTGGAGAACTGGTGGAGTTCACCACTGTTGGTAGGGATTTGCCAATAGTGAACCAACCAGAAAGCACCTGGCAAGGATATATATAGGCATGGCATAGGTATATGCAGCCATGCTGAACAGGGAGGATACAGACTTGGTTATAATGCTGAGATTTTGGATGTCTCATTAAGCTGAGCAGACACAGTTAATACTCCTGGATGCTTTGAGAGGGAGGCAGTAAGCAAAACTCACTCTTGAGGAAAAGAGATTGAGGAAATTCAGAAAAATAAGACAAAGGTTTTGAAAAACTAGAAGTGTCTTATAATTTATAAAGTTAAGGTGAGCCTAGAAGTTCTCTCTGTCTCTGTCTCTCTCTGTGTGTGTTTGTCTCTGTCTCTGTCCCTGTCTCTATCTCTCCCTCCCTCCCTTCCTCTCTCTCTCTCTCTCTTTCTCTCTCTCTCTCTCTCTCTCTCTCTCTCTCTCTGTGTGTGTGTGTGTGTGTGTGTGTGCGTGTGTGTGTGTAATTTAAACATTTAGTTATTGTCTTAGCTAGGATTTTTATTGCTTTGATAAACACAATGACCACAAAGTAAGTAGGTAAGCAAAGGGTTTATTTGGATTACCCGTCCGTATGACTGTTCATTATTGAAGAAAGTCAGGACAGGAATTCAAAGAGGCAGGAACTTGGGAGCAGGAGATGATGCAGAGACTATGAAAGAGTGTCACTTGTTTTTTTAGTCTGCTTTCTTATAGAAGCCTGAAATACCTGGCCAGGATGGTATCACCCACCATGGGCTGTACCCTTTCACATTTATCACTAATTAAGAAAATGTCCCATAGGCTTGCCTACAGCCTGATACTATGAAGGCATTTTCTTAATTGAGGTTCCTTCCCCTCAGAGAACTGCAGCTGGTATCAGGTTGACATAAATATTGTCAACACCCTTATCAACTATATCAATTAAACAACAGAACAAACAAACAAAACATAAAAACCAGTCCTTTGTTTTTCTGGTTGAGTTTTCTTCCTCTGCAGAATTGCAGGCCACATGATGCCATCCATTGGTTGAAACAGAGATTGTAAATCTGCATGTGAAGCTAATGTATGATTGGAGACTGGAGCCAAGGACAATCCTTATATACAAATTAAAGTTTGGGCCAATTTTATATTAACATTTACTTCTGGGACAAGGGGAGATGTTTGCCAGCACTGCAAGGCAGCTTTAAAGCACCTCACATACAGTACTGAGAAAAGAAACAGATGTGTACAAGGCCGCTGCAGTGTATTTTCTTTTCTGTATCGAAGATAGAATGCTAATTATCAGGAAAGTTTCTGGAGACTGTGGGAATTCGTTGCTCACAAAACTGTAGACTAGATTCATTTCCTTTCCTGTCCTTAGCCTTCCAACATGTCCTGACTCTATGAAAGGATGGTCTGTGAACTGCAGAGAATGCTGGTGTGCTTTTTGGTCTGCTTGTCAGATTTTCTTTTTTAACCATTTAGCTACTTAGGAAAACACAAAAGCACTCTTGGCTATAGTATAAAATTAAAGTCTTACATCTTTGAAAGCATGTTGTCTACCTGCGTGAATGCACATTTGTGTCTTAAACACTGAATGAGAAACTCTTATCCCAGCTCATTGTAATGTTGTCAGTTTTTAAATACATTCTCAGTGAAGATCTTAATACTCCCATAGAATCTGTAAAATTCTTCAAAATGTTGCATTCAATAGAGACATTAAATACAATCTACTGGGTTGGAGAGGTGGCTTAGTAGTTAAGAGGATGCAAATTCAGTTTCTAACATCTATGTCTGGTCATTCACAACCACCTGCAGTCACATGGTGACATACATACACACACACACACACACACACACACACACACACACACACAATCATGTACACAAATATGCACATTAAAACAGAGAGAAGACTAAAATATCATTACTCTCTTAATGCCCAAATATTTCATTTTTTCCTTCCTACTTCTACTCCAGACTTAGTCAATAAAGCGGGAGTAGCAATTTCATGGAACCTGAAGTGTGAACTTGAAGTGGTTGGGATAATAAAAATTCATATTTTCAATCTCTTGATGAACAAAGTTATCAGAATTCTGACTTGGTGAGGCAAATGGGTATCATACACTTCTTAAACTATATGGAAGGTCAGATAATAAATCATTCTATTTGGAGATAAGTTTAAAACAGATGAATAACTCTGTGATATCCTGTGGGTGTACTGAGAAGCAAACACTATAGAAATGAGAAAGAGGGAAGGAATTGCTCAAGATTTGGAAAGGCAGCTGACTGGGTATGCATCGGGATACTCATTGGTTGCTGTATTTTATTTTCTATTTCTCACTTTCTAGCTGTCTCTGTGAATATTAACATTATGTATTTAATATTTTTCCTTTGATAATCTTTCTTGAAAAAGAAACCTTTGATCATCTTCATCTTGTTCTTCTTCCTCCTTCTCTTTCTATTCTTCCTCATCTTCCTCCTCCTCCACTTCCTCCTCCTTCTATCAAATTCTTATATTTATTGCAAAACTATCTCATCCAAGAATGCTTTGATATTATCAGTTAGTATTTTTTCTTTTTAAAATGATTTATTTGTTTTATGTATATGAATTTTTTGTCTACATGCACATCTATCTGTACACCAGAAGAGGTCAGCTGATTCCATGAAATTATAGTTATAGGAAGTTGTGAGCTACCATGTGGTTGCTGGGAAATGAACTCAGGACCTCTGAAAGAACAGCCAGTGCTCTTATCCACTGAGCCACATCTCCACCCCATCATTTAGTAATCTTGTACTTTTATATTACTCAGAAAATTTTAAGCTAGTTACCCAGGCATGAAAGAGCAGGAACGTTTTTAAACATTTTGATTACTTTTCGCAGAGAGAGTTCCAGTTCTGGAACCTAGAGGATCAGACATCAAATCTGCAGAGGAAGGCCTGTCTAAGACTGGCCAGGAAAATGTAACTCTATAGCCTACAGCTTCAGAACACTATGGATACAGATTTATTCCATGTGCAGTTTCTGTGAGATTATATTTGAAAAACAGTTTTAAAATTTTTATGTATTTACTTTTTTCTTTGTAGTGCTAAGATTCAATTTGAGAACTTGGGCAGAACTCTACCATGTATTTCAGCCCCGAGATATCAGGGCAATAAAGAAAACAAAGTCCACATTCAAGAACAGACCAATGCAGAGTTTTTAAGATTATGTTTAATAATGTTGAGAAGAAGGTAGCTTTAGAACTTTGTCCTCTGTAGAGGCTCTGGGTCTTTGCTTCAGCACTATCTTGAGAGAAGGCCTCCCCTCAGTGCACATGTGACTTCACCATCTTTGCTCTCTAGTGTATTGTCTAACATAACATGGTCCCCAAGAAGTGCTGATTAGAGGACAAATGTTCCATAATCTAATTTTCATGGCAAATACTCTGTACATTATTTGAATCTTTCTAACTACTTTCTAACCATTTATAACTCATGAACACACATGAAAATCCCTGATTTATAAAAGTCTAATTTTGTTCACATTAATCTTTCTCAACCTACTTGATTCGAGAGGACCAGTTTTGATTTTGTTCTCCCCTCAAGACAAGGTTTCTCTGTGTAGTCCTGGATGTCCTCAATATTGCTATGTAGTACAGGCTGAGCTCAAATTCACAAAAATCTGCCTCTGAGTGCTGAAAATAAAGGCATATGCCATTACTGCCAAGTTTACTCCTTTGCTTTTCAATAACATCTCTTAGACTCCACCATTCTTTTCAGGCGTATATTCAGAGCAGGAAGGTAACAGATGTGCACATTCTACTCATTGTATCAAGTTCTAGTGCATTTCAGATGTTGCATTTTAGATAAGCTTTAATACAATGCAGCCCCCTTTAGATACATACTGACATCATTTAATCACTATTTATTCAATAAATATGTTTTCTCTATTCTTTTTAAATGTGAAAGAAAGAAAACTAGAATTATTATTTTAAATTTATCAAAAGTGCCCTGGGAAAAATTTATTCTTGAATGCTGTCTATATTAAATAGATTTAATTTTCACGTTACTTAAAGAACCTCCAGGCTTCCAGAAAGATAATTGAGTTCCACATGCCAAATGTACCAAGCTAAATTTGGAGCAATAATTAATAAAAATCACAACAACTCTAATGGCAAAGATTTCCTCTGTTCTTTTCTAATAAGTTGTGTTGAATGAAGCTTACTTTGAAAAGCAAGGTTTCATTTGTTAGTACACAAAACTACTACAATTAAACAAAACAGTCGTCTTTGCACTCATAGATGCTCAAATAACATCTGATTGTTCTTTCGCTGAGGGAACATTAAAAAGTTAAAGGTATTCCTAGCAGTGAGATTCCATAGTGCAGAAATGCAGTCTGATAAGCATGAAAGTGGTGTTAGAAGTCTGAATGATAGAAATTGTTTCCCAAAGCGTCGTCTCACTCCTCATTTATAGTATTTGTTCATTGACAACATAACTTGGCCCATTCTCAGTGACCTAGCCTCCACTCCATTTGCTCTGTTGTCAAATAGTCTTGCATTAACGTTTTGGATAGCATCTGATTTTTCCTCCACCAGCGTGAATTGTCTGTAAGCTCTCCTCTTGATATTTTCATTGCACAAACCAAACGGTCTGAAACCTCTAATCTGAAGACAGAAGAGGCATACAACTGTTTGTTAAATTAGGACACACTGGAGAGCTCACATTAACAGGCCTGGAACTCACTATGAATTCTCTATGTCGACCAGTGTGTACACTCACAGATCTCCACCTGCCTCTGCCTCCTGAGTGCCGGGATGAAAAGAATGTGTCACCATATATGGCTTCTCCTGCACTTTTGAACAGTTTGTTTTTATTTATTTACTTTTAATTTTTTATTCTCTTTCAACTTTATTTTTAAAAAAGAGAGAGACATGTACAGATTTTTAAAGGCATTTTGGCATAAATAATATATGAATATTTTTGTCAGTACTTAACTCTTTTAGAAGTTTGATAGTATGCATTGAAATCTACTAGTTACCATAAGCATAAAGTACATGTAGAACAGAACATAACATGGAAACAGTCAGTTTTCTTGGTGTGTATAGATTAAACATAATGATTTTTGAATACCAAAAAAATTTCCACAAGTCAATATTTTTAGCTCTTGTATTATTAATGATTTAAGGTAAAGGAGTACCATAATCTAAGAGGGTGCAATACACTTGTTTTTTTTTCCTCAGAAGGACTGAGGCTTTCAACTTTTGGCATTTTTTTTTTTTTTTTTTTTTGAGCTTCATATGGCCTGTGAGTTGTTTCTGAGGGTATTCAGAGATTTCTGGGGGCTACTATCCAATTATCAGTGACTGCATATTATGTCTGTTCTCCTTTGACTGGGTTACTTCACTCAGGGTGATATTTTCAAGATGCATCCATTTTCCTACAAATTTCATAAAGTCATTGTTTCTGATAGATGAGTAGTAGTACTCCATTGTGTAAATATACCACAATTTTTGTATTCATTTATCTACTGAAGTACATCTGGATTCTTTCTAGCTTCTGGCTATTATAAATAGGGCTACTATGAACATTGTGGTGCATATGTCTTGGTTGTATGTTGGAGCTTCTCTGGGGTATATGCCCAGAAGTGGAATAACTGGGTCTTCAGGTAGTAAGTAAGTCCAATTTTCTGAGGAATTGCCAGACTGATTTTCAGAGTGGTTGTACCAGTTTACAACCCCACCAACAGTGAAGAAGTGTTCCTCTTTCTCCCCATCCAAGCCAGCATCTGCTGTCATCTGAATTTTTGATCTTAGCCATTCTGACTGGTGTGAGGTGGAATCCCAGGGTTGTTGTGATTTGCATTTCCCTGATGGCTAAGGATGTGGAGCACTTTCTTAGATGCTTCTCAGCCATTTGATATTCCTCAACTGAGAACTTTTTGTTTAGCTCTGTACCCCATTTTTAATAGGATTGTTTGATTCTCTGGTGTGTATATTATTGAGTTCTTTGTATAACTTGGATATTAGGCCTCTATCAGATGTGGGGTTGGTAAAGATCTTTTCCAAATCTGCTGGCTGCTGTTTTGTTTTCTTGACAGTGTTCTTAGCCTTACAGAAACTTTGCAATCTCATTAAGTCCCATATGTCAATCTTTGACCTTAGAGCACGAGCCATTGGTCTTCTGTTCAGAAAATTTTCTCCTGTGCCTATGTGTTCTAAAGTTTTCCCTACTTTCTCTTATAATAATTTTAGTGTACCTGATTTAATGTAGAGATCTTTGATTCACTTGCACTTGAGCTTTGTACAAGGAGATAAGAAAGGGTCTATTTTCATTCTTCTGCATGCTTAATGCCAGTTGGACCAACACCATTTGTTGAAGAGGTTGTCCTTTTTCCATTGAATGTTTACAGCTCCTTTGTCAAAAATCAAGTGACCATATATGTGAGTGCTCATTTCTGGATCTTCTATTCTATTCCATTAATCCACATGCCTATCTCTGTACCAGTACCACGCGGTTTTTAACACAATTGCCTTGTAATATAGCTTGAGGTCAGGGATAGTGATTCCTGCAGATGTTTTCTTGATGTTGAGGATGTATTTCAATATACTAGGTTTTTTGTTATTCAAGATGAATTATTAAATTGCTCTTTTCAACTCTATGAATAATTGAGTTGGAATTTTGATGGGAATTGCATTGAATCTGTAGGTTGCTTTTGGTAAGATGACCATTTTTATAGTGTTGATCCTTCCAATCCATGAGCATGGGAGATCTTTCCATCTTCTGAGATCTTCTTCAATTTCCTTATTCAGAGATTTGAAGTTCTTGGCATACAGGTCCTTCACTTGCTTAGTTAGAGTCACACCAAGATATTTCATATTGTTTGTGACTATTGTGGAGGGTACCTTTTCTCTAATTTCTTTCTCAGCATGTTTGTCCTTTGGGTAGAGGATGGCTACTGATTTGTTTGAATGAATTATATCCTGTCACTTTGCTGACGTTGTTTATCAGCTGTAGAAGTTCTCTGGTGGAATTTTTGGGGTCACTTACATATACTATTATGTCATCTGCAAATAGTGATATTTTTTACTTCTTCCTTTCTGATTTGTATCCCTTTGATTTCCTTTTGCTGTCTAATTGCTCTGGCCAGAACCTCCAGTACTATGCTGAATAGGTAGGGGGAGAGTGGGCAGCCTTGTCTAGTCCCTAATTTTATTGGGATTACTTCAAGTTTCTCACCATTAAGTTTGATGTTGGCTATTGGTTTGGTGTATATTGCTTTTATTATGTTTAGGTATGGGCCTTCGACTTCTGTTCTTTCCAAGACTTTTAACATGAAGGGGTGTTGAATTTTGTCAAATGCTTTCTCAGCATCAAGTGAGAAGACCATGTGGTATTTTTCTTTTAGTTTGTTTATATGGTGGAGTATATTGATGGATTTCTGTATATTAAATCATCCTAGAATCCCAAGAATGAAGCCTACTTGAGTATGGTAAATGATTGTTTTTGATGTGTTCTTGTGTTTAATTTGCAAGTATTTTGTTGAGTATTTTTGCATCAATGCTCATAAGGGAGATTGGTCTGAACTTCTCTTTTCTTGTTGGGTCTTTGTGTGGTTTAGGAACAAGGGTTATTGTGACCTTGAAAAATGAGTTAGGTAGTGTTTCATCTGATTCTATTTTGTTTGGAGAGTATTGATATTAGGTCATCAATAAATGTCTGATAGAATTCTGCACTGAACCTCTCTGGTCCTGGGTCTTTTTTTTTTTTTTTTTTTTTAAGTTTGGAGTCTTTTGATGAGTGCTTCTGTTTCTTTAGGTGTTATAGGATTATTTAGATGGTTTACCTGGTCCTGGTTTAACTATGGTATCTGCTATCTGTCTAGGAATTCATCCATTTTCTCCAGATTTTTCAGTTTTGTTGAATATAGGGTTTTGTAGTATGATCTGATGATTTCTTAAATTTCCTCAGTTTCAGTTGTTATGTCTCCACTTTCATTTCTGATTTTGTTAATTTGGATACTCTCTCTTTGCCCTCTTGTTAGTCTGGCTAAGGGTTTATCAATCTTGTTAATTTTCTTAAAGAACCAGCTCTTGGTTTTGTTGATTTTTTTGAATGGATCTTTTTGTTTCTATTTGGTTAATTTCTGTTCTGAGTTTGATTATTTCTTGCCATCTACTCTTCTTGTGTGTATATGCTTCTTTTTGTTCTAGTACTTTCAATTGTGCTGTCAAGTTGCTAGAGTATGCTCTCTCCAGTTTCTTTTTGGAGTCACTCAGAGCTATAACTTTTCCTCTTAGTACTGCTTTCATTGCATTCCATAGGTTTGGGTATGTCCTGCTTTCATTTTCATTAAATTTTAGAAAATCCTTAATTTCTTTCTTTATTTCTTTTTTGACCATACTATTGTGAGTAGAGCATTTTTCAGCTTCCATGTGTATATGGGTTTTTTATTGTTTTTGTTGTTTTCAAAGATTAGTTTTAGTCTTTGGTGATCTGATAGGATATATGGGAGTATTTCCATTGTTCTTTATATATTGAGTCTTGTTTTGTGACTGACTATCAGTTTATTTTTATATAATAATAGTTTTATTTCATTTCTTAATAAGTCTTTGATTTGTTTGGATCTATTTATTATGTTTCAAATCTTGGGAGTTGTAGTGATGCTTATTTAATTTACATTTATTTATTTCTAAATGTGATATTTTCTCAATCATTTCTTCCATCTCTGATATTCTTTCTTTACTTGACTTAGTCTACTGATTAGCTTTCTACTATGTTCAATTCAAATTTTATTCCCTCCTTCAGAACTCCAACTTTCTTGCTCAAACTTTCACCCAAGATGATGTCTTTCTTATTAATAACTGCCTTTTATATTCAGTTCTTAAATTAATCTCTTTGTTTCATTTATCTGTTTGTATCTATTTTGAAGTCATTGACAAGTCTTATTAGTAGACCTTACAATGTCTACTTTCATGTTCTGACATTTCAATACATTTAAATTTAGTTTTTTGTTTAGCATGCTGTTTTAGGGGAATCAAGATGCAGAAAGTTTCATGTTTTATCTGTTAATGTGTTCTGATCGATACATTTTTTTCAGTAGACTTATTTTCCAGCTTCATTTGGGATCTCATTAGTAAGCAGTCATATCTTGAATATTCACTCCCTATGCCTCAGCAGAAAAAGGGAGCTAAATGCTGTAACTGCAACAGTATCAAACCTAACCAGGCATAGAAATACATTTAAAGTTAATTTTAAGTGGCCACTAGTCACCACAGAAAAAATCCTGGCAAAAATAGTGTAAACTATGAAAGTAAAAATTAATAAAACTAATATGAGCCAAAGTAAAAATAGCAAATGGTTGAAATAAAATAATGAATCATAGAAGAAAAAACTAAAAAAAGTAGCTGAGTTAAATTAAAAAGAGGAAGAAGAACAAAAAAAGATTGGAAAGAGAAAAAGAGAAAGAAAAATCTGTTGTCACTGTGGATAAAAATGTTCAAGAACTAGAAAAACAAAAGAAATATTCTATACAAGTAAAAAAGCAAAAATAAAAATATTGCATTTTCGCTAAAGTAGAAAATGTACAGAGAAAAACAATAAAAAAGAGAAAAATAGTAACGTTTTGAAGTCTTTTCCTCCTGGGTCCTCTGTCATTAAAGTCTGTCAAGTGAGAAGCTGCTTTATAGAAACTGTAATCTCTCTCTGTTCTGTTTAAGTTGATGCTGAGTTTGTTTGTCAACAGAGCTGCGTTCTGGAGAGAGGCTTCAGTGGGTATATCCTCTGCTACTAAAATCCAAGCCAAGGGACAGTTCTACAGTATATTGGGGAAGTAGAGGGAATGAGCAAAGTACTGAGATCTGAACTGAAACACCACTTTAAGTGCCTTCAAGTCTTTTCCAGCATTGGACAGACAGCAAGAGGGGGGGAGGGTTGTGAAAGAGAGTGCTCTACCAAACTTCAACTATGGCACTCTCAGGATTGTCTGTGAGAACCACCTGTAGCCCTGGAGTTTGTGCTGCCTGCTGATTCCCAGCTCTGAGATGTCAGTGTAGGGTTACCTTCATGTGATGCAGTTTGTTTCTTATCACAGAAGGTAGGACCACCAACATCATGCTCTCCCCAACAGAAGCCTTCTGTGTCCTCAGTTCCCAACACTTCTGCAGCCATCCCTTCTCCTACCATGGTTTCTTTGTGTATCCCACTTCTTCCCAGAGTCTGTAGCAGAATAATTCCAGGCAGTCTGGTTTGTGATTGTTACTTGGTAGCCATAGTACATCAGTCTCAAACAATGTCCCCTTCTCTCATGATAACACATGGCTATAGCATTCTATAGTACAGGCAGTGGATTTTTTCTCCAGTGCTGATTTAATCATGAAGGAGGAGTGACTGTCATCCAAAATCAGCCAACTGGACTTACAGTTTATGAGAACCATGAGCTTGTCCATTGGCTAGGACCATCAATCTTTTGTAACAGGGCCTCCTGATTTAATTAGTGGATTTAAATAGTGGAAGCCTTCAACTTCCTTTCTCTCCTGGTTAACCTCTGCTGGTGGTCTGACTCCTCATTCCTACCACACAGCCTTTCCTTTCTCTGAATTTCCCAGCAGTCTTGTTTCTGTTATTTTTAATGTTCTTTTTCTTTCTTTCGATAGAGCCTAACTTCTATGACCCTGACACTTTTTTCATCGTGGCACATACAGCCTGCTTCTGAGAGGTGTTTTTTATAGAGGAACAAATGAGGGTTAAGAGAGGCATCTTGCTCAATGTCTGACAACTGGTCAAAGGTAGGATGGGAAAATGTAACTTTATATGGCTCTGCAGCTCCCACAGTGCTCTTCTTAGTGCTAGGTGCTGGAATTGTAACCCCCAATTCATGGATGGTATACAAATTTACATGCCATTTATTTATCCCTTTTGCTCTTCTGGTTATTCTATGAATTCAAATCATTGTCTCACCGTAGCCACAGAAGTATGTTTCTCTATTTTTAGGAAAGTCCGTGTAGCTCCATTGAAAAGTCATTTTGAACACCTTTGACTGTTCATGATGCTATTGCAATAGCAAAACTGCAGGATTGACAGAAAACTCCATCAAAGACAAAAGCTTGCACATGAGAATATGGCTCAAGGGTAGAATGGTTTTCTGAATAAAACTGATGACCTGAGTTTGAATCCTCAGAACTCACCCAAATGCTGGGTATAGTAATACAGGAGGTCTTTGTGCCTCCCTACTGAGAAATGGTAATGAGAGGCAAGAAAGTTTCTAGAAGCTTTCTGGTACTGGGTTAGCTTATGACCTGGCAGACAGACCCTGTCTCTCAAAGGTAGAAAGGCAAGAACCAGGCTTGAGACTGTCCTTTGACCCTATTCCTCCCCGACTCTAATACTTGTAAATCAGTGGCCCATTAAAGTCAGATCATCAGTAGGAAAATGGATAGAAGTAGAAAATTACATCCTGGGCGAGGTAACCTACTCACAAAAGAACACACATGGTAAGTACTCACTGAGAAGTGGATAATGGGCAGAAAGCTCAGAATAGCCATGATACAACTCACAGATCATACAAAGATCAAGAAGAAGGAAGACCAAAGTGTGGATGCTTTAGTCCTACTTAGAAGTGGGAATAAAATAATCACAAAAGGTAGAGGGAGGGAGGGACCTGGAAGGAAGAAAAGAGAGGGAGGAAATAAGGGGGGGGGGGGCAGGACCGGGTACAGGAAGAGACAGGGAGAAGCACAGAGGATCAGGAAATTGAGTGGAGGTGTGTAGCAGTGGGGGATGGGAAACTGGGGGTAGCCACTAGAAAGTCCCAGATGCCACGAAAGCACTAAACTCCCACAACCTAACTGGGATGGCATTAGCTGAAATTCCCAACAAAGGGGGAGAGAGAACCTGTAGAGACCATATCCAGAGGTTAGGCAAAGCCCCTGTTTGAGGGATGGGCTCACCCTCCCATATTAACACAGAATTGTTCCTAATGGAAATGCAGGGACAAAGAGTGGCACAGAGACTGAAAGAAAGGCCATCCAGAGACTTCCCTACATAAAGATTCACTTGATCTGTAGACACCAAACCCAGACAAGATTGCTGATGCCAAGAAACGCTTCCTGGGAGAAGCTTGGTATGGCTGTCTTCTGAGAGGTCCTGCCAGAGTCTGACCAATACAGATGTGGGCTCTTGCAGCCAACCATCGGACTAACATGGGGACCACAATGGAGAAGTTAGGGGAAGGACTGAAGAAGCTGAAAGGGTTTACAACCCCATAGGAAGAACAACCATATCAACCAGTCCTTCCAGACCTCCCAGAAACTAAACCACCAACCAAAGAGTGCACATGGAGGGACCCATGGCTCAAGGATTGTTTTATCTGGCATCAGTGGGAGGGGAGGCCCTTGGTACTGTGGAAACTGAATGCCCCAATGTAGGGGAATGCAAGGGCAGGGAGTTGGTGGGTGGGAGGGTGAGCTTTCCTATAGAAGCAGGTAGGAGGGGGGATAGGACAGGAGGTTTGCAGAGAGCAAACCTGGATGAGGATAACATTTGAAATGCAAATTAATAAAATAATCAATAACAAAGTCAGGTTATCAGGATTAACTTCCTGCAAGGCTCCAAGAAACTGGAGTGAAGAAGGATCGTGAGTTATTTGAAGACCTACTAAGTGATTCCCGATGAACTCCAGCTCCTTCTGGGAGTCACAATTTTGTAGCCATCATAGCCAAATATAAATATTGTCTTTGTGTTTTCTCCTCTCTCCTGTAATGTATTTTGTGAATGTATGGAATTGTTAAAGCAGTAATGAAAATATGTCAAATAAAACCTTAAAAACAAACAAACAAACAAACAAACAACAACAACAACAACAACAAAACCCTCAGCAGGTGCCCCTGTATTTATGCCCAGCTCTTGGATAGCCCTCCCTCTAGTGGCAGCTCAATGAATTCTCATTATAATTACCCTCTATTGATCCAAATAGGCTCAAATGATATTTGGAAAATAAAAACAGGGAAATAATATTTTATAAGGTTCTCTAAAAATACACACCCATGATGAGTTAGGGGAGAACAGAGGGAGAGAGCACCGGAAGAGACAACTGGATTGGGAAGGCATCTCTGGGACAAGCTGGAAATCTAGGACAACGGAAACTCCCAGGAATCTTTGGAGGTGATCCTAGCTAATACTCCTAGCAATAGTGGATACAGACTCTGAACTGGCCACCTCATGTAATCAGGCAAGATTCCTAATGGAGTGATTGAGACACTAACAGAGCCACAAAACATTAGACTCACAATTTATCATGCCTACAAAGTATTCGGGGGTAAAAGATGGAGCAGAAATTGAGAGAATGATCAACAAATGACTTGAGACCCATGCCATTAGAGAGAGCCCACACCTGGCACAGTTAGTGATACATTGCTATACTTGTGGACAGCAGCCTAGCATAGCTGCCATCAGAGAGCCTTCACTCAACAACAAATGAAAACAGATGCAAAGACCCACAACCAGACATTAAGTAGAGCTTGGGGAATCCTGTGGAAGAAGGGGGACAAAGGATTAAAGGAACCTGAGGGGTTAAGGACACCACAAGGAAACCTACAGAATAAAGTAACCTGGACCCATAGGGGCTCATAGAGACTGAACTGCCAACCAGAGAGCACCTATCAGTTTAACCTAGGTCCTCTGCACATATATGACATTTTTGCTGCTAGGTCTTCATGCAGGACTTCTAACATGATTGCAGAAGCTGTCTCTGACTGCGTTGCCTGCCTTCGGGATCCCCTTCTCCCAGCTGGGCTGCCTTGTCCAGCTTCAACAGAAGATATGTCTATTCTACTACAATTTGGTATACCAAGGCTAGTTGATATCTATGGGAAACCTCCTCTATGGGAGGAGGGGTGGATGGTGAGGGAAGAGATGTGAAAGGGAAGAACTATGAGGAGAGGAGGGAAGGGAAGCTAAGATCAGGATGTAAAGTAAATAAGTAAAGGAATTAGTTATAAAGAAAGAAAAATGCATACACACATATATGTGTTTCTATAGGTATATAATATATGCATACAGATAATACATATATACATTTATAACATGTATATATACTATATCTATTAATATACACATATTCAATAGATATAATCATTTCAAACAGGGTTGTAATATTTCTGTCCAGTACCCACAGACTATAACAGTACCCCAATGATAGTCAAGGGAGTTCTCCCTTCTAGTGTTGGCCAGGGGTCTAAGATTTCTCAAGACAGTATAGAATATTTTATGCCTTTGGCTATCTCTCAGAACTTAAAGAGAGATACTCTTTCTGAAGACACACTTCAGAGACAGGACTTGGAGGAATCAATCTACAACTTACCTGGAAACCTCCTCCCTGAGGACTAGCTCTCATAGTATTGGAAGGTAGTTCTTGAGCTGTCAAGGGAGACAAGGAATCAATAGCCATACATAAATGTAAAGTTCACAAACCACAACAGTGATCAACATGGCAACATATTCTCAAGTGTGCAATAGTGGCACTAGTATCATGGGGATAACCAATAGACTTACGTTTTCCTCATGCCTGCCTTGTCCTGTAAACCTAGCAAAGTAAGTACCTATGGCTAGAAAGTTCACAGACTCTAGAGGAGAACCTAGAAGTACCAGTTTCCCAATCCTGTATAATCTGTATGTGTACCTTACATACTCATTCTTTTACAAACGAGTATAGTGCTCACTCTTCATCAGTAGGCCTCTTCCTCTTCTTCCTCTTTTTCCTTTTCTTCCTTCTTCTTCCAAGATGAAGGGGATTGCAGACATGTAAAAGTGGTCAGAAGCTGGAGAATAAGTGACTGTGAGAAGCCCGTCCCCACTTCTCAGCCATTTTACTTCCTTAGTCACAAATTATTTACTTCCACATTTTCCTGGTTTGTCTGTCATTATGAACTGGAGAAGCTCATCTTGGCAGAAATACTTCTCTTTATGGAATTGAGTATTTAACTACTTTGTCACACTGAGCTGCCAACTATCTAGCAAGACCTCACCTGCCACTCAGACACATTCTTTTCCTTAATACACCACTCTACATTCTGTCACATGCTCTATGTCTGCCTTTAGTGTAGGAAAGCTAGAGTTTTAAGAAAAAGTGAAGTTACTAAAAAAACCACGGTGTATACAAAAATTGGGCTCAGAAGAATTCTTTTTAGAGAAAATATCTCATGAAGGGTTAAATCCCATGAATACCTGCACAGGCATAGCTTTCCCTGGTCAAAGAAAACAGAGGTATAAATGGATAACTTGATTTCTGTAATGTAATATTCTGTAATTTGTGTGTGGTGTTTTGTGTGTGTGTGAGTGTGTGTGTGTGTGTGCATGTGTGTGTTTGTGTGAGGGGGCTTTCAGTGTATACAGAAGATCATTGAAATGTCTCTACCACTGTTTAAAATAGTGTCTAGTAACATAGTAAAGAAGTCTCATCTATACACCTTCCCCCAAATGGAACAATAAAAGAGTTAAAAACATTCACCTTCTGACAGATAACTTAGAATGACACTTCAGAACGTACCTAAATGATAGGGATGGCCCCTTTGCCATCGGAAATCACACCTTGGTAAATTATCTTCTGCTACCTGTGGAACTTCCAAGATCAGTTAGATGGGCTAAGAAAACTGCTCTTGGGAGATCATGGTCCTTATTGCACTTCCTGCTTCAGCTAAGATGTAGATTATAATCATTTTGTATTATGGCTTTCATGGATAGGACCTTTCCTGGTGCCATATGTTTTTGTATCATGATGGATTCAAATCCCTCAAATCCCAGGTGTTTTATCACATTGCTAAGGATAGTCAGTTATTCATCATGCTACTTCCTGGATGCTGATTAGGCTTTCATGGAGACCAAAACCAGAATATGGTTTTACCTTGCAAAGGGATGTGGCCTAATGTTATCTTTTAAACTAGCTGCCTGGGATAACATGCAGCGTCCAGACTTGGCAGGCACGGGGCCAATGTTGGGCAAATAACTAAATGTAGGAAAGCTTCTCCATGAGTATGTGTCCTTTCCACTCAAATATTTAGGTCTGTATTTGGTTGCACTACAGCTATGAAATCTTAAGAGCAGTAATATATTATTTGTTTATTTATTTACCTTAGAATTTAGAGATGTGTCTACAAGAGATCTGTGTTTAAGAAGTTTTAAGTCATTATTTAATTTCTAATTTTATACTCTTGCTGGAATTAACTTTAGAAAGCAGCAATGAAAATTACTTTTTCAGAGCAAGTAAAACACCCCTTCTTGATGACTGCAGGTTGTAAGATCAGTCATGAGCTTCATATTGTTTTGGCAGAGCGGTGTGGGATGGTGTTTTCCACTTGTTAAAGCTTAATCTACTTCTTTAAGCTTTGACTGGATGCCTGCTAACTGGCAAGTCTAGCAGTCTCTTCTTTTGCTGGCCACAGCATCCCTGTTCTCCATGGGAAACTCCCATAGGCTGTGTGGCCTGAGAAACACCGGTCTTCTCTCTGGATTTAAGGTTGATCAGGAGTTTAGGATTAGCGAGTTTCTTTATATGAGATTGGACTAAACAAGTCTGTTCCCCTGTAAGGTCACTAGATTGGTAAGTAGTGAAATTAGAAGAGATCCTGTCAACCTATAGGGGGGAATCTACCTAAGAATAGAGAAAGCATTCTGAGGTACACGTGGGTACAGTGGAGTGCAAAGTTTCTCTTGGGCTTTTCATTTACAATTTGTTGTCTTATCTATTTAATGAATCTCATGCCAAACCCTAAAATAATCCAAGTATTTTAAGGAATGCATCACTAATGAACACAGTCTACTTTCTATCTGTCTCAACTTTGTTGCAAACTTACAGAAAATTGCATCAATGGCAAAGGAACTTTTGTAGGTCCCTGGAAACATCTTTGGTCTTATTCCTATGGACAACTGTGGTTGGACATAGATATATCATTTCTTTTTGTGGCATACAATGATGACACACAAGGAAACTGATGTAGATTATAATAATTTACTCCAAATTACAATGATCAGCAAACCACTAGTACCAAGGCAGGAACTGAAGTTTTTCATGTCCTGAACTCTTGATTCACTTTCTGCTACCTTCTGCCAATAGTTCAAATGAGGCTATACTAACCTTCTACCTACAAATGTTTTATCAGAAGAGAAGAATTCTCAATTTTTTAAACTAAAATATTTAGTTCTTTGAGAATTTCATACAATGTTTTGATCATATTCACTCTCTTTGCCCAAATCCTATATCACTCCATCCGAATCCATTAAATAATTTCTTTCAAGAGCTGCTTGAACCAAGAACATGACAACAGTAGCTCTCAACATTAATCAGTGCTTGACATGTATTGGCATACAGCAGCTGACTTTTCACATTGTTAGATGTGTGCAAAAAATAAAAAATCTCCGTATCAATGAATAAGTATACAGAAGGCTTCAATAAGAGAATACATAAACATCAGAACAAGTCAACTGTAATTTTGATTACAGCGAAGTGATTTGCAGTTGGCTTCTATGCAGAGTATTTAGGTAGGGTCTGGTGGAGCTCAATGGTGGCTTATCCTCACATATTTCTGTGTGGGTGATGGTCACTGCCTCAAGGCGTGAATCTTGTTACAAATAGCTTCACAGAAAAGTAAACTAGTTAGTAAATACTCCCGGGCTAGTCATTTCCAGGATTCTGTACCATATCTACAAAGGATTCCTTTTGTTTTTAGGGATACCCACTTCCAAAGTAAACCATGCTTATGTTGACTTTTATTTGAAAAAATATATATCTACATAAAAAACATCAGACCAAGTACACATTCATGAACCAATATGGCAATCCCCTTAAAAAGTAAACTGAGCAAGAAGTTCCTAGAAGTCCCAGAATTTAGCCATGTTTTTATTCCTTTGGTCATTGCTTGCCCTCAAACAAATAAAGGTGTGTTGACATCATGTGTATCATCTTTACAGCAGTACAAGGCTTAATCTCTTGATTAGTGACACATAACATAGAGGCCATATAAAGAACATGTTAGCTGGCAATGGTCTCTGAATTTCTGGAAGCTTCTCTGGTTATCTTGGAGTTTCTTGCCCCTTGACTTCAGTGGGCTATGAGAGGCAGGTTAGCCTATGTGTTCACAGACACATCATAAATATAAGGTCAAGACTGAGAAGATAGATAAAACCAGGCTATTAGCTCCTCAAGGTCATGGCAGAAAGATGATAAGGAGGAAGTTATGCTGAGGTGTCAGATTATTAGCCATTGGTATAAAGAGTATTACTTATTCCTGTCAGTAACTGCCATTTCTCTTGTCCTGACAGGGAGGGAGATTTGGCAGGAAACGCCAATTGGCTGGGAGACTGCTTGTGGAGGTGAAGGCAGACATTAGTTTCCAGTGAACTTACACTTTCTGATCTCCATTTTTATCCAGCCAAAACTCAAAATTCATAATTTTGGAATCTACACAGAAAAACAAGAAGCCGCTGTGAATAGTTTGGGACATTTGATTATACCACTGAACTTGGGCAGGCCAATTAATCTCTAAACCTCAGATTCTAACCTGTGAAATGTTCATTTCTGAGGGTTTGTGAGATGTTCAGTCAGCACTGAATGGCTACTTTGTGGTAGATACTGTATCCTGAATGGCAACAGAAAGATTTTCCTTATGGCATTCAGACTAGACAATTGACTAGATATTAGTCAGCTGTGATTTCATTGTGAAGTTACAATACTAGAGTGACTGTGCCTGCACAAGTCATACACTGTACAGCTCCAGAGGGAGCCATTCCTCCTGAGTGCCTTCTGTGGAGCATTACACTACATACACTAGAACTACATTGTAACACAGTTCAAGAAAAACACTCTAAAAGACGAAAAGAGGCTCTAGTAGACAAAATAAAAATGATAACTAAGTTAGATTTGTGTTGGAGAATATTTTTGAAGAAAACGATTCTTTTGTTGGTCTATCCATTTTATTTCTGAGGCTGTGATAAAATAATCAAAAAGCAGTTCCAGACTAATAGTCCATCATTGTTGGCAAGTTAAGGGAAGGGCTTCAAACAGCTTTTTATATCACAAACATGCAGAGAGAAATGAATTCATGCATACTTACTTGCACACTTGCTTAATCTCTCTACTCTTACATAGTTCAGGATACCCTCTCTAGGAAATGGAGCTGCCCATATTGGAATGAGTCTTCCCACACCAACTAAGTAAGAACAATTTCTAATAGATGTGCCCAGTGGCCACCTAATCATTAAGGGCTCTCTTATTAGGAGACTCTAGGATGTATTAGGTTGTATTGAACAAACAATAACCATCATAGCTGGATGCAGCAGGACTAGGAAGTAGCTCAGTGCCTAATACATAGCATGATCTCTAGTGTCCTTATACTTATGTAAACTGGGAGTCTGAGTGACAGCACTTTCACTTAGAGCATATGCCATTGGTTTTCTGTTCATGAAAATTTCTCCTGTGCCTATGTGTTCTAAGTTCTTCCCCTTTTTCTCTTCTATTTGTTTTAGTGTACTTGGTTTTTATCTGGAGGTCTTTGATCCACTTGGACTTGAGCTTTGTACAAGGAGATAAGAATGGGTTGATTTGCATTCTTTTGCATGCTAACTGCCAGTTGAAACCACACCATTTGTTGAAAATGCTGCCTCCTTTTCTTTGAATGGTTTTTGCTCCTTTGTCAGAGATCAATTGACCACAGGTGTGTGGCTCATTTCTCGATCTTCAGTTCTGTACCATTGATCAGCATGCCTGATTTTGTATTGATACCATGCAGGTTTTATTACTATAACTGCAATACAACTTGAGGTCAGGGATGGTGATTCCCCTGGAAGTTCTTTTATTGTTGAGAATAGTTTTTTATATTCTGGGTTTTATTTTGTTCCAAATGAAGTTTCAAATTGCTCTTTCTAACTCTATGAAAAATTGAGTTGAAATTTTTATGGGAATTGCATTGAATTTGTAGATTTCTTTTGGCAAGATGGAAATTTTTACAATTTTGATCCTTCCAATCCATGAGCATGGGAGATCTTTCCATTTTCTGAGATCTTCTTCAATTTTCTTCCTCAGAGACTTGAAGTTCTTGTCAAACAAATCTTTCACTTGGTTGATTAGAGCCACCCCGAGGTATTTTATAATATTTGTAAATAATATGAAGGGTGTCATTTTCCTAATTTCTTTCTCAGCCTGTTTATTCCTTGACTGGAGGAAGGCTACTGATTTGTTTGAGTTAATTTTACATGCAGCCACTCTGCGGAAGTTGTTTATCAGCTGTAAAATTTGTCTGGTGGAATTTTTGGGGTCATTTAAGAGTACTATCATATAATCTGCAAATAGTGATATTTTGAGTTCTTCCTTTCTGATTTGCATCCATTTGACTTCTTTTTGCTATCTAATTGTCTGACTAGGATTTTTAGTACTGTATTGAATAGTTAGAGGGATAGTGGGCAGCCTGGTCTCTGATGTTAGTGAGATTGCGTTGAGTTTCTTGCCATTTAGTTTGATGTTGGCTACTGGTTTGCTGTATATTGCTTTTACTCTGATTAGATATGAGCCTTAAATTTCTGATCTTTATAAGATTTTTAATGTGAAGGGGTGTTGAATTTTCTCAAATGCTTTCTCAGCATCTAAAGAGATGATTATGTGGTTTTTATCTTTATTTATATAGTTGATTGTGTTGATGAATTTCTGTATATTGAACCATCCCTGCATCCCTGGAATGAAGCCTACTTGATCATGATGGATCATTCTTTGGATGTGTTCTTGGATTCAGTTTGCATTCTTGGATTGTATTTTTTCATCGATGTTCATGAGCAAAACTAGTCTGACATTATCTTTCTTTGTAGGTCTTTCAGTGGTTTAGGTATGAATGTAATTGTGGTTTCGAAGAATGAGTAGGTTCATTTTGTTTCTATTTTGTGGAATAGTTTGGAGAGTATTGGTATGAAGGTCTGATAGAATTCTACACTAAATCCATCTGGGATTGTTTTTAGTTGGAGGATTTTAATGACTGCTTCTATTTCTTTGAATTTTGTGACTGTTTATATGGTTTATCTGTTCCTGATTTAACTTTGGTATCTGATATCTATCTAGAAAATTGTTCATTTTCTCTAGATTTTCCAGTTTTGTTGAGTTGAGCCTTTATAGTAGTGTCTGCTAATTTCTTGAATTTTATCAGCTTCTGCTGTTATGTCTCCCCTTTCATTTTTGATTTTTTAATTTGGATACTTTCTCTGTGCCCTCTAATTAGTCTAGATAAGGGTTTATCAATCTTGTTTATTTTCTCAAAAAACCAGCACCTGACTTTGTTGACTCTTTGTAGAGTTCTTTTTGTTTCTTCTTGGTTGATTTCAGCTGTGAGTTTGATTACTTCCTGGTGTATACTCCTTTGGGGTGTATCTGCATCTTTTTGTTCTAGAGCTTTTAGGTGTGCTGTCAAGTCATTAGTGTATGCTCTCTCCAGTTTCTTTTTGGAGGCGCTCAGAGCTGTGAGTTTTCCTCTCAGTACTGTTTTTATTGTTTCCCATAATTTGGGCATACTGTGCCTTCATTTTCACAAAATTCTAAAAACAATTTATTTCTTCCAGGACTGAATTATCATTCAGTAGAGCATTACTCAAATTCCATGTGTATGTATGCTTTTTTGTTGTTTTTGTTGTTACTGAAGACAAGCCTTAGTTCATGGTGATCTGATAGGATGCATGGGATTATTTTGATCTTGTATCTGTTTAAGCCTGTTTTGTGACCAACTATATGGCTAGTTTTGGAGAAGGTACTGTGAGGTGCTGAGGAGAAGGTATATTCTTTTGTTTTAGGATGAAATGTTCTATATATGTCTTTTAAATCCATTTGGTCCATAACTTCTGTTAGTTTCATGGTGTCTCTGTTCAGTTTCTGCTTCCATGATCTGTCCATTGATGAGAATGGGGTGTTGAAATCTCCCACTATTGTTGTGTATGCACTATAGTAGAGTTTCTTATAAATGTGGGTTCCCTTCTATTTGGAGCATAGGTGTTCAGGGGAGAGAGTTTATTTTGATACATTTTTCCTTTAATGAATAAACCATTTCCTTCCTTATCTTTTTTGATAACTTTTGGTTGAAAATCTATTTTATTTGATATTGGAATGGCTACTTCAGCTTGTTTCTCTGGACCATTTGCTTGGAAAGTTTTTTTTTCCAGTCTTTTACTCTGAGGTAGTGTCTGTCTTTGTCACTGGCATGAGTTTCCTACATGCAGCAAAATGCTTGATTCTGTTTATGTATCCAGTCTGATAGTCTGTGTCTTTTTATTGGAGAATTAAGTCTATTGATGTTAAGAGATATTACGGAATAGTGATTGTTGTTTCCTGCTATTTTTGTTGTTAGAGGTAGAATTATGTTTGTGTGCTTTCCTTCTTTTAGGCTTGTTGCAAGGAGATTATTTTCTTGCTTTTTCTGAGATGTAGTTTCCATTTCTGTGTTGGAGTTTTCTATATATCATCCTTTGTAGGGCTGGGTTTCTGGACAGATATTGTGTAAATTTATATTTTTCCTGAAATATCTTTGTTTCTCCATCCATGGTAATTGAGAGCTTTGCTCAGTATAGTAACCTGGGCTGGCATTTGTGTCCTCTTAGGGTCTGTATGATGTCTCTTCAGGATCTTCTATCTTTTATAGTCTCTGATGAAAAGTGTGATATAGTTTTGATCTGTCTGCCTTTATATGCTACTTGGCCTTTTCCCCTTATTGCTTGTAGTAGTCTTTCTTTGTTTTGAACATTTTGTGTTTTTACTATTATGAGTTGGGAGAAGTTTTTTTTTTCTGGTCCTATATATCTGGAGTTCTTAGGCTTCTTGTATGTTCATGGGCATATCTTTCTTTATGTTAGGAAAGTTTTATTACATAATTTTGTTAAGATATTACTGGGTCTTTTAGTTGGGAGTCTTCATTATATTCTATACCTATATGTTTTATCTTTTCATCGTGTCCTGGATTTTCTAGATGTTTTGTGTTAGGAGCTTTTTGATTTTTGCATTTTTTTCTGACTGTTGTTTTAATGTTTTCTATGGTATCTTCTGCCCCTTAGATTCTCCCTTCCATCTTTTGTATTTTGTTGGTGATGCTTGTGTCTATGATTCCTGGTCTTTTTTTCCCTAGGTTTTCTCTCTCCAGAGTTGTCTCCACTTGTGTTTGTGTGTGTGTGTGTGTGTGTGTGTGTGTGTGTGTGTGTGTGTGTGTGTGTTTGTTTGTTTCTAATTTCTTTTTTAGATCCTGGATGGTTTTGCTCAAATTCTTCACCTGTTTGGTTGTGCTTTCCTGTCACTTTTTAGGGACTTTTTGTGTTTCCTTTTTAAGGGCATCTACTTGTTTACCTGTATTCTCTTGATTCTCCTGTCTTTCTTTAAGGGAGTTATACATATGCTTTTTGAGGTCCTCCATCAGCAACATGAGGTATGATTTTAAGTCCAAATCTTGTTTTTCTTGTGTGTTAGGATATCTAGTACTTGCTGTGGTAGGAGAACTTTGTTTTGACAATTCCAGGTTGGCTTGGTATCTGATGCTTAGGTTCTTGCACTTGCCTCTTGCCATCTTGTTATCTATAATGCTAGTTGAGTTTGTTGTCTCTGACTGGAGCTTGTCTTGCCTATAGGCCTGTGGGCCCCTGTGCTCAGGAGAAAGATGACTCCTGTGTATTCAGCTCTCTTCAACAGGGTGTGAGTTCTAATGGCAGTGGGCCAGCTCTATCTCTGAATGCAGATGGAGTCTGAAAGGGTCTGATCCCAGGCATCACTGCAATATCTATGCTCTGAGAGTTCCCACAGGCTCTCTCTGGACAGTCAGTGCAGAGAAAATCTGGACTCACCATGGGGTCAGAAGGCTCCTCTGAGTGCCCTCTGCAGGCATGCCTTGAGTCCTGATGGCAGTGGGTAGGCTCTAGCTCAGGGCACAGCTGAAGTACATGCAGAATTATTTGACCCATCCCTGACTTCTTGTGCATGTTTTCCTCCACTTTTTATGGTGCTTTTCAGGTTACATGGAAGTCTTTTGATGTGTATGTGAATTGCCTTTCTTTTCTCCAACAAAGACCATGAGATCTGCATGGCAGCTTTACCCTCCACACATTCTCCTGTCTCTGTTACTTTGTTTGCTGCCCATTTCTTTTACAAAGTCACCAAGGCCTAGCCATGAAAGAGCTAGAAAAAAATATGTCACTTTTATAGGGTGACTCATTTTTTCATGTAGTTGAGACTGGTGACATTGAATTTAAACAGGATTATAGTTTGACTTCTCCAACTCTGTTGAATATTCTGGTTGGATGGCATCATGTCTTCACTGAACCAGAAGAAGTAAACCTATTTCCATGGACTTGAAATATTCTGTTGGAAGTTTTTTTATTGTTGGAAACTGATTTTAGACACATCATGAAACCCACTGTTGATTAACAATCTACTATGTACTTAGGTCTGCATTTACCTTAAAGAAGGAAAGAATCATGACTTTAGTATTAGAACTTTGAAAAATTAAAAATAACTTTTCAGAAAATGTAAGAAAAGGGTCATGGTTACTTATTTGAGTGGGCACATGTGTGTGGATGACAGAAGAGATGTTCAAGTGATGTTTCTTGCAATGCCACTTCTCTCTCTCTTTTTTTTTTTCTATTTGTTTGAGACAGAATATCTCACTGGAACAGAACTCACTAACTAGGAATTCATTCTAACCAATGAATTCCAGTGATCTGATGGTCTCTGCATCTCTCTTGCACTGGAATCACTAGTGTACGCCACCATGTTTGGATCAACCACAAGTCCTCATACTTGCAAGGTGAGTGCTTTCCCATCTCTCTCCACTCTAACATACAGTTGATCTTATTTTGAGTTTTGCAGTTAATATTTGATGTTGCCTCATAAGTTTCAGGGTTGGGTAATAGTTCTACCCCTGGAAGTGACATAATCTCGTTTCCTCTCCCCTTTACCTTCTTTCCTAATGAGTGGCAGATGTCTGCAGTGAAAGGTGCCAAGTTTTAATAATAAATAAATATCTTCCTGTTCAGTAATCTACTGTGGGAAGCAGGGATGAATGAACCCAGGTGTGACTTACACTGGACTTAGATGATCCTGTGGCATCAAAGACCCCAGGAGTCTGGTGACTTCCTACTTCTGATCAGTGTGCACAGTAAGAATCGGGTGACAGTTCATGTCCAGAGGAATGCTAATGCTGTCTGGGCCAGTGTATATGGGGCATAACCTACCCTATAGAAAGTCTCAGAACCTGCATTGTGGAGACGCTGGTGTCTGCTGTCTGTCTTCCTCTGTAGAAGCACAACAAATGTCTCCATTTATTCTTTTTATGTGCTTCTTTGTAAATTCCACTCATCCTTCTCTTTGAATTTTGATTAACAATACTGTCAGTAGAGCAATTTAATGCCCATGGAAAGGTTCTGTTTATGAAGCATTTTCTTTTTCTGATTTTCCTGGTAGTTGGAATCAAAAGGCTGTTTTATGCTTGAAAAACTCTCTATTGTTTTCTCCCCTATGAATGTGAAGTAGAAACTAACAGAATAAGTTATCTTTTCTTTCCTGTGTAACTTTATCTGCACTGTTCTGGGTCTCTGCCCTTGACTTCAGGCTGCACAGGCACAGAAATGCATCTGCATTTGGATGCTTTAGATTTAGCCTAGAAAGGAGCACCATTAGGGACTCCTTGTATTCTTAACCCAAATTTAACTGCTTTGCATGTGGTACCAATTGCTTTCGTGATTGTGAAATAACAGAGTGAAGGACACTTGAGAGGGACTATTGGAGGCAGAGCAGAGACATTCTCTAAATCTCATTTGTTAGCACCAGTTTTTCAGTAGCCTCTTCTAGCCAATTTAAGTATATGAGCACCATTCATGATGTTTGCCATTTAGTATGATTCTCATAAGTGCCTGGCACATGTTACACATTATGGGCAAAAGGTACATAATTACAGCTCTGGACACATCCAAGTGTGACTCACACTGCATTTCCAAATCATGCAATAAACAAAGTGACTTAACTTAGTTAGAACTGGATGTTCAAACTTCAATTAGTATAAAGAGCTCTGAAGTAGCAAAGAGAAGGGTCTCACCAATCTATATTCCATAAATGCTTGGTCCATGTTATAGCCACTGCTTCAGGGCTTCCAGGAGGACAAGGTAGACGTGGATTCTCAAGTAGTGTACCATTATTCTTTTCTCCAGCACATTAGCCACTCAGCTTAGTGAAAAGAGAGTCCTGTCTTGTCCAGGGAGGTTGTACTTGAGGCTGGTTAAACCTCTGCAAGCATATGCACAGACACAGAAAGAGACACACACACACAGAAAAACAGACAGATGCACAAAGACACATACAAAATCTATACACACATATACATGGATACATGCAAACACAAAGAGACATACACAAACACATACACACATATACACAATATACAGACGCATACACAAACACACATACACACAAACACACATGTATACACACACAAATACATATGCACCTATACATAGAAATAGACACAAACTCACAGATATGCACAAATGTACACACACACACACACACACACACACACACACACACACACACACTTACCTTTGGTGGTGGTTATCTCTATCAGGCTACGGGGAGAGTTAGTTGGAACAACACTGAAATCTAATGGGATAGGAGCTGAGGGATCTGTGTTCTAGATGAGTGACTTATCTTGCAAAGCTCTTGGGATTCTTCCTGCTTAGATACTCTCTCAACTAGCGCAAGAATTAAATAAAAGCAAAACAAAACCATTTTTCCTCCAGAGATGGGGCACATGTCAGGAGGGAAAACCAGCTTCCTGCAGGGCACAGAGCATCAGTTAGTAGTGAGTAGACATCAGACAAGCTGTGAAGCCAATGCGTTCCACAGTGGGGTTTTTGGATGACCGATAGTCAACAGTTCATAGATTAAATGTTTAAGGTTATAGATGGATTTCCATTATGGAGGATCTATATTACTGTCAGCACATTATTTCCCCTACAATTCTGGTTTATAGAGTTCTTGAAATGTTCAAACTCCAGGAAGAAAGTTGATTGTATATTCTATTGATTTTTTTAGTTGAATAAAATCTTGGATCAGAGATGCTGGGGTAATTCATGAAACACATTGTTTTAGTTGATTGGTGAGGTCAATGATAGAAATGATATTATAAAATTCCCATTTCTTCTTAGCACTGGACATATAAAATACTTTATGGCAAGTGACTAACCTAAATAAAGACTGGGCCGCATTTTGTCACTCATTCTCTATGACTAGAGCTCAATGTGAGGAACACTTGTTGAGATGGGAGGTGATGGAACCCTTATCGCTCTCCATGTTTATCTACTAAAGACCTCACCAAAAATTCAGCTTGGAATGTTCATTTAAATCTTCTATTACATCTGAAAAGGTCTAAAATAGGAGAATGGGAACACGTCAGGGTTATTTTATTTGATTTTTCTGGTTGTAGATAGGGAGAAAAAGGAGCTTGAAGTTTTTATGCAGATTAGGTGATTAGACAAAAACAAACAAACAAAAAAACTAAGCTTAACTGAACAAAGTAAAATATGCCTAAATACTAAATAGAAATGTTGCAGAGATTGAACTGAATGTCACAAGGAGAAGTCTACTCTAATTGATGGAGAATGTATTTATGAATGTTATTTGCTTAGAGAGAATAGATTGTGTCTCAGGAGACAGGCAGTTAGTAGAGAAGGCAAAAAAAGAGCTCAGAAAGAAACTGGAGCTCAGGACAGAGGACAGTCACAGAAGAACAGGAAGCTTAAGGCAGAACACCTGTCCTCAGGGGGTATTGATTTACAACAGGCAAAAAGGGTTTCTTAGTATGTGAACTACATGAGCCCTTCATTACACCCCACAGACACACTAACGACCCCAACAGTCTGCTGCTATCCCGCAATAGCTAGGGAAGTCCTATCTCAAAATATTTTTTTTGTAAAAATCTGAGCACTTAAAAATTCTTTGTGAAGAGATTAAGAAGTCCCAGGACATGTTTGCATTGATTCAATGTCTCGGGAAGAGTTTGGCTACACAGTGTGAAAGATACTTCTTTTGTTTCCCCTGCATAGAATCCTCTGCAGATTTCCAATGTTTCCTTGACTGTAAAGGCTCTGCCCATCCCTTGCTGGAGGATGGAGAAAATGATGGGGCATCCAGCATGTCTTTAAAGGGACATAACAGTTAAATCCATTTTAATTTCAGTGAAATCATTCCTTTGGGTGGGAGGAATAGTTGTGGTCCTCAAATTAGCCATTAGTGGAGTGACTGTCCATCTGTTAGCTTCAAACTATCGATCTCTTTGGGAAAATGAAAAATAAAAGTAAAATGCAGTCTGAAATGGGTTCTGTGTGCTGTGAACCATAAAAGATACCATTTGAATTAATGAATAATAAATAGAGAAGCTTTTGGTTGGACTCATTTTTTTTATCCCAATTTCTCTATGAAACAAATAACCATTAACTTGTCTGCTGGTCACTTCTCAGGATGCATTGACAAATGTGACAGGAACATTATATGGTGTCAGAAATCATCTTTTTTTGTCAATGTCACCTTGTAATTCATGACTTTGTAGTTTCTTACATTCATGAAAGACTCTTAAATATAGAAAAAGGCCAGAAATCTTCAGGATATATACACAGACTGAGACCTATTAAGGCAGCATGTGGGAATTAGGCCATCTACTTTAATTCCTCATGTAATTCTACGTGAAACAATTATAGAACACAAAGATTCAGTGAAGAACCATTGGTATCAATGGAATTTGTATGTCAGTTCTAATCTATGAATGTAAATTCATAAGCAAGACTGTCTTTGCATTTGGAATTTATCAGGGTTAAAAAATTAAATGGCTATGTGCAAATTTTCTCTTATTTTATTGGCTCCATTTCGATGACTATGGATACTGTTTAAATTCTCTAATGCTATTATTACTCTGGAAGCACAAGTCACCTTTTACAATGTCTTAGTAATTCAAAAACAAAAGAGAAAGAAAAAAAAGTGTATTCCGAGCTTTTGGGCTAGTATCTGCTTATTAGTGAGTGCATATCATGAGTGATTTTTTTTGTGACTGGGTAACCTCACTCAGGATTATAGCTTCTAGTTCTATCCACTTGCATAGGAATTTCATGAAGTCATTGTTTCTAATAGCTGAGTAGTACTCCATTGCGTAAATGTACCACATTTTCTGTATCCATTCCTCTGTTGAAGGACATCTTGGTTCTTTCCCGCTTCTGGCTATTTTAAATAAGGCTGCTATGAACATGGTGGAGCATGTGTCCTTGTTATATCTTTGTTGGAGCATCTTTTGGGTATTTGCCCAGGAATGTTATAGCTGGCTCCTTAGGTTGTACTATATCCAATTTTCTGAGTAACTGCCAGACTGATTTCCAGAGTGGTTGTATCAGCTTGGATCCTCACCAACAATGAAGAAGTGTTTCTCTTTCTCCACATCCTGGCCAGTATCTGCTGTCACCTAAGTTTTTGACCATAGTGTGAGGTAGAATTTCAAGGTTGTTTTGATTTGCATTTCCCAGAAGACTAGGGATGTTGAGCATTTCTTTAAGTGCTTCTCACCCATTTTGTATTTCTCAGTTGAGAATTCTTTTCTTAGTTTTGTACCCTATTTTTAATAGGATTATTTGATTATATGGAGTCTAACTTCTTGAGTTCTCTGTATATATTGGATATTAGCCCCCAGAATACCCATGAAATAATTTGCAGACTTTATGAAGCTCAAAAAGAAGGAAAGCCAGAATGTGGATGCCTCAGTCCTTCTTAGAAGGGAGAACAAAACACTCATAGGAGGAAATAAAGGGACAAATAGAGGAGCAAGGATTTAAGAAAAGATCATGCAGAGACCACCTCACATGGAGCCCCATCCCATATGTATCCATTAAACCTAAGCACTATTGCTGATGCTAGGAAGCGCTTACTGGCAGGAGCCTGGTATGATACAGTCTGCCAGAGCCATCCTGATAGAGCTGAGCATGCTTGTGGCTAACCATCGAACTGAACATGGGGACCCCGAGGAAGAAGCTAGAGAAAGGATTGAAGTAGCTGAAAGGTTTTGTAACCCCATGCGAAGAACATTATCAACCAGCCGAACCCTCCACAGTTCCCAGGAACTAAAACACCAACCAATGAGTTTGCATGGAGAGCCCCAATGGCTCCATTTGCGTTTGTACCAGAGAAAAGCATGGTCTGGAATCAATGGGAGGAGAGGCCTTTGGTCCAGTGAAGGCTCATTTTCCCAGTGTAGGGAAATGTCAAGTCACTGAGGTGAGAGGTTGGTTGGGAGAGGGAGCACCTTCATGGAGGCAAGGGGAGTGGGAGGGACATGGAATTGGGGGAAAGGGGATAACATTTGAAGTGTAAATACAGAGAATATCCAATAAAAATAGAACAAAACCAAATAAATGTGAATTTGGGATGTACCGTTCCTGGAAAAAGATAGAGTTTGTTTCCCAAAACCCATGTTGAGCAGCTCACAGCTCCTGTAACACTAGCTTCAGAAGAATCTCACACCACTGGCCTTCATTTGAACCTTCACACACAGTATCTGTACTGGTTGGTTTTGTGTGCCAACTTAACACAAGCTGGAGTTATCACAGAGTAGGGAGCCTCCCTTGAGAAATTGCCTCTGTGAGATCCAGCTGTAAGGCATATTCTCAACTAGTAATCAAGGGGAAAGGCCCAGCCTATTGTGGGTGATGCCATCCCTGGACTGGTGGTCCTGAGTTCTACAAGAAATTAGGCTGAGCAAGCCAGGTGAAGTAATCCAGTAAGTAACACCCCTCCATGGCCTCTGCATCAGCTCCTGTCTCAAGGTTCCTATCCTGTGTGAGTCCCAGTCTTGATTTCCTTTGGTGATGAACAGCAATGTGAAAATGTAAAAGCTGAATAAACCATTCCCCTCCCATACCAAAAAAAAAAAAAAAAAAAAAAAAAAAAAAAAGGAAAAAAAAAAATGTCCCTGTGGTTGTTCTTTTCTACCAAGTGTTTTCTGGAAGAAATGAGATTGAAACCATTCAAAGGAAATGAACTTTTAAAAATGTTCCAAGATCAGAATAGAAGCTGCTTGGCTGTGCCACTTCTCAGGAAAATGCCACCACCTCAGGCTCACAAGAAAAAAGGTTGGCATGGCCAATGGCTCAGCAGGCAAGGTACCTTCTGTCAGTCCTGGATATGTGAGATAATCCTTAGGACCCATGTAGTGACAGACAAACCCAGACTTCTACAATCTGACTTGTGACCATCACTTAGCCACAGAAGTGCTGTCATACTCACACACCCCTTCATGTTGAAAGAAACAAGATGCAATTTAAAAGTTAAGAAATAAAATCTATGGTTTATATTTCTGGGAAAAATAGTAAGAGTTTACTGTGGGAATTCTTTTCAAATGGGAGCTTATTTTGTTTTTGAAATTTAAATTACACTTGTTTATTTATTGATTTTTATGGTGTGTGTGTGTGTGTGTGTGTGTGTGTGTGTGTGTGTGTGTGTGCGTGTGTGTATGTTGTGTGAATACCCTACTGTGCTTTGGCTGTATGGATGCCAGAGGATAACCTGTTGGAATGAGTTTCTTCCTCCTACTACATGGGTCCTGCATATGGAATGTAGGTCATCAGGCATTGGAACAGGACCTTTACCCACCTTTGGCCATCTTACTATCTCCTGGACTCATTTAGAAAGCAAACTAATCTTGTTTTTATTTTTTATTGTGTTTGTGCATATCATGAGAGCTGGAGAAAACTGAGGAAGAAAACTCGTTTACTAAATGAATTCTTGCCCAGTCTTTGTGGTAAAATAAGCTACAGAAATGTATAAAATGAAGGTGACTATTCGCCTGGTAGCCATTTAATCACAGAAGATGTTTGTGTTTATTCCTGTGTTGCTCAAAGAAATAGTAAGCGTATATAATCTTCCAGTTTGATAGCATAGATTACATACTAACATTAAAGAATGATCTCTGACCTGGACCTGGATCACTCTGAAGATAGTTATTCTGCTACAAGGTAAGCATGTACAAAGGCTACATCGTCACCTAATTGCCAAGCATCTTTGAGCTAGATACTTAACAGTAAGTCAGTATTCGCCTTTATAAGTCCTATCAATTTGTCCTGTATTTCTTCCATATAATATTTGACTGAGAAATTACAGCCATTCAAGAAATAGCAAAAAGATCCTTCATTTTTATCTAACTTTCTTTGGAGGCCTAGGAGGAAGTTGTGATCTCATTTTTCTTCCTGTTTCCCATGTTTGGCACATGTTTCTGGAGATCTGGAAAGTCAGCTTCATTCTATGTATGACAACTCTAAATTTCTGTCCTCTAAAGGGAGAGTTGGTTCTGGAACAGAACATACAGTGTGTTTTAGTAAACACGGATATGAAAAAAAAAATCAGATGTATAAAGTAGTGTTGATCTTCCTCTTCTCCTTCTCCTGGGTCTCTGTTTTCATTGGGCAATATATATAATTTTAGGTTTCTGCTGTTTCCCGATTCTGTTGGTGACATTGTCATGCAGATTGCAATTCTAGAGTTCAACTCTAAATCTCTTGTTGTTGTTGTCTAAATCCCAATCACTTGAACCTCTTTTCCTTTCCTTTTTCTTTTCTTTCTGTTTTTTTTTTTTTTTTTTTTTTTTGGGCAGCAGAACTGAGAAAAATAACATTGGAGAAGCCAGTAATGTCTCCAATCAGCTTTGACTTAGCAATAAATAACCGAAGTCAGACTTGACTTTAGCCTTTAAGTATCTGAGAACAGGGGCCATAGATAAAGCTAATCTGAGTAAGGGTGCTGTTGACCAAGCAAGGTCAGAAATTTGGTGTCAGGTAACAGCCAACAGCCTAGTGGCAAGCTTAGAATTCCCTTGCTTCTGAGTTTGAGTGTGCTTGCCTGCCCTGTGACAATTGTGTGGGAGCACTGGTGATTTATGCACTATGCGGCTTTGCCTGATATGAAGAGTATTTTCAATGTAATGCTTTCTTTCTGTTTGGATAAATCTTTGTTTTATGGCTGAGTGGTCTGTCTTAGTTTTCCACATTCACTTACTTTAATTAAAAAATAAGATGTACTTTATGGAAAGAGCAGAAAAGTCAAATACTAAATGTGGAGTATGATTCCTCAACATTGAAGTAGAAACTAGGGGAAGAAGCTAGTGCATTTGTAAAAAAGGGATTTATTTTAATTTAATTATGTGTATGTGTGCATGACCCTATGTGGATGTACACATATGAATGCAGGTATCTGTGGTGGTCAGAAGAGAGTGTTGGGTCCCCTAAAGCTGCATTTACAAGTGTTTGTGAACCACCCTATGTGGGCGCTGGGAAATGAACTCGAATCTTCTGCAAGGTGCATAAGTGCTCTCAACTGCAAGGCCGTCTCTCCAACCGCACCTGTGCATTGCAACAAAACAAAGCAAGCCCCCAAACTTTACTGAGTTATAAATTATAAACACATACGTATAGATTATCCATTGTATGTATACATTTTTATTAGTTTTACAAAATGCATATGCTCGTGGGACCACTACCAGGAAATAGCATATTTTCATCATGTTAGAGAAACTCTTTTTGTCCTTTGGCAGTCTTGAAATCCCCAATCCCTGGCCCGAGGTAATTACTCATGTTCTGTCAAGTTAGTTGTGGTTTTGTGTGTGTATGTGTGGTTTTTAATAGAAATGGAATCTTGGAGAAAAGATTGTTTAATAATTGACTTCCTCTATTTAGCATGATTGTGACAGTCATTATGACGTCACACATATAAACAGGCTGTATGCATGGAACACCATCATCTATCATCTGTAGAGGAATATGACGGCTATTACATACTAATCCTGTTGCCTTAGAGTACACGTATAAGTCTTTATGTGGACTGCGCTTTAATTTTTCTGGGGTAAATACCTGGCCAGGGAGTTTCTGAGAGTCTTGGTAAAAAAAACAGTTTTACCATTGTAAGAGCATGTCAAGTTATCTTCCAATATGGTTCAAATATTCAATTTTGTTACTAGAAGTGTTTACAAGATTCAGTGTATGCATGTTTTATATGCATATAATCAATACTGTCTAGGTTATCTCTTGAGTTTAGAATTCAAATTGGAGGATAATTATTTTGTATTCCCTATGTATTACTATATTGATCATTTGAGTATATATTGTGATGTATTAATGGAAATCACCTAAACACCAACTCTCAATACAAACTTTTATTGAATGCCTTTTGTTAGAGGTTCACACTATATATAAGTTACATGTTTATATTGTATATTTATACACAAGTCTTGTCATACACACACACACATATAAAGCATAGCAGTAGAGAAATAACTATTATATATATATATATATATATATATATATATATATATATATATATATATATATGATTATCCATGGGAAGTATAGGTAAAATATGTAAGTAAATATATATAAATAAATGCTATATACATATATATATTTAAATCAGAGAATGACCATCTTTTCACTATTAATTTGTATTTTTACTTTATTTAGTTAATTAATTAATTAGTATGTGTGGGCACATGCATGCCAGATCACATGTATAGAGGTCAGAGGACAACTTGTTTGAATCTGCTCTCTCCTTCCACCATATGAAACCAGGTCCTCAGCCTAAACAGCAATCCCTTTGCTTGCCAGCCCTAATTTATATTTCAGAGAACAGAAACTTTAAACGTGCTGTGTTCTGTCTGAGATATCCTCACCCATTCTAACATTGAAAATATTCTCTCTTTTGCATTTCTTTTGTCAGCCTTGTATGTTCAGCTCTGTTATTCAGTAGATTTTGTTTTTCTCTCTCCCTCTCTCTCTCTACCTCTCCCCACCCCCCGTGTATGTATTGAGAAAATAATTGAATGTTATTAAACACATGGCTACTCGGTCATGCCAGAAGCATTTATTAAAAGGCTCTTGCTTGCCTTGTTGAGTTACCGTGGCATAATAGTTGAAATTGGATCGTGCACGATCTTATCTGGAGCCTTTGTTTCCTTGTCTGTTTACACAGCAGACAAAGCTTCTGAGTTCTGCAGCGTAACCAGAAGAATCCTTGTCAAGTTTTGAAAGCAGGCAGTGCTTATTTTGGATTTGAGTTTTGGACTTTAATGTCAATTTTAGAATTCTTTAAAAAGCTGATAATTTTCTTTCTTGAGAGTTTTGTGAAATTTAAAGAATGTTTTCAACATTTTATCTTGTAAACCATAATATGGCCTCCATGGGGCTATTTTTGACAACTTACATATGCCTGTTTATATTTTCTTTAACCCTCTATGCTTTTAAAAAGTTATAACAAAAGAGATTCTTACTATTCATTTTAGTTAACAATTATTCATTCAAGTCATCCCAAGACAGTGCTGAATTTGTACCTCTTTTACTTCTATTAATGTTGGCTAATAGATTTTGAATTGATATTACTAGGAACACAAAAGTTGAGAGATACCTTTTACTCATAAATTAATGTTCTATTTATTAATATATACTTAGTCTTTCATCTCAAAGCTTTAGTTTCCTATCTAATAATTCTTTTGATTTATTTTAAAGTTCATGCATAAATGACCTTTCAGTATTAGCTTAAATTATAAACATCTGTTCTTGTTAAGGAATTTGTTTTTATTGATACCAAGAAGTATTCTATAAGCTATTTTTTGCTTAGTATGATATCTAACATTTACGTGTCATGCGTATGTTTTTAAAAGTTGTTAATTGCACATAGAGGTGTTGGTCTTTGAGTATTAGCTTTGTATTTTGATATCTACTAAGATGCATGAATAAGTTTCAGTAGTCTTTTACTCATGGATTTCTTAAAATGTGCCAAATATTTAAGCATGTCAATATGTGAACATGTGTTATTTATATATTAATGCAGATTTACTTTTTTTCTGTTAAATCAATGCATTGGCAAAGGACTTCAAGGAGTGTTATAAATTCAAGCTTCGACACTGAATATTTGTGATTCTTGTTTTAGACTTAGAGTGTTTAATCTTTCACCATGAAGTATAGTGTTAGATAAAGTCTGTATGAAAGTAAGGAAACTCATTACTTTATATGTGTTATTAAAAGTAATTTTAAAAAAAATCTAAAAGAAAAAAAACATGGTTTTAGCTGTTTGCTTCTTGTAGATGCCGTTCATTCAGACACTGAGTCACTTTCAATTTATAACCTGTTGAAAATGTTTCTAAAAAAAAAAGAAAATGTTTCTAGTAATCATGAGTGGATGGTAATTATGCCAACATATCTCCTGCACTATCCATTTGTCTATCAACTGCCTCCTGCTCTTCATGTATTTGTATGAACAGTCTGTACTTTATTCTCTTTTTGTTTTCTTTATGAAGGGTTGTTGAAAAATGACTGCTTTAAATATTTCTTTTGATTCCTGGATTTCATTAATTTAATTATGATATTTCTTAGTGTTTGTCTTTTTTGGGTTTATCCAGCTTCTTGGATCTGTCTATGATTTTTATAAAACTAGAAACTACTTAGCAATTATTTACTTAAATGTTTTTTTTCATGTGCTCTTTCATGATGCTTTTAAATGTGTGAAAGGTCATTTGTCACTGTTTCACAAACCAATGAGTCTTAGTTTTTTTTTTTTTAAGCAGTTTTTTACTGTACATTACTTTCAGATATTTTTATGATTATGTTTTTAGTTTCATTGATATTTTCTCATGTCTTCACCCATTCTTGTTAATCTTTTTAAGCATTCTGTTTCTCACTGGACATTTAAAGGCCAAATGAGATTTTCTTCAGACCACCTGGAGAAAGTAGTAAATGACAACCCAATATTTAATTTTCAAAACATTCCAACTAGCTACAAAAGACTAAAGTGTCTTAAAATCATTATAACCAATAACTAAACATTATTTGTGGATTTGTAGTATTTTTTCTCATTGTTTGTGACTTCATTTGTTTAACTTTTTACAAGGTAGAAAGACAAAAATTAAACGTTACAGAAAAGCAGCTGAGATTGCAAAATGCATGCAAGCAATTGACCCTGGGCTGTATTCATGTTTAAGTATGGTCACTCCTGGAGGCTTAATATGTTATTTATTTTTATATATTTTGTTTATCTACTCTGTAAGTTTGCTTTTTTGTTTAAAAATATCACAGTGTATTTGTTTTTTCATTTTGATAATTTCCCCCTTGTTCTCAAACCCCAGTTTATGGACTGATTTTTACCCTGGTTATGAGTTATTATTCTTGGTTTCACCATGTAATTTGTGGCTTAAAACTCATTTTGGATAAGGCAAAGTCATATTATTCAGTCACAGATATTTTTGGTTCCTACAGTTAGCACCAGGCTTCATATTGGTAGAAGATTATTTACTTACACAGACTTCCTTTTCAAATGTTAACTCAAGTCTTGATTACATTTATATTAGTGAAATGTATATATAAAACCTATCAAATATCTATCTATCTATCATCTATTTATGATGATATATTTATAATGTTCTGTCCTGTGGAAGAAAAGGTGTCTACCTTTGAGAGGACTCAAAGACACCCTAGATATTTACTTTACAATTCATAACAGTAGAAAAATTACAGTTATAAAATAGCAATAAACATAATTTTATGGTTGGAGGTCACTACAATACAGAGGAAATATATTAAGGGATGTTAGCATTAGAAAGAACCACTGCCTTATACAATATTTTCTAAGATATTTTATGGATTCCTGTAATCATGACTAGTAGTACCATGTTCTATAATATGCTATACACAGATATATGTATTATACCTAAAGTTCATATTAGAAATTAGTCCCATACTAATAATAGCTAAAACAGAAACTATACTATAATAAAACTTATAAAAACTGTCTTAAAAATTCTAACTGTATCCAAATATCCTGTATTTTTATATTGAAGTTGGCAGTAGGAACCACAGAATATAAAACATTAGACAAGAGGATTTCCAAATATACACATATTAAGAAATAGGCATAGAAGTATTGCTATAGAAAATAGAAACAACACTCTTAGCTGTGTATCATAATGTCTTCTAGAATTCTTAGTAGCTTATCATTTTCTATATGTACACATCACATGTGAAAGTACTGGAAAGAATGATATTTATTTTCTATTTTAATGGGATATAAGAACACCTCTCCTTGAATAAACACTTTACACTCAACATTTTAAATAGACCAGCAGTTGAATTGAAAGTTTTTAAACTAGAAGATTGCAGACTGATAATGTGTCTAATGTACAGTGTGGACTGAGGAAAGTTGAAACCCATTGATGTCAAAATGAGGGATTCTCTGGGCTAGTTATTAGATTGCTCATTTTTCTTAGAATGCCTTTGGTGATTTCACACATTCTCTTTCTTCTGTCTTTAAATTCATCATAGCCCATGAGTAAGCATCATTCAAAAATATACATGGGCAATGATTTAGAAAAAAGTTCCACTGAAAGTCTAAGATAAGAATAATCCTTTGCTCTTTGGAAAGTTAGCCACTTCTGCGAGTGTTTTTTTTTTTTTTTTTTCCCTATTTCTCCAGGGGTGCTGACACATAGCTTTCCCTGATTCCCCATGCCAGCTAAACAATCAGAACCTTTTGAAGATATAATGTAAATTCAGCTTTGTGGCTATTTAAAAGCCTCTTGGTCATTCCCCTGTCTCCACCAGAGGGTCAGGGAAGGAGTGGTGAAATATGAACTTCTGAACTTGCTTTCCATCACCAGTGCTTAAAACCAGTAGCAGGAAAGCCATGTACCCTACTGGAGATTGTTTCTACTGGAAACAGCTTCTAACTGGGCAGCATGGGGGAACTAGCTGAGAGCTTGTTGTTTCCTCAAATGCCCAAAGTCTTTTCAAATGCTTTGTCCTGCCTTCATCCTATCTTCTCTCGAACACAAATGTTGCATTGTGTTTTCTTACCATAGAAGACCCACTCTGTGTACCAGGGAACTTTACTCACCATCAAAACATAGTTCAAATAATTCTCTGAAACATTTTCTCCTTATGAAGTGAAGATGTTTGTTAACATTCCTACGTTCTCTGTGTCCTCAGAGCAATAACAATCACACAATATCTGGTTATTTTGGGACCTTATCTCCAGAGAATTTTGTTTTCCTTGAGAATAGGATCAACTAGTGTATATTTTTTAAATTCCAAAGTCTTTTCAAAAGTCATATCTCAATACTTTGATTTATATATGCTTTTTTGCATGAAATATTATTCTTAAAACTCTCTGTTACGACCAACCCTTCACTACTTGGGAGCCTTTAGTAGCTCCCAGAGTACACTTTTCTTGGCTTATCATATTTTGAACCACAGACCTGCTTCTCTGTGCTACATTAAGAAGAAAGAATAATTAGTTTCAAATTACTGTCTGGTTGCATTAGATTACAAATTTGCATTTGAAATATAATCAGTCCAATTCCAGAGACTAGACACATGGCATTAATCCCTGCAGTCACAATAATGACTTTCCACTTTCCAGAGCACACAGAGAATGTGATATTTTGTTTCTTCTTATTTTCTTTGGCTTGATTTGCAGTATTCTAAAACAGTAGCCATGTCTTAAGTCTTTGCATTTACACAGGCTCTTACACTTTACATGACCTTTCCACAATACCCTTTAAATTCATGAAGATGCATTTGTGCAGGCAGTCATGCACATAGCATACACCGCACGGAGAACAGCAGAATAGAGCCTGTGCCTTCTAGAAGGAACAGTAGGCTGCATAAAACATAATCTATTAGCTTATAAACATGTATGACTAGAAAGAGTACATCCGTTTTTGAAGTATTTTAAAATGAATTAATTCCATTCTATGTTGTGCACAGCCCTTTTGACTCCCTGACCCTGATTTGAGGAAGGAAGAGAAGAAATGCCATCATTGGAAGGGTCGCTTCACTTTCTTCTGCTGTTTACGTTTGTCTTCTCCCTTGGGTACTGAACTTTTGGGCCTGGGGGTCGAAGTGGGCAGGGCTGGGTGAGGTGCGGCAAAGAAGTTCCACTGGACATCAGCCCTGGAGGTACTTGAAAGATACAGCTCAAGAAATACTGCAGATCAGCTGGAGCAGACTCTGGAGTGGTCCTCTGGTGGCCACTGGTGCCCGGTACCCGAGAATCAAATGAGATGTGGTAAGGAACTCTGTGGGTATCTGGAGAGATGTCCACACACTGGCATCCAGCCCATTCTGTGATGTCATACAGCTTTCCGCCCATCAGTGCAAAGTAGGTGATTTTGAGGCCCAACATGCTTGACTCTGCCCAGAAGACTGCTTCCTCAGCAGGATGCAACCTGTTACACTTAGAACAGTATCTGTCACTCTTGGGTTTTTTGTTCATTTCAAACCTCCTGTGCTTTCCTTGGTATCTGCTGCACATCATGGTATTCACTGCCTCCTTGAGGTCATCTTGTAGCTTTGACTGAAACTCACTCACTGACCGGCTAAGCTCATTCTCTGCCATTCGTTTCATCTCATATTCCTTCTGCCTCTCTGGGTTGTTGACAATGCCCCAAGATACCCGCAAAACTTTGAAGGCCTCCTTAGCCAAGAGATGGTGATTTTTATCAGGATTAACCATTACTGCTAGTTGCCTATAGGCCCTCTTTAGTTCGATATCGGATGCTGTCGCTTCAACCCCCAGCACATGAAAAGAAACCCCAGCGATGGCCCAGAGTCGGGCCACTTCCTCTTCAGGTTGGCAGTATCCCCTGCTAGCCACAGGTGCATTGCCCTGTTTCTTAGACGTCTGCTAGACCCAAGGCAGGACCAGCCAGCCCCACCGAATTAATCTCACCACCTGCTGCCACGGCCTGCTGTGTGAGTTGTGATTCACACAGTCAAGCAACGATCCAAGGCTGGAGAATCCAGCCGTGAGAACAGCCAAGTGGTCTTATTCCGAAACCCTAACTGGTTGCCCAGACTCACGAAAAACCTCCAGCCCAGTTCTAGATAACCCAAAAAAAGAAGGCTAGAGCCAGGAATAGGAAAGCACCAACTACACCAAGAAAGCAGGTGAACAGCCCTGCTGCACAGCTCTGGCTTAGAATCTAGAACATCACTTTGGCCCAGCCCCCAATCTCTTGACCCAGACCCCCACCCATACTCGAAAAAGGTTCAGGACACTACCTTTCAGCTTCCTGCATACGTAAATGAAATGGTCACAAGTTTCCACATACTCTCCTACCAATACCAAAAGTTCAACCAGCCACCAGAAGCCTGCCTGTCCAAACTGACATAACTCCTCTACTCCCCACAGTCCCAGGCCTCTGATCTTATCTGTCTGACTTCGTTTTGGGACCATCCAGTGATGACCTGGGGCCTTCGGATCTTTGTGTCCACTATCCCAACATCCTCCTTGGTCAGAAAACGGTGCCTCTGCCTCTGGGCTGGGGGTTTCTTTCCACTGTATACGTGTGAAAAATTACTGGCGATTTTAAGAGGTTCCTCATCATCATATTCTTCTTCTAATTTTTCCTCTTCGCAAGGCTGGAGAGGTGCAGTGGTGGCAAAAGCTGATAGAAAAGCCAGGTCCTTCCTTACAGTCTTTTCGGGGACTCTAGGGCTTCCCTTGCAGTTAAGAACAAATGGAATGGAAAGAAAATCAGGACTCCCATCCTCCTGGTACCTAGTCTCATTCTCTTTTGAGAGTCCCTGGTCCATTCTTGATTCTTCTGAACATGTCTCTCTCTCATCAGGGTAGCCTCCTTCTCTAGGTGGTCTTGGACCCCTTCGAGAACCATGACTTGGATCCGATCAGTGGGCTGGGTTTGGAGGCCGTGTGTACTTATGGCCGGAACGCTCTCTGAGGCAGTGTGTACCATTAGGAGCAGTCTCTGTCAAATCTCTGAGTCCTGAGAATGTATTTCAAGGTCCACAGAAAATCCTGATGTACACAAAGGGAGGAACCACTTGCTGTAGTGGGGTCCACACAACCCTCTTTCTCCCGGGTGCTTCTGGGCCCTGACCCCGGGGTTTCCTGAGGATTTTAGGCCACGGCCTTCCATTGCTGAAGAGCAGCGGTAACTCCTCCTGCTTCAAGCAGCAGTGCCTGAGGCTAGGGGAGCTACATGAGCAGCAACTTCCACTTCCATGACTCTATGCTTAACTCCAGGCTCATATGATTGAACACATAGTCTCTAGCTGACTGGTGGTGTTGTTTTGTGAGTGTATGAGATGCTTAGAAGATGGAACCTTGCTGGAAGAAATGAGTCTTGTAGATGATAGCCCATCCCAATTTCAGGGCCAGTTTCTTACTCTGCTTGCCCACTGTCTAAGTCATGATAGAGCTTCACTCCTGTTGTATAGACCCACACATCGCCGTACCTATCCTCCTATGATTGCTTAAAACCATGGACTAAAGTATTTCTTCCCCTGAGATGCTTTAGCTCTGTATTTTACCACAATATGAAAAAAAGTAGCTTATAAAACCCACTGCATGAGAGATATTTTATAGTAAATAAATGTCAGAATATAGGAGGAAACCACTGTAAACTCTAAAGAGCTGTATGAGTGAAAGAATGTGCCCTGTACTGTTGACTACACAAACATCATCACATAAAGCCGAAGTTTAGCACATTCTGTGGCTTAACATTTCCAGTTTTCTTCCAAATGTAAAAACTTACAGCTGCACACATACTTCCTTGTATTCAGGTCTGGATCACTAATCATCTCTGGCTGGAGATCGCTGCTGCAGTAAATATTAAAAATGGAATTGGCTTATCTCTTTATGGACTTTGCAGTTTCACTCTGCAGGCTCTGCTAGTATGGAGCTGGGCACAAGGACACTGTCACTCGGTTCGCAAGCTTTATTCTCCACATGGCTCTATTCCCTGGAGATTTACTCTGCCTGCCCTATTGCTTCTGTCCTAGGTGGAATTACTACCCTGGAATATTTTAGTTACCCCACCACCCAACATAAACATGACTCTAAGGTCCGATAGCTTTTTATACAGGCTTATATATTAAACTCTCAATCCACGAACCCTCTACACAATAAGATTACATCAAATAGAAAAGATACAAACTGCCCTTCTATATAAAAGATGAAAGACCTACAAAATCTTTAAAATATTCATAGCTACCTAATGCCAATTAGGTCTACCTGGATCTAACTCATCTTTATGAATGGATCTCCATCTTGGACCTTTCCCCCTCTCTCGCTCTTCCTTCCCCTCCTCTGACCCTATCTCTCTAGTTTCCTCCCTCTGCCTAATCACAGGCTCTTCTTGCCTTTATTTTCCTAATTAAAATGGGAGGCTTCTGATGAAGTCACCTGAGTATGTGACAAGGCAGCCTTTCTTGGGGAAGTGGAATTAACATCAAAATACAAACTGCTGCAGGACAATCTACACATCTCTGTGTGTTTTTCTAGAAGAGAAGAAAATGTGCATCTTTCTGTAGCTTCCTGAAGTAAGAAGCTTGTGTGCAGAATGAAGGAAGCTGAGAAAAATCTGTGAATTCTGCGCCAAATAAGTCATCACACCTGGCTGCTTCTGCCCTTTTGTGAGGACAACAAAATGAGTGCCAGAGACTGGCAGGGTGAATAAAGATGAATCTCCAGTAGCTCCAGTCTTGTGCTGTGCTTGAGCTTCTCAGCAATGTATTTTATTTAAAACACAAAACTCATAGGGGCTTTAGAGAACTTGCCTTCCTGTTTGTAGACTTAGTTTTATTTAATGAGAGATAAGTGTTTCTCCTTCAGTATATAAGATGCCTCTTCAAATTAATTTTCCATACTTAACCATTTCTCTGAAAGAGAAAAAACTTATAAGAAGGATCATATGTTAAGAGCCTAGTTCTTCCTGTTATTTTTGTTGTTGTTGTTGCAGGTAGAATTATATTTGTATGGATAACTTCTTTTGGGTTAGTTGAAAGAAGATTACTTTCTTGCTTTTTCAGGGGGTGTCCTTTCATTCTTTTTGTTGGAATTTTCCATCTACTATCCTTTGTAGGGTTGGGTTTGTGGACAGGTATTATGTAAATTTAGTTTTGTCCTGGAATGTCTTTGTTTCTCCATCTATGGTAATTGAGAATTTTGCTGGCTATAGTAACCTGGGCTGTCATTTGTATTCTATTAGGATCTGTATAACATCTTTCCATGATCTTCTTGCTGTCATAGTTTCTGTTGAGAAGTCTGGTGTGATTCTGATAGGTCTGCCTTTATATGTTACTTGGCCTTTACTCCTTACTGATTTTAATATGCTTTTTTTGTGCATTTGGTGTTTTGACTACTATGTAATGGGAAGAATTTCTGATCAGATCCAATCTATTTGGAGTTATGTAGGCTTCTTAGATGTTCATGGGCATCTCTTTAGTTTAGAAAAGTTTTCTTCCATAATTTTGGTGACGATATTTACTCTCCATCCTCCACCCTCCACCCAACCACCCACAAAATAAACCAAATCCAGTACCATACGTGTTTAGTGCAAAATTCTTTCAGACCTACAAAGACCTAATACCAATACTTTTCAAACACTATTCCTACCCAATTCCTTCTATGAAGCCACAGTTACATTGATATCAAAACCACATAGAGACCCAACATAATAAGAGAACTTCATACCAATTTCCCCTATGAATATCCATGCAAAAATACTTAATATAATTCTTGCAAACCAAGTAAAAGAAGACATCAAAATGATCATTCATCCTAATCAAGTAGGCTTCATTACATGGAAGCAGACATGGTTCAAGATATGGAATTTCATCAACTAAATCCAGTGTATAAACAAACTCAAAGAAATAAAACATATGATAATATCATTAGATGCTGAGAAAACATTTAACAAAATTTAACACTCCTTCATGATAAGTCTTAGAAAGATTAGAAATTCAAGGCCCACACCTAAGCATAGTAAAACCAGTAAAATACAGCAAATCAGCAGCCAACATCAAACTAAATGGAGAGAAAGTTGAAGCAATTCCACTAAAAACAGGGACTAGACAAGGCTGCCCACTCTCCCCCTACCTATTTAATATAATACTTGAAGTGCTAGCCAGAGAAATTGACAATAAAAGAAGGTCAAGTGGATACAAAAGGAAAGGAATAAGTCAAAATATCACTATTTGCAGATGATATTATAGTATACTTAAGTGACACCAAAAATTCCACCAGGGGACTTCTACAGCAAATAAACAACTTTAGCAAACCAGGTAGATATAAAATTAACCCAAACAAATCAGTAGCCTTTTTCCAGTCAAAAAATAAACAAGTTGAGAAAGAAATTAGAGACATGACACCCTTCACAATAGTCACAAACAATATAAAATACCTTGGTGTGACTGTAACCATGCAAGTAAAAGATCTGTATGACAAGAACTTAACATCTCTGAAGAAAGAATTCAAAGATGCCCTCAGAATATAGAAAGATCTCCAATGCTCATGGATTCACAGGACTAATATAGTAAAAATGGCCATCTTGCCAAAAGCAATGTACAGATTCTATACATTCCCCATCAAAATTCTATCTCAATTTTTCATAGAGTTAAAAAGAGCAATTTGCAAATTCATGTGGAATAACAGAAAACCCAGGAGAGCAAAAACTATTTCAACAATAAAAGAACTTCTGGGGAAATCACCATCCCTGACCTCCAGCTGTATTACAGAGCAATTGTGATAAAAACTGCGTGGTATTGGTACAGAGACAGGCAGGTAGGTGAATGGAATTGAATTGAAGACCCATGAAGGAACCCACACACCTATAGTCACTTGATCTTTGACAAAGGAGCTAAAACCATCCAGTGGAAAAAAACATCTTCAACAAATAGTGGTGGTCCAACTGGCATGTTGAAGTATGCAAATCAATCCATTGTTATATCCTTGTACAAAGCTTAAGTCCAAGTGGATCAAGGACCTCCACGTAAAACAAGATACACTGAAACTAATAGAAAAGAAAATGGAAAACAGCCTTGAACGCATAGGCACAGGGAAAAATTCCATGAACAGAACACATTGGCTTATGCTCTAAGATCAAGAATCAACAAATGAGACCTCATAAAACTGTAAAGCTTCTGTAAGGCAAAGGACACTATCAACAGGACAAAATGGCAACCAAAAGACTTGGAAAAGATCTTTACCAATTCTACATCCAATAGAGGACTTACATCTAATATATATATATATAAAGACTCAAGAAGTTAGACTTCAGAGACCCAAATAACCCTTTTAAAAATGGGGTACAGATCTAAACCAAAAAATTTCAACTGAGGAATATATATAATGGCTGCAAAGCACCTGAAGACATTTTCAATATTCTGCAACATCAGGGAAATACAAAACAAAACAACCCTGAGATTCTACCTCACACCAGTCAGAATGCATAAGATCAAAAACTCAGTTAACAACAGATGTTGGCAAGGATGTGAAGAGAAAGGAACACTTTTTTTTATTGTTTGTAGGATTGCAAGCTGGTACAACCACTCTGGAAATCAGTTTGGTGTTTCCTCATAAAATTAGGAATATTTCTTCCTGAGGACCCAGCTATACCACTCTTGAGTATGTACCCAAAATATTCTCCAACAAAGATATTACAAGGACACATGTTCCACCATGTTCATAGCAGCCTTATTTATAATAATCAGAAGCTAGAAAGAACTCAAATGTCCTTTAACAGAGGAATGTATACAGAAAATGTGTTACATTGACACAGCAGAGTACTACTTAGCTCTTAAAAACAATGGATTAATGAATTTGTTAGGCAAATAGATGGAACTAGAAAATATTATCTTGAGTGAGGTAAACCAGTTACAAAAGAACACACATAGTATTAACTCACTGATAAGTGGATATTAGCCCAAAATCTGTGAATAACCAAGAAATAGTCCACATGAAACTCAAAAAGAAGAAAAACCAAAACATGGATGCTTCAGTTCTTCTTAGAAGGGGTAACAAAATACACAAGGGAGGTAATATAGAGACAAAGTGTGGAGCCAAGACTGAAGGAAAGGCCATCCAGAGACTGCCCTACCTGGGGATCTATCCCATTTACAGGGCTTTGTCCTCAGTATCAGGGAATTGAAAAACAGAAGATATTTAAGTCATGGAGCCTATCGGAATGTCATTAGGTCAGAAACATACTGCCTTAGAAAGGGATTAATACCTTATTACAGCCTGAAATTGGTTACTAAGACACAGATTGTTGGCCTTCTCTTATAGCTCACCTGCTTTGCTATCTCTTCTTGGCTGCCAACTTTTACTGCCCTTTGTCTGACATTAGGTTGGTATTGTATTGTGGGGTTTCTAGTTGCCAAAATCATGAACTAAAATATTACTCTTTTCTTTATAAATCACTCAGCATCACGTGGTCTGTTACAGCAAGACAAAGCAGTCTTAGATGGAGAGAAATTGAGATAGACAGCAGGTAATTTCTAAGAGGGACCTGGTCTTACAATTCTTATGCTCTACCTTCAGAAACAAGTTCTGTGGCATTTCGGAGCTCTAATTCCTTCACCTGTAAAATGAGGCCACTGATACTTACTTCTGAAATTTGATGTAAGAATTAGGTGGAAGCACCCAGGCTAGCATGCAGAAATAGTACATCATTCAGTAAAAGATGCTTTTGTTACTTGGGCCAGGCAAGGGTCATATTAAGACATCAGGGCTTCTAATTGAAGTCTCACACTGTCACAAGACAACACCTTTCCTGATGCTTGCTGTCCTCTCTTCTCTTCATCTGCTTGGGAGGAGAGGTTTGAAAAAGAGAATATTGCCTGAAGGGTGTGATGTGTGAGAATTATTAAGACAATGATCAGAGAAGAGACCTAAGAAGATTAATCTTTCTCATTTACAGATGGAGAAACTGAGGCCCCCTGAAGGAAACAACATAGTAAAAGTAAATAACTTTTTCCCGTTTTTTTCCTTTATTATATATTTTTCAAAAACTTTGCTGGATTTCAGTAAATCAAACATTTATGGATTGTTTTATTCTGCTGTATCTGGTATCAAATGTGAAGGAAGATATTTAGTAGAGGAAATGCCAGTTATGGCTGCTTGCAACAGCTGAGTGATGTTTAATGTGTACGTACACCTTCGACTGCTTTTCTAACCCTTTGTCTGTAAGTCCGAAGCAGGCTGTCTTTCATATGTCACTAATTTAATCTATGACTCTGGTTCACTATTAC